>NW_028128889.1:697000-1394000 GCF_965231255.1 Vanellus vanellus
CCCAGCTCTCCCCCTCTTTACCTGCCTGTTCCATCCACCCTCTTCAGGAGCTTTTCTCCTACCGACTTGTCAGTAGGGCTGGGCATGCTGCTCGATGGGTCTGTGTGTGGCCACATGGGTGAACATGTGCTTCTCCCATACAAATTGTGTCTGTCCTCTCCACCTCCTTCCCTCTCAATAAAACCAATTTGAAAGTGAACACCATTTGGCTACATAAAAATGTGGACAATGTTTTTCCCCATACCCACAGCCAAGCTGTGCAGTTGTGACCAAAACCAATTTGGTTTCTTCTCCCTGTGGCCACCTCCCACGCCTTCCAGCTCATGTCCTGCTTCTCCTCACATCCTTGTGTCATGGGCCATGTTGTGGCAGACACTCACCATTTCAGGAAAGATCACCACATGCACGGGCAATGAAAACGTGTCTGCTTTGGTCTGCAACGAGCTCTGCCCTTTCCTAGGAGGCCTTTGTACCAGCAGCAACTGCTGTGCTGTGCCCATCCTCAGTGCTACATGGACAGCTGGGGAGAGGGCAATGGAGCTCCCTGTTTTAATGGACAGTGTTCCGCACAGGGACACTGCCAAGCCCCAAAGAGCCACGCACCCAACTGCTTCCATTTTTCACGGCAGTGTTTGCAGCACCATTATCACGGCAGTGTTGCAAATTTTCTTGCTGAAGCCACAGGACCAGCAATGTTGAGCTGGGAGAGACTTTCCAGGATCCATCCCTGCCTTGCCCCTGAGGAGGATTTTCTAGCGCAGGAGTGAGTGAAAAGCCCTCTGAGCAACTGCATTCTATTTATTCTACAGGAGACACAGGGGGATGTGAAAGGCCCATGAAGTGTTGGTGTTGTGTGTGGCTGCTGATACAGTCAGTGCTTTCTCACTGTAGTGCAGGGTTGGGGTTCACACCATCATTCGGTTGTGTTTTCAGGCCAGGAAAGCATGTTCTTCAGCACTGTACCACTGACGTGAGGGTGGCTGATCCCTGTGCACACACAGGGTCACTTGTCTACAATGAATTTCACCTGCCGTGTGATTGCGTAGTCATTCAGTCTTAGTAGGTCTTAGGCAGATGCCAGTGCACACCCCTGCAGACCTCCCCTCCACTGTGAGAACTGACCTGTCTGTCCTTCCTTTCTTTTCTTTCTCCCTCCCTCCCTCCCTCCCTCCCTCCCTCCGTCCTCCTCTCTTTCCCTTCTCCCCTCCTTCTCTCCAAGTGTTGTTGTGGAACGGTGAGGAGTCCAGCCCATCCATCAAGCCACTGCAGAGTTGGTGGGGACCAGCTGGTGGAAGCAGGGCAGGCTGTCAAGGAGGAACTTGGAATCACATTCCAGGGAAGCAGACAATGTTTTCGGAAAGCCAAAGCTTCCTCAGACTTGACCCTTGCAGGGGACATCAAGGGTAAGATGGTGAGCTGCTACCACTTCCTTAACATGGAAAGAATTAACAAGGACAGTGTAGGGCTAGCTGCTCAGCTGGGTGGAGAACCTACTAACAGCAGACCCAGATAGGTCTGAAGAACTCAAGGCCTCCTTCTCCCGACTCTTCAACAACATGTCCCAAGCCTTTGTGTGTAGGGTCACGTCTCCAGAGGAGAAATACAACCAGCAGTGGATGAGGGTGCGGTCAGGGATTACTTCATGAACTCAGCGCATGCAGGTCTGTGGGGATGAACAGACTTCATGGGAGTGTGTTGATAGCTGCTGCTTTCACTGCGAGGCCATTGTCTGTCACTTTTGGAAAGCCATGGTGATGGGAGAGGTCCCTGGTGAGTGGACCCATGGCCACATTGCACCCATCTTTGAAAAAGCACAGAAGTTCAACCTGTGGAACCCCAGGCTTTGATGAGAGTGTGCTATTGAATGAGTCCTCTGCAGGTGACATTTCTAGTCACATAAGGGAGAAGAAGGTGCCCAAGAATGGTCAGTGTGCTTGTATACTCAGGGGAAATTATGCCTCACCAGGTTGATTGCCTTCATGATAAACTAACTGTATAGAGGAATAAAGTGGACGTCATTTGCCTCAGCACAGGAAGACTTTTGACACAGTGTCCCTCAATATTCTTGTATTCAAATTAGTACGCTAGAGTCTGGATGGGTAGACAACCAGGTGGGTAAAGCACCAGTTGAGTGATTGGGCTGAGAGAGCATTAATGAAGAGGTCATACCTCCCTGGATGGGCAGCAGAGGGGTCTTTCCTGGACCTTGTGCAGTTTTTAAGTCTTGGCTCTGCAGTGTCCAGATGTGGGGTCTCTAAAATAACTGCCTCCCAGGGCTCTTGTTCTACTCGCTGACTGATCTGGTGTTGTGGGTTAACCCCGGTGGGCAGCAAAGCACCACAGAGCTGCTCACTCCTTCCCCCCACCTCCTGTGCCCCCAGTGGGATGGGGCAGGTAGAAACGAAGTATACAAGCAAGAAAACTTGGGTTTGGAATTTTAAAAGATGTTTAATAAGTGAAGGATAAGTGGAAGAAGTGAGAAATAAAGGAAAACAGAACAAGTGATGCAACAGCAATCACTCCCTACCTCCCATGGGTAGTGGGATGCGCAGCCAGTACCCAAGACAAAGGTGGCTAAATTCCCGAAAGCTCCCACTTTTCCCTTTTATTACTGAGTATGATGTCATATGGTAGGGATTATCTCGTTGGTTAGTCGAGGTCATCTGCCTGGTTGTGTCCCCTCCCAACCCATTGCGTCCCCACCAGTCTGTTCCCTGAGAAGGCGCTGATGCTGTTCAGCAAGAGCTAGAACATCAGCGTGGTACACACTTTGTCTGCACAAAGAGCAGAGAGCCCCCTCACCCCAGAAACTTGCTGGAAATGAACTTTAGTAAGGAAACAGGACAGGCTGGAGAGATCAGTCGCAGGCAGCTAATTATACGACCAGCCAACGCTTTACATGTGACCAGCTCTTTTTAAACCCTTTTCCCTCTGTTTCCCATGTTTGTTGCTCCCCAACCCACCTTGATCCCTTCCTTTCCTTTGCCTTTGGTCCTTTCCTAGACACGCCATGAGGAAGTGCAAGATGACTTTCAGATCTTTAATTATCCTAAGTTGATTCCATCCAAGGACACTCTGGATACTCAATGGGGTCTAGCAAACGATTTCTCAGCCTGAGGGTACTCATCTTCTTCTCACGGAATGCGTCACCCTCTCATCCCTCTTGACTGCTTTGACTATTTTCCTTTCAAGGTACTGGCAGCTTGGGCAGACACAGCCTGAACAAGCGATTTGCAGTCAACTCTCCAGGGGAACTTAGGATGTTCTGGAGTAGGAAGATATCGAGGTGGAGCTACCCAAGATGGCAGGAAGGCCCCAGCAGAGCTATCGCCTTCCTGAGGAGGATCATAGCCAGGCAGGACACCAGTTTTCTCTAAGCTAATATGGGACACCTGTGTTCACACAACCAAACACCTTGTGGGGGCTTTTGGTACTGTTTCAGCTTATTTCACAAACTCTGCAGTATCACTTTCTCCATAGGAGTCTCTTCAGGGCAATACTCACTTCCTTATTCCTCAGGCTATAGATGACAGGGTTAAGCACGGGGGTCACAGCTGTGTAAAACAGGGCAAGGTATTTGTCAGTGTCTGCAGGGTCTCTTGACCGTCCTTTGAAGTACACAACCATCGCGGAGCCATAGAAGAGAGTCACCACCCCGAGGTGTGAGGAGCAGGTGGAAAAGGCTTTGCGTCTGCCCAGAACTGAGGGCATTTTCAGGATTGCCCTGACAATTTGCGTGTAAGAAACAACTATCAAGGAAAAGGGAAGGACTGCAAAGAGCAGGATGATGGTGTGCAGCATCACTCGGTTCCAGAAAGTGTCTGCACAGGCGAGTTCCAAGAGAGGGAGCACGTCACAGAAGAAGTGATGAAGGGCATGGGAGGCACAGAAGGGCAAAGTGAACACCTGGTACGTCTGCCCTGCCTGTACTGGTATGACAGCCAGCCATGACCCCACTACCAGTGTGACACAGAGCCTCCCATTCATGATGAGGCCATAGTGCAGGGGGTCACAGATGGCTACATAGCGGTCGTAGGCCATGGCAGCCAGGAGAAGGCTTTCGGTGCTTCCCAGCAAAACCAGGAAATACAGTTGGGCAGCACAGCCAAGGAAGGAGATCCTGCCGTCTCCCGTCAGGAAAGCCAGCAGCATTTTTGGCAGCCTGATGGAGATATAGCAGATTTCCCGGAAGGATAAGTTCCTCAGGAAGAAATACATGGGGCTGTGGAGGTTTGGGTCTACCAAAGTGATGAGCACCATGAGGCCATTCCCTACGAGGACCATGAGGTAGATGATCAGGAAGACTGTGAAGCACAAGTCTTGCAGGTTGGCCTGGTCAGAAAATCCCAGAAGAAATCCGGGTCCGTCTGTGTGATTCTCCAAGCCTTTTCTTTGGGGCATTTTCTGTCTACAGAGCAATCCAAACACCACGCTCACTGGACAGTGGCAGTGGCCCATCCACCATCCCACACCCCTCAAGCACAGCGAAAGACTGCAGACGCCAGCGCAGGTGTGACTGCAGTGTTAGCAAAGCCCCAACAAGATCTGCATGGCTGTACGGGAGTCTACCACCAGGTGCTTGTTGAGAAAAGGCTTCTAAGGAGAAAACAGAACAGAGATGTTCAGTCCAAATGATGGAGTTTGGCAGTATGGACCGGAAAAATGTGTCTTTCCTTCTTGAGGGGAGATGTTCTAAAAAGCGTTGTCTGTTGGTAGATGAGGGAAGGGAAGGGAAGGGAAGGGAAGGGAAGGGAAGGGAAGGGAAGGGAAGGGAAGGGAAGGGAAGGCAAGGCAAGGCAAGGCAAGGCAAGGCAAGGCAAGGCAAGGCAAGGCAAGGCAAGGCAAGGCAAGGCAAGGCAAGGCAAGGGTAGGGCAACACCAGATTTCACTCTTAGATTGTAGTGAGAGAGATTTACCTCAGCTCTTCTGAGACATATGAACTCATCTCCTGAAGCTCTGTCCACACACGCTGAGCAGGGAGACATGCTTTGGATGCAAATTTTTCATTTCTACATGGCTGACAGGTGAACTCTATCAGAAAGAAAAAAACTTCTCTCTGTCCATGAATCAGAAACATTGATGGGGCATTTCAACACGGCAGAAAAGGTGCTATTTGTGCATCTATCCCAATCCCTCAGGGTGCTAAAAGGAGCCACTGTGCAACACTGTCTCAAAGAGCTTTCAATGCATCCCAAAACGAAGGTGATCAAAGGCAGAAGAGTGGAGATTAGAGGGTGATCTCCCAAGGTATCTGGTTTTCCTGAAAAGGTCAGGCTTTTATGACTTCTGAAGGAGCTCTGTGCAGTTCCCTGTTCCTGACCTTGCTGCTCTGTCGCATGGATTTATGGCAGTTTACCGAGGGCTCGGTCGCTCTGATGCCAAGGCAGAGATGTTTCCCAGGCCCCTGGAAGCCCTTGCAGAGCCGAGCGATGCTCTCATTGACTGGGAAACTGACCCTTCCCCTATGCATTTCCCACAGCACACGGACTTCTGGTGGATCACTGGAAGAACGTGAGCCATTAACAAGCAGCTCTGCAGTAGCAGGTTGCTTCTTGTGAATAACAGACTCAAACAAAAGGTTTTTTAAAAGTTTTGGTTTGATGCGGAGAAGGCATGTTCTCTTCCAGCGCTGAGGGTGCTGGCTGCGTCTCTGCAGCTCTCGCTGACTGCCTTCCAGAAGTCGTCTTAAACTCTGATGTATCGATAATGAGAAGAGCTGGTTAGAAAACATGTCATAAAAGCGTTCCCATTAGCCAAGTGAAAAACACACCATGTTTGGTCCAAGAGGTCGCTTGAATTCACAGACACCCAGTCTTAAGAGCATGATTTTTTTTTCTTTTGTTTTTAATATTCTCTTCCTACTGTTCCTGCCTATTTTGGTGAGTTTTATCCATGGAGTTCTCTTAGAGCTGCCCTTTGAAATCTCCAAGAGAAAATCAGGGTTTATGTGAGGGAAAAGTGGCCATGATCTCTTTCCTAATCTCACAACTTATGCACGCCAATGCACAGGAGCATTAAATACTTTTATTTCCTGAAATACTGTCAGATATTGCATTTAGTGTACACAAGTTTTTAACAGAAAGCAACCGCTTATAGGCAGCTTTTCCATAATCAGCATTGTCTGCTCCTTTCACTCCCCTCCCCCACCCAACCCTACAGCATCTTCTTTCTCAGCGCTTCACAGGATCACGCACAGTGCATGGATTGGACTGGCTTTGGCGTGGGAAACTGCTGGAGGACTCTTTACCCGGGGACTGTCTCAGCAGCAGCGTTTCTCCAAGCTGAACCAAACCTGCTCCTCTGAGCCCAGCCGAGCCCCACAGATGCCTGCAGCTGCCGTGGCAGTGGCTGTGCTGCCACGGGCTCTCAGCACTTCAAAGCATGCCAAAAAGGAGTTACCATTGTCAGAAGCCACAATGCAGGGACACGCTCCTCACTCCATGATGCTGCAGGAGACGGTGCTGACCTCTCTTCCTTTCTGTCATTTCTCTGGAAAACACCTGGATGGGGTTCCCCGGACTCTTCTCTGCCACTCCTGTTCCCACCTGGTTATAAGTCAGTGAAGAACCCCAGGAGAGAAGACAGCAATGCTGGTGCGACCAGTGCTCCTCCCCAGACACCCACAGCATCATTACCAACTTGAGAAAGACTGTCAGAATAATGATTAGAAGGGTCTGAGCAACTTCCAGAACGTGACTTTTGAAAACAGAGAAATTGAGAAATGAGATTTAGCTGCTCAAAGGAAAATTGCTAAGCTTGTAAGAAGGGGGAGGGGGGAGGGGAAGGCAAGAAAGGAGCAGTAAAGAAGCAAATTCAATCTGTGTTTAGCTTTAGTTTGCAGAAACGGAAAAGGCTGCTCTGCAACGCCTCCTCCCAGGGCCTCCAACTTGGGTGTGCCCTGTATTAGCTCCAAGGTGGAGATGGTCTTGAGAGGTCAAACTCCAATTGCTTAAGCTGTCTGAATCCAGGTTCACCTTCAAAGAGGGTGTAGAGAGAAAGCTCGTGTTGGAGGTTCATGGGAAGGTAATAAGGCCTGTGTCACAGAATCACAGAATCACAGAATGGTCAGGGTTAGAAAGGGACCCCTGGAGATCGTCTAGTCCACCCACGCCACCCCAGAGCAGGGTCACCTACAGCAGTTGCACAAGACGGTGTCCAGGTGGGTTTTGAATGTCTCCAGGGTAGGAGACTCCACAACCTCTCTGGGCAGCCTCTTCCAGTGCCACTTCTTCTCTGCCACCCTCAAAGAAAAGAAGTTCCTCCTCATTTTAAGATGGAACTTCCTATGTTCAAGTTTGTGCCCATTCCCTCTTGTCCTATCACTGGGTACTGCTGAAAAAGACTGGTCCCATCCCCCTGGCACTCTCCCTTTAAGTATTTGTAAGCATTAATAAGATCCCCCCTCAATCTTCTTTTCTCCAGACTAAAAAGACCCAAGTCCCTCAGCCTTTCCTCATAGGAGAGATTTTCTAATCCCCTAATTATCTTTGTAGCCCTTTCATGTAGTCCTTTCATGGCACTGCACATATCTATGTTTGGACAGATTACTGTGGCCCCAGGGCCCCCCAAATGGATGAGTGTGTCTGACCAAGGCAGCCTTGCGTGGCTATATAGGGGAGAGCTCCCAGGGGAGAGCATCTCCTGCCCTTGAGTGAGGTTCATGCAGTCCTTGATTTCTTACTCTGAAACTCTACACATGGGTTCAGCCCTGCTGTTCAGCCAGTTCTTCACGCAGCACACCATGTACCTGGACAAGTTGTCCAGAAGGATGCTATGAGGGAAGCTATCAAAAGCCTTATTACAATCCACAACAACTACATCCCCCACTTTCCATTCATCCACTAGGTAGGTGACCTTACTGTGGGCCGTGGTGAATCGCTTGTTTCTCTTGATGTTAACTACTTCTCCCAGGTGGGCTTTAGGGCTCTAGGCAGCCACCAGTTCAGGCTTGGCTCTTCACTGTCCAAGAAGGGCACTCTGTGCAGCAGAGCTGAGATAGTTTCCTAGCAAAGTCTGAGATAATAAGAGGAGGAGAAAGCCTAAGCTCTGACTCCATGAAGAGCAAGTAGAAGTGTTGGAGGTCGTCTGGCCAAAGATTCCTTATGACAGGGGAATCCTTTCCCACCACTATCACTGGATGGAACTCTATGGACATTTCCTGAAGTGTTTGAGTGCAAAAAGCCCAAAGAAAGTCGTTTTGTCTCCACACCGTGCCTTCCTGGTGGGCCTTCCTGGTGACTGTGCCTGGGTCCAAGCTCATCACAGTGCTTGACCCAGCCATGAGACTTCTCTTGCCTATCACCTGCACAGACAGATGGGACCTCACAATCTACATCCAAGCCATTTTCCTTTTTCTGGCCTGCGAGTTTCTCAGACAGAACTGGCTTCATAGTCACCTTCACAGATACCTGCCTGTTACGCACCTGTGAGATTGTGATGCACAACTGACATAAGTGGAACTTCCTCACCATCACGCACCCTGTCACCTACAAGCTGATCTGACATCTCATCTCACATTCACCTTCCAGCACCATGTGACTACTCCGGGACATCACAGTCTCTGCATTCACTCTTCCTCCCGGGTAAAAACAGCTCCGAGTGAGGGTGAGAGGAAAGGTGGAAGGTTAGGGGTTTGGAGGGAGGGTGCTGGGGCTTAGGGGGTTGGGGTTTCTGTTAGCAGTTTGCGTTCACGCGAACCCGAAATTCTGCTGAGAATTTCTACTTAATGCTCAGGGTAGGGCGAGGGGTAAGAGCTTCCCTTTTAGGGTTGGGGATCAGGGTGAGGCTCAGGGTGAGGGTTTGGGATTCGTCTTAGGTCTTCTTGTAATTGATGTGAGTACTGGTCAGCTTTGTGGGTTAGGGGGTGGGGTTAGGGCTGGAGGTGAGGGCCAGGGTTAATGCTAGCATGGCATGAGTAGGGACCTCACAGACAGCAACCAAGTGCTGTCCCTCTCACACACCTCTCCTTTGACCTTCCCCACATTCCCTTCTCTCTTTGTTGAAACCCTCAGGCTTATGGAGCACCTCACAATGCTGCTTCTCAGCAGCCAGCTTCCTCCAGCAGAAATGACATCCCAACCTACTCTCCAGCGATGACACTTTTGCCTTCATCTTCCTCTTTGCCTGCCCCTAACCTCTCATCTTATCTCCCTGGCCTGTCCCTCCAAAACCTCACAATCCCTCTCCTCCTTCTACCTCCTGGGAAACATGAGTGAGGCTTAAGAGAGGAGTCTAAGATGAAGGGAGGTTGAGGGACAGGATGAGGGAGATGGGTTATGGTTTAGGCTTGAGGCACTTGATGAGGGTTTCAGCTTTGGCATTAGTGTTCAGGGAAGGGCTAAAGATGAGAGCTCTGTGTTAGGTGTTCGGGTCAGGGTCGAGGCAAAGGTTTGGGGTGAGCTGGGCAGTGCCAGGTCTGAAAGGCAAGGGGGTGTAGGCACTCTGCGTGCTTCTGCCCTCGTGGTGACCAGAGGAAGCCTCAGCTCCTGGAGACCAAAAGCATCACCATTTCAATGGGCTGGGGTTCAGCACTGGGCTTCTCGGCTTGACAGGGCACATTCAAGGGGCTACATGACACAGGACGTCTCCGCCTCCTTTCTCTGTCATCCTGAAATCGTTGCCTCTGAGTTTCTGCTCCAATCAGCCCCCAGGGAAGCCCGCTTCAATTCCCTGAAACAGCTTCATCACCCACAGCCTCAGCAGACCCTGCTAAACCTCCAAGCCTCTTTATTCCTGCCATGGCCCTCCACTCCTTGTGACTTTCCCCTGGGAGCTTGTTAGTGTGCAGCAACTGTTCAGCGTAGTTGCAGAGGGATTTTTAGGAGAGTCTGTCTTTGAGGAAGAGTTTTGCAAAGTCTGATGATGTTAATAACACGTGATGTAACACAGATTAATTTCCGTCTCAGTCGTGACTCAGTACTGCTTTCCACATTGACAAGTGATTTTTCATTTGACTGTCAAATGATGCTCACAACACCCCAACTTCATTTGCTAGAGGTGGGCATGGGATCAGGAGGCAGAGGCAGCCTGGTAGATGTGATCACAGGAAGATGGGCAGGGAGATCGCGAGAGACATGAGCTGGTGACAAGGCTCTGGGCTGGAAATTTGGCCAAGAATGGATGTTGAGCTCTGCTCGAGAACCTGAGAAATTTTGTCAACATTTAAAAAGTTAGGAGCACTTTGTCACTCGCTGAAGTGATTGAATACTTCTACTAAAACTAATGAATTTTCCCCAAGACGTGTCAAATGTTAATTTTATTATACGTTCAGTAATTTCTGGCCATATGCTCTTTCCTTAGTCCTCAGGATTTTTGTCCTCTCCTTACTCATTGTTCCTTCAGTCATCTCTCACTGCTCTGACCTTCAGGGAGTTGCTGCTTTCCCCTTCGTGGAGCTAAAAGCTCTCCTGTCTTCTGGTAATCTGCTGAATTAACTTTTAAACCAACTTGCAAACTGTGTATATATTAATCTTTTCCTCTTCTCTTGCCTAAAGTGTGTCATGTATGGTGATTGCTTGAGGAAACTGGACCTTATTGGAGGTTTGGACTTGGCATACAGTTGAGGAGTGTGTTGCTTCTTTTTCTTAATTTTCTTAATATTATTAAATTATTAATATAATTAATTTTAAATTAATTATAATTTATTATTTATTAATTAACAATTGTATTTTACTTGTGGTTGTTCAAAATTAATAAGGATCCTGTGTCTATTTACAGCCAAGCCTCAGGGTAATTCACGCGGGAATTGGTGCAAAGGAGCTGTTAACATTCATCTACAGAGTTCAGTGCAGAAATGTGATGTAGGAAAAGAATGCAAGTCCCAGGCGGCCCCCGAGAGAAGTGGTGGGGTTGGGGAGGTGGGGAGGAAAGTTGTACATACAGTGGGGGACCTCGAGGGGACAGCTGTTGCTGCCTCTGCAGACTTCCTCAGGAGACCCTCTGCTTCAATATCAGTTGGAGAAAGCTGCCAGCACTTCTGTACACTGAAAACATAAAATAAAATATGCTTCAAAATTAAAACCACTTTTTTTTTAAGTTCACATTGAAATTTTCCACTGTAAGTAGACTCCCGAGACCTCTCCAATTAGCTGTACAAGCCTGGAAGCCCTGCATAAATTTACGGAAGAGATGTTGCTCATTTGGGCTTTCTGCACTTTAACGAGCCCCATGGTGTATTTGGTGCTGAGCCCATGAACCTCAGATACTGAGAGGAGAGTGAACAACCTGTCCAGGAGTTAAAGTCAGCAGCAAACGCCAAAGTGTGTTGGAGCATTAATTGGCTGCACGGAGGGCCATTCCAGAGCAAGCCTCCCCATGGGTGTGTTAGAGCAGAAAACTGGAGGCTGTGATTACAGGTAGGGAAAGGCGCTGTGCAGGTGGATCTGATGCTGAGTAACGATGCCTTGATGTATTTTATCATGCCAAGCGGTGTCGCAGAGGGAAATATTTGACATAGTTATGATTTACAGTGATTAAAAATTTATAAGTGTTTAAAGTAGACCAAGAGGTTGAATTTTAGCAGCACTTAATCATTCACTGGTTTACAGGTTTGCAAAGTGATTTAACAGAATAAATGAACAGTGACTTAAATACAGATTCAAAGATGTAAGATTCACACTAATGTACTATAGAGTATTCCAAATCAATACATATACATATGGGCAAAAAGACACATCTGAGGTTAATACATATGCACATAAGGAAAGCATGTAAGCACGCATGCACATAAGGAAAGCGTGTAAGCATGCATGCGCGCACACATGCATACACACAGGTCTCTGCTGGAATCAGGAATTTTGTAATAGCGGGTGGCTCTAACGAGCTGACAGGTACTACTTTTAACTCTTATGTGTGCACGGACAAAGGGCAGAACATCCACATCCATAAAGCTAATGTGTATATCACAAACATATAGGTAAAGGGTTGGGTGGGTGGGTGGGAGAGAGGCTAGCCTATAGTCACAATTTCCCTTTCCCAAGTTTAGGGTAAATACTCACGATGCATCGGTGTTCCTCAAGGGGCAGTAGTTGAGGCTCAAGAGGGATTCTCTCGCCCTGGCCTTCTAGTCCTTGGGGTGTCAGCCTGAGCAGCGTCCCCGCTCAGGGGAGATCCTGGCCACAGCCAGCTGCGATCCAGAGAGCTCAAAGGGTCTTAACTAGAATTGCTACTTATAGTGTCCAAGATAATTGACTTTCATCAGGTTCTTTTCCACGCTGGACAATGGAATATTCCAGTATTTTCAGCCAGCAAGTACGCAAGCCCAGAACTTAGCAAGCAATGTTGGGGTCCTGGTATTGCCTTGCTTTGTGGCCACGACCCATATGTTGTGAGTAGTGATGGATTATAGTTATTATCTTCAAATGGTTGGAGCCATGGGGACCAGGCACACTATTGTCTTCTGGTCCGTTGGGCTCCAGCTTTACTATCTTTCATGGTAGACCATTATGTATCGTTCTGGTCCCCTGTATTATTATGTGGCCCAGACATTGGAAGAACTGCTGTCTCCTGGGCCCTTTCCAGACCAGGCCAGAGCCTCCCTGGCTCTGCCCCACCTCCCCTGCCCTCTCCCCAGCCCAGCAGAGCAGCCCAGTCTGGGCTGGCTGCACAGCAGCACTGGCCACAGGGTACTGCGGGGTTCTGGGCACTCCCCCCACAGCCCCAGCCCCTCAGAAGGCCACAGCAGCTGCTGGCGGGCAGAGCGGGCTCTCAGCCTCCCCACCAGCCCAGGGCTGGAGCTGGCCCCAAGTGCCAGCAGAGCCCGCTCACTCTCGGGCTCTCCTGCATTCAGCTGCGGGGCAGCCCCCGCCCACACTGCCTCTGCCCCGCTCGGCCTCCCCGCCTGCCCTGCTCCCCAGCACAGCACCAGAGTCCTGGGGCTCCTCAGGCAGCTCCCCCACCTCTCCAGTCTCCCTTCCCTGGGCCCGCTGCATCTTCACTGCCTCCAACGGCACGGCACAGTCCTGGTTTGTGGGCACCTGGTTTGGTGCTTTCTCCTCGGGGGACTGAATCTCGGAGGCTGTTTCACCTTCTCAGTCTCCATTCCCTTCCCACCCCAGAGGACATGGAGTGTCCCCATCCTCCCCTGATTACTCCAGATTCCTTTCCACATGGACTGACATCTGCCATCAGCCCCACCATACCTGTGACAGCCTGAGGAGGGTGACAAGGAAGTCCTGCGTGATCTCTCCTGCACCTCAAAGTGAATAAGAGAGCCTTCAACTGCTAGGTGTCTGAAAGATCCCAGTGATACCATAACTTTATTCCCCCAAACGCAGGGAGAAAACAAGGTGGAAAGACGCTGTCCATTTCCTTGGGTTTGGTTTTAACAGCAACTGAATCAAGGAGACCCCAGCCTTCAGGCGCCACACTCGGGACATCGCTTTTTTTGCAGAGATGCTATTAGGGAGGCAAAAGGTGACACATACTTCTTCAAGGATCACACATGACAGGACAGAGCGTCAAGGGAAGTGCTGTGATCACAAGCAATTACCTCTAAGTATGATTATCAGAGAAAAGAAATACAGAGGTCTTCCTAAAATACTTTCCGCGTACCACACAAAGAAGGGGAAGAGAATTCCTGTTGATGGTGCAAGACCCCTTGGATCAGTCTCCACGGGGCATTCTTGAGCTCCTGGTTCCTCATGCTGTAGATGAGAGGGTTCACTGCTGAAGGCACCACAGAGTACATAACAGCCATCACCAGATCCAGCAATGGGGAGGAGATGGAGGGGGGCTTCAGGTAAGCAAAGAATGAAGTGCTGACAAAGAGGGAGACCACAGCCAGGTGAGGGAGGCACGTGGAAAAAGCTTTGTGCCTCCCCTGCTCCGAGGGTATTTTCAGAACAACCCTGAAGATCTGCACATAGGAAACCACAATGAAAACAAAACACACAGAGAATAAACAGGCACTAAGTACAATAAGCCCAGCTTTCCTGAGATAGTGTGTCTCTGAACAGGAGAGCTTGAGGATCTGGGGTATTTCACAGAAGAACTGGTCCAAGGCATTGCCCTGGCAGAGTGGTATGGAAAATGTGTTGGCTGTGTGCAGCACACCATGAACAAACCCACTGCCCCAGGCAGCTGCTGCCATGTGGACACAAGCTCTGCTGCCCAAGAGGGTGCCATAGTGCAGGGGTTTGCAGATGGCCACGTATCGGTCATAGGCCATGACGGTCAGAAGATAAAACTCTGCTCCAATCAAGAAGACAAGCAGAAAGACCTGTGCAGCACATCCCCCATAGGAGATGTCTCTGGTGTCCCAGAGGGAATTGGCCATGGCTTTAGGGACAGTGACAGAGATGGAGCCCAGGTCGAGGAGGGAGAGGTTGAGGAGGAAGAAGTACATGGGGGTGTGGAGGCGGTGGTCGCAGGCGATGGCTGCGATGATGAGGCCATTGCCCAGGAGGGCAGCCAGGTAGATGCCCAGGAAGAGCCAGAAGTGCAAGAGCTGCAGCTCCCGTGTGTCTGCGAATGCCAGGAGGAGGAACTGGGTGATGGAGCTGCTGTTGGACATTTGTTCCCCCTGAACAGAGGGGCCTGTTGAAGGAGGAAAAAACAGTGAGGAGTTAGAACAGACACCTCTGAGCGGAGCCTGTTCCATATGTTACAGTAATGTCTCCCAAGTGAACTCTGTCCTTCCAGAAAGACGTCTGTGCAGTTCCTGGTGTGATCCTGGTTTGTGCAGACTGAGGGTGCAGTGGGGAGTAGGGGACTCTGCTGTGGGCTCTAGAGGAGTCAGTCATGCTGTGCAGCAATGGGCAGACAGGAAACAGGAGTGATCGCAGGTTGAACCTATCACTGATGTAAAAAAGCTTTTGACCATTGTCACTCCCAGTTCCCCTGGCGGCAGAACACAGATGTGGGTTGGGGGTTTTGTTTATTTTGCTCCTGTTACCTCTGTCTAACCTAAAGAGTAATTTTTGAAGAAAAAAGTCCCTGGTATTTTTATTACACTACAAGTGCTATTTGGAGAATCCTGGGAGGCAATAGGACAGAGCCTGAGTGCAGAAGGAGGAGAGCTGGAGAGAGGAAACAGACCATCTGTCCATCTCAGCTCAGCTCAGCTGAAGAAAGCTGAAGAAAAGCTCAGCTGCTTTTTCTTGCACCTCTTTGCTCTGGAGGATGACCACAGAGAGATCAGAGGAATCCAGGTTTCAAAGTGCAGATCTTCAACCTCCACTCCCCAGTGAAGAGCTGGGAGCTTTTGGATGCCCAGAAGATGGGGTGTCCTTAACAATATGTCATCTTTATCCCCAGACCGTGGAATGCATTGCCTAGAGACCCACAGGTTGGAAGGGGGCTTGGGCACCATGGACACATCAGCATGGCAGGACCTGCAGGGTCAATCACTGAGCTGCTGCTGAAGCCCCATCCCAGAGAACCTAAAAAGAAGAGCAACAGCAAGAGCAGGGATGGGTGGAGAAGCAAGGAGAAATGGCCCAATGGTTCTGCCAAGGCAGGCAAGGCCAGGGAGGGACAGAAGGGCGCTCAGGAGAGTCTCTTCTGCCCAAGCTCTGGCCGCAGATGAGGCAGCTGCTGCCCTGGATGCCACATCCTTGAGGGCAGAAGCTCACTGGGAAGGCACACAGTCCCCCGGGGCACAGGGACCCTGCTCTGAAGGACAGCCCTGGGCACCCCTGGCTGCACACCCGCCTGTACACCCCTGCAGCCATCCCCAGGACAAGGCAGTCCTGCTCCTCTGACGGTGCTGCAGGGAAGCCCTGCTCTGGAGAACACCCTTATCTTCTTCTACACTGCAGTGGCAGTGCCCTGCAGCCCGAGACTTACCGTGCAGAGGACTGTGAAGCTTTCTCCCACTGTGAGCTCTCAGCTGTCTTCCACTCCCAACTGCCTTCAAGCTCTCTCTGCACTGCTCACCTCATCGTCGCACCTGAAGCTGTTCCCTCAGCCCTGCTGCGCTTTGCAGAGGAGCTGCTCCTGGGCAGAGCTGTCTCTCTACAGCAGCACCAACTCACCAAGTGCTCCCTCTGTCCCAAGAGCCCGGCCCAGCTCAGCAGCAGAGCACCAGCCCAGGGCATTTTAATGACCCCTGTGGTGGGTTTGGCATGGAGTCCATGAACGTCAGACACTGAGAGGAAGTACAAGAAACTTCTTAAGAAGCAGAACTTCGATGTCATCTGCAAACCCAACACTTTCTTGGAGTGTTAATGGGTCCCACTGAGGACCATTACCAACAAAGCCTCCCCAGGGGCTCATTAGAGCAGAAAACAGGAGTCAATAATGACAGATAGGGAAAGGAAAATTAAAGGTGGCTCTGATGCTGAGAAAACCTGAATGTGTTACATTGAGCCAAAGGGCTATGCTCTGACCTGCAGTCCCTGGGAAAGGAGATCTTGTCCCTCACCCCTTGCTCAGGGCTCTTCCTGGGGCAGTGTGATGTGGGGACGTGCAATGCCGAGGGCAGGAGTATGGCATGAAACTTCTGGGTGGGGCAAGGAGGTAATGATGTCTTCCTGAAAACGGTTAAGGTACCTTCTGGTAGGACTTGGTGGCAAAGACAGTAGCCATAGCCATGGTGAAGAAGAGATCATGTCCGGTGGGGGCTTTCAGTGCCCCCTTCTTTCTTTGAAGGCACTCAATTGTCTTTCATTTTCACCTCAATATCTCACTGCCCTTACTGATATCTCTCCATACTCCCTGGCTGGTCCTTGAAAGACAAAGCCATGGGCTGGTCCAGCCTCCCTCTGGGTGCCCGATTGTTCCACAGCACTGCCCTTGCAGTGACATTTCCTTCTCTTCTTTTCTAGTCTCAACCTCCCAAGCCACACATTGTGGCATTCTTCCTCTCTCCTGCTTTATTACCACTACGAAGAAAAGCTCCACCATCTCTGAAACCACCCTTCAAGCAGTTACGGCTTGTGACTGTGATGTGAGCCTCCACTTCACCAGGCTGAAGGACCCCAAGTCCCTCAGCCTCCCCAAATGGGACATGTGCTTGAGGCCATGAATCCCGTATTGGCAGACCTCCTCTGGACACTCTCCATTCCTCCCCACTTGTCTAGAACAGGAAGCCCCAAAGAGGGACACGCTAGTCCAGAGATGGCCACACGAGGTTTCAGTGGAGTGGGATGACTGCTCCGCTGGTGTGGGTGACCCACACTCCTCCTAATGCTGCTCCAAATGCACCTGGCCCTTTGCATGGTGAGCATGCCCTACTGGCTCCTCTGGCATCCCTCGTGGTGCCCAGGCCCTCCTCCTCAGGGTGCCTACTCAGCCAGGCAAGTCCCAGGCTGCCCTCTTCTACTGTATTAATCTTCCCCCTGATGCACCACTGGCCTCTTCTCCGCGTAAAATTTCAAAGGTTTTCTGTTGCCCAAATCCCAGAGTTTCTCTAGCCCCCCGCTGGACTGAAGCTCCCTTTTGTCAGCTGCTTACATTAGCATGCAGATGGCAGCCCTGATGATGTGTTCCACACAAGGTAACAGCACAGGGCTTTACAGGACACTACAGATACTAACAGGTGGGGCTACTTTAATGCAACTTCTTTCCAATTTAGGATTATCCATGGTGACCATGTCAGAAACATCTGCAAAGCATGCAAAACCAGGGCCAGTGAGGAAAGAGAAAACAGGGGTGGGCTGTTTGTACTGGAAGGTACAAGAAGGATCAAAGGGAAGAAAAGAGGGAGAAAGGAAATGGCAGGTGAAGCTAAGGACTAGATCAAGGCTGTTTTGGGGGTTCCTGCCAAGATGCTCTGGATGTGAGCAGCAGTGACTGGTGTGGGACAAGAATGACCCAGATGATCTGACCAAACCTATGTCTGACTTACTTTCAGGGTCTTGGAGAGTCTGAGTACTTTCCCTACCATGATAAAGGGAAGAGCTGTGGTGGAAGGAAGCACGGAATCATTCATATTGAAGGGACCGCAGAAGCTCCTTAGGCCAATGGCCATCTCACAGCAAGGGCAGCTATCAGGTTACACCAGGTTGCTCAGGGATTTATTCATGTTGGCTTTGAAACCTTCAAAGGAATGACACAGCACAATGTTGCTGTCCAACCTGCTCCAGTGCTTCACTCTCTTCGTGGGTAAACAGTGTTTCCTCACACACATCAGGGAAGAGGGTGGAAGGCACCTTATTGATGATCCCTTGGGAGTGGTAGAACTGTCATCTTTAGTTCTGCCCAAAGCCCTCTCTTCTCACAATTGAACAACTTCAGCTCTCTCAGCCTCTCCTACTGACAAAGTCAACCTTACCAATGCATGCCTGAGACGTTTAGGGTTCTTACAGTCCGAACAGATTTGATTGGATTTCCAAGTTACCGCAGGGATATTGGAATATTGTCACTCTCATATCATCATGTTCTGCATGTGTCGCTCTCATTGGTCACCCTGTTGCAATGCACAGCTGTTGCAGGCTGTAGGGACAGCCTGTTCTGTTTGAACAAGCAGTTACCCACAGTGAAACACTGAGCTGGCAGTGGTTCAGGCCCTGGTGGCAGCAGGACACCACTGTGAGGGTCTGGCTCTGGGGCTACCATGCTTGGTGCTAACCCACATACAGATGAGGAATTAATGGCTGAAAGAACCACAGTACCCGTCATCAGAGATGACAGGTTTATCACAGAACTGTTCAAGTTGGGAGGGAGATGGAACGTTTCCAGACCAACCTCCTGCTCACAATGAAGTCAACACTGAATTCACACCAAGTTTCTTCCAATTCACTTCGTCCGCAAGAGTCCTGAAATCCTTTTCTGAGGACTTCATCAGAGATCCTCGGTGAACTTAAATCTTGATTTATGTTGCTGCCAGTTAAGGCTAGTCAGAGGAGACTGTGACTGCTGGCAAGCTGCTGGCAGGCTCTAGCAGCTTCTAAGGAGTCCTTCTTTAGGACTATTAACCCCTGCTTGCTCTTCCACACGAGCACCAATGACCCTGTCCCAGGACACCTGGAAAACATGAAGCATGACTATGTGACTCTGGGTGCGCTGGTCAAGGGCATGGGGGTGTAGATGGTGATCTCAGTCCTTCTACTGAGGGGAAAAGGTTTGAGGAGAAGTGGACAGATCCTGCAGGTACACAATTGGTTGTGCATCTGGTGTCAGCCACAGAGTTACTAGAACCATGAGACATTCTCTGAGGACCCGTAACTGCTTGGAAGAGAAAGACTTCACCTGTGGAAGTTGGGGAAAAGTGTCTTTGATAACAACGGGACCAAGCTGGAAAGAAAACTTCAAACTGGAATTGACGAGGAAGGGAGGGAATGACCAACAGTCACATGAGGAAGTGATGGGTGTCAATGACAGGAAAGGGTCTTGCAGGATGGTAACAAAAGGGGCATGGTAATCAACAGAGCAGTACTGATGGGGAATCACCCAAACATACACACATCTCTAAGGAGACATGATGGAAAGGCTCCCACGCCCTTTCTGGGAGATCAGCATGACTGGACACCTCTTTGGGGGTCTTGCACAGTAATTCTCACAGCATGGAGAACAAACAAGAGGAATTAGAATTCTGTGTGCAGTGACAGATTCACAGCCTCATTTGCATAGCACAAACATGGCGCATAGCGCACACAACTGGAGTGCTGCAGTGGATAGATAAAGGCTCTTTAGAAGGACAAACCATGAAGGGGAGGAGTGGGAGGAGAAGGAGTTGCCCTTCATAGAATCATATAACCATTGAAAGGTTTAGTGTGGAAGCGACCTTAAAGATCATGTAGTTCCAACATCGCTGCCATGGGCAGGGACACCTCCCACTAGACCAGGTTGCTCCAACGCCATCCAACCTGGCCTTGAGCACTTCCAGGGATGGAGCCTCCACAACTTCCCTGAGCAATTTGTTCCAGTGCTTCACCACTCTCATAGTGAAAATTTCTTCCTAATATCTCATCTAAATCTCCCCTCTTCCAGTCAGAAGCCATTCCCTCTCATCCTATCACTACATGCCCTTGTAAAAAGTCCCTCTCCAGCGTTCTTGTAGAGGCCCTTCAGATACTGGAAAATTTCTATAAGGTCTCCCTGCAGTCTTCTCTTCTCTTCTCCAGGCTGAACAACCCAAACTCTCTCAGCCTGTCCTCATAGGAGAGATGTTCCAGTGCTCTGATCATCTTCATGGCCTTCTCTTGACCCGCTCCAACAGGTCATGAGAGAGAGCAGAAGGAATGTCTGGATGTCACCCTGGGGAGAGGCGATGAGTCAGCTGAGAACAAATGCGTTTAGTGGGCAGAGACACATGGGTGAGGTAGTGGGTGTCTTCTTCAGGGAATCAGGAAGATTAAGGAAGATAGTTAAGAAAGATTAAAGCTTTCTTCAGATGACCATGCGCCATGCTCTCATGGGGAACATGCTCGTTTTATCTGGGAAGGGAAATGAAAGGAACAAGAAAGGATGCTACTACTATATCACTGGCAAAGGGAGGGCTTGGGAAAACATGAGACCACAGTTGAATGGGGCAGGAGTCCTGGTGACACAAGACATTGACAAGGCTGAGGGATTTGATGCCTTTTTAATCTCAGTCTTTGCTTCTTAGATGAGCCATCAGTAATTCGAGACACCTGAGACCAGAAGGAAAGGCCAAATCAAGGATTATTTGTCTTTTTCACAGAATTGACGAATGGTTGAGGGCGGAAGGGACCACCAAAAGTCATCTGGTCAACTCCCCTTCTGTAGCAGGGCCACCTACAGCCTGTTGTCCAGGATCATGTCCAGATGCCTCTTGAATATCATCAAGGATGGAGACTCCACAACCTCTCTGGGAAACCTGTGCCACTCCTCAGTTCAAAAACTTTTCCTGATGTTCAGAGCTGTGTTTCAGCTCGTGCCCATCGCTGCTGATCCTGTCACTGAACAGCACTGAAAAAAATCTTAGAATCATAGAATAGCAGGTTGGAAGGGACCTCAAGGGTCATCTGGTCCAACCTTTCTTGGCAAAAGCACAGTGTCAGTTAGATGGCCCAGCACCCTGTCCAGCGGAATTTAAAAGTGTGGTCCTGGTTTGAGGTGAAGCAGAATCAATTTTCTGTTCAGGAACTTCACTTTTTAGCTGAGCCTCTTCTAACTACTGAAATTAACAGCATATTGTGCAGACACAGCCTTCTCTCAGAGTGGTAAGACTCTGCTTACCTGTGTTTATAGTTGAGGCCAAGGAAAGGCATGCAGGGAGGCTCCTGCTTATACTTATTGCTGTAACATCCACTTTGTTGCTTTCCCCATTGGAGGGTCGGAAGCGGAAAAGCACAGAGGGGTCCCACCTGCGGGGAAGAGCGGACAGGACAGGTGACCCCAAACTGACCAACAGGGTATTCCATCCCATCTGCCTCGTGCTCAGTGTAAAAGCTGAGGGAACAAAGGGTCAGTCTCTTTTTCTTCAATGGCTGACATCCAAGAAGGACTCTGTTCATCTACCTTTCATCCCAGTCCTGAATCCAGATCCAGAATCCAGTTCTCATCCATTGCTGAGTTCAGTCTGGGACTTCCCCAGTCCCACCACTGATGGGATTGTCATCCTGGGAGCTTGATAGGGTTTTGTATCTATTTCATTATTGCCTTTTAATTTCATTATTAATATTCAATTAAAGTAGTTTAGTTGCTTCTAAACTCATAACTCTCTCTCTTTCTCCTGCCTCTCTTTGAAGAGAGGTTGGGGAGGGCACATGTTGTTCCGCCCAGTGGCTGGTTCAGCCCAAATCTCAGCATACGTATTGGTGCCCAGTGTGGGGCTTGAGCAGGGCCCGACCAGAGCTGTGATAGATTGGCTGAATAGTTTGAATTCCAGCTTGCCCAGAGATTAGAACAGACAGCTCACATCACGTCGTTCTTAAATGAAATGTTATATTGCACCTTTAGAGAGCTTTGTTTGTTCTTAACTGAGTCAACTCCGTTTAACCTGCCGACTGTGTTGCATAGTTTATTTACTCTTTGTGGTTTTATGCAAAAGTTTAAATGCACTGTTTTTTTGTGGTTCACAATTCAGATGTATATGATTACTTGGATAACGGCTCTACCTGCACATCACAGAATCAGAATCATAGAACGACAGGGGTCGGAAGGGAGCCCTGGAGATCTTCCAGTCCAACCCCCCTGCCAGGGTAGGTACACCTACAGCAGGTTGCACAGGATGGTGTTCAGGTCGGTTTGGAATGTCTCCAGAGCCTGAGACTCCACCACCTCTCTGGGCAGCCTGTGCCAGTCCTCTGCCACCCTCAAAGTAAAGTTCCTCCTC
Organism: Vanellus vanellus; assembly: GCF_965231255.1. NCBI lineage: Eukaryota > Metazoa > Chordata > Aves > Charadriiformes > Charadriidae > Vanellus > Vanellus vanellus. The sequence continues at coordinate 719,184 of NW_028128889.1, forward strand.
ATGTTTAGACGGAACTTCCTATGCTCAACTTTGTGCCCATTACCTCTTGTCCTGTCACTGGGCACCACTGAAAAAAGACTGCTCCCATCCTCCTGCCACCCTCCCTTTAAGTATTTATAAGCATTATAAGATCCCCCCTCAATCTTACCTTCTCCAGACTAGAAAGTCCCAAGTCCCTCAGCCTTTCCTCATAAGAAAGATGTTCCAATCCCCTAATCATCTTCGTAGCCCTTTGCTGGACCCTCTCCAGCAGATCCCTGTCCTACTTGAACTGGGGAGCCCAAAACTGGACACGGTACTCCAGATGTGGCCTCACCAGGGCAGAGCAGAGGGGAAGGATGACCTCCCTCGACCTGCTGGCCACACTCTTCTTGATGCACCCCAGGATGCCATCCACCTTCTTGGCCACCAGGGCACATTGGTGTCTCATGGTCATCCTGTTGTCCAGCAGGACTCCCAGGTCCTTTTCCACAGAGCTGCTCTCCAGGAGGTCAGCCCCCAACCTGTACTGCTGCATGGGCTTATTCCTCCCCAGGTGCAGTACCCTACACTTGCCCTTGTTGAATTTCATACAGTTTCTCTCTGCCCAACTCTCCAGCCTGTCCAGGTCATGCTGTAAGGCGGCACAGCCTTCTGGTGTGTCAGCCACTCCTCCCAGTTTTGTGTCATCAGCAAACTTGCTAATGGTACACTCTATCCCTTCATCCATGTCATTGATGAATATATTGAACAGGACTGGATCCAGTACTGACCCCTGAGGGACACCACTCGTTACTGACTTTCAGCTAGACTCTGCACCACTAACCACAACCCTCTGAAATCTACCTGTCAGCCAGTTTTCAATCCACCCCACTGTCCATTCATCTAACCCATACTTCCTAAGCTTGCCTGTGAGGATGATGTGGGAGACACTATCAAAAGCCTTGCCGAAGTCAAGGTAGACAACATCCACTGCCCTCCCCTCTTCCACCCATCCAGTCACCCCACCATAGAAGGCTATCAGATCAGTCAGACATGACTTCCCCTTGGTGAATCTGTGTTGACTACTTCTGATAACCTTCTTTTCTTCCAGGTGCTTTGAGATGACACCCACAACAAGCTGTTCCATCATCTTTTCAGGGATGGAGGTAAGGCTGACCGACCTGTAGTTTCCCGGGTCATCCTTCTTGCCCTTTTTGAAGACTGGAGTGACATTGGCTTTCCTCCAGTCCCTCAGGCACCTTACCTGTTCTCCGGGACCTTTCAAAGATGATGGAGAGCGGCCCAGCAATGACTTCCCTCAGCTCCCTCAACACTCAAGGGTGAATCCCATCAGGCCCCATGGACTTGTGGATATCCAGTTTATCTAACTGATCTCTAACTTGTTCCTCATCAACCAAGGGAAAGTCTTGCTTTCTCCAGACTTTCTCCATTACCCGCAAAATCTGGGTCTCCCAAGGAGTGGCCAGAGCAGTGAAGACAGAAGCAAAGGTGGCATTCAGCAACTCCGCCTTCTCTGCATCATCTGTCACCACGGCACCTGTCTCATTCAACAGCGGGCCCACATTTTCCCTAGTTTTCCTTTTGTCTCCTATATACTTAAAGAAACCCTTCCTGTTGGCCTTGACATCCCTTGCCAGGTTCAGTTCCAAGGCTGCCTTGGCTTTCCTTGTTTCCTCCCTGCATACCCTGACAGCATTCTTATACTCTTCCCAAGCGGTCAGCCCCTTTGTCCACCCATTGTAAATTCCCTTCTTCCACCTGAGCTTTTTCAGAAGGTCCCTACTCAGCCATGCAGGTCTCCTTCTTCCCTTGCCTGATTTCTTGCTCTTCGGGATGCACCGATCCTGAGCTTGGAGGAAGTGAGCCAGCTCTCTTGAGCCCCCCTTCTCTCTAGAGCCCTCCCCCATGGGATTTGTCCAAGCAATTCCTTGAAGCAATCAAAGTTAGCCTTCCTGAAGTTTAAGATTTCAACCCTACTTGTCATTTTGTGTATACTGCACTTAATCCTGAACTCAATCTTCTCATGATCACTGCAGCCCAGTCTGCCCCCAACCTCAACAGCCTCCACCAGTCCTTCTTTGTTTGTCAGTACTAGGTCCAGTAGTACACCTCTCCTGCTGGGCTCCTCCACCACCTGAGTCAAAAAGTTGTCATCAATGCACTGGAGGAACCTCCTGGACTGTACATGCCCAGCTGTGTGGCCTTCCCAGCAGATACCAGGGTAGTTGAAGTCCCCCATCAGAACCAAGGCCTGTGATTGTGAGGCAATTCTCACCTGTCTGTAGAAGGCCTCATCAACTTCCCCATCCTGATCAGGTGGCCTGTAATAGACACACACAACAGTGTCTCTCATATTACCCTGCCCCTTGATCCTTACCCACAAGCTCTCAACTTGCTCTTCGTCTGCTCCCAGGGAGAGCTCGATACATTCCAGTTGCTCTCTGACATAAAGAGCGACTCCACCACCTCGCCTCGCTGGCTTACCTTTCCTAAAGAGAACATAGCCCTCCATCACAGCATTCCAGTCATTTGAGCACCATGTCTCAGTAATTGCAATGAGATCATGGTCCTGTGACCGCACGCAGACCTCTGACTCCTCTTGTTTATTCCCCATGCTGCGCGCATTAGTGTATAGGCATTTCAGAAAAGCCAATGAGTGTATAGTTTTTGCCCTTGAGGGGTGGTGGGCCTTCCAATCCTCAAAAATACCAGCACTCTGCCCCACAAGTGCTCAGCTACTACCCCCAGGCGCCTCTCTATCGAGCCCAGTCACATGCCCACCCCCCTGCCAATTGACTTTAAAGCTCTCTCAGTGAGCCCTGCTAACTCTAGTCCAAGACCCCTTTTCCCCTGTGAGACAGGCTTTTCCCATCTGCTGCCAGCAGGCCCGGTGTTCTGTAAATCGGGCCGTGATGAAAGAACCCAAAACCCTACTGGTAGCACCAAGTTTGGAGTCAGTCATTGACCTGCTGGCTCTTCCTGTTAACCCCCTCATCACTCCCTGCAACAGGAGGGATAGAAGAAAACAAGACGGGCTCCCGATCCCTTAACCAGTCGTCCCAAGGCCCTGAAATACTTCTTCATTGCCCTTGGAGTTCTTCTTACTACATCATCACTGCCTACCTGAAAAAATAAAAGGGGATAATAATCCGATTGCTGCACCAGGGTTGCCTTCCTTTAGAGAGCGGCCCAGCTCTTGCTTCTCCCTGTCAGGGGAAGACTGTCTTCTGATCAAGTGTCAACATTCTTAATAGAAAACCTGCACCTGACCTCATCATCTGGCCTCACTTCTCATTCTCCAGGAAGAAAATACCCACAATGGTATTTAGGAAGTATAACTCATCCCACTTAATGTGGACAACTGAAATCACTCTAGAAGCATCGGTTTCCTTTTACGGACCATCTTCTTTCATCCAGGTGAACACATGCTCCCCTGGGCCAATGGGAAAAAAAAGAATTTGAATGAGGGTAACTCATCAGAGGTGCTCTGCACAGATGAACCCAAAAGCAATGGATTGCCCTCAGGAAGTCTCCCTGCATTGATCACAGCAGAAGCGTAGAACAGTTCAGACTTTGCAACTGTCTCCACAGTGTATAAAGTTACCTGAAACTAACTGTATCCCCTCCGTTCTCGAGCTATGTGCAGGTATCACTTCTGTTTCTCCTCCCCCTCACAACTGCCTTCCTGGCTCTGCAAACAGGGCTCAACGTGCACTCACCCAGAATAAATCATCAGGAGCTTGCCTTCATGCAATGACTGGATAAAACAAAGACATGTATAAGAACGTTCACATTTTCCTCTGTGTGCCACAGGGAGTTGGATCTCATTAGGGTTTCCTGTGCTGGCCCAAGAGTCATACCGCTCTCTGCTTACACAGCGTTCTTGAAGAACAATATACAACTCCAGGAGTGGCTGATAGGTGTTGCCTCTGCCTTCACTTGCAGCACAGTGTAGGCCTCGGCAGGTAACTTACTGTTCTCTCATGTCTCAGCTCTGGACACAGAGAAAAGGCCTGAAATTTCTGCGTTCTCAAAGACCGGAAGTCCAAAGTTCCTGGTGGTTGGATACTAAGGTTCTCATACCTCCAGCACACACCACGATTGGAATACACAGATATTAATGTGGATTTTCTCTGCCTCATTACTTCGACAACCTGGTCCAGTGAGAGGTGGCCCCGTCTATGGCAGGGGGCTTGGAACTCGATAATATTTAAGGTCCCTTCCAACCTAAACCATTCTATGATTCTATGAATCATGTGTTTGCCCTCCCCACACCTTTCTCCCTACCAAATACACTTACAAAATCTCTTCTTAGACAGAAAAGATTTCCTCTTTCCTGAGGATTATCACACTTCTCTTCAAGCCCACCTTGGGACCATCTTTCATCTGCTGGTTCCTCAGGCTGGAAATAAAGGGTCTCATCAAAGAAGTTATGACAGTTTTGAGAAGGGACACTGCCCTGTTATAGAAAATGTGGTGATCTGAAGGCTGGACATGCAGGAAGATGCAGCTACTGTAGCCCAAGATGACAAGGATGAAGGGAGAGAAACATGCAGAGAATGCCTTTTGCCATGAGGAAGCTGACTACAACCTAAATATGGTACTAATGATGTACAGGTAGGACCTTGCTGTCATGCCCAGGGAGCCAAGGAGAATGATGCATGAGGCTCTGAAGGTGATCAGCTCAATAATGTGTGTTTCTGCACAGGACAACTTCATCAAAAGCACACTGTCCTAGAGGAAGTGCTCAATACCCTGCAGAAGGGCAGCCTGGCAACCGGGACAGTGGAGACACGGATGGCCAGGAAGCCTGCAGTCCACAAGCCCACCTTTAGGGCTGAAGGTAAAGCTGACTGTTTGTGAGCACAGGAGCTGCAAGAGGAGCCCCAGGGCAAGGACCCTCCTGCTGTCCTGGGCAGTGGGGCTGGCACAGGGGGGCTGCAGGCTGCTGGTGAAGGGCACCTCCTGGGCCTGACAGCAGGAGAAGCACTGTCACAGACCTCTCTTTCATCCTTCCACGTCCAGCCTGCAGCCCTGGGGCTGATGGGGAAGCTGAGACCCCTCTCTGCCCCCCAGCACCTGCTGTGCCCTTCCGTGGGGCTGTGGGCTGAGTGAGCAGAGCTCTGCACCACCTTGTGGCAGGCACTGCCGTGGGGTCAGCCCAGACTGGGCTGCTCTGCTGGGCTGGGAAGATGGCAGGGGAGGTGGGGAGAGCAGGGGAGGGCCTGGGCTGAGCTGGAAAGTGCCTGGGAGAGGAAAATGCCAGTGCAGAGCTCAGCTGTGTGAGTATGAAGGTTGGGTGCACACAGGAGTGTTCTGCCAGGCCTTCTGGCAGAGACATGAAGGATCAGGAGAGCAGGACCTGGTCTGTGCCATGGTCCGTGGACACACTAGCGAAGCTGCCCCAGGGTGATCATCAGCAACCAGCCCCTCATGGCTGCCACTGCCAGCAATAGCCACTCACCTCAGCTCAGAGAGGTGGTTTGTGCCTCCACAGAGGGACATAAAATGACCAGATCAGAAGATTTTTCTTGCATTACAGACTTATGAATACACATTTCCTGTGTGTGATGGGATGAACTTCTGCCTTCCATTGGTTTCGACATATCTTCCAGGAGGACCTGTTCCCTGACTGTACCAAGTACAGAAGTGAGGCTGACTGGTCAGCAGTTCCCAGGGTCCTCGTTTTTACCCTTTGTCAAAATGGGCCTGATGGTTCCAGTTTTCCAGTCACTGGGGACTCCAGCTGACTGCCATGATGTTTGAAATATGATGCAGAATGGCTTGAAAACTGCATCAGTCAACTCCCTCAGGACCCTAGGATTTATTGAGTTGGGTCCCATGGACTTTTGTACATTCAGGTTCCTTAGGTGACCTCAAACCTAATCTTCTGCTACAATGGGAGGGATTTAATTCTCCCAGTCCCTGCCTTGAAGTTCATGGACTTGACAGACAGGGGAGGACTGACTGCCAGTGAAAACTGAAGCAAAAAAAAAACGGTTGAGTAATTCAGCCTTCTCCATGTCAGCTGTCACTAGTTCTCCTGTCTCATTTCTTAGGGCAGGTACATTGACTTGAAACTTCCTTTTCTGGCCAACATACCCATAGAAGCCCTTCCTAATATTCTTCACATCCCTTGTCAAATTCAGCTCCAGCTGTGCCTTAGCTTTCCTGATCCCACACACACACAACCGGGCAGCATCCCTATATTCTTTCCAGGATACATGTCCCTGCTTCCACTGTCTCTGTGTTTCCTTCTTACACTGTAGTTTCAGCAGGAGGTCCTTACTAAGCTGTGCCAGCCTCCAGCTTTGTATGCATGTTTTCTTACACGTGGCAATCAAGAGCTCATGCGCTCTGAAGAAAACGTCCTTAAAGAGCCGCCAGCTCTGCTCAGTACCTTTGTCTTTGAGGGAAGTTTCCTCAGGGGGCCCATCCACTAACTCCTTAAACAACAGAAAGCTTGCTCTCCTAAAGTTCAGGCTCCTGATGGTACTCTTCACCAGGGCCGTACCCCTCAGGACTGTGAATTCCACCAGGGCACGATCACTGCATCCCAAGCTGCCATCAGTCTGGACCTCTCTAATTAGTTCTTCCATGTTGGTGAGCAACAGGTCCAGTGACGCTTCTCTTCTGGCCAGGCTGTCTATCACCTCAATGAAGAAATTATCCTTGACACTCTCCAGGAGTCTCCTGAACAGCTTACAGCTTGTTGTGCTGCTTGTTCAGCAGATGTCAGGAGGACTGAAGTCCCCCAGCAGGATCAGATCCTGCGAGCATGATGCTTCCTCTAGTTGAAGTAAGAATGCGTTGTCACCAGACTCCCCTGGGGCAGGTGCTCTGTAGGAAACACCAGACACAAGGTTTCCTTTGTTTGCTTGGCCACTGGTTTTCACCCAGAAGCTCTCAACCTGTTCATTGCTGGTTTTCCAAGACAGCTCTGTGCAGTCAATCCAGTCTTTTACATGGAGGGCAACCCCCCCGCCCCTCCTTCCTTGCCTGTCCCTCCTGAACAGTTTAGAGTCATCGATTGCAGTGCCCCAGTCATGCGACTCGTCCCACCCCATTTCAGTGACAGCAGTCAGATCAGAGCTCTCTTGCTACACAGGGCTTCCAGCTCCTCTGCTTTGTTACCCAGCACACCTGCATTGGCACAGAGGCATTTCAGCTGTGCTATGGATCATGTCACCTTTTTAGAGGAAGATGCCCTAATTCCTTTGAGGCATTTCACAGGGGTTTCCCTGGTGGTTCCTAATACATCAGCAGCCCCTGGCTCTTCTCTGCAGCAAGAGACTCCACCCACTTCCCCCACTAAGCCTAGTTTAAAGCTCTCCTAAGAAGTCTTGTGAGCTTGTTGGTGAAGACCCTCTTGTCCCACTTGGTCAGGTGAATCCCATCAGCTCTCAAAAGATCCAATTACTCAAAGCTCACTCCATGATCACAGAAGCCCAAACCTTGAGTGTGACACCAGCAGCCACAAAGCCAGGCATTCACCTGTTGGGTTTCTCTCCCCCTTCTGAAACCCCTTCCTCTCACTGGGAGGAGAGAGGAGAACACCACCTGTGCTCCTGATCATTTTAGCATTGCTCTGTGGGACATGTAGTGTCTTCTGGTGGTTCTCAGTTTCCTTGTGGCAATAGCATTAGTCCCTATGTGGAATCGGAGTGAGTGAAAACCTGTAGGGTTCACCAGGCTCAGCAGCCTCTCAATGACATCGCAAATGTGAGCTCCTGGTAGGCAGCAAACTTCTCCGGAGAAACTGTCTGGAAGGCAAATGGTTGCTTCAGTGCTTCTCCAATTACTAATACTTTACGTGCCTTTCTGGTGGCACTGGTTCTAATGTGGGTGGGTGGATCAGCTTTGCACGGTCGGCTTTTCCTGAATCCTGCCCATTACTCACCTGCTCTTCATTCTCCATCCCCAGAACATGACATCTGCTACACAGAGGCACTTCAGGGGAAGGGGGAAGGTTCCTCCTGCCCTGACCAGAGACAAGGGACCAATCTCCTTCCTCTCAGGACTTACTTGTGTCAGTCAGCCTGAGGTGGAATTCAGGCTTACTCTCCCCTTGGGCAGCATTAAGGCAGGGCTGTTGCTCAGTGTGGCACAGCGCACAGGACCATGCATCCATCTCTCCCTCACGTTCCCGGATACTGCACTGCCTGTTGAGCTCCTCTGGTAACACACCTACTGGTTTGAGGAGTTCTTCCAGCTGGGCACACTTGCAGCTATGATGGCCATTGCTTACTAGGGGGACTTCCTGGTGCTGGAGCTCCATGCAACCTGAGGTCTGGACAGCTATTTCAGTCCCTGGGAGTTCTGTTTGGGTGGAGGTGACAGCATAGGAAGGCTTTAGAGCTTCTGCTTGCATTTCAGCCTCCACCTTGCACTTGACTGCACACAGGACGCAGTCTCTTTGAAGTTCTCAGGAAAAACGGCTCTTTTACATCTAAAAGGGAAAATGCTTTGAAAGATGTTGTCCTTCTAATTCTAAATTACTGGAGACCTCAAGCTTCTGGGTGGGCTTGCACAGCCACCAGCGTGCTGGGGTTACCATCAGAGCTGCAGCCTACGCCTGCCCGGGGAGCAGAGGAGGCAGCAGCCCGACAATGGGCAGAGTGCGCTGCCCTTCTTGTGCAAAGTGCTGGGCAAAGTGTTGCACTGCTCCCAGCTGACACCACTCCCTGTTTGCACGCCCTCATCGTGCTGCTCCTCAGGGACCAGTTATATGTGGCGTCCTGTGGTTTGAACTGGCCGCGGGGACCAACGCACCTCACAACTCTCGGCTGACCCCTCTTGCCAGACCTGTTGCCTGCCGGCTGGTCCCTCCACACACACAGCCCACAGGTGCCAGGGGCCCAGAGACACCCTCAGGCACCTCCAGCACCTCACAAGCCTTGACATCCTCTCAGCATGCCGCAACAACTGCTGCTCCACTGCTGCCACTGCCCAACGTTTAAACTCTGGCAGGAGTTACTTACATGGTTACAGATACTGTCTTTCCATTCCACCCATGCGTTGCTTATTAATACTCCAAGTGGAACATGGACTTCTGCAGTCCCCAACTGTATTACTCCGGTGGATGCAAAGATGCTTTAGGGCACAGCAAGCTGAAAATCAGCAGTTGAGATGCACCTCCATTACCAGTTATGTCCCCCATTAAGAAATACATCGCAAGTCTTGTGGTACTGATCAGTGGTTAAGGTTGAATTCTTAGGTATTAATTTAATAGATACTAGATGCAGAGTCAACACACACACTGTTAATCCTTGGAACACATATTAGATATATGACAGTGACTTGGAACAGCTCAAAGATAAATAGCATAAGGTTTTGGTGCCTGAGCCAGAAATCCCAGTAGATGGTCTAGTGCAGTTCTGCAGCTGTAACTGCAATTGTTCAACTTAATCCACTAACAGAACTTTATTTTTGTTTCACAAATCTTGAATCTTAGTCTTGAATACAGAACTGAGGAAATGATGGCTACGTGAGCAAGGTGGGCTGGTAGTCTGTGAATGTCACCCTCCCTTCTTGCTGCACATGCCAGTTCAAGCCTGCAGCAGCTTCTGTTGTTCCAGCTGTAATCTTCCTTCTTCCTGTCTCAGTCATTTGCACTGAGCAGGGTGCATTACAGTTCTGTGACATGAACTAATGAGGGTTGCTTAAGACTGTTCTCCGGCCTGATGAGTTCAGGGTTCCAAAACACTCGAGTTTGGAGCCATTAGCTCTAATGGAGCAGTTCATAGAGACAGGGCAGCGTCTGGGGACATCTTGTTGGGGCTGGTAGGAAATTCTTTTGGCCAACTGAAATGACAGCAGATGCCCAAACATACAACTGAACCTGTAACAATTCCTTTTGTCCAGGACAGCCTATAGAGGTCTTCAGCTGACCAGATGGAGTCATGTGCCATAGGGAGAGAGAAGCGTCTCTCTTTCTGTTCTCCACCAGCTGTATTTTCTCCATGTCCTTTGAGTATAATGATAATGGTTTCATGTGCATGTCTTTATAGCGTAACTGAATTCAGGGCAATTGCATCTCAATTTCATGGCCAAATACAGGCCTGCAGTACTACGTGAGATGCCAGGGCTCTCCAGCAAAATTGTACACAGCTGACATGGACGGCTCAGGTGCTATAGAGGAACTCCATCCACTGGCTGAAGCCCACCACTGCAGTGACAGAAGATGTGCCCGTTCCCTACCCAGTAGATGCAGGGAACTGCATGAATACAAAGCACATCTCACCAGGGTCTCCACTCGAGTGCATTCCCTCTCAAACCCTGATGGGGTTTTCCCCATCATTTAACCATCCCCTTGATGATACAATCATGGATGAGGCCAATGATTTTCACAGTTTGCCTGTACCACAGCATGTCCACTCCCAAGGACATTATCAACATCATCTCTTCCTTCCTGACATCAGCTCCTGCTCCACCACAGCCCCTCAGGCCTGCAGAGACACCACAGACAGCAGGCTCCTCTTCTGCTCCGACTGCACAGCCCATCCCCATTTCTCTCTGGCTTCGGGGAAAGCCCAGTTCACTCTTTGTGTTGGCACCTGATTTCTTCATTACATTGCCATCGGCCATCCACTCCAGCGTGTCTCTGCTATGGAGCAAAGACTGTGCACACATGAGGTCTTGGAGGCTTGGTAGCAGGTTTCCCCATGGCAAGTCCACTCTCAGCCCTGGTGCCGCAGCCCAGACATGCACCGGTGCCCTCAGCTTGGGGCACAGGCAGGAGGAGTCCCATGTGCCATCTCGTCATCCACTTGAGGGGAATAACAACGGAGGTGTGTTGGGACAGCCCACGTGACTGGGGTGCTGTGATGAATGGGCAGAGGATGATCATGAGAGACAGGCCGGAAAGATCAGGAGGGGAGAGCTGTCAGTGCGAAGGAGATATGCTTAGATATGTGGAGCTCCTCTATGGGACCCACAAATGGAGTGAGCCCTTATGGCTGAGGGTAAGGGGAGAGGCTGGTAAGGGTGACGTTGTTGTGAGAGAAAAGAAGACCAGAGTGCTCATGACCTTGCAAAATGGCCTTATGTGCCAAGTGTGAGCATAATTTTCCTTAGTTTCTCAATCCTTATGTGTCCTCTGAAGAGGTCTGTAATGACCTGGTGTTCACTGGAAAGGAAGCACAACAGTGTGCAGACAATCGTTGAGGTTTCTGGATGGTGTTTGGACACAGCTCGGGAGATGGGTCTTTATAGCACAGCTGCCCGATGGGCCAACTATGGTGACCAAGAGCAGTTCATGGTTGTGGAAACCAGTGTTGTCCTCAGCTGTCATTCCCTTAGCCTCGCAAGGAGTCAAAACCTTGAGAATGTTTTAACAGCACAAACAGTTTGGTGAGGGGGGAGCTACTGGCTTTGCAGCTCCTGGGCAACTGACAGACTAACCAGGAGGTGTGTGTGTGGCTTAGGCCAATGATTGGCTACGTAACGGCTGAACCTCTCTTTAAGAAGCTGTAAGAGTATCACAGGTGAGAGCTGTAGCTTAATTAGTATCTTAAGCCCAAATAACAGCTGTGATATTGAATAAAACTTCTCCTCCTTCCCGTACATCGTGTGGTCAGAGTGTTCCTGGGAAAGATCCTGGTTTGGTCAGTGGGAACATATGGCAGGTTCTCAGGCCCATAGCTCATCAGATGAGCTTTCCTGCAGAGGAGACAGCCAGGTGGGAGGCAGGAGCAGGAAAGAAGCTGTCTCCATTGCCACCATGCACCATTGCCTGAGTGCAGCCTGTGCAGTGAAGGTTCCAAAGCAGTGAGCTGAGGGAGCCCACTGAGAGCTCCTCTGGCAGCTTGATTAGATGGGAAGGGTGGGCTCCAGCTGGAGGGCAAACACCATAGAGGTGGGAGCCAACAAATAGAAATGGGATGGGATAGCCTGGGCATGGGCTCCTGGGGCTGCGTCTGATGCCTTTGGGTATGTGCAGTCTCTGCATGGAGATAGAAATGTAGCAAAAGCATTCAGTGTCCACAGAAAGCCATAAACTGTGCTGGCAAAGGAGTTCCCCCTCTTCCTGGACCATCACCACCAGTATGAGGAGTGAATGTGACCAGTTTGGACTGGGACACCCAGCACCTTCCTTTCAGTGTGAGTCTTCCAAGATAAACTGTGATTCGATATCTCATGTCCATGGGAGCAACAGCACAAACATCTGTGTCCTTTGGGCCTCCCTCTCCTGCCTTTCCAGCCAGGGCAGAGGAACAGGAGAGGGTTCTCCCAAAGTGGAAGCCCACCAGGACTGGAAGGAGCCATGCCCACTTGCTCCCCTTGGCTAGCAGAGGAGCAAGGGAGGCCCCTGTGCACCTCCTGTGCAGGAGAGAGGACACCTGTCTGGAAGGACATACCCACCGCTCTGCTGCCTTCAGCTGCCAACAAGGCAGGTCCCTCTGCCTCAGAAGGTCTGAGGCTTTCTCATGCTGTGTGAGTTGATGCAGTCATCTGAAGGGAACTGAGGTGAATGCGATTTCTGGGGATTTTCTTGCCCTGCTCACAAAATTCGGAGCAGCTCCTGGTTCAGTTTCCCTGCCTCAGTTTACATCGTGTTTCTGGGGGGTCAGCAGCGCCTGGGGCTGTTGAAGCAGTTTCTATCACCTCAGAGCTTCCATGCCACCAGGGAGACAATTATACTGGTTCTACTCTCTGCAAATCCTCAGGGGCGACACACCACAGCGAGAACCTTTAGAGTCTCCTTTCTGCTATAAACCCGGGCAGACTTGAGAGATGAGGGAGCCTTCAGGTGCTGCTGGAGACTCACCTTAGCAGCTGCTGGGAGAAGAGGGCAAGGGCAGAGTAAGGAATGAGCCCTGGTTCAGGGCTTGTGGTGAGGTCCAAGAAGTGAAGGTCGTGGTAGGGAAGAGGCAGAAGGTAAGACACTGAACTTGGACTTCATTGCCACGATCCATCAGAGCTGATGTCACTGCTTCATGATGAGGACTGCAGGTTTGTGATGGGTGTGCGGGGGGCTGTTTAGGTCTGAGTGTTATTAGTCAGGCTGCTGGGTCTTTGAAGACAATAAATGAGAGCATCGAGATAAGAGTTTCAGCCCCGTCCTTTCCTGCATGTCTTCCCACCCCAACTTCCACCTTCCACCAGAAAACCCCGGGCCCCCGGCTCTGCACAGTGACATCCCAGGGACAGCCCCGGGACACTTTCCCTCCTTAGCTGGGAAGGCGGGAGAGCATTTGGGCAGGTTGTGTGGGGCCACATTGCCTGTGCCCTTCACTTCATCCCTCACAGGGCTACTTCAATTGTCTCAAGATTTGGTTATTTTTTTGTTGTTATTGCTGGGTTTTATATGTTTTCTCACTCTCAGAATTAGGATTATGACCATGTAGTTGTTGGTTTTTTTTTCCAGCTCTCAGCTTTGTCACTCCCCTGCAGTGGAGAGGGCTGGGGGTATCAGGCATTCTGAATAGTTTTTGGCAAACTCTCGGCACAGTTCCTTTGATTATCACCGCTGGAACAAGTGCATTCCAGCCCAAGAGGTGGGTGTGAGGCCCTTGGAGGGCACTGCTGTTGCAGAGAGCTGTGGTTGTTGGGCATGAGCTTTCTCCAATCATGCGCTGAGGCATGTCCTGGCATTGCCAACGCCCCTGACCCTGATCGTATCCCACCTCAGCCCCAGCACCCTGCGGACACCCCGCTTAATGTCCTGCTTGCCCAGGCAGCCCCTCAAGCACAGCTGGCCATGCCGAAGTCCTGCTGCTGGGCTGGGATCTGCAGGCAGGCATCCTCAAACCCCTCAGGAACCACTGCTCATGAGGGAAAAATGTGAAGCAACAGGTTCTGCCCAGCAGCTCCCAGTCACAGAGTCACAGAGCGGCTGGGCTTGGAAGCCACCCCAGCATATCAGCCTGTTCAGCCCCCGCTTCCTAAAAGCAGAGTCAGCTGAGGCAGGTGGCTCAGGACCATGCCCAGTCAAGTTTTTAATAGCCACAGGGATGAAACCTCTGCAGCCTGTCTGGGCAGCTCTTCCAGTATTTCACCACGCTATCTTTAAATTCCAATTTCCTGTATTTCAATGGGTTCTTTCTTCTTGGAACCACTTAAGAGAGCCTGGACTTGGCCTTCTTTTGACCTCCCATCCTTCCTCCCTGCACAACCTCTCCCATGTGCCTTGGTTGTCTCCCAGTAACCCCTTCACTATTTTGGGGTTTTTTTGATCCCTTCCTTGTCACTTTTTATGCCACATTTTGACCCGCAATGTGGTTTTCAGCATGCTCTCTGGCAGTCCCCCAGCACAGTGCCTTGGTCATCTGAGGCAGTAACTTCTGACCTGCCCTTTCTCAATGGAAGGCATTGGCCTGTTGGGTGGTGGGGAAGGAGTGGGGTGGGAATCCTTTCCTCCTCATGGGAGTGTTTCTGAGAGCTGTGGCCACTCACCTGCAATGTCCCCATCCCTTGCTTTGGCGGAAGGGTGGTGTCTGGCATAATGTTTCCCACAATGGCATCTTTTTGACTGGGGTTTGTTTTCTCTGGCACACTTTGTCTTTCCTGACAGCAGAAGGATGTCAGTCGTCAACACCATGAATGCAACTTGATGATCTTCAAGGTCCTTTCCAGCCTAAACCATTCTATGATTCTATGACTTGCTGGGCATACCCACAGGCATATGAAAGTTCTCTGTTTCTGTGTGAGCAAATGCACATCATAGATTTATCCTGCCGTGAGAAAGAAGAACTTCCATTGGGCAGCTCACATCTGCAGTCTCCAGGGGGTCTGCTGGGATGAGTGTTCTGTACCCATCAGGAAAAACATTTTTTTTTGCTTTCATGAGGCACGAAACACATAAAGCTCGTGAAAAGAACAATGTCCTACACATAAAATTTCTCAAGTTAAACACTGAAGCGTGATTATTTCTGATAGCGGTTCTTTGTGGAAGCTGAGGAACTGAAAGAAAAACAACATGGAAGAAGGAGAAAGGGACAACAGGACATCATCCATGGATTTTGTGCTGCTGGGAATAAGTGATGTCCCCACGCTCCAGAACCTGCTCTTTCTCCTCTTGCTTATGATCTACTCAGTCACCATGGTTGGGAACATCCTCATCGTTGTGCTGGTGGTAGCAGACCGGCACCTGCACACCCCCATGTACTTCTTCCTGGGCAATCTGTCCTCCTTGGAGACCTGCTACAGCTCCACCATCCTGCCTCGCTTGCTGGCCAGCTTCCTGACTGGGGACAGCAGCATCTCTGCACACGGCTGCCTGGCTCAGTTCTACTTCTTTGGTTCTTTTGTGACTACTGAGTGTTTCTTGCTGGCGGCCATGGCCTATGATCGGTATTTGGCCATACGCCAGCCCTTGCTCTATGCAAGCCTCATGACCTGGAAGGTCTCTGTACACCTGGCAGCTGCCTCTTGGCTATGGGGATCACTGCTGCTGGTGGTAGTCACGGCCTTCTTATCCCGGTTGCAGTTTTGTGGCCCCAAGGCAATTGACCACTTCTTCTGTGATTTTACCCCATTGCTGGAGCTTGTCTGCAGTGACACCAGAGATGTCACAATTATTTCTATCATATTTTGTATCTTAGATGTCGTTTTTCCCTTCCTTTTCACACTGGGCTCCTACATGTGCATCATAGCTGCCATCCTGAGGATCCCATCCAGCACAGGCAGAGAAAAGGCCTTCTCCACCTGCTCCTCTCACCTCACTCTCGTCACCATTTTCTATGGAACCCTCTTTGTTGTCTACATGGTGCCTAGAAGAGCTCCTCTGAGGCAGCTTAATAAACTGTTCTCCTTTTTCTACACCATCCTCACACCCCTGGTCAACCCCCTCATCTACAGCCTGCGGAACAGGCAGGTTAGGGAGGCACTCAGAGAAATTATGAGGAAAGCCCTGGCCCTCACCCAGAGCTCATGGTCCCTTGTTGACACAGGCAAGAGACACTTCTAGCTCCTTTGAAAGCTCTGGATACCGGCTGGCTCTTCAGAAGTGTGTGCCACTGAGACCGCTTGTGGAGTGCTGAAGGGAAGAAAGCAAAAGGTCTTTGGGAAGAAATATCATGGTTTAATAAACAGTCTTGAAAATGTCACAGGTTTGATTTTCCTTGTTAATAGACACCATGTGGGAAGTACTGAAGTGTCAATGTTTTCTTTTCTGGAGGAGTAAAGAAAAGATATTTGCCCAAGTTTGTGAATACTTACAAGGGCCATTATGAGGCCATCTTTCTCACTGTGGGTTCCAGGGATGGTAGTCACATGGTGCGCATCCCCCCTGTGGTGCACATTTCAGGAGCATGAGGCTCACATGGCAGCCACTAACAAAGGTCTACCTTCACTGCACTGCCAAGGAAAAATGGGCCATTCCTATTGGGTGGCTCACGTGGGTTACAGCCATGCACATCTCCTCCTGCCACGGGCCAGGCCCTGCTGCATGCACGTCTCAGGAACCAGATGGGGATGCAGCAGCTCAGCAGCTGAGTGAGAAGCCTTTGCTTCTCTTGCTGCAAAGATAGGTTCTCCACCTCTCCGGCTGGAGTGATTCAAGCAGTTCCTCTTTATGAGGGCTAAAACAAGATCATCTCCTGCATCTCCCTCCCTCCACCTTTCCCTCCCCTCTTCCCAGGGAAATGAGCAAGTCCCTGCTCCAGCTGTGCTCCTCTGGCTCCAGCTCAAGGTCTTCTCTCTTCACTGGGACACTCACTCCCTTGCCCCATCTCCTCCATTTGTGGGGGATCAGGCTTTCCACCTCAGCCCTCCTTCCCCACTGGAAAGCTTTGACCCAGTGTAGGGGGTCTGGCTGGGATGGAGCTCATTTTCTTCATAGCAGCCCGTAAGGTGTTGTGTTTTGGATTGGGGACCAAAACTGTGTTGATAACACCCCCCTGTTTTAGCTTTTGCTGAACAGTGTCTGCACAGCATCAAGACTGTCTCATTCTCACACTGCCCTTAGAGTGCAGGTTGAGAGTGCACAAGAAGTTTGGAATGGACACAGCAAGGAGAGACAGATATTCCATGCCATATAGCATCATACCAAGGAAGAAAAATGGAGGGCAGGTGGTTTTTTTTGATGGGTAGCCATTGCTTGGGGACTGCCTGCCATTGGTGTGCTTGTGGAAGGTGCATCACTTGTTATTTTGGGGGGTTTGTTTATTGTTTTGTTTTTCTTTCTTTCTTCTTCCTATTTCCTTTGCCTACTATTTTTTATCTTGACCCCTGACTTTTCTTCTTCCTAGTCTCTGCTCTCATTCCACTGGGGTGAGGGGTAAGTGAGGGAGCGGCTGTGTGAGGCTTCACTGACAGCCATGATCAACCCACTCCACCCAGTTTATCCAGGACCGAGGGCAGGGATGGTCATTGCACCCTGGTTCTCCGCAGATCTCAACTTTTTCAGTGGCCTGTGCTATGGGAGCCCGTATGTCAATGGCCTTTGCCTCCAGGGCACACTGCTGACTCCTCCTCAGCTCCTTCACCAGTACATGTGTCTTTTCTCCTCTTCTCCCTGTGACTGTGGGGATAAGTTCACAGTACATCTGGGATCCATTAGACACAAATGTTGGTTTTAAATGCTGCCTTCTATGTGAGCAGGGGCTGCAGAGATGCTGCACGAGCTCCTCATTAGCTCTTTAGGCTGCCACATGTATGACAGGGCTGATGGCATCTATCGTTCCTCTGGAAAGGAGTCTGGAGGGGTGAGGAGAGGATGGGGATTGTGCACGTTCCCTGGGGTGGGCAGTGAATGGAGACTCAGAAGAGTGATCACCGTACAGAGCCAGGTCTCATGGAGAAGGAAGCAAGGTGTGAAAGGTGGACAAGAGATGAGCTGGTCTGTGCCACAGTCCCTGGACACCCTGGGGAAGCTGCCCCAGGGCAATGGGGAGCAAACCAGCCCCGCACCCTGACCACTTCCACCTCTGGCCATAAACCCCAGGCCCAGGGAGGGACCTTTGCTGCACGGCCAGTTCCATCCTCCTGCTGGGCTCAGTGCCTGCAGGGGGCATGGCCAGACCTGTGCAATCTCTCTTGGCCTAGATGCTGCCAGACCCTGCAGCAGAGCTGTCTGCACACACCAACGTAGGATTCAGCTGGGGTTGGGCAGGGGCAGGCACTGGTGGGAGGGAACAAACAGGGGACTACTTGGGGAAGAAGGAGAAAGGGCTGCCATGGGGACTGTTTAGGGGTGACATTTCTCCTGCCCTGAATGCACCCTGGTCCATGTGGTGTTGGAGGCCATGTGGGGCAGTGGGAAACCCACACACTGGACACAGCAGTCCTGATGCGGTTCCCAGAGGGAAAGCATCAATGCTCTTTCCCTGCTGCCTCTGAATTTGCTAATGCAGCCCAGAATGCTGTTGGCATTCCCAATCCTAAGGGCACGCTGCTCCCTCCTCTCCCACTTGCTGTCCACCCACCCTCTTTGCAGAGCTGCCTTCCAGCCGGTCATCCCCAGCCGGGCCTGTTGCATAGTGTTGTCCCAGTGCAGTGGCAAGGGGAACATGGCATTTGTCTTGGATAAATATATTCCACCCAGGCAGCCCCTTTCACCAAGCCGTCAAGGGCTACTGCATCCACCTCACCCCCCATCCCAAGGGCCCATCGTGTTGTTGTAAAAGGCATTCAGGTTGGTCAGGCACAGTTTGCCATTGTTGAGGTAATGCTGGCAGTTCCTAATCCCATTCTTGACCATCAAGTTCTTGGGAATGGCTTCCAGGAATATTTGGTCCATTACCTTCCTGGGGACGTAGGTCAGGCTGACTAGACTGTAGTTCCTTGAATTTCCTCTTGGCTCTTCATGAAGATGGGTGGGAGGTTTGCCTTCTGCCAAGCATCAGGAACCTCCCTGAGTGCTATGGCCTTCCCAGGATGAGAGAAGCAGACAAACAACGACTTTGACCAGCACCTTCAGCACCCTTGGAGGCAACTCTTCATGTCTGTATGAGTTAGAGTCGCATAGGATCATTCAGCTCACTGACACTCTCCACATGCCCTTGGTCACCAGGCACCCTGCCCCACTCAGCAGTGCCACCACAACTTTTTGCCGCCCTCTGGTTTCCAACACTCTCACTGAAGCCCTTCTTGCTACCCTCTGCATCACCCAAGCAGTGCCCATCCTGGGTGAAGCTCTGCTGTGTGCCTGGGGAGGGTGGACAAACAAGGACCAGGGAAGGCTGGAAGAAGACAGGACAGCTCTGCAAAAGGCCAAGGGGGAATGCATTGCTGAAGTTGGGACTTGAACCTGGGGGTCATCAGATCAAACTTTCCTAGCTCAGCTCCTTCTGTCCTGCCCCAGGAGCCCTTGTCTTGGTGCCAGCCCTGCCTGAGCTCAGACAGGCATGCAAGACGTGTGCTCCTCAGGGAGATACTGTGACTTTTCCCTTTTGAGGGTCGAGAAAGCATAGGCCTGCTAGAAGACCATCTGCCAGTTCCCTCAGGACGCACAGATGAATCCCATGGGGTCCCATGGACTTGTGCAGCTTCAGGTTCCTCGGATGGTCTCGAACCTGGTCTTCTCCTACAGAGGATGGTTCCTCATTCTCCCAGTCCCTGCCTTTGCCTTCTGTGACTTGGGCTGTGTGGCTGGACCCCCTGCCTGTAAACACCGAGGAAAAAATGTCATCGGGTACCTCAGCCTCCTCCATGTCCCAGGTTACCAAGTCTCCCGTTTCCTTCCTGAGAGGGCCCACAATTTCCATCATCTTCCTTTTGTCACTGACATATCAATAGAAGCTTTTCTTGTTGCCCTTGACGCCCCTGGCCAGATTTAACTCTATCCGTGCTTTAGCTTTCCTAACCTGATCCCTGGCTGCCCAACTTCCTCTCTGTTGGGTTGCATTGCTCCTGAGCTTGGAGGAGGTGATCCTTGAATATTAGCCAGCTTTCTTGGGCTCCTCTTCCCTCCGGGGCTTTATCCCATGCTACTCTGCCAAGCAGATCCCTGAAGAGGCACAAGTCTGCTCTCCTGAAGTCCAGGGTAGTGAGCTTACTGTGCGCCCTCCTCGCTGCCCTAAGGCTCTTCAACTCCACCATCTCATGATCACTGCAGCCAAGGCTGCCCTTGAGCTTCACATTCCCCATCAGCCCCTCCATGTTGGTGAGAACAAGGTCCAGCATGGTCTCTATCCTCATTGGCTCCTCTGTCACTTGGAGAAGGAAGTTGTCATCGACGCATTGCAGGAACCTTCTGGATTGCTTATGCCCTGCTGTATTCTCCCTCCCACAGATATCAGGGTGACTGAAGTCCCCCATGAGGACCAGGGCTTGTGAATGTGAGGCTGCTCCAATCTGCCTATAGAGGGCCTCATCAGTACAGTCTTCCTGGTGGGGTGGCTTGTGTCAGACCTCTACTGTAATGTCACCTGTCCATACCCTCCCTTTAATCCTGACCATAAACTCTTAGTCCGCTCCGTATCCATCCCCAGGTGGAGCTCCATGCACTCCAGCTGGTCTTCCCCTTCTCTGACAGATGGACCCCATCAGGCCCCAGGGGACCCGGTTTCTCAAAGTGAGTCTCATGGTCTAAGCAGCCAAACCCCTGGCTGTGGCACCAGTCCTGTAGCCATTTATTGACTGGCCAGCTTTGACTGGACCTTTCAAACCCTTCTCTTTGACTGGGAGGATGGGTGAAACAGCCACCTGCGCCCCAGAGTCCCTGACCGCTGCTCCCACGTCTCTCTAGTCTTTCTTCATCGTCTTCAGGCTGCTCCTGGATGCATCACTGGTGCCCACGTGAAACAGCAGCAGCAGATAACAGCCAGAGGACTGCTCTCGGTGCCATCCCTGATACGAGCCCCCGCTAAGCAGCACACCTCTCCAGAGGGTGCGTCAGGTCAGCGAATGGGTGCCTCCGTGCCTCTCAGAAGAGCGTCGCCTACTGCTATCACCCGTCGCCTTTTCTGAGTTGCACTGGTTGTTACACGGGGAGCAGATCGGGTGGCCTTACTCAGCTCCAGCGCTTCTCCTGATGCAGTGGGTTTTTCCTCTTCACTCTGCAGAGCAGTGAAGCGGTTCTGCAAGGGCACCTCAGGTTTTGGGGGAAGTCTCTTCCTCCTGCTGGTCTTTGCAGTAACAAGCTTCCATTCCCCTGTGTCACTGGTGCCCCTCCCTTCTGTCTGTGCCAGAGTGGGAAGTTTTGGCTATTTGGCCGTGGGCTGTGGGTCCACTTCAGGCTGTGCTTGTAACCAGCTATCTCCTTCTCAGCCTCCCAGATGCACTAAGATGCACTAAAGAAAAGCACTACCCAACAAAACCCCAGCTTCCCTGAGGCAGGAGTCTGAGCAGGAGAGCTTGAGGATCTGGGGGATTTCACAGAAGTACTGGTCCACAGCATTGCCGTGGCAGAGAGGTATTGAAAATGTATGTGCAGTGTGCAGCACAGCATTGAGAAACCCACCGCCCCAGGCAGCTGCTGCCATGTGGACACAAGCTCTGCTGCCCCGGAGGGTCCCATAGTGCAGGGGTTTGCAAATGGCCACGTAGCGGTCACAGGCCATGACAGTGAGAATGAAATACTCTGCTACAACTAGAAAGAGAATCTAAAAAAATGTGAGCAGCCCATCCCAAGTAGGACATGGGCCTGGTGTCCCAGAGGGAATTGGCCATTGATTTTAGGACAGTAGTGGAGATGCAGCCCAGGTTGAGGAAGGAGAGGTTGAGGAGGAAGAAGTACATGGGGGTGTGGAGACAGTGGTCTCAGGCTATAGCAGTGATGATGAGGCCGTTGCCCAGGAGGGCAGCCAGGTAGATGCCCAGGAAGAGCCAGAAGGGCAAGAGCTGCAGCACTGAAGCCCCCACATAGGACTGGGACCCCCCTGTGACCCATGATCTACAGGAGCACTTCTGGAGCAGGAGCTGGTCACCAGACAGGCTGTGTCAGAGCATCACAGTTGAGACAACTGGTTTCTCTTCCTTGGGTAGAAAAGGAAGCCTGGGCAATGGCACCCCAGCTCTCCAACATTAGAGGAGATCACTCTTATCCCTGCCTCCACCTGCAGAGGAGCCACCTGTACCCTACCCTGCAGGGAATTAAACAGGAGTTGGTGTAGGTGCTGCAGAATCTACTTGAAATGAGTCCTTTATCCCTGATGCATTGGGATGAGTGCAGGTTTGGCTATTCAAAGTAGAGCACTTCATTAACTGCGTCTCTTTGCTTCCTTCTGTGAATTGAGGGAGTTTGTGAATTCACCGTGTGACTCATAGTAGGCAAAAAAAGGGAAGACTGAGAGAGTCCGAGCAGGGAGCGTTGTGGTGGGCCTTGGGATCTGTGCTTGACAGAAAAACATTTTTTTCCATTGGTCTAAGGCTGTCCATTCGGAGGCGCTCAGGAACAGCATCCGTCATGGATAGCCGACCTCACTTAATCTGTAATCAGAAAAAAAAGAAAAGAACTAGAAAAAGAACAAGTGCTTTGTTATTGTTATTTATTATTCAACTCTTTTCACTTTGAGTGGGCTCTTGAAATCTCACTAATCAACCACATGAGAACTGAGGACTTGAGGCAAACTCTGCCCCAAGACTTGGCTTGTTAGGGCTTTTTGGGTGTTTATGAGCCCTCTGGTGTCAAATGTTTGAACTGCAATTATTGAAAAATGGAACCAGCTTCTGTGGAAGTACAGAGTCAGCAGCAAACCTTCAAGTTTCTGAGCATGTCAGCAGGTCCCACTGAGGGCCATCACTGAAAAGAGCATGGAGGGCATGGCCTGACAAGGAGATGGTCCCTGGGGGCTGGTGAAACAGGCAGTCAGAGGCACCGGTTACAGGTGGAAAATTAAATGTAGAAGTGGCTCTGAAAGACCTTGATGTGTTTCACCAAGCGGGATGCCCAAGCCTGGTTGATGATATTTAAGCCTGCTTGTGAGGATTTGCTAAAGCCATCAGCCATCACCTTGTAACTCACTGACATCCCCTGACCCACCTTCCCAGACACACTGCATTGGCTTTACGTGGCAGAGTTTTGGTAGGGGGGCACTCCAGGGTGGCGTCTGTGAGCAGATGCCAGAAGCTGCCCCCACATTGGGCAGAGCCAGTTCCAGGCGGCTATGAGACAGACCCACCGCTGGCTGAAGCTGAGCAAATCAGTAACAGTGGTAGTGCCTCTTTGATAACACATTTAAAAAGGAGTAAAAAATGGCTGCGCAGCAGCAGCTGAGAGAGGGGAGTGAGAATATGTGAGAGAAAGAACTCTGCAGTCACCAAGGTCAGTGAAGAAGGAGGAGGAGGAGGTGCTCCAGGTGCCATAGCAGAGATTCCTCTGCAGCCCGTGGGGAAGACCATGGTGAGGCAGGCTGACCCCTGCAGCCCATGGAGGCTGTGTATCCAGAGTGGAGCCCGTGGAGGATGGCATAGCAGAGCAGGTGGATGTGCCCTGAAGGAAGCTGCAACGCTGTGGAGAGCCCACACTGCAGGAGGCTTCTGGAAGGAAGCAGAGGAAGAGCAGGAGAAGGAACAAGTGGCACAAGCAAAGCGATACGAAATGAACACAATCCCCATTCCCCATCCTCCTGCATCACTCTGGGAGAGGACGTAGAGCAGTCAGGAGCAAGGCTGATGCTGGGAAGAAGGGAGGGGTGGAGGGAATGTGTTTTTAGATGTTGTTCTTCTGTCTCATTATCCTCCTCTGTTTGATTGGCAATAAATTACGAGTCTGTTTTGCCTGTGATGGTAACTGGTGAGCGATCTCCCTGTCCTTATCTCAACCCATGAGCTTTTCATTTTATTTTCTCCCTGTCCTGCTGAGGAGGGGCAGTGACAGAACAGCTCGGTGGGCACCTGGCAGCCAGTCAAGTCCTACACAAGGCCAATCACTGCTGCTCAGAGCCACTCACTCTTCAGACAGGATCTTGAGCTTTCTGGATCTTCCTGGTGCTTATTACAATCTCCCTGGCTTCCTCCACAGCTCACGGGGACGTTTCCTGTCCTTTAACAGGGACTTTACGACCATCTTTTATGAAATGGTTTTCTTTTTAGGATATTCTGTGCAGAAAGAATAGTCACAGAAAAGCACCACATATGTCAAAACAAATGCCGAGTGAAGTGCCAGAAAAAGCCTCCTGAGCTTCCCGCATGGCTGTGGCTTCTTGGCAAGCAGTCTGTCCTGAGAAGGGACTCCAGCCCCTGCTCCTCTGGGGAGCGCAGTAGTGCAGTCTGGATCAGTCCATGGCAAATGGTGGGGCTGTGTTTCCACCCCTGGGGCAGTCGATTCCAGGCGTACGGGGTACTCCTCCAGGTGAAAGCAAACTCTGGCCTGCACTCTGCTGCCAAAGAGACCAAGAAAGAAACTTAGTGGTATCAAGTGTTGCATACCTCTTCGCTGCCTTTGACTCCAGTTCCTACTGGAATTCTATTATGTCTGGTGTGGCAGCACTCAGTGGTGGTGTGACTTTGTTCAGGCCACAGAAGTCCATGGTTAGCCTCCACTCTTGGTTCGATCTTTGCAGTGGCCATTTGGGACTATTAAAGGGTGAGCAAGTCTTGCTGATCACTCCATGGCTCTCCAGTGGCTGAATCAGCTTACAGAGCGGACCAGGGAGTTTCAGCTGGTGCGATATTGTTGCCTGTGGACTGCCATGGCACCTGGCTATAGCCAATAAAAATAAATAAATAAATAAATAGGAAATGGATTGCCTTTTGTCTTTTTTGCGTTTTTTTGCACTTCTTGTACCAAAACTTCTAGTCTCCGGATAGGTACACCATCCCACTTCCTCATGTCCTTCCCCTGGTCACGCAGATAGAACCACAGGGTGGCACAGGGTGTGTGCCACCAGTACCCTCTCCCTTGAGCAGAAAAAGGCTGACTCTTAATAGCTGAGATGTCGGTCGGTATGAGAGAGGAAGACATCCTTTTTTAAGTGCTGGGGCAATTGTTGGGGCAGTTTCTCCACAGCTGAGACGCAGGCCTGTAGGGAGCAAGCGAGAGTCTCTTTCGATTCCTGCAGCTGGCTGGGCAGTCCCTCCACAGCTGGTGCCTCCGCGTCTGTCCAGCTCACTATAGACAAGGTGCTGGCATGTGCACAACGGCCTTATCCCTGGCAAGGACACCCTGAGCTGCCGGGCATCCTCACCCTCTCATTCTGACTAGTGGCCCCAGTGTCCCAGCATCGGAGCAACCAGCTGACAATTTGCTCTCCTGGATGATGGCTGAAATCCATTTGCACACCTCCCAAGTTGGCCTCGGCTTCCGTTGTTCCTTCTCGGCTAGAGGGGAGACTGATCTGGCTGAGCGCTGTGTCTCTGGTTCAGCCTCAGTGTCTGCTTGCACGTCTTGAGATCCAGAGCCCCTCTCTTCCCCTTGAGGTGCTGAGCAGTGCTGAAGAGAGCTCAGTAGGCGCAGGCCAGGCCCCAGCACGGCGCGACAAGCTGTGGCTCTTGGGCACAGCCAGGGCCAGGGCACCCTTTGTTCTGGGTTGAAGTCCCAGACCATCAAAGGTGACCACCATTCTTGCCACCCATAACCACACTGCCTCGAGGCCTGCGGGATAATCCCAAGTACTTGGTTAACCTTAGAAAAAGGGGAGAGAGTATTCTTGAGAAGTACCACCAGCAGCATTTTGGCTACCCAAGGGTGTTCAAGATATTGAAGACACCTATTGTAATGAGGGAGAAAACATCTGCCACGCAGAAGATGGTGAGGGTGCCATGCTGTGTGTCCTCTCCCAAAAACCTATGGGAGGAGAAAAGGTGAAAGTGTAATTGTTAATTGTCTCCATGAGATGGATCCCAAAGTAGAGGAATGGCATCAGTGCAGAGCTCAAATACCACATTAAGCTTCAGGCCCGCACTCTTATAATTAATCTCCCAGAGAAAACACCACCAAGCGGTACAGAGCACAGCAAAGGGCAAAAGCCAAAACCAGCCTTTAACATCCACAACACAAAAGGGAGCATGGCACAGAGCAGATAAACGAAGGTCGAGTACAGATAGGTCAATATCGTGACCAGCAGCCGTTACACAGATATAACAATTAAAAGTTCCCTCTAACACGCTGGGGTCATATCTCTTGTTAATTCCATCCCAGCCCAAAGCAGGACAGCAGGACAGAGACCCCCTGCTGAGTCCTGTCCTTCCCCCCACCCTCCCCAGGCACTAAGGGACACTGGGAACTGGAGGATATGGGGAGATGGGAAGCAAAACCTAACTGTGGGGGAAACAGGACCTTCACCCTCTGTCTGCCCCACTGATGTGTGTCCTGTTAGGTGTCCTTAAACCAGCAGATGGGATCTTCCTGAACAGCGCCTTTAAGGTTAAGTGCCCATCAAATGCGTTTGCCCCTCATTTGCATTGACCTCAAAGGCAGCCCTGACCTCTCCTAAGTCAATATTCCTCAATTATGACAGTGCGCACAGTTCAGCAGTTCTTTTCAACATAACTTCAAAACACAAAGAACATCACAGCATATTTAAAGATGATAAATAAATCAAGACTCGGTCACTTCGCTCTCTAATAAGTAACACACAAAGCAGAAGCAGTCAAAATGAAAACCTTCCAGGTGACTGCCTGCTCTTTGGGCAATTTCCAAAGCAAATATTCAAGTCAGTTCCCTGAAATCTTTTCACAGCTGATCCACAACAGATCTCTTATTGATACTTAGTGTCCCGTAAAGATAGAACCATACGCATAAGCCTCAAAAATGACATAGAATGTCATGGAAGAATCTGAGCCATTCACAGTTCTCGTGAACCACTTGCCAATGTATTTTTATTTCTTTGAAGCCCTGACAGGAGCCTGTGTCATCACGGGAACAAAACCAGTGACACTTTGGATTCACTGAAACTCAGGCAAACCTCCTACTGACCTCAAAACCTAAACCAGATTTTTACCACCAGCCTTTTATCCCCGGCTTGAGTCTCATAAAAATAAATCAGCCTCACTCGCTCACAGACAGAAGACTCAAGTAGAGCACTCTCTTACATTCCGACACGTGACAGGGACTGCTGGATGGTTTTGGAAGGGCAATTGGGAAGCACAGCGCGGTAGCTTGAATTACTGTGGCACATATCACTCAGAGGATGAGTTTGCAGAGGAACGTGTCCACCTTACAAAGTATCCATGGATGTGCTATCATAATGTTGATGTCCCATGAACTCAGTAGGGGCCCGGAGTCCAATGCCTTCAATGCTGCTGTGGCTCAGTGCAGCTGGTGGATTTGATGGTCATTCCATGACGTTACTTCTGACCATCAGCTACCCAAAGAGGCAAGTGAATACATGCTGCATCTCCTGACTGAGACCTTTACTGGCCTCCCAGTGCTAGCTCACACCACCAGTAAAAATGCTGGTCTTCTTGGGATGCAAAAATCCATAAATATCTGTCCTTTCGCCTCTCTCTTCTTCCAGTTGTGTGCATCTACAGGAGGCACAGCAGGCGTGCCGGAGCTTCTTGATCCAAAATACGCCCATCTTCATTAGGAGGATGTCCCTGCTGACAGAGGCACCAGCTATTCCCTCTGCTGTTTGGGAAGCTGCATCCTCGAAGAGAGGAGTGATGGCCGATCCCGTGCGTGTCACAACTGGAAAGAACTGTGCATAGACACCGCACTGCTGGAGAAGGTCTTGCTTGGCTTATGCGAGCCAGGCCAGCAGCTTCACCCAGCGGCCCTCCCCACTGAGAGGGGAGAGCTGAACCACTTGTGTACAACCGCACACTGCCCCTGCCCCACACTGGCCAGAGGGTGCTGTGCAGGGCCCCCAAGATAGTGATGTGTGGGCCAGAGGTGCTGTGAAGGAAACTCCCCTGGAAAGCTGGGGAAAGCTGCAGGGCAGGCAGGGGGGAGAGGGAAAGGGAGGCAGTGCCCCTGGGGAGACAGCTCCAGCCCCCAGGCTGCTCTAAGCCCCGCTCCTGCAGGACTCCCCTGCCGCCAGGCTTTCCCGAAGGACAGCGACACCCCGGGTGTCAGGCTGCTCCCCCGGGACTGACCCCTCTTCTGAGCTCCAGCCTGTCCCCAGGGCAGCGGGGGAGCCCCAGGCGTGTGGGGTGCCCCAGGACCTGCTTCTCCCTGGTGCTCCCGGCACTGCCCTCCTCTGCGGGCTCTGCCCGCTGCCAGGGCTGGAGGGAGCCCCGGCATCCAGGCTGCTTTTCCCCCACCCCGGCTCCCCCCAGTTGGGCCCTCTTGTGAAGCACCAAGCTTGCTGAAGGGGCTCCTGGTGCCATGGGCGCTGGGCAAACAGACCTTATCAGTGATGCTGTGGGGAAAAACATCCCTCCTCTTGCCAGGAGAGCTCTGTCCCCACAATTAGCTGCGGGTGGCTGCCCGGGCACAAGGGCCTCCTTCATCGTGTCACTTTGAACAGCCACATCCTGCTCAGTGATGGCAAAAGCCTGGGCCAAGGACAAGGGCATGGAAGGGACACTCTGTGGGGACAAGGGCCAAGAGCTGTGGCCAAGTCCCAGCAAGGGAGAGGGCTGTAGCCAGAGCCTTGTTTGGGACGGGGCCACTGGGACCCACTGTGTGGGGGCAGTTCTGCAGAGTTCTGCAGACCCATGCTGTCTGGAGGGCACGGGATTTCCCCCTCTGTTCTGTGCTCTGGGGAGGTCACGGCTGGGAACTGGACCCGTGTGGGGCCACAGTGCAAGGGGAATGGAGTGGGCTGGAGCTGGGCACTGACACCACCTCAGCACTTCCCCCAAGCTCAACCCTCATCTCCGGGGGCCCAGCATTCACCAGTGCTCCCCATTGCCTCCAGGGACTGAAGATGACAGTCACCCAGCTGTCCCCATTGCCCATGCCCCCAGTTGTCCTCCGTAGGGTGTGCAGCTGTCAGGGGCGCACTGCCCTCACCACCCGCTGATGCCTGAGCAGTTCCCTCTGCAGCTGCCCCAGGCGGGAAGCTGGAGTGATGCCGGGGAAGGTGGCTGGATCTGTACCGGAGGCGGTGGTCAATATGTACCAGGGCTGGGCTTGTTGCCAGGGCTGGTGTCTCTGCCAAGCCTGGCTTTGCCCTGGGGGCTCTCGGGGCTGGGAGGGGCAAGGAGGAGTTCGGGCAGGGATAAATCTGCCCCTCACCTTCTCCAGCTTCACCCAGGACTCACCACACCACAGAGGAAGATGAAGGTTGCAGTGCTCAGCATGGCCCTCCTCTTCACCATCCTGCTGTGCACCCCGGACGATGCTGAGGTGAGTCCCCAATGCCACAGGGAGGGGCTCGAGCCTGAGGATGGGGCCTGGTGGCAGGACATCTGCTGTCCTGCAGAATGACATTGTAGTGGTGAGCTTGGCCTCTCCCTTTCCCACGCAAGGAGCTGCTCCAGGCTCCCATGCACCTCCAGCCCAAAGCAATGCAGCTTTCTGCCTCCCGTAATTCCGTCTGTTGTCTTCACTTCCCCTGCAATTAACCTTCTGGTGCTCAGAGCCTGAGTTCCTCAATGAGTGGTCGGACCTGTCCCCTCCCTGGGAGAGTCCACTGCAAACTCCTCTAATGGCACCTGCCAATTTCCAATCTTGGTGCCCCCACATCTACCCCTTCTGGGCCTCCCCATCCCATCCTTTTGTGACTCTCACACATCACTTCCTTAGATCTCTTCAGTGTCCTTTCTAGAGTCCCCAAATCCTCTTCCTTTTATCTTTCCCAATGCCTTGCTTTCAGTCTTTCCTCTCGGTCTTTTGCCTTTCATCCTGTCCACTGTGGTAGTGTCCCCAGATCACCTTCCTTCAAACCCAACTCCCAAACACCATCCCGATCCCCTTGTTTTGGTCCTCAGCAGTCCTCTCCTTCTGCCCCCACCGACCACCTCGCTTGAACTCCCCATATCCCCTCTACTTCAATTCCTTTACCCCTCACTCGCATCCGACACAGTGCTGTCCATTTAACACCTGCAGCCCAGTCCCTTGCGGTCCACTAATTCACCCCAGTTCTCCGTCTTTGGGTCCTCCCCTCCCCCATCCTCTTTGGAGGCCCTGAATTCTCCACACTATCTTTATCTCCATCCCCACCCCTGGGCCTTGTGTGAACAGCTATCCCAGGTGTAACTTGGGAGGAACGGAGCTGGAAGGAGCAGAAAGGATTTCCCCTCTCAGAGCAGGGGGAACTATGGGCCTGGGGGGAGTGGGGAAACCCGTGCCCCACCCACAGCCCCACCAAGGTCCAATCCAGACCACCCCTTTTCTCTCTTTCCCTAGGCACTCTTGGAAGGAAGTGGAAGTCTTAACCTTGATGTAAGTAGTGGGATGGACTGGGGGAACGGGAGGGCAATTTGGTCCTCCCATCCCTTGCTGGGACATTCTAGTGACCAGTGAGGTCTCATGGTCTCTCTACAGGAGAAGGTACTCAAATCCCCGATAGGAAAGAGGTCTGAGGTGGGTACCACAAATTCTACTGGCCCCCAACCCTCCCCTCCTATGACCACAACACTCCAGGGCATCCCAGTATACCCCTGTACACCCCACTGAACCCCAGAAAACACCTCTTCACCCCAGTCTTTTCCCAGGGAGGCCCCCTTCCCCAGGGCTCCCATTGCATTCCCATCCATCCCATTACAACCCAGTACACCCCAGGATACCCCAGAACACACACAGGCACCCAAGTGGGCCCCTTCCCCAGGATCCCCACTGCTCTCTGTGCACCAACATACAAACTCATGTACCCCATTCCTTCCCAGAAGCACCTTACCCAAGGACCCCATTGCTTTCCCCTGTCTCCCAGTATACTGCAGTGCTCTCAAGTGTGTCCCTAACTCTCCCTTTCTCCCCAGCCTCCTGTGGCTGAGCTGGCAGTGGACCTTGCGCGCCAGAGACGTGTGGCTGTCGACGTTGATGTCTAGGTGAGCAGCATCAGGGTGTCTCCAGCCCCACAAAGGATGCTGAGCCCCGTCGGATCCCTGAGCCCTCTGGGTTGGGCAGAACTTGGGTATGGGAGAGGGAAAGAGAGGGGACTGTCCATGATCCATGTCCCAGGGTGACTGGGACAGAGCTGCCTCCATGCCGCTTCTTGCACCCAGTGGGGCTCTACAGACCCAGAGGGTCACCATGCAGGCCAGGCAGGGTCTCTGGTGCCATACACACCCCAAGGATCACTGTGAGGGCTGTGCAGGGTTCTGGGAGATTTAGGGGCATTTCAGAGTAGAGACACACTGGGCGAGGGACTCTGGGTGCCATATGGTCTCAGGAGAGCCAAGTCGAGTCCTTGGTCTGTTGAGGGCTCCAATTCCCAGCTCCTTCCCCAGGGCTCTGCAGAGAGAGACAGTAGGCGACAAGGCCACTCTCATGTCCCAGTTGACAGTGGGGGTCTCATTTGGGTCTCTCTCTTTCAGGACTGGAAGTGGTGGTGACACCCTTGCCCTGTTCCCCTCCAGCAGCATGAGGAGATGATCATCCCTGGATGACCCCACCTGATCCCCTGGGAGCCCTGGGCCATTCCCCCCTAATGATCAATAAACCCCTTTAGCAAAGCTATTCTCTGCGTGTGTGTCTGTGTCTGTTTCGGTGTCCCCTTTCGCCTGCCAGTGCCCAGACGCCTGGGTCCTCTCTGGCTCTACCACGGCAATGAGCAGAGTGACTGAGGGAGTGAGGACACCTGGGGTGTCTCTGTAAAGGAGATCCCCATTCCCACCCACCGTGTGCCCCCCGAGAAGGGCAGATTAGGGCAAACTGGAGTGTCCCCCCATGAGGTTGGGAGAGGTGAAGGGCAGACGGTGCCAGCCCTCCGGGCAGACGGTGCTTTGGAGGCACAACAGGAAACAGGTTCTTACTGGGGCTGTAGTGAGCACCAAATGGCACCATTTGGTATTGGGGCAGGAGAGGAGAACAGGGACAGGCAGCCTGGGCCCCTGGGTCTTCTCCCTGCTGTGGGAGGGGGGTGGTTCCCTGCCCCATGGACTCAGCACTCCTGCCTTCACAGGTCATTTCTGAGCCCCGTGACGGGCCAATGTGCCTTCCTCAAGCCCCAGCCCACATTCTTCTCCTGGGAATGCCCCATCACAGGCCAGGAAGGCAGATGCTGGGACAGATGGGAATCAGATGCTGGAGAAGTGCTGGGTCCTGCACTTAGGTCACAACAACCCCATGCAACGCTACAGTTCTTGCAAAGTGTGGTTGGAAAGCTGCCTGGCCGAAAAAGACTTGGGGGTATTGGTGTACAGCCGGCTGTGTATGAGCCAGCAGCGTGCTCAGGTAGCCAAGAAGGCCAACAGCATCCAGGCTTGTATCATAAATAGTGTGGCCAGCAGCACTGGGGAAGTGGTTGTTCCCCTGTTCTCGGCACTGCTGAGGCCTCACCTTGAGTACTGTGTTCATTTTTTGGCCCCTCACTACAGGAGGGACATTGACGCACTGGAGCATGTCTAGAGAAGGGCAAGGAAGCTTGTGAGTGGTCTAGGAAACAAGTCTTATGAGAGGCGGCTGAGGGAACTGGGGTTGTTTAGTCTGGTATTGTGGTTTTGGCTGGACTTCCACCAAAATAAATGACAGATGCTCTCCTTTAACTTCTCTCCCAAGGGAGAGAAGAATGAGAGAGAGAGAAACTGATGCTTTGAAAAGAAACTAAGTTATTTTAACAAAATAATTGGAAGAAGATTTGATCCTAGTAATAAGAAAACAATGAAATATATTCAGTATATAGAACCTGTATGGAGCACAGAGTATGACGATCACATCACTGGCAAGCACTGGGAAAGTTCCAGACTGGACTCAGCAACGGATGGGAACTGGATTGCAGATCAAGAGTCAGGAACGCACAGACCGGGATCAAAGGAAAATGAAAATACAGAGTCCTCCTTGGACACAGGCTATTGAAGGAAGAGACCTGACTCTTTGATCCCTCAGCTTTTACACTGAGCATGAGGCAGATGGGATGGAATCCCCCGTTGGTCAGTTTGGGGTCACCTGTCCTGTCCGCTCCTCCCCGCAGGTGGGACCCCTTTACGCTCTTCTGCTTCCGACCCTCCAATGGGGCAAATACCAAAGTGAGCCGCCCTTGTGTGTTATAGCAATAAGTATAAGCAGGAGCCTCTCTGCATACCATGCCCGGGCATCAGCTATAAACACAGGTCTTATCCCTCTGAGGGTGAACAGTGTCTGCACAATGTGCTGTTAATTTCAGTAGTTAGAAGAGGCTCAGCTCAAAAGTGAAGTTACTGAACAAAAAATCCATTCTGCTTCACCCCAAACCAGGACAACACTTTTAAGATTCTGCTGGACAGGGTGCTGGGCCATCTAATTGACACTGTGCTTTTGCCAAGAAAGGTTGGACCAGATGACCCTTGAGGTCCCTTCCAACCTGCTATTCTAGGATTCTAAGATTTTTTTCAGTGCTGTTCAGTGACAGGACCAGCAGCAATGGGCATGAGCTGAAACACAGCTCTGAACATCAGGAAAACTATTTGAACTGAGGGGTGGCACAGGTTCCCCAGAGAGGTTGTGGAGTCTCCATCCTTGATGATATTCAAGAGGCATCTGGACATGATCCTGGACAACTGGCTCTAGGTGGCCCTGCTGTTGAAAAGGAGTTGACCAGATGACATTTAGTAGTCTCTTCCACCCTCAACCATTCAGCAATTCTGTGAAAAGGTAAATGATCCTTGATCTGACCTTTGCCTCTAGTCTCAGGGGTCTGGGATTACTGAAGGCTCATCTAAGAAGCAAAGAGTGAGGTTGAAAGGGCATCAAATCCCTCAGCCTTGTCGATGTCCTGTGTCACCAGGACTCCCGCCCCGTTCAGCTGTGGTCTCATGTTTTCCCAAGCCTTCCCTTTGCCATTGATAGAATTGTAGCGTCCTTTCTTGTTGCCCTTCATATCCCTTCCCAGATGAAACTGGAGCATGTTCCCCATGGGAGCATGGCTGTGATCATCTGAAGTAAGCCTTAATCTTCCTCAATCATCTTCTGTAATGTTCCTGATTCCTTTGAGAAGACACCCACTACCTCACCCATGTGTCTCTGCCCACTAACTCATTTGTTCCCAGCTGACTCATCACCTCTCCCCAGGCAGAGATCCAGACATTCCCACTGCTCTCTCCCATGACCTGTTAGGAATAGGTCTAGAGGAGGCCACGGAGATGAAGAGAGGGCTGGAGCACCTCTCCTTTGAAGACAGGCTGAGAGAGTTAAGAGAAAGTTGGAGAGGGACTTTTTACAAGGGCATGTAGTGATAGGACGAGGGGGAATGGCTTCAAACTGGAAAAGGCGAGATTTGGAATAGATATTAAGAAGAAGATTTTCACATTAAGGGTGGTGAGGCACTGGAACAAATTGCTCAGGGAAGTTTTGGAGGCCCCATCCCTGGAGGTTCTCAAGGTTGGACAGGGTTTTGAGCTTCCTGTTCTAGTGGGAGGTGTCCCTGCCCATGGCAGGGATATTGGAACGACATGATCTTTAAGGTCCCTTCCAACCTAAACCTTACAATGATTCTATGATCCTATGAAGAGGATCCTCCTCCCCTTCATGGCCTTCAGTCTCCTCTGACTAGCCTTAACTGGCATCAATATAATCATATTTCAGTTCACCGAGGATCTCTGATGAAGTCCTCAGAAGATGTTTTCAGGATTCTGTTGCTCAAAGTGAATTGCAAGGAACTTGGGGTGAATTCAGTTTTGACTGTTGTGAGCAGGAGGTTGGTCTAGAGACATCCCAAAATCCCTCCCAACTTGAACAGTTCCGTGATAAACCTGTCATCTCTGATGGTGACCACTGTCGTTCTTGCAGCCATTAATTCCTCACCTGCATGTGGGTTAGCACCAAGCATGGTAGCCCCAGAGCCAGACCCTCACAGTGGTGTCCTGCTGCCACCAGGGCCTGAACCATCATCAGCTCAGTGTTTCACTGTGGGTAACTGCTTGTTCAGACAGAACAGGCTGTCCCTACAGCCTGCAACAGCTGTGCATTGCAACAGGGTGACCAATGTGAGCGACACATGCAGAACGTGATGATATGAGAGTGACAATATTCCAATATCCCTGCGGTAACTTGGAAATCCCATCAAATCTGTTCGGACTGTAAGAACCTAAACGTCTCAGGCATGCATTGGTAAGGTTGACTTTGTCAGTAGGAGAGGCTGAGAGAGCTGAAGTTGTTCAATTGTGAGAAGAGAGGGCTTTGGGCAGAACTAAAGATGACAGTTCTACCGCTCCCAAGAGATCATCAATAAGGTGCCTCCAGGTTCTTCCTTGATGTGTGTGAGGAAACACTGTTTACCCACGAAGAGAGTGAAGCACTGGAGCAGGTTGGACAGCAACATTGTGCTGTGTCATTCCTTTGAAGGTTTCAAAGCCAACGTGCATAAATCCCTGAGCAACCTGGTGTAACCTGATAGGTGCCCTTGCTGTGAGATGGGCATTGGCCTAAGGAGCTTCTGCGGTCCCTTCAACATGAGTGATTCCGTGCTTCCTTCCACCACAGGTCTTCCCTTTATCATGGTAGGGAAAGTACTCAGACTCTCCAGGACCCTGAAAGTAAGGCAGACATAGGTTTGGTCAGATCATCTGGGTCATTCTTGTCCCACACCAGTCACTGCTGCTCACATCCAGAGCATCTTGGCAGGAACCCCCAAACCAGCCTTGATCTAGTCCTTAGCTTCACCTGCCATTTCCTTTCTCCCTCTTTTCTTCCCTTTGATCCTTCTTGTACCCTCCAACATAAACAGCTGACCTCCCTTTGCTCTTTCCTCACTGGCCCTGGCTTTGCTTGCTTTGCAGCTGTTTATGAAATGGTCACCATGGATAACCCTAAATTGGAAAAAAGTTGCACTAAAGTAGCACCACCTGTTAGTATCTTTAGTGCCCTGCAACTCCCTGGGCTGTTACCGTGTGAGGGACACCACCATCAGAGTTACCATCTGCACATTAATGTTAGCAGCTGACAAAAGGGAGCTTCAGTCCAGGGGGGGGCTTGAGAAACTCTGGGATTTGGGCAACAGAAAACCTTTGAAATTTTACACAGAGAAGAGGCCAGTGGTGCATCAGGGAAAAGATTAATACAGTAGAGGAGGGCATCCTGGGACCCGCCTGGCTGAGTAGGCACCCTGAGGAGAAGGGCCTGGGCACCACCAGGGGTGCCAGAGGAGCCAGTAGGGCATGCTCACCATGAACAGGGCCAGCTGCATGTGGAGCGGCCTTGGGAGGAGTGTGGGTCACCCACAGCAGGGGAGCTGTCATCCTGCTCCACTGAAACCTCGTGTGGCCACCTCCGGACTAGCGTGTCCCTCTTTGGGAATTCCTGTTCTAGAAAAGTAGGGAGGAATGGAGAGTGTCCAGAGGAGGTCTGCCAATACGGGCTTCATGGCCTCAAGCACATGCCCCATTTGGGCAGGCTAAGGGACTTGGGGTCCTTCAGCGTGGTGAAGTGGAGGCTCAGAGCATCGCCGTCACAACATCTAACTGCTTGAAGGGTGGTTTCAGGGATGGTGGAGCTTTTCTTCATAGTGGTCAAAAAGCAGGAGATAATGCCACAACGTGTGGCTTGGGAGGCTGAGACTAGAAAAGAAGAGAAGGAAATGTCACTCCAAGGGCAGTGCTGTGGAACAATCGGACACCCAGAGGGAGGCTGGACCAGCCCATGGCTTTGTCTTTCAAGGAACACCCAGGGAGGATGGAGAGATATCAGTAAGGGCAGTGAGTTATTGAGGTGAAAATGAAAGACAATTGAGTGCCTTCAAAGAAAGAAGGGGGCACTGAAAGCCCCCACCAGACATGATCTCTTCTTCACCATGGCTATGGCTACTATCTTAGCCACCAAGTCCTACCAGAAGGTATTTTAACCTTTCTCACGAAGACCTCATTACCTCCTTGCCTCACCCAGAAGTGTCATGCCGTATTCCTGCCCTCGGCATTGCATATCCCCACATCACACTGCTCCCTGAAGAGCCCTGAGCAAGGGGTGAGGGACGAGATTTCCTTTCCCAGGGGCTGCAGGTCAGAGCATGGCCCTTTGGCTCAATGTAACACATTCAGGTTTCCTCAGCATCAGACCCACCTTTAATTTTCCTTTCCCTACCTGTCATTATTGACTCCTGTTTTCTGCTCTAATGAGCCCCTGGGGAGGCTTTGTTGGTAATGGTCCTCAGTGGGACCCATTAACACTCCAAGAAAGTGTTGGTTTTGCAGATGACATCGAAGTTCTGCTTCTTGAGAAGTTTCTTGTACTTCATCTCAG
This sequence comes from Vanellus vanellus, assembly GCF_965231255.1. Classification (NCBI taxonomy): domain Eukaryota; kingdom Metazoa; phylum Chordata; class Aves; order Charadriiformes; family Charadriidae; genus Vanellus; species Vanellus vanellus. The sequence continues at coordinate 756,193 of NW_028128889.1, forward strand.
TGTCTGAGGTTCATGGACTGTGTCTCAAACCCACCAGAGGGGTCATTAAGATGCCTTGGGCTGGTGCTGTGCTGCTGAGCTGGGCCGGGCTCTTGGGACAGAGGGAGCACTTTGTGAGCGGGTGCTGCTCTAGAGAGACAGCTCTGCCCAGAAGGAGCTCCTCTGCAAAGTGCAGCAGGGCTGAGGGAACAGCTTCAGGCACGACGATGAGATGAGCAGTGCAGAGAGAGCTTAAAGGCAGTTGGGAGTGGAAGACAGCTGAGAGCTCACTGTGGGAGAAAGCTTCACAGCCCTCTGCACGGTAAGTCTCGGGCTGCAGGGCACTGCCACTGCAGTGTAGAGGAGGATAAGGGTGTTCTCCGCACCATCGGAGGAGCAGGACTGCCTTGTCCTGGGGATGGCTGCAGGGGTGTGCAGGCGGGTGTGCAGCCAGGGGTGCCCAGGGCTGTCCTTCAGAGCTCGGTCCCTGTGCCCCGGGGGGCTGTGTGCCTGCCCAGTGAGCTTCTGCCCTCAAGGATGTGGCATCCAGGGCAGCAGCTGCCTCATCTGTGGCCAGAGCTCAGGCAGAAGAGACTCTCCTGAGCGCCCCTCTGTCCCTCCCCGGCCTTGCCTGCCTTGGCAGAACCATTGGGCCATTTCTCCTTGCTTCACCCATCCCTGCTGTTGCTGTTGCTCTCGTTTTCAGTTTATTTGTGATGAGGCTGCAGCAGCAGCTCAGTGACTGACCCTGCAGGTCCTGCCATGCTGATGTGTCCATGGTCCCCCAGCCCCCTTCCAACCTGTGGGTCTCTTGGCAATGCATTCCATGGTGTGGGGATAAAGCTGACATTTTCTTAAGGACACCCCATCTTCTGGGTGTCCAAAAGCTAACAGCTCTTCACTGGGGAGGGGAGGTTGAAGATCTACACTTTGAAACCTGGATTCCTCTGTTCTCTCTGTGGTCATCCTCCAGAGCAGAGAGGTGCAAGAAAAAGCAGCTGAGCTTTTCTTCAGCTTTCTACAGCTGAGCTGAGCTGAGATGAGATGGAGAGATGGTCTGTCCATCTGTCCAAGACAGATGGATAGACCAGCTCGCCCCCTTCTGCGCTAAGGCTCTGTCCTATTGCCTCCCAGGACTCGCGAAATAGCGCTTGTAGTGTAATAAATATGCCAGGGATTTTTGTCTTCAGAAATGACTCCTCCGGTGGGACAGGGGTAACAGGAGCAAAATAAACAAAAAAATCCAACCCACATCTGTGTTCTGCCGCCAGGGGAACTGGGAGTGACAATGGTCAAAAGCTCTTTTATATCAGCGATAGGTTCAAGCTGCGATCACTCCTGGTTCCTGTCTGCCCATTGCTGCACACCACGACTGACTCCTCTGGAGCCCACAGCAGAGTCCCCTTCTCCCCACTGCACCCTCAGCCCACACAAACCAGGATCACGCCAGGATCTGCACAAACGTCTTCCTGGAAGGACAGAGTTCACTTGAGGGACATTACTGTGATGTGGAACAGGTTCTGCTCAGAGGTGTCTGTCCTAACTCCTCACTGTCTTTTCCTCCTTCAACAGGCCCCTCTGTTCAGGGGGAACAAATGTCCAACAGCAGCTCCATCACCCAGTTCCTCCTGCTGGCATTTGCAGACACACGGGAGCTGCAGCTCTTGCACTTCTGGCTCTTCCTGGGCATCTACCTCGCTGCCCTCCTGGGCAACGGCCTCATCATCACTGCCATCGCCTGCGACCACCGCCTCCACACCCCCATGTACTTCTTCCTCCTCAACCTCTCCCTCCTCGACCTGGGCTCCATCTCTGTCACTGTCCCCAAAGCCATGGCCAATTCCCTCTGGGACACCAGGGCCATCTCCTACATGGGATGTGCTGCACAAATCTTTCTGTGTACATTCTTGATCTCAGCAGAGTTTTATCTTCTCACCATTATGGCCTACGACCGCTACGTTGCCATCTGCAAACCCCTGCACTATGGGACCCTCCTGGGCAGCAGAGCTTCTGTAAACCTTGCAGCAGCTGCCTGGGGCAGTGGCTTTCTCTATGCTCTTATGCACACTGCCAACACATTTTCCATACCACTCTGCCAGGGCAATGCCTTGGACCAGTTCTTCTGTGAAATCCCCCAGATCCTCAAGCTCTCCTGCACAGACATAGTCTATCTCAGGAAATCTGGGCTTCTTGTACTTAGTGCCTGTTTATTCTCTGTGTGCTTTGTTTTCATTGTGCTCTCCTATGTGCATATCTTCCGGACCGTGCTGAGGATTCCCTCGGAGCAGGGACGGCACAAAGCCTTTTCGACGTGCCTCCCTCACCTGGCTGTGGTCTCCCTCTTTATCAGCACTTCATTTTTTGCTTACCTGAAGCCCCCCTCCATCTCCTCCCCATTGCTGGATCTGGTGATGGCTGTTGTGTACTCGGTGGTGCCTCCAGCAGTGAACCCTCTCATCTACAGTATGAGGAACCAGGAGCTCAAGGATGCCCTGAGGAAACTGAGCCAATGGATCTTGCACCATCTACAGTGCTTTTGTGGCACCACAACTTGAAGAATGTTTCATCTCTTGCCTCCTTATTAGCATCTTTGCAATAAAAGGGGATCTCCTGAGTGTGGTGTCATAAGACTGGGCTCTCCATGACACAGTTGCGTCTCAGAACAAACCCAGGGAAGTGGAATTTCCACCTCTTTCTTCTCCCTGTCTTTCAGGGAATAAACTCATGGTATCACTGGGGTCTGTTAAATACCAAGCACTTAGCTGAAGACTGTCTTCTCTGTGGCTCAGCGTAGTAGAAATAGTAAAACGGTGCCTAGTCACCCTCCTCAGGCTGTCACAGGTATGGTGGGGCTGATGGCAGATGTCAGTCCATGCGGAAAGGAATCTGGAGTGGTTAGGGGAGGATGGGGACACTCCATGTCCTCTGGGGTGGCAAGGGAATGGAGACTCAGAAGGTGAAACACCCTCAAGATTAAGTGCCCCCAGCAGAAAGCACCAAAGCCAGGTAGCACAAACCAGGAATGTGCTGTGCTGTGGGAGGCAGTGAAGATGCAGCGGGCCCAGGGAACGGAGACTGGAGAGGTGGGGGAGCTGTCTGAGGAGCCCCAGGACTCTGGTGCTGTGCTGGGGAGCAGGGCAGGCGGGGAGGCCGAGCGGGGCAGAGGCAGTGTGGGCGGGGGATGCCCCGCAGCTGAATGCAGGAGAGCCCGAGAGTGAGCGGGCTCTGCTGGCACTTGGGGCCAGCTCCAGCCCTGGGCTGGTGGGGAGGCTGAGAGCCTGCTCTGCCCTCCAGCAGCTGCTGTGGCCTTCCGAGGGGCTGGGGCTGTGGGGGGAGTGCCCAGAACCCCGCAGTACCCTGTGGCCAGCGCTGCTGTGGGGCCAGCCCAGACTGGGCTGCTCTGCTAGGCTGGGGAGAGGGCAGGGGAGGTGGGGGAGAGCCAGGGAGGCTCTGGACTGCTTGGGAAAGTGCCCAGGAGACAGCAGTTCTTCCAAGGTCTGGGCCACATAATAATACACTGGACCAGAACGATACATAATGGTCTAACACAAAAGGTAGAAAAGGTGGAGAGCAACGGACCAGAACACAGTAGTCTGCCCGGTCCCCATGGTCCTGCCGTATGAAGATAATAACGATGATCGGTCACTCCTGACAACATAGTATGGTTACATGGACCATCTTTTAATAATAAACAATCCCAACTTATATGATGGGACACCACTGCATTACTGGTGACAGAATCGGGAGTATGGAATAGCATAGATGCTGAGGTCCTAGTGAACAGACTAACTGCTACTACCGATGTCCTGACCAAATTGGAACGCCCACTACAGTCCTCTTTATCAGCCTTGGGAGCAAGTCAATGTCTCTGATCAGACATTTTACTTTATTGGGAAGAAAGTGAAAAAAATGATCATCAATTAACTGCAAAAGCCCTCAGAGCAACCCAAGGTAGCACCTCTCTTGCCTTGAGTTGTATCCGAGCACACTTGTGGATACAGTCTATGGTAGCAGCCATTCTTGGAGAAAGAGAAGGAGGAACCCTACCACTGAAACTTGTAAATTGATTTGGGACAATGCCTCCGAATTTGAAAAGCAGTTTCAATCATGGTGGCAACTCTGCAACTTCGCTTATCACTTGGAAAGTGATAAGATTGTTACCTTCATCCTCACAATACGCAATGCTTCAGTGTACACTATATACCCAATCACTGTGTTAGGACTAAATCACAATGGAACTGTCCTCTATCCCTTAGAGCACAGAGCGTGGGCCAATCAAAGGGAGGAAAGTTGCAAACAGTTGATGTCAACACATGTATTATGAGAGACCAACAAGGTTTCATTTGCAAAAGTATCACTCTTGAAGCTGAAGACATTTGTTAAGATACAGAACAAAACATCTGCCACTTTGAAATCCACCCAAATGAGATTCCTGAATCTGTCATCAGACATTGGAAAAGGATGTGTCTGTATTGTGTGAAACTTTATTGATAGCTGATCTTGCTTACAATATAACCAATCAGATCAACTTATGAGTATGCATCTTGTCCATGATTGTTGGTTGGAATTTACTTTATCTGTACCAATTCATGATGATTTGTCTTTTGATTACATGATATATCACCAGCTACAGCCCACACCTATCAGAATGAGTCTAAGTATAATCAAACAGCTCCTTCACCACCCAGATTTAATCAACCTTCTACAACAAGCATGAGAGACTGGACAAAGTCTCTTATCACAGTCCAGTGAGATGTTAAAGAAATACATCAATCTTAAAAAGGAGTGTTAAAAAGTGGAGGTTGATATCCAGAACACCGATGGTGGGAAATCCTGTTTGGATGGTCTCTAACAGAAACTGGAATACTAAACCCGGTGTTACAGCCTATCGTGATCTTACTGACTGCTGTTATATTATGCTTGCTGTTAAATATTGTCTTATACATTGCAGTTTGGAGGATGGCTAAACAAACTGCATTCCTGCAAAAATATCCCTGTGTATATAATGTGACTTAATAACATGTAACAAAATGCTGAGGAACTAACCAAACACAAAATCTCCCTCAAATTATACTTGGACTGAGGCATTCCATGTTTATAGGCATAGAGACAAGAGGCAACAAAACAGCAGCTCTATGGACGAGGTAAATTAACGTTAGTCACGGGCAGATTGTGGTGGGGAACCCCCCTCCTCCCAGACCACTCGGTACTTGCTGAGATTTCCTCCCCACCTGAGCCACAAAATAACACAGTAGATCAGAACAATACATAATGGTGTACCATGAAAGATAGAAAAGGTAGAACACAACAGACCAGAACACAATAGTGTGCCTGATCCCTACGGTCCTACACTTTGGAGATAATAAGTACAACCCATCACTACTCACAACATATGGGTCGTGGCCACAAAGAAAGGGAATACCAGGACCCCAAGTCCTTGCAACTTCTGGGCTTGCGTACTTTCTGGTTGAAAGTACTGGAATATTGCATTGTCTGAGCTGGTTCAGAGTGGAAAAGTACATGATGAAAGTCAATTATCTCAGATCCTATAAGTAGCAATTATCATAAAGACCATTTGAACTCTTCTGGATCACAGTGGGCTGTGGCCAGGATCTCCCCTGAGTGGGGACGCCGCTCAGGCTGACACCCCGAGGACTAGAAGGCCAGGGTGAGAGAATCCCTCTAGAGCCTCAACTACTTCCCCCTTAGGAACACCGATGCATTGTGAGTATTTATCCTAAACTCGGGAAAGGGAAATTGTGACTACAGGATAGCCTGTCCCCCCCTCCACCCCCCCACCTATGTGTTTGTGATATACACATTAGCTTTATGGAGGTGGATATTCTGCCGTTTGTCCATGTACAAGTAGGAGTTAAAAGCAGTACCTGTTGGCTCGTTAGAGCCATTATGAAATTATGAGCATTATAGCTAATATGCTATTGTGAAATTCCTGATTCCAGGAATCAAAGACCTCTGTCTGTGTGTGTGGGTTTGTGCATGTGTACTTATATGCTTTCCTCATGTATTATGTATTAACTTGAGACGTGTGCTCTTGCCCATATGTATATGTATTGATTTGGAATACTCTATAGGACGTTAGTGTGAATCTTGCCATCTTCGAATCTGTAGCTAAGTCGCTGTTCAATTATTTTGTTAAATCACTTTGCAAACCTCTAAATTGGTTAATGATTAAGTGCTGCTAAAATTCGACCTCTTAATCTACCTTAAATCACTAATAAATTTTTAATCACTGTACATCATAACTGTGTCAAATATTTCCCTCTGCTCTAACAAACCCATGGGGAGGCTTGCTCTGGAAGGGCCCTCCGTGCAGCCAATTAATGCTCCAAGACACTTTGGCGTTTGCTGCTGACTTTAACTCCTGGACAGGTTGTTCACTCTCAGTATCTGAGGTTCACGGGCTCAGCTCCAAATACACCATGGGGCTCGTTAAAGTGCAGAAAGCCCAAATGAGCAACATCTCTTCCGTGATTTTCTGCAGGGCTTCCAGGCTTGTACAGCTAATTGGAGAGGTCTCAGGAGTCTACTTACAGTGGAAGATTTCAATATGAACTGAAGAAAAAAATTGGTTTTAATTTTGAAACATATTTTATTTTATGTTTTCAGTGTACAGAAGTGCTGGCAGCTTTCTCCAACTGATACTGAAGCAGAGGGTCTCCTGAGGAAGTCTGCAGAGGCAGCAAACTCTGTCCCCTCGGGGTCCCCCACCGTATGTACAACTTTCCTCCCCACCTCCCCAACCCCACCACTTCTCTCGGGGGCCGCCTGGGACTTGCATTCTTTTCCTACATCACATTTCTGCACTGAACTCTGTAGATCACTGTTACAGCTTCTTTGTACCAATTCCCACCTGATTTAACCTGAGAGTTGTCTGTAAATAGATACAGGTTTGTAATTAATATTGAACAACCACAAGTAAAATACAATTATTAATTATTAATCAATAAATTATAATTGATTTTTATCAATTATATGATAAACCAATATTTCTTATTAAATTAACAAATTAATAAAAAGAAGCAAAACGCTCCTCAACTGCATGCCAGGTCCAAACCTCCAATAAGGTCCAGTTTCCTCAAGCAAGGACCGTACATGACACACTTTAGACAAGAGAAGAGGAAATTATTAATATATACACAGTTTGCAAGTTGGTTTAAGAGTTAATTCAGCAGACTACCAGAAGACAGGAGAGCTTTTAGCTCCACGAAGGGGAAAGCAGCAACTCCCTGAAGGTCACAGTGGTGAGAGGTGACTGAAGAAACAATGTGGAAGGAGAGGACAAAAATCCTCACGACTGAGGAAAGAAGACATGGCCAAAAAATACTGAACATATATTAATATTCTCCATTTGACATGACTCGGGGAAAATTTATTAGTTTTAGTAGAAGTATTCAATCACTGCAGCGAGTGACAAAGTGCTCACAGCTTTTCAAACGTTGACAAAATTTCTCAGGTTCTCAGGCAGAGCTCAGCATCCATTCTTGGCCAAATTCCCAGCCCAGAGCCTTGTCACCAACTCATGTCTCTCGCGATCTCCGTGCCCATCTTCCTGTGGTCACATCTACCTGGCTGCCTCTGCCTCCTGATCCCATGCCCACCTCTAGCAAATGAATTTGGGGTGTTGTGGGCAACATTTGACAGTCAAATGAAAAATCACTTGTCAATGTGGAAATCAATACTGAGTTACCACTGAGAAACAAACGAACCCGTGTTCCATCATGTGCTTGTTAGCACTTAGCAAAACTCTTCCTCAAAGAGTCTCTTCTAAGAAAGTCCCTCTGCAACTACACACAACAGTTGCTGCACACTAACAAGCTCCCAGGGGAAAGTCACAGGGAGTGGAGGGCCATGGCAGGAATAAAGAGGCTTGGAGGTTCAGCAGGGTCTGCTGAGGGCTGTGGGTGATGAAGCTGTTTCAGGGAATTGAAGCGGGCTTCCCTGGGGGCTGATTGGAGCACGAACTCAGAGGCTGTGATTTTGGGATGACAAAGAAAGGAGGCAGAGATGTCCTGTGTCGTGTAGCCCCTTGGATGTGCCCTGTCAAGCCGAGGGGCCCAGTGCTGATCCCCAGACCATTGAAATGGTGATGCTTTTGGTCACCAGGAGCTGAGGTTTCCTTCTGGTCACCATGAGGGCAGAAGCACGCAGAGTGCCTACACCCCTTTGCTTCTCAGACCTGGCACTGCCCAGCTCACCTCAGACCTTTGCCTCTACCCTAACACTTACACCTATCCGAGACCTCTCATCTTTAGCCCTTCCCTGAACACTAATGCCAAAGCTGAAACCCTCAGGTGCCTCAAGCCTAAACCATAACCCAACTCCCTCATCCTGTCCCTCAACCTCCCTTCCTCTTCAACCCCTCTCCTAAGCCTCACTCATGTTTCCCAGGAGGTAGAAGGATGAGAGGGATTGTGAGGTTTTGGAGGGAAAGGCTAGGGAGATGAGATGAGAGGTTGGGGGCAGGCAAGAGGAAGATGAAGGCAAAAGTGTCCTTTCTGGAGAGTAGGTTGGGATGTCATTTCTGCTGGAGGAAGCTGATTGCTAAGAAGAAGCATTGTGAGGTGCTCAAGAAGAGTGAGGGTTTCATCAGAGAGAAAGGGAGTGGAGGGAACTTCAAAGGAGAGGTGTGTGAGAGGGAAAGCACTTGGTTGTTGTCTGTGAGGTCCCTACTCATGCCATGCTAGCATTAACCCTGGCCCTCACCTCCAGCCCTAACCCCACCCCCTAACCCACAAAGCTGACCAGTACTCACATCAATTACAAGAAGACCTAAGATGAATCCCAAACCCTCACCCTGAGCCTCACCCTGATCCCCAACCCTAAAAGGGAAGCTCTTACCCCTCGCCCTACCCTGAGCACAAAGTAGAAACTCTCAGCAGAATTTCGGGTTTGCCTGAACGCAAACTGCTAACAGAAACCCCAACCCCCTAAGCCCCAGCACCCTCCCTCCAAACCACTAACCTTCCACCTGTCCTCTCACCCTCACTCGGAGCTGTTTTTCCCCGGGAGGAAGAGTGAATGCAGAGACTGTGATGTCCTGGAGTAGTCACATGGTGCTGGAAGGTGAATGTGAGATGAGATGTCAGATCAGCTTGTAGGTGACAGGGTGGGTGATGGTGAGGAAGTTCCACTTATGTCAGTTGTGCATCACAATCTCACAGGTGCGTAACAGGCAGGTATCTGTGAAGGCGACTATGAAGCCAGTTTTGTCTGAGAAACTTGCAGGCCATAAAAAGAAAAATGGCTTGGATGTAGATTGTGAGGTCCCATCTGTCTGTGCAGGTGATAGGCAAGAGAAGTCTCATGGCTGGGTCAAGCACTGTGATGAGCTTGGACCCAGGCACAGTCACCAGGAAGGCCCACCAGGAAGGCACGGTGTGGAGACAAAACGACTTTCTTTGGGCTTTTTGCACTCAAACACTTCGGGAAATGTCCATAGAGTTCCATCCAGTGATAGCGGTGGGAAAGGATTCCCCTGTCATAAGGAATCTTTGGCCAGACGACCTCCAACACTTCTACTTGCTCTTCATGGAGTCAGAGCTTAGGCTTCCTCCTCCTCTTATTATCTCGGACTTTGCTAGGAAACTATCTCAGCTCTGCTGCACAGAGTGCCCTTCTTGGACAGTGAAGAGCCCAGCCTGAACTGGTGGCCGTCTAGAGCCCCAATGCCCACCTGGGAGAAGGAGTTAACATCAAGAGAAAGAAGCGATTCACCACGGCCCACAGTAAGGTCACCTACCTAGTGGATGAATGGAAAGTGGGGGATGTAGTTGTTGTGGATTGTAATAAGGCTTTTGATAGCTTCCCTCACAGCATCCTTCTGGACAACTTGTCCAGGTACATGGTGTGCTGCGTGAAGAACTGGCTGAACAGCAGGGCTGAACCCATGTATAGTTTCAGAGGTAGAAATCAAGGACTGCATGAACCTCACTCAAGGGCAGGAGATGCTCTCCCCTGGGAGCTCTCCCCTATATAGCCACGCAAGGCTGCCTTGGTCAGACACACTCATCCGTTTGGGGGGCCCTGGGGCCACAGTAATCTGTACAAACATAGATATGTGCAGTGCCATGAAAGGACTACATGAAAGGGCTACAAAGATGATTAGGGGATTAGAACATGTCTCCTATGAGGAAAGGCTGAGGGACTTGAGTCTTTTTAGTCTAGAGAAAAGAAGATTGAGGGGGGATCTTATTAATGCTTATAAATACTTACAGTGAGAGTGTTGGGGGATGGGACCAGTCTTTTTCCAGCGGTGCCCAGTGATAGGACAAGAGGGAATGGGCACAAACTTGAACATAGGAAATTCCATCTTAAAATGAGGAGGAACTTCTTTTCTTTGAGGGTGGCAGAGCACTGGAAGAGGCTGCCCAGAGAGGTGGTGGAGTCTCCTACCCTGGAGACATTCAAAACCTGCCTGGACACTGTCTTGTGCAACTGCTGTAGGTGACCCTGCTCTGGGGTGGCGGGGGTGGACTAGATGATTTCCAGAGGTCCCTTCCAACCCTGACCATTCTGTGGTTCTGTGATTCTGTGACACAGGCTTTCTTACCTTCCCATGAACCTCCAACCCGAGCTTTCTCTCTGCACCCTCTTTGGAGGTGAACCTGAGTTCCAACAGCATGAGCAATTGGAGTTTGACCTCTCAAGACCATCTCACCTTAGAGCTAATGCAGGGCACAGCCAAAATGGAGGCCCTGGGAGGAGGTGTTGCAGAGCAGCCTTTTCCATTTCTGCAAACTAAAGTTAAATACAGATTCATTTTTTTTCTTTACTGCTCCTTTCTTGCCTTCTGCCTCTCCACCCATCCCCTTACAAGGTTAGCAGTTTTCCCTTGAGCAGCTAAATCTCATTTCTCAATTTCTCTGTTTTCAGAAGTCACATTCTAGAAGTTGCTCAGACCCTTCTAATAATTTTTCTGACAGTCTTTCTCAAGTTGGTAATGATGCTGTGGGTGTCTGGGGAGGAGCACTGGTCGCACCAGCATTGCTGTCTTCTCTCCTGGGGTTCTTCACTGACTTATAACCAGGTGGGAAGAGGAGTGGCAGAGAAGAGTCCGGGGAACCCCATCCAGGTGGTTTCCAGGGAAATGACAGAAAGGAAGAGAGGTCCGCACCATCTCCTGCAGCATCATGGAGTGAGGAGCGTGTCCCTGCATTGTGGCTTCTGACAATGGTAACTCCCTTTTGGCATGCTTTGAAGTGCTGAGAGCCCGTGGCAGCACAGCCACTGCCACGGCAGCTGCAGGCATCTGTGGGGCTCGGCTGGGCTCAGAGGAGCAGGTTTGGTTCAGCTTGGAGAAACGCTGCTGCTGAGACAGTCCCGGGTAAAGAGTCCTCCAGCAGTTTCCCACGCCAAAGCCAGTCCAATCCATGCACTGTGCGTGATCCTGTGAAGCGCTGAGAAAGAAGATGCTGTAGGGTTGGGTGGGGGAGGGGAGTGAAAGGAGCAGACAATGCTGATTATGGAAAAGCTGCCTATAGGCGTCTGCTTTCTGTTAAAAACTTGTGTACACTAAATGCAATATCTGACAGTATTTCAGGAAATAAAAAGTATTTAATGCTCCTGTGCATTGGCGTTCATAAGTTGTGAGATTAGGAAAGAGATCGTGGTCACTTTTCCCTCACATAAACCCTGATTTTCTCTTGGAGATTTCAAAGGGCAGCTCTAAGAGAACTCCATGGATAAAACTCACCAAAATAGGCAGGAACAGTAGGAAGAGAATATTAAAAACAAAAGAAAAAAAAATCATGCTCTTAAGACTGGGTGTCTGTGAATTCAAGCGACCTCTTGGACCAAACATGGTGTGTTTTTCACTTGGCTAATGGGAACGCTTTTATGACATGTTTTCTAACCAGCTCTTCTCATTATCGATACATCAGAGTTTAAGACGATTTCTGGAAGGCAGTCAGCGAGAGCTGCAGAGACGCAGCCAGCACCCTCAGTGCTGGAAGAGAACATGCCTTCTCCACATCAAATCAAAACTTTTAGAAACCCTTTGTTTGAGTCTGTTATTCACAAGAAGCAACCTGCTACTGCAGAGCTGCTTGTTAATGGCTCACGTTCTTCCGGTGTGATCCACGAGAAGTCCGTGTGCTGTGGGAAATGCAGAGGGGAAGGCTCAGTTTCCCAGTCAATGAGAGCATCGCTCAGCTCTGCAAGGGCTTCCAGGGGCCTGGGAAACATCTCTGCCTTGGCATCAGAGCGACCGAGCCCTCGGTAAACTGCCATAAATCCATGCGACAGAGCAGCAAGGTCAGGAACAGGGAACTGCACAGAGCTCCTTCAGAAGTCATAAAAGCCTGACCTTTTCAGGAAAACCAGATACCTTGGGAGATCACCCTCTAATCTCCACTCTTCTGCCTTTGATCACCTTCGTTTTGGGATGCATTGAAAGCTCTTTGAGACAGTGTTGCACAGTGGCTCCTTTTAGCACCCTGAGGGATTGGGATAGATGCACAAATAGCACCTTTTCTGCCGTGTTGAAATGCCCCATCAATGTTTCTGATTCATGGACAGAGAGAAGTTTGTTTTCTTTCTGACAGAGTTCACCTGTCAGCCATGTAGAAATGAAAAATTTGGATCCAAAGCATGTCTCCCTGCTCACCGTGTGTGGACAGAGCTTCAGGAGATGAGTTCTTATGTCTCAGAAGAGCTGAGGTAAATCTCTCTCACTACAATCTAAGAGTGAAATCTGGTGTTGCCCTACCCTTGCCTTGCCTTGCCTTGCCTTGCCTTGCCTTGCCTTGCCTTGCCTTGCCTTGCCTTGCCTTGCCTTCCCTTCCCTTCCCTTCCCTTCTCTTCCCTTCCCTTCCCTTCCCTCATCTATCACCAGACAATGCTTTTTAGAACATCTCCTCTCAAGAAGGAAAGACACGTTTTTCCGGTCCATACTGCAAACTCCATCATTTGGACTGAACATCTCTGTTCTGTTTTCTCCTTAGAAGCCCTTTCTCAACAAGCACCTGGTGGTAGACTCCCGTACAGCCATGCAGATCTTGTTGGGGCTTTGCTAACACTGCAGTCACACCTGCGCTGGCGTCTGCAGTCTTTCGCTGTGCTTGAGGGGTGTGGGATGGTGGATGGGCCACTGCCACTGTCCAGTGAGCGTGGTGTTTGGATTGCTCTGTAGACAGAAAATGCCCCAAAGAAAAGGCTTGGAGAATCACACAGACGGACCCGGATTTCTTCTGGGATTTTCTGACCAGGCCAACCTGCAAGACTTGTGCTTCACAGTCTTCCTGATCATCTACCTCATGGTCCTCGTAGGGAATGGCCTCATCGTGCTCATCACTTTGGTAGACCCAAACCTCCACAGCCCCATGTATTTCTTCCTGAGGAACTTATCCTTCCGGGAAATCTGCTATATCTCCATCAGGCTGCCAAAAATGCTGCTGGCTTTCCTGACGGGAGACGGCAGGATCTCCTTCCTTGGCTGTGCTGCCCAACTGTATTTCCTGGTTTTGCTGGGAAGCACCGAAAGCCTTCTCCTGGCTGCCATGGCCTACGACCGCTATGTAGCCATCTGTGACCCCCTGCACTATGGCCTCATCATGAATGGGAGGCTCTGTGTCACACTGGTAGTGGGGTCATGGCTGGCTGTCATACCAGTACAGGCAGGGCAGACGTACCAGGTGTTCACTTTGCCCTTCTGTGCCTCCCATGCCCTTCATCACTTCTTCTGTGACGTGCTCCCTCTCTTGGAACTCGCCTGTGCAGACACTTTCTGGAACCGAGTGATGCTGCACACCATCATCCTGCTCTTTGCAGTCCTTCCCTTTTCCTTGATAGTTGTTTCTTACACGCAAATTGTCAGGGCAATCCTGAAAATGCCCTCAGTTCTGGGCAGACGCAAAGCCTTTTCCACCTGCTCCTCACACCTCGGGGTGGTGACTCTCTTCTATGGCTCCGCGATGGTTGTGTACTTCAAAGGACGGTCAAGAGACCCTGCAGACACTGACAAATACCTTGCCCTGTTTTACACAGCTGTGACCCCCGTGCTTAACCCTGTCATCTATAGCCTGAGGAATAAGGAAGTGAGTATTGCCCTGAAGAGACTCCTATGGAGAAAGTGATACTGCAGAGTTTGTGAAATAAGCTGAAACAGTACCAAAAGCCCCCACAAGGTGTTTGGTTGTGTGAACACAGGTGTCCCATATTAGCTTAGAGAAAACTGGTGTCCTGCCTGGCTATGATCCTCCTCAGGAAGGCGATAGCTCTGCTGGGGCCTTCCTGCCATCTTGGGTAGCTCCACCTCGATATCTTCCTACTCCAGAACATCCTAAGTTCCCCTGGAGAGTTGACTGCAAATCGCTTGTTCAGGCTGTGTCTGCCCAAGCTGCCAGTACCTTGAAAGGAAAATAGTCAAAGCAGTCAAGAGGGATGAGAGGGTGACGCATTCCGTGAGAAGAAGATGAGTACCCTCAGGCTGAGAAATCGCTTGCTAGACCCCATTGAGTATCCAGAGTGTCCTTGGATGGAATCACTGTAGGAAAATTAAAGTGACAGACAATGGCCTCGCAGTGAAAGCAGCAGCTCTCAACACACTCCCATTAAGTCTGTTCATCCCCACAGACCTGCATGGGCTGAGTTCATGAAGTAATCCCTGACCGCACCCTCATCCACTGCTGGTTGTAATTCTCCTCTGGAGATGTGACCCTACACACAAAGGCATGGGACATGTTGTTGAAGAGTCGGGAGAAGGAGGCCTTGAGTTCCTCAGACATATCTGGATCTGCTGTTAGTAGGATCTCCACCCAGCTGAGCAGCTAGCCCTACACTGTCCTTGTTAATTCTTTCCATGTTAAGGAAGTGGTAGCAGCTCACCATCTTACCCTTCCTGTCCCCTGCAAGGGTCAAGTCTGAGGAAGCTTTGGCTTTCCGAAAACATTGTCTGCTTCCCTGGAATGTGATTCCAAGTTCCTCCTTGACAGCCTGCCCTGCTTCCACCAGCTGGACCCCACCAACTCTGCAGTGGCCTGATGGATGGGCTGGACTCCTCACCATTCCGCAACAACACTTGGAGAGAAGGAGGGGAGAAGTGAAAGAGGGGAGGACAGAGGGAGGGAGGGAGGGAGGGAGGGAGAAAGAAAAGAAAGGAAGGACAGACAGGTCAGTTCTCACAGTGGAGGGGAGGTCTGCAGGGGTGTGCACTGGCATCTGCCTAAGACCTACTAAGACTGAATGACTACGCAATCACACGGCAGGTGAAATTCATTGTAGACAAGTGTCCCTGTGCGTGCACAGGGTCAGCCACCCTCACGTCAGTGGTACAGTGCTGAAGAACATGCTTTCCTGGCCTGAAAACACAACCAAGTGATGGTGTGAACCCCAAGCCTGCACTGCAGTGAGAAACCACTGACTGTATCAGCAGCCACACACAACACCAACACTTCATGGGCCTTTCACATCCCCCTGTGTCTCCTGTAGAATAAATAGAATGCAGTTGCTCAGAGGGCTTTTCACTCACACCTGCACTAGAAAATCCTCCTCAGGGGCAAGGCAGGGATGGATCCTGGAAAGTCTCTCCCAGCTCAACATTGCTGGTCCTGTGGCTTCAGCAAGAAAATTTGCAATACTGCCATGATGATGGTGCTGCAAACACTGCCGTGAAAAATGGAAGCAGTTGGGTGCGTGGCTCTTTGGGGCTTGGCAGTGTCCCTGTGCGGAACACTGTCCATTAAAACAGGGAGCTCCATTTCCCTCTCCCCAGCTGTCCATGTAGCACTGAGGATGGGCACAGCACAGCAGTTGCTGCTGGTACAAAGTCCTCCTAGGGTAGGGTAGAGCTTGTTGCAGACCAAAGCAGACACGTTTCCATTGCCCGTGCATGTGGTGAGCTTTCCTGAAAAGGTGAGTGTCTGTCACAAGATGGCCCATGACACAAGGATGTGGGGAGAAGCAGGACATAAGCTGGAAGGTGTGGGAGGTGGCCATAGGGAGAAGAAACCAAATTGGGTTTGATCACATCTGCACAGCTTGGCTGTGGGTATGGGGAACAGCAGTTAACTCCCTGCAGGCCTGAGTCTGAGGCAGCTCCAGAGCCCTTGGAGAGACGGGAACAAGCTTTTCAGGAACAGGCTGAGGTGGGGTGGCAGGGATGGGTTCTTGGCACAGCCAGGCTGGCAGGCCTGGGCAGGGAGAGGGCAGGTCCCATCTGTGGGGACTAACCAGGAAAAGTCACAGTATCTCCCTGAGGAGCACACCTCTTGTGCGCCTGTCTGAGCTCAGGCAAGGCTGGCACCAAGACAAGGGCTCCTGGGGCAGGGCAGAAGGATTTCAGCTGGAAGAGCCTTAGACTGACCAATCCCAGGTTCAAGCCCCAGCTTCAGCAATGGGTTCCCCCTTGGCCTCTTGCAGAGCTGTCCTGTCTTCTTCCAGCCTTCGCTGGTCCTTATCTGTCCACCCTCCCCAGGCACGGGGCAGAGCTTCCCCCAGGCTGGGCACTGCTTGGGTGAGGCAGAGGGTAGCAAGAAGGGCTTCAGTAAGAGTGTTGGCAGCCAGAGGGCGACAAAAAGTTGTGGTGGCACTGCTGAGTGGGGCAGGGTGCCTGGTGACCAAGGGGATGTGGAGAGAGTGTCAGTGAGCTGAATGGTGCTACGCGACTCTCACTCATACAGGCATGAAGAGTTGCAGCCAAGGGTGCTGAAGGTGCTGGTCAAAGTCGTTTGTCTGCTTCTCTCATCCTGGGAAGGCCATGGCACTCAGGGAGGTTCCTGATGCTTGGCAGAAGGCAAACATCCCACCCATCTTCATGAAGAGCCAAGAGGAAATTCAAGGAACTACAGTCTAGTCAGCCTGACCTACGTCCCCGGGACGGTGATGGACCAAATATTCCTGGAAGCAATTCCCAAGACCTTGATGGTCAAGAAGGGGATTGGGAACTGCCAGCATTACCTCAACAATGGCAAACTGTGCCTGACCAACCTGAATGCCTTTTACAACAACACGATGGGCCCTTGGGATGGGGGGTGAGGTGGATGCAGTAGCCCTTGATGGCTTGGTGAAAGGGGCTGCCTGGGTGGAATATGTTTATCCAAGACAAATGCCATGTTCCCCTTGCCACTGCACTGGGACAACACTATGCAACAGGCCCGGCTGGGGATGACCGCTGGAAGGCAGCTCTGCAAAGAGGGTGGGTGGACAGCAAGTGGGAGAGGAGGGAGCAGCGTGCCCTTAGGACTGGGAATGCCAACAGCATTCTGGGCTGCATTAGCAAATTCAGAGGCAGCAGGGAAAGGGCAGTGATGCTTTCCCTCTGGGAACCGCATCAGGACTGCCATGTCTAGTGTGGGGCTCCCCAGCATGAGAGAGACTGTGATAGACTTTATATAGTCCAGCAGATGCTGGAAAGATGGTTGAGACCTGGAGCACTTGATGTGCCAGGAGAGGCTGAGAGAGCTAGTTTTTAGGGTTTTCTTGAGAAAGCACTCGGAGCGAAACACAGCAGCAAGGGCCCAGGAGAGGTGGTGCAATATCAAACATTAGAGATATTTCCATTTACCAAGACAAGGCTATGAGCACCTGATCAGTGTCAAAGGACTTTGGCAAGAGATATGGCACATCAGGGGTGAGTGTCAGTATGAAAACGGTTTGGTTTTTGGTGATAACAGTGGTGGAATTGAGTACCGGAGTTGAGTACCGGAGTTGAGTACCAGAGTTGTGCTTTTGTTCGCCCCCACTGCACTGAAGTCATTAGAGCCCATTAAACTAATCTTTCTGTTTAAAAACAGTCTTTCTTTCTGTGAGTGTTTATGAGCTCTTGAAATGTGCACCACAGGGGGAGATGACTCCCATCTTGGGTACCCATATGAAGAAAGGTGCCCTCTTGGTGGCCCTTAGATAATATTCTAGTTCAAATATCTTTTCTTACCTCCATCAGAAAACGAAACCTTGACACTTCAACAGTTCCAACACGTAAGATCATCAAGGAGTTTATTATCATGAAAAAAGGAAATGTGTGACATTTTAAACTTTGGTTTTTAAAGAATGATATTTCTCTCCAAGGACTTTTTGCTATCTTCCCCTCACCACTCCACCAGTGGTCTCAGTGGCACGCACTTCTGAAGAGCCAGCCGGTATCCAGAGCTTTCAAAGGAGCTAGAAGTGTCTTTTGCCTGTGTCAACAGGGGACCATGAGCTCTGGGTGAGGACCAGGGCTTTCCTCATGATTTTCCTGAGTGCCTCCCTGACCTCCCTGTTCCGCAGGCTGTAGATGAGGGGGTTGACCAGGGGTGTGAGGATGGTGTAGAAAAAGGAGAACAGTTTATTAAGCTGCCTCAGAGGAGCTCTTCTAGGCACCATGTAGACAACAAAGAGGGTTCCATAGAAAATGGTGACGAGAGTGAGGTGAGAGGAGCAGGTGGAGAAGGCCTTTTCTCTGCCTGTGCTGGATGGGATCCTCAGGATGGCAGCTATGATGCACACGTAGGAGCCCAGTGTGAAAAGGAAGGGAAAAACTATATCCAAGGTACCAAACAAGAAAGAAACAGTTGTGACTGCTCTGGTGTCACTGCAGGCAAGCTCCAGCAATGGGGTAAAATCACAGAAGAAGTTGTCAATGGCCTTGGGGCCGCAGAACTGCAACTGCGACAAGGCGGCTATGACTACCACCAGCAGCAGTGAACCCGATAACCAAGAGGCAGCTGCCAACTGTACAGAGACCTTCCAGGTCATGAGGCTTGCACAGAGCAAGGGCTGGCATACGGCCAAGTACCGATCATAGGCCATGGCCACCAGCAGGTAACACTCAGCAGTGGCAAAGGAAGCAAAGAAGTAGAACTGAGCCAGGCAGCCGTGTGCAGAGATGCTGCTGTCCCCAGTCAGGAAGCTGGCCAGCAAGCGAGGCAGGATGGTGGAGCTGTAGCAGGTCTCCAAGGAGGACAGATTGCCCAGGAAGAAGTACATGGGGGTGTGCAGGTGCCGGTCTGCCACCACCAGCACAACGATGAGGATGTTCCCAACCATGGTGACTGAGTAGATCATAAGCAAGAGGAGAAAGAGCAGGTTCTGGAGCGTGGGGACATCACTTATTCCCAGCAGCACAAAATCCATGGATGATGTCCTGTTGTCCCTTTCTCCTTCTTCCATGTTGTTTTTCTTTCAGTTCCTCAGCTTCCACAAAGAGGTGCTACGACAGAGAAACACACTTCAGTGTTTACCTTCAACATTTTTTTGTGTAAGGCATTGTTCTCTTCACATGAGCTTTATGTGTCTCGTGCCTCACGAAAGCAGAAAAAGGATGTTTTTCCTGATGGGTAAAGAACACTCATCCCAGCAGACCCTCTGGAGACTCCAGAGGTGAGCTGCCCAATGGAAGTTCTTCTTTCTCACTGTGAAATAGAACTATGATGTCCATTTGCTCACACAGAAACAGAGAACTTTCATATGCCTGTGGGTATGCCCAGGAAGTCATAGAGTCACTGAATCATAAAATGGTTTAGGTTGGAAAGGAGCTTGAAGATCATCAAATTGCACTATCGGTGTTGAGGACTGACATCCTACTGCTCTCAGGAAAGACAAAGTGTGCCAGAGAAAACAAACCCTACTCTCCAAAATAAACCAGTGTGTGATGCGTCATGGCAGACACCACCCTTCCCCCAAAGCAAGGGATGCGCACATCGCAGGTGAGTGGCCACAGCTCTCGGAAACACTCCCATGAGGAGGAAAGGATTCCCACCCCACACCTTCCCCACCACCCAACACAGGCAAATCCCTCCCATTGAGAAAGGGCAGGTCAGGAGATACTGCCTCAGATGACCAAGGCACTGTGCTGGGGGACTGCCAGAGAGCATGCTGAAAACCACATTGCGGGTCAAAATGTGGCATAAAATGTGACAAGGAAGAGATTAAAAAAAAAATAGGGAAGGGGTTACTGGGAGTGAGCCAAGGCACATGGGAGAAGTTATGCAGGGAGGAAGGATGGGAGGACAAAAGGAGCCAAGTCCAGCCTCTCTTCAGTGGTTCCAAGAAGAAAGAACACATTGAAATACAGGAAATTGGAATTTAAAGATAGCGTGGTGAAATACTGGAAGAGCTGCCCAGAGAGGCTGCAGAGGTTTCATCCCTGTGGCTATTAAAAACTTGACTGGGCATGGTCCTGAGCCACCTGCCTCAGCTGACTCTGCTTTTAGGAAGCAGGGGCTGAACAGGCTGATATGCTGGGGTGGCTTCCAAGCCCAGCCGCTCTGTGACTCTGTGACTGGGAGCTGCTGGGCAGAACCTGTTGCTTCAGATTTTTCCCTCATGAGCAGTGGTTCCTGAGGGGTTTGAGGATGCCTGCCTGCAGATCCCAGCCCAGCAGCAGGACTTCGGCATGGCCAGCTGTGCTTGAGGGGCTGCCTGGGCAAGCAGGACATTAAGCGGGGTGTCTGCAGGGTGCTGGGGCTGAGGTGGGATACGATCAGGGTCAGGGGCGTTGGCAATGCCAGGACATGCCTCAGCGCATGATTGGAGAAAGCTCATGCCCAACAACCACAGCTCTGTGCAACAGCAGTGCCCTCCAAGGGCCTCACACCCACCTCTTGGGCTGGAATGCACTTGTTCCAGCGGGGATAATCAAAGGAACTGTGCCGAGAGTTTGCCAAAAACTATTCAGAATGCCTGATACCCCCAGCCCTCTCCACTGCAGGGGAGTGACAAAGCTGAGAGCTGGAAAAAAAAAAAAAACAACTACATGGTCATAATCCTAATTCTGAGAGTGAGAAAACATACAAAACCCAGCAATAACAACAAAAAAATAACCAAATCTTGAGACAATTGAAGTAGCCCTGTGAGGGATGAAGTGAAGGGCACAGGCAATGTGGCCCCACACAACCTGCCCAAATGCTCCCTGCCTGCCCAGCAAAGGAGGCAGAGTGTCCCGGGGCTGTCCCTGGGATATCACTGTGCAGAGCCAGGGGCCTGGGGATGTCTGGGGGACGGCAGGAGCTGGGGTGGGAAGACATGCAGGAAAGGACAGGGCTGAAACTCTTATCTCGATGCTCTCATTTATTCTCTTCAAAGTCCCAGCAGCCTGACTAATAACACTCAGACCTAAACAGCCCCCCGCACACCCATCACAAACCTGCAGTCCTCGTCATGAAGCACTGACATCAGCTCTGATGGATCATGGCAATGAAGTCCAAGTTCAGCGTCTTACCTTCTGCCTCTTCCCTACCATGACCTTCACTTCTTGGACCTCACCACAAGCCCTGAACCAGGGCTCATTCCTTACTCTGCCCTTGCCCTCTTCTCCCAGCAGCTGCTAAGGTCAGTCTCCAGCAGCACCTGAAGGCTCCCTCATCTCTCAAGTCTGCCCGGGTTTATAGCAGAAAGGAGACTCTAAAGGTTCTCGCTGTGGCATGTCGCCCCTGAGGATTTGCAGAGAGTAGAACCAGTATAATTGTCTCCCTGGTGGGATGGAAGCTCTGAGGTGGTAGAAACTGCTTCAACAGCCCCAGGCACTGCTGACCCCCCAGAAACATGATGTAAACTGAGGCAGGGAAACTGAACCAGGAGCTACTCTGAATTTGGTGAGCAGAACAAGAAAATGCCCAGAAATTGCATTCACCTCAGTTCCCTTCAGATGACTGCATCAACTCACACAGCATGAGAAAGCCTCAGACCTTCTGAGGCAGAGGGACCTGCCTTGTTGGCAGCTGAAGGCAGCAGAGCGGTGGGTATGTCCTTCCAGACAGGTGTCCTCTCTCCTGCACAGGAGGTGCACAGGGGCCTCCCTTGCTCCTTTGCTAGCCAAGGGGAGCAAGTGGGCATGGCTCTTTCCAGTCCTGGTGGGCTTCCACTTTGGGAGAAGCCTCTCCTGTTCCTCTGCCCTGGCTGGAAAGGCAGGAGAGGGAGGCCCAAAGGACACAGACGTTTGTGCTGTCGCTCTCATGGACATGAGATATCGAATCACAGTTTATCTTGGGAGCCTCACACTGAAAGGAAGGTGCTGGGGGTCCCAGTCCAAGCTGGGCACATTCACTCCTCATCCTGGTGGTGATGGTCCAGGAAGAGGGGGAACTCCTTTGCCAGCACAGTTTATGGCCTTTCTTTGGACATTCAATGCTTTTGGTACATTTCTCTCTCCATGCAGAGACTGCACATACCCAAAGGCATCAGACGCAGCCCCAGGAGCCCATGCCCAGGCTATCCCATCCCATTTCTATTTGTTGGCTCCCACCTCTATGGTGTTTGCCCTCCAGCTGGAGCCCACCCTTCCCATCTAATCCAGCTGCCAGTGGAGCCCTCAGTGGGCTCCCTCAGCCCACTGCTTTGGAACCTTCACTGCACAGGCTGCACTCAGGCAATGGTGCATGGTGGCAATGGAGACAGCTTCTTTCCTGCTCCTGCCTCCCACCTGGCTGTCTCCTCTGCAGGAAAGCTCATCTGAAGAGCTATGGGCCTGAGAACCCGGCATCTGCTCCCACTGAGCCAACCAGGTTCTTTGCCAGGAACGCTCTGACCACATGATGTATGGGAAGGAGGAGAAGTTTTATTTGATCACAGCTGTAATTTGGGCTAAAGGTACTCATTTAAGGTGCCAGTTACAATCTTTGAATGTAAGAACAGTCACTGGTTTGCTGTATCAAAATATATGATGTTCTTTGAAATGTTAGAAATACGTAGAAACATGTTATATGTATTTTTGATACTCCTTGAAATGTTATAGCAAATAATAAATATATGCTCATGTGTATACATATATACACATATATAAAATTAATATACTTGGTGATGTTATATTCTTTGATCTGTTACCGGTCTCTAAATATTCACTGTCATTACCCCAGATATCCCCCACTGCCGGGGGTGAATACATGCATTGAGGTCAGCTTTGACCTATCACACTCTTACAACTTCTTAAAGAGAGGTTCAGCCTTTACGTAGCCAATCGTTGGGCTAAGCCACATATACACCTCCTGGTTAGTCTGTCAGGGGCCCAGGAGCTGCAAAGCCAGTAGCTCCCGCCTCACCGAACTCTTTGTGGTGTTAAAACATTCTCAAGGGTTTGACTCCTTGTGAGGCTAAGGGAATGACAGCCGAGGACGACACTGGTTTTCACAACTGTGACCTGCTCTTGGTCACCATAGTTGGCCCATCGGGCAGCTGTGCTATAAAGACCCATCTCCCGAGCTGTGTCCAAACACCATCCAGAAACCTCAACGATTGTCTGCACACTGTTGTGCTTCCTTTCCAGTCAACACCAGGTCATTACAGACCCCTTCGGGGGACACATAAGGCCTGAGAAACTAAGGAAAATTATGCTCACACTTGGCACATAAGGCCATTTTGCAAGCTCATGAGCCCTCTGGTCTTCTTTTCTCTCACAACAATGTCACCCTTACCAGCCTCTCCCCTTACCCTCAGCCATAAGGGCTCACTCCATTTGTCGGTCCCATAGAGGAGTTCCACATATCTAAGCATATCTCCTTCGCACTGACATCTCTCCCCTCCCGATCTTTCCGGCCTGTCTCTCATGATCATCCTCTGCCCATTCATCACAGCACCCCAGTCACGTGGGCTGTCCCAACACACCTCCGTTGTTATTCCCCTCAAGTGAATGAAGAGATGGCACGTGGGACTCCTCCTGCCTGTGCCCCAAGCTGAGGGCACCGGTGCATGTCTGGGCTGCGGCACCAGGGCTGAGAGTGGACTTGCCATGGGGAAACCTGCTACCAAGCCTCCAAGACCTCATGTGTGCACAGTCTTTGCTCCATGGCAGAGACACGCTGGAGTGGATGGCTGAGGGCAATGTAAGGAAGAAATCAGGTGCCCACATAAAGAGTGAACTGTGCTTTCCCCGAAGCCAGAGAGAAACGGGGATGGGCTGTGCAGTCAGAGCAGAAGAGGAGCCTGCTGTCTGTGGTGTCTCTGCAGGCCTGAGGGGCTGTGGTGGAGCAGAAGCTGATGTCAGGAAGGAAGAGATGATGTTGAAAATGTCCTTGGGAGTGGACATGCTATGGTACAGGCAAACTGTGAAAATCATTGGCCTCATCCATGATTGTATCATCAAGGGGATGGTTAAATGATGGGGGAAACCCCATCAGGGTTTGAGAGGGAATGCACTTGAGTGGAGACCCTGGTGTGATGTGCTTTGTATTCATGCAGTTCCCTGCATCTACTGGGTAGGGAACAGGCGCACCTTCTGTCACTGCAGTGGTGGGCTTCAGTCAGTGGATGGAGTTCCTCTATAGGACCTGAGCCGTCCGTGTCAGCTGTGTACACTTTTGCTGGAGAGCCCTGGCATCTCACGTAGCACTGCAGGCCTGTATTTGGCCATGAAATTGAGATGCAATTGCCCTGAATTCAGTTACGCAATAAAGAGATGCACATGAAACCTTTGTCATTATACTCAAAGGACGTGGAGAAAATACAGCTGGTGGAGAACAGAAAGAGAGAGACTTCTCTCCCCTAATGGCACATTACTCCATCTGGTCAGCTGAAGACCTCTATAGGCTGTCCTGGACAAAAGCAATAGTTACAGGTTCAGTTTTTGTACGTGTGGGCATCTGCTGTCATTTCAGTTGGTCAAAAGAATTTCCTACCAGCCCCAACAAGATGTCCCCAGACGCTGCCCTGTCTCTATGAACTGCTCCATTAGAGCTTTCAGCTTCCAGCATCCATGTTGGTCCCCTCTGGCACTTCACATGTCACCAGGGGTGTGTGTCTGAACAGCTCGCTCCTGGCCTCCACCTCCGGTAATTACAATGGGAGATGAAAGAAGGAACTCCCCTGCAGGAGCCTATTTTGGGCACATCTGAGCTGAGGCAAGAGGAATCCCACCACCTGTGGGGTTGTGGCAGTCATGGGAGGAGCTGAGTCCCCTTCCAGCCCCAGGACTACAAACCCAGAAGGAGGTGCCTTGACTGACGCAGCTGCATCCCTTCCCTCAGCAGGGTGAAGAAGATCTCTCCCTGGCACTGTCTGGGCGTCCTGTCTAATGATGAGACAAGGAAAGGTGATATTTAGAGCTAACTCTGTCCCGGAGAGGAGAAATGAAACTGCTGGAAGTCAGAGTCTCTTCCCTGGTGAAGGAGGGAACATCAGTGATTGCTTCAGCCTCTTTCACAGGAGATTCCCCTGGAGCCCCAGGGACACCTCAAGGGAGCCCAGAAGGGGCACAGAAAGTGCCGCCTTGGGCTGGTCCTCTGCTGCTGGGCTGGGCCGGGCTCCTGGGACGGAGAGAGCTCACGGCAAGTGGGAGCGCTGCCGAGAGGCGGCTCTGCCCAGGAGCAGCTCCCCGGAAAAGCACAGCAGGGCTGAGGCACTGCCTGCAGGCGCTGAAGAGACACGAGAGAAGTGAGAGAGACTTAAAGGCAGTGTGGAGTTGGAGGATGGTGAGAGTTCACTGGGGGAGAAATCTGCTCAGCGCTGAACACAGTAAGTCTCTGGCTGCCGGTCAATGAAAATGAGCGTAGATAGGATCTGGCGGGGCGGCGCTCAGAGTATTTGAGTGTGGAGAAGGACGCGCTGCAGAGCAGGGCTTCCCTGCTGCACCATCAGAGGGACGGGCATGCCGGCCGCCTTCTCCCGGGGACGGCTGCAGGGCTGTGCGGGTGGGTGTGCAGCCAAGGGTGCTCAGCTCTGTCCTGCTGAGCAGGGTCCCTGTGCCCCAGGGGCTGTGTGCCAGGGCAGGGACCCTGCCACCTGCCAGGGGCAGCACTCAGCCTGTCCGGGGAGCTCTTCATGGCACTGCGGGGAGAAGCTGCGGGTGGAAGGAGCGATCCCCAGCAGGGCAGGACAGGGCAGGATCTTTCTGCTGTCAAGAGGGTGCTGCGTGGGGCAGGGCTGCTCACACCCCCAGATCACCCCCAGGGTGTTCCTGAGGGGACTTTTCAAGGGGAATATTTATGATGGTAACCTGAAAGTGAAGGAGTCTGTGCTTTGACTTTTCTACTCTGGGTGGGCTGGGTGATGAAGGAGGAATTAAAATTCACCTTTCAGGTTTGGGTGGGGAACAGAGACTCTTCAGCTATTATGCTGAAAGATGCCAAAGTCTCGGGGAAGCAACACAAACACCAACTTCCCTCTGCCTCAGCTTACAGAGAGCTCCAGCATCGTCTCTGCAGGCTCTCCCTCACCTTGCATGCCTTTGCAGAGAACCCTGGTGATGCTCCTTCTTCCTCTCCCTCCTGTCTGTGCCGCCCTTGGGCTTCCCCTCAACTTGCCGGGGAGTGGGGTTTCAGCTGCAGCTCAGACACCCACCCTGTGGGTCCTGCCATGCAGATCTGCACTCTGTAAGTGAATCCTCTTTTCTCCACTATCCTCTGTTTCTTTGGGGAAATAATATGACAGTGTGAACATGCTCCAGGTCAAACCAAGAGTGAATGTGCTCCAGGTCAAACCAAGCACAAAGGAGCCAGGAACAAGGCTGATGGACAGACCAGCTCTCCTCACTCTGCCCTAAGCCACAGGCAATGCTTTTGCATCTCCCCAGATGCAGCAGTTCACTCAGACTACAGGAAAGATGCTGACAGTTTCAGCTCTGAAATAATATTCCCCTGGTAATCTTATGATTATGAGTGGCTAAAATCTGACTTAAATTGTGAATGGGAAAGCTAAATCCCCACCTTGCCCCGTTGCAGAGTAGAACAGAGTACTCTGGAGCGCACAGTGGAGCCTGAGCTCCTCGTGGCACACTCCAACAGCAACCAAAGGAGCTCCAGAAATGAAGCTGAACAAAGGTGCTACTAAGGAATAAGACAACTGGAGCGTTTCTATGAGAAATAATGAGTTATATTGCAAAATGTTTGTCCTAATAACTGTCAATAACTTCTCTTCCTTGGGCAGCTCCCTGTGAAGCTGATGTCCAACAGCAGTTCCACCACTGAGTTCCTCCTGCTGGCATTCGCAGACACACGGGAGCTGCAGCTCTTGCACTTCTGGCTCTTCCTGGGCATCTACCTGGCTGCCCTCCTGGGCAACGGCCTCATCATCACTGCCATCGCCTGCGACCACCGCCTCCACACCCCCATGTACTTCTTCCTCCTCAACCTCTCCCTCCTCGACCTGGGCTGCATCTCCACCATTCTCCCAAAATCCATGGCCAATTCCCTCTGGAACACCAGGGACATTTCCTACTCAGGATGTGCTGCTCAAGTTTTTCTCTTTTCCTTTCTGATGTCAGCAGAGTATTTTCTTCTCACCATCATGGCCTACGACCGCTACGTGGCCATCTGCAAACCCCTGCACTATGGGACCCTGATGGACAGCAGAGCTTGTGTCCACATGGCAGCAGCTGCCTGGGGCAGTGGCTTTCTCTATTCTCTAATGCACACAGCTAATACTTTTTCACTACCACTTTGCCATGGCAATGCTATGGACCAGTTCTTCTGTGAAATCCCCCAGATCCTCAAGCTCTCCTGCTCAGATTTAAAACTCAGGGAAGCTGGGCTTCTGCTGGTCAGTGCTTTTCTTTTTTTTGGATGTTTTGTTTTCATTGTGTTGTCCTACGTGCAGATCTTCAGGTCCGTGCTGAGGATGCCTTCAGAGCAGGGACGGCACAAAGCCTTTTCCACGTGCCTCCCTCACCTGGCCGTGGTCTCCCTCTTCATCAGCACTTCATTTTTTGCTTACCTGAAGCCCCCCTCCATCTCCTCCTCATCTCTGGATTTAGTGGTGTCATTTCTGTACTCTGTGGTGCCTCCAGCAGTGAACCCCCTCATCTACAGCATGAGGAACCGGGAGCTCAAGGATGCCCTGAGGAAGTGGATTAGACATTTTTTCAGCAGCCATGAACTGCGTACCTTCCTCTGCAAATGATTCCCAGTGTGTGTTGTGATGGGCCAAGCCTTCCATTCCTTCCCCCTTTTTTCCTTCTTTTTGTCTTTTTTTCCCCTTGTGATGATCTTTTCTGAAAAGAAATTCTTTTACTCATCTTGTCGTGTTAAGTATCCACCTGTCTTGTGCGACCCAGAGACTTTGGGTAAAATAAGAGTCAGGCTCTCTTTGTATTTAAAGAAAAAAATGAGGCAGCTGCAACTTCTTTTTGTGAGACCCACCATCAGCAGAGCATGAATGAGTGGGAAATGAAGAGACCTTTCTGGCTGCAGCAGCCTGGGGCAGGCCACTCTGTCACCGGGGCAGCAGGAGCTGCCTGAGGATCCCCAGGGCCAGGGCTCTTGTACTGGCCTGGGGAGAGGGGGTGGCCCAGAGGGGCTGCCGACTTCTCCGAATAGCTTGGAGAGGAGGACACAGGGTGCCGCTGACTGCCTTGTCCTTGTGCCACAGATGCCCCCCATCTCTGGGGCTGGCCCTGCTCTGCCCCCCAGCAGCTGCTGTGCCCTCCCGAGGGGCTGGGGCTCTGCAGTGAGTTCCCAGAGCTCTGCAGCACCCTGGGGCAGGCACTGCTGTGGGGCCATCTCTGGGATGGAGAGAGGCCAGGGGACCTGGGAGAGCTGGGATGGAGCCGGGCTGGGCTGGAAAGTGCCCAGGAGTAAAAATCCTCAGTGTCTGGCTTGTCCTGTGTGACCACGCAGGGTGAGGAGTCACACCAGAGTGTCTGTGGTGCAGAGCCAGGGCTTGGGGAAGGGCTCAAAGGCGTGGAGGTGCAGGAGAGAGGAGGCTGGTCTGTGACCTCGGTGGCATGGACACACTGGGAAGATGGCCCAGGGCCTTTTCTTACCCCCCAGTCTGGCTCACCGACCATGTCCAGTGCCTGTATCAGGGGAACCTCCAGCCTTGCCCTGGCTCTCTCCTGGCCCAGACCCCAGTAGACTCTCGAGCAGGGCTGTCTGTGAATCCCTGTGTGGGATGTGGCTGGGACTGGGCAAGAATTGGGTACTGAGGAGCTTCAAAATATGATAATGTTGTAGTAATACTGACGTAAACCAGGAAAAGGGAATGTAAAATGTAATTGAAGCAACCAAGGAAACCTGCTGCTGCTCAAATCCTCTGTACTGCCCCAACCCTATTTCATTATTTACCTAAGATTAAAAACAGAAATAGTAATTAGACGTGATTTATTTACAATTCAATTAAGGATCGAGCCACCAGGCAATGTAGCATTGTTGATAAGCAGGGTATTCCTGTCAAGAGAGCGATGAACTGTAGGCCTGGTCAGCAAACCCAGAAAACCACTTGGAACTGCCAAGATCAGAGGAGAAGTGGATAAAAGGTAATTCCGGCAGGGGGAGACCACGACCACTGACTCATTGACCACCTAGGTGGTTTCGAAAACCAAAAGTACAAGTTAACCAATGTTCAGAACAAGATACCAGAGTGAAACACAACTGTCTTGTCTATACTATTGATGAGCAGCCAACTACTTCACTCCATCAATATTACCATCAGGATGGGCTCAGCGTGAGCTCTCCCTGGATTGCAGGCGGACAGCACGGCAGGTGACTCTCCCCTTGAGCAGGGACGCCTCTCAAGGTTAGAGATTCCTTATCTGAGACTCAGAGATCCTTCCTTACCCAAGGCGGAGAGATCTCTTAACCACGATGGATCCTCAGTAAGTGACTGATAGCATGCTGAATTAATACTCTGACACACTGTGAATCCATATAGCTACCCACATATTATTCATGTTGTAAGAATAAGTCCATTAGACATGAACCATTGACCAAATCTGAGACTAAGATTGGATCCAGCCAGACCTAGGCTTCAAAAAGGAGTTTAGAAAGCAAGGAGCTCCACACTGAACCTTGTTACTCAACGGAAATGTCATAGAACCATAGAATCATAGAATTGTCTAGGTTGGAAGGGACCTTTAAGATCATTGAGTCCAACCATCAAACTAACACTGCCAAAACCACCACTAAACCACTAAACTATGTCCCTAAGCACAATGTCTACCCGTCTTTTAAATACCTGCAGGGACGGCGATTCCACCACTTCCCTGGGCATCGTGTTCCACAGAATGACAACCCTTTCTGTGAAGACATTTTTCCTAATATCCAAACTAAACCTCCTCTGTCATAACTCGCAGCCATTTCCTCTTGTCTTCTCACTTATTACTTGGGAGAAGAGTTTGACTCCCCCTTGCTACAGCCTCCTGTGGGAAAATAATGGAAGATTGGAGAGGAGGATTGTAAACACGCTCAAGTGACTCCCATCTGGGCTGCTGGACAACACATACATCACACTAATTGTTGTTCAGCCTTGAGTGCTCACAAGTAGAACATCCACACTTAGATAACGTAAGCCTGGGATGGACTCAGGGACACCTTATCTGGCATACTTGAGATCACTGCCTTGTTGTTGAAGCAGCTCAAAGCACAGTGGAAAACTACCACTACTTGAACCCTTGAAAAGCAGGTGAGAACAGCAAGTCGGAGCTCACACGCTCCTGCTAACAAAGACTTTCTCCTGCTCTGTGGTGCCTGCATGCCCTGCTCGCGTCCCTCTGCCCGGGTGTTACTTCGGAGATTCCCCGATTTGCGTGGTATTGAGATTAAATTGGTTCTTTGTCTTTCACCTGTGGTTTTGTGGTTGTTCCTGTGTCCAGCCCAAGTCGTCTCACACACCTCCTTTCAGGTAGTTTTAGAGACTGATAATGTCTCCCCTCAGCCACCTTTTCTCCAGGCTAAACAACCCCAGTTCCTTCAGACACTCCTCATAACACTTCTTCTCCAGACCCCTCACCAGCTTCGTTGCCCTTCTCTGGACACGCCCCAGCACTTCAACGTCTTTCTTGGGGTGAAGGGCCCAAAACTGAATAAAGTACTTGAGATGGGATCTTACCAGTGCCGAATACAGGGGCACAATCACTGCCCTCATCCTGCTGGCCACACTAATCCTGATACAGGCCAGGATGCTTTTGGCCCTCTTGGCCACCTGGGCACACTGCTGGCTCATATTCAGCCGGCTGTCAACCAACACCCCCTGCACCCCCCAGGTCCTTTTCTGCTGGGCAGCTTTCCAGCCACTGTAGTGCTGCATGAGGTTGTTGTGAACCAAGGGCAGGACCCGGCACTTGGTCTTGTTGAACCTCATACCATTGGCCTCAGCCCATGGACCCAGCCTGTCCAGATCCCACTTTAGAGCCATCCTACCCTCAGGCAGACCAATACTCCCGCCTAACTTCCTGTCGTCTGCAAACTCGCTGAGGGTGCTTCCATCATTTTCATTCAGAGTAGACCTTGGGAGGTCTGTAGTCACACTTCCTACACAAAGCAGCGTCAGGTATTCAGCCAGACCTGCTGGCTCAGGGCTTGATCCAGTTGAGTATTGAAAACCTCCAAGAACGGAGGACTGCATGACTTCTCAGGGTGACCAGCGCTTGTTCAAGTGCTTTGGTGGACGAATGGTGAAGAGGATGAGCCCCCCCTGCTGTGGTTCCCTTCAGCCTCCTCCATGCTGAACAAACCCAGCTTCCTCAGACTTCCCTCACAAGGAAAGTGATCCAGCCCCACCCATCCCCAAGCATTTTTAGGGCCCTTCCCCAGACCTGCTCCACTTGCCCACACCTTTTCAGTACTGGGGGTGCCAAAGCTAGACAAGGTATTCTGGATGTGGCCTAACGAATGCCATGTAGAGGGGGAGAGTCCCTTCCCTCAGTCTCCTGGCCGTGCTCCTGCTCCTACAGACCAAGGTGCTCTTGGCCTTCCTGGCTGCCAGGGCATATGGCTGCCTCCTGTCCAGCTTGCTGCCCAATGAGACGTTTCCCACAGGGCTGCTCCCCAGCCAGGCAGCCCTCAGCCTTTGCCTTTGCCAAGGTTTGTCCACTGATGGGGCAGAAGCTGGCATTTGTCCTTGCGGGATTTCATGATGTTCCTGTCAATATGTGCTCCTCCTTGTGTTTGCTCTTGACTTCCCTTGCAACCAACAACTCCAGGTTTTGAGGTTTGCCTTCTCAAAAAACACACCCGTGACACAAAGGCAATAAATATCAATCCCTTTTCTGTGGCCTGTCCCTGTTTTCACCTCCTTTTGGCTGCTTTGTGTCCCCTGTCAGTGCCCTGTCCCTTTGCTGGCCCAGCCCTGCTGCTCTAAATGTGGTCCCGTGACCCCCTGCACAGAAACCCCATGGGGCAGTTGTGTTCGGGGTGGGGAGATATCCCCTGACACAGTTGTGGTGTCAGCCTTCAATGCTCTCTGATGTCCCCATCAGCTTTGGCTGCCTCGCCCAGTGCCTGGTC
This sequence comes from Vanellus vanellus, assembly GCF_965231255.1. Taxonomy (NCBI): domain Eukaryota; kingdom Metazoa; phylum Chordata; class Aves; order Charadriiformes; family Charadriidae; genus Vanellus; species Vanellus vanellus. The sequence goes on from NW_028128889.1 coordinate 788,256, forward strand.
CCTGTGCGGCCCCACTGGTGCCCCATGCAGGGATTCGCACTCAGCCCTGCTCTGGAGGACACCAAATCAAAGGGAGCAGATGCTACATCAGAGGGCAGGGCTGCCATCCAGAGGGACCTAGCTAGGCTGGAGCGATGGGCTGATAGCGACATTACGACAGCCAACAAGGACAAATCCAAGGTCCTGCCCCTCGATTTGGGTAGCCCGCTGCAATGACAGAGGCTACGGACTGCCTGGCTGGCTTTCAGCTCTGATACAAGGCCCTGGATTGTAGGTATCCTGGGCTGGATAAGCAGGAGCACGGCCAGGGGAGATCTTTATCCCTCTCTGCTCAGCACTTGTCAGACCACATCCAGAATGTTTCCCAGGTTTTAACTTCTTACAATTCAAGAGAGGCATTGATAAACTGGAACCAGTTCAGGGGAAGCCACCGAGACAGCCAGGGCTTGAGACCTCGCCCTGAGAGGAGAGGTTGAGGGAGCTGGGCTTGTTCAGTCTGGCAAAGGTAAGTTCTTTGGGGGAAACACGTAGCAGTGTAACTGCCTACGGTGATATGTCCAAGAAGACATTTTCAGGCAGAGCAAAACATGAGGACAAGAGTCAATGAGAGACAGGAGAGCATAAGGCCAGATGTAGGCAGAAACTTCTCCAACATGAGGACAGCTGAGCTGTGGAAGCTGTTTCCCAGAGAGTGTGCACCAGCTCCCTCCTGCATGTTTTCAAGACCCGTCTGGACATAGCACTAAGTTATATGGTATGACCCTGCTTTCAGCAGAAGGTTGGTCTGCATGCTTCCTGAGGTCCCTTCAAGCCTGAATGACACTGTCCTTCCTTCCCTGTCACCTTGTAAGCATTACAGAAAGCACTCAGGTTCTCCCTGACCACAGATGTAATTCACAACAAGCGTAGGACTGCTTCACAGGGATCCCAAACAGCCCTGACCACTGCTTTGTCTTCTTTCACTCCCGTTTATCCTCTTCTCCCCCTCTCACATTCTTCTTTTTAAACATCCTTATACACTCAGATCCACCTACCCTGATAACCCTTTCCCCATGCACCATGCTCTTGGGGCTGCGGTACTTTCTAGCTTGGGCAGCAAATCCTTTCAACGTATGCCCCATGTCATTGCGTGTAGTGTCCTGCAATTCCTGATGCTATTATCCTGTCAGAGCTATCACAGGTGAGGATGAGCCATCTCACACTTGCTTTTAAGAGCTTGAAAAGTGGAGCTTCAGTCCAAGGGACTTGAAACACTTGAGAGTTTGGCCAACAGAAAGCTCCTGAAGGTAAACCAGGTGAAGGAGGTCCTTCTACCCTTCTCTAAGCAGGGCTGCCTAGAGCCCGTTGCCCATGACCCTGTCCAGGCAGCTTTTGAATATCTCCAAGCAGGGAGACGCCACAACCTCTCTGGACACCCTGTGCCAGCGCTCAGTCACCCTCACTGTCAAAAAGTGTTTCCAGATGTTCAGAGGGAACCTCCTGTGTTTCAGGTTGTGCCCGTTACCTCTGGTCTTGTCACTAGGCAAGAGTGAAAAGAGCTTGTCTCTGCCTTTACACCCTCCCTTCAGAGGTGCCTTCCACCCACAACCGTTCTGGCATTCTGCGATTCCCTGTGAGTTAGCCAAGGGTCAGCCTTCCTTGCTCCATAGTTTCCCTCTGGTCTCGGGGGAGACTGATTGCTGAAGGCTGGTCTTACCAGTAAAGATGGAGGTGAAGAAGGCACTGCGTCCTTTGGACTTTGCCATGCCGTCATCACCTGCTTCCTTGTCCCATTAAACAGAGGGGCTGAACTCCAGGGCTCTGGTCCTGCCTGTTGCCCCGCTCCCTCTTTGCAGGACCCTGAATTCCACCAAGTCATGGTCACTGCAGCCAAGGCTGCCCCCAGCCTTCATTTCCCCAACCAGTCCTTCCTTTTTCTTTATAAGTAGGAGGTTTAGCACAGCATCTCTGATATCAGCTCCTCAAACACCTGCATGGGGAACTTGTCATCAATTCACTCCAGAAATCTCTGGGAGTCTTTGTGCCCTGCCGTGTTCTCCCTCCAGCAGATATTGGGGTGGTTGAATTTCCCCACAGGGACCAGCGCCTGTAGATATGAGTCTTCTTCCAGTTGTTTGAAGAAGGCCTTATCTGCTTCTTCTTACGGGTCAGGTGGTCTGTAGCAGACTCCCACTACAAGGTGACCCGTGTTGTTTTGCTGACTAATCCTGACATTTCCAATGCTCTCCACAAAAAGGGCTACTCCCCTTCCTCACCTTGCTGGCCCGTCCTGTCCTTCCCAAAGAGCTTGTATCCATCCATGGCAGCACTTCAGATGTGGGAGCGATCCCACCATGTCTCTGTGATCACTAAGAGATCGTAGCCCTGTATCTGCACACAGACTTCTAATTGCTCCTCTTTGTTCCCCGTGCTGCAGACATGAACGAACAAAGACTGCAGAAAGCCACCCAGGCATGCTGATTCCCCAGAGGGGACAGGAGAGCTCTCCCCAAAATGCTCTGCTGTCAGCAATTCCTCACTTTCAAACATACACTTGGGGTGATTTCACTTCAGCCCTGTTCTGTTTGGTACAATCTCCCTGCTGTTCACATCATGCAAGTCCATTTCCATGACAACTCCACCATCCCTTCCTCCCCTGAGTGTTGCTCTTTCCCTCCCTCCTACATCTCTCCTAGCTAAAAGTTCTCCCTAGCAGGGTGGACAACCCTCTGGCAAAGTAGAACTGGCCTCGTTATCAACACCAAAGCCATGCAAATGTTCCTGATCTATCAGGAAGTCAGGCAGAAGTGACGTCACAAGAGTGTGTCTGTGTCACGTGATCACTGCTGTCCTCTCAGAAGTGACTTCACATGCATGGACCCCAGCCATGAGCCTGCTGCAGGCAGGCTCTCACCTGCCGAGACAGAAGGACCTCACAACCAACATCCAAGGGATGATCCTGCTGCTGGCCTGTCAGGTATTGAGGCAGAAGTGGTGTCATCAGGAACAGCCAAGCCTCCTGCCCTTTTCCCTTTTTAGGTAGACATGACCTCGTAAGACACAGCCTTGAGTCTTCTCTGGAATATCACCTGCAAAGACACGTGGGACCTCACAACCACCATCCAAGCCGTTTGCCTGCTGCTGGCCTGTCAGGTTCTCAGGCAGAAGTGACTTCCCAGTCACCTTCACAGCCACCTGCCCCTTACTCACCTGTGGGATTCTGAGGCACAGATGAAATAAGAGGAACTTCCCCACCCATCACTTCCTTGTCAGCTATGAGCTGATCATGTCACCCCATGTACATCTTCCAACTGGTCAATGACCTCACAATCTCTGCATTCACTCTTCCTCCCGGGGAAAAACAGCTCCGAGTGAGGGTGAGAGGACAGGTGGAAGGTTAGGGGTTTGGAGGGAGGGTGCTGGGGCTTAGGGGGTTGGGGTTTCTGTTAGCAGTTTGCGTTCAGGCGAACCAGAAATTCTGCTGAGACTTTCTACTTAATGCTCAGGGTAGGGTGAGGGGTAGGAGCTTCCCTTTTAGGGCTGGGGATCAGGGTGAGGCTCAGGGTGAGGGTTTGGAATTCTTCTTAGGGCTTCTTGTAATTGATGTGAGTACTGGTCAGCTTTGTGGGTTGGGGGGGGTTAGGGATAGAGGTGAGGGCCAGGGTTAAGGCTAGCATGGCATGAGTAGGGACCTCACAGAGAGCAACTAAGTGCTGTCCCTCTCACGCACCTCTCCTCTGACCTTCCCCGCACTCCCTTCTCTCTTTGTTGAAATGGTCAGGCTTATGGAGCACCTCACAGTGCTGCTTCTGAGCAGCCAGCTTCCTCCAGCAGAAATGACATCCCAACCTACTCTCCAGAAAGGACACTTTTGCCTTCATCTTCCTCTTGCCTGCCCCCAACCTCTCATCTCATCTTCCTGGCCTTTCCCTCCAAAACCTCACAATCCCTCTCCTCCTTCTACCTCCTGGGAAACATGAGTGAGGCTTAAGAGAGGGGTTGAAGAGGAAGGGAGGTTGAGGGACTGAATTAGGGGGTTTGGTTTGGATTTAGGCTTGAGGCACCTGGTGAGGGTTTCAGCTTTGGCATTAGTGTTCAGGGAAGGGTTAACAATGAGAACTCCAGGTTAGGTGTTCGGTTTAGGGTAGAGGCAAAGGTTTGGGGTGAGCTGGGCAGTGCCAGGTCTGAGAGGCAAAGGGGTGTAGGCACTCTGCATGCTTCTGCCCTTCATGTGACCTGAGGGAAACCTGAGCTCCTGGTGACTAAAGGCATCACCATTTCATGTGCTTGAGAGGGCACATCCAAGGGGTTACACGACACAGGACGTCTCTGCCTCCTTTCTTTGTCATCCCAAAATCGCAGCCTCTGAGTTCGTGCTCCAATCAGCCCCCAGGGAAGCCCGCTTCAATTCCCTGAAACAGCTTCATCACCCACAGCCCTTAGCAGACCCTGCTAAACCTCCAAGCCTCTTTATTCCTGCCATGGCCCTCCACTCCCTGTGACTTTCCCCTGGGAGCTTGTTAGTGTGCAGCAACTGTAATGAGTTTATTCTTGCATCTCAATTTCTGTACGGTTGCAGAGGGATTTTTAGGAGAGTGTGTCTTAGAGGAAGAGTTTTGCAAAGTCTGACGATGTTAACAAGCACATGATGGAACACAGGTTCTTTTCTTTCTCAGTCGTGACTCAGTATTGATTTCCACATTGACAAGTGATTTTTCATTTGACTGTCAAATGATGCCCACAACACCCCAACTTCATTTGCTAGAGGTGGGCATGGGATCAGGAGGCAGAGGCAGCCAGGTAGATGTGACCACAGGAAGATGGGCAGGGAGATCGCGAGAGACATGAGTTGGTGACAAAGCTCTGGGCTGGGAATTTGGCCAAGAATGGATGCTGAGCTCTGCCTGAGAACCTGAGAAATTTTGTCAACATTTAAAAAGCTGTGAGCACTTTGTCACTCACTGAAGTGATTGACTAATACTACTAAATCCCACAATTTTTCCCCAAGTCATGTGAAAATGGTTAATTTCATGCAATGTTCAGTATTTTCTGGCCATATCTTCTTTCCGTTAATCCTCAGGAATTTTGTCCTCTCCTTCCACATTGTTCCTTCAGTCACCTCTCACTGCTTTGTCCTTCAGGGAGTTGCTACTTTATGTGCTCTTGTCTAAAATGTGTCATGTATGGTCATTGCTTGAGGAAGATGGACCTTATTGGAGTGTTGGACCTGCCGTGCAGTTGATAAGCATGTTGTTCTTTTTATTAATTTATTAATTCATTAACATTATTAATTTATATGTTAATTAATTAATAATTAATATAATTTATTAATTACTAATGGATATAATTATTTTACTTATGGTTGTTCAAAATTAATAAGGATCCTGTGTCTATTTACAGCCAAGCCTCAGGTTAAATCATGCGGGAATTGGTGCAAAGGAGCTGTTAACATTCATCTACAAAGTTCAGTGCAGAAATGTGATGTAGGAAAAGAATGCAAGTCCCAGGTGGCCCCCGAGAGAAGTGGTGGGGTTGGGGAGGTGGGGGGGAAAGTTGTACATACAGTGGGGGACCTCGAGGGGACAGCTGTTGCTGCCTCTGCAGATCTCCTCAGGACACTCTCTGCTTCAGTATCGGTTGGAGAAAGCTGCCAGCACTTCTGTAATCTGAAAACATAAAATAAAACATGCTTCAAAATTAAAACCAATATTTTTTTAAGTTCACATTGAAATCTTCCACTGTAAGTAGACTCCTGAGACCTCTCCAATTAGCTGTACAAGCCTGGAAGCCCTGCAGAAAATTACAGAAGAGATGATGCTCATTTGGGCTTTCTGCACTTTAACGAGCCCCATGGCGTATTTGGAGCTGAGCCCATGAACCTCAGATACTGAGAGGAGAGTGAACAACTGTCCAGGAGTTAAAGTCAGCAGCAAACACCAAAGTGTGTTGGAGCATTAATTGGCCCCACGGAGGGCCCTTCCAGAGCAAGCCTCCCCATGGGTCTGTTAGAGCAGAGGGAAATATTTGACACAGTTATGATTTACAGTGATTAAAAATTTATTAGTGATTTAAGGTAGATCAAGAGGTGGAATTTTAGCAGCACCAATTTAGAGGTTTGCAAAGTGATTTAACAAAATAATTGAACAGCGACTTAGTTACAGATTCGAAGATGGGAAGATTCACACTAACGTCCTATAGAGTATTCCAAAGCAATACATATACATATGGGCAAGAGCACACGTCTCAAGTTAATACATATGCACATAAGGAAAGCATATAAGTGCGCATGCACACACCCCCACACACAGACAGAGGTCTTGGATTCCTGGAATCAGGAATTTCATAATAGCATATTAGCTATAATGCTCATAATTTCATAATGGCTCTAACGAGCCAACAGGTATTGCTTTTAACTCCTACGTGTACATGGACAAACAGCAGAATAAAACCTCCATAAATCTAATGTGTATATCACAAACACATAGGTGGAGGGGTGAGTGGGAGAGAGGCTAGCCTATATTCACAATTTCCCTTTCCGGAGTTTAGGATAAATACAATGCATCGGTGTTCCTCAAGGGGCAGTAGTTGAGGCTCGACTAGTCTGGCCTTCCAGTCCTCGAGGTGTCAGCCTGAGCGGTGTCCCCACTCAGGGGAGATACTGGCCACAGCCCACTGCGATCCAGAAGAGATCAAAGGTTCTTTACTGGAATCGCTACTTTTAGGATCTGAGATAATTAACTTTTGTCAGATACTTTTCCACTCCGGACCAGCTCAGACAATGCAACATTCCAGTACTTTCCCCTGGTTACACAAGCCCAGAACTTGCAAGGACTTGGGGTCCTGGTGTGCCCCAGCTCTGTGTCCACAACCATATGTTGTGAGTAGTGATGGATTGTAGTTATTATCTTCAAAGGGTAGGAGCCACGGGGACCAGGCACACTATTGTGTTCTGGTCTGTCGCTCTCCGCCTTTTCTTTCTTTCAGGGTACACCATTATGTATCATTCTGGTCCACTGTGTTATTTTGTGGCTCAGGTGGGGAGGAAATCACGCCACGTACCAAGTGGCCTGGAAAGAGAGGGGGTTCCCCACCACAATCTGCCCTGTGACTAACGTTAATTTACCTCATCCGTAGAGCTGCTGTTTTGTTGCCTCTTGTCTCTATGCCTATAAACATGGAATGCCTCAGTCTAAGTAGAATTTGAGGGAGACTTTTTGTTTGGTTAGTTCCTCAGCATTTTGTTAAATGTGGTTAAGTGGCATTATATACACAGGGATATTTTTGCAGGAATGTAGTTTGTTTAGCCATCCCCCAAACTGCAATGTATAAGACAATATTTAACAGCAAGCATAATATAACAGCAGTCAGTAAGATCCCGATAGGCTGTAACACCGGGTTTAGTATTCCAGTTGCCCTTGGAGACCATCCAAACAGGACTTCCCACCAGTGGTGTTCTTGTCCTCCTTTGACACTTTTTAACACTCAGTGTATTTCTTCAACATCTCTGTAGCCTGTGATAATAGTTTTTTATCCAGTCTCTCGTGTTCGTTGTAGAAGGTTGATTAAATCCGGGTGGTGAAGGAGCTGTTTGATTATACTTACACTCATTCTGATAGGTGTGGGCTGTAGCTCGTGATATATCATGTATTCAAAAGACAAATCATCATGAATAGTTATTGGTACAGAGAAAATAAAACCACAACCAACAATTATGAACAGGTTGCATACACATAAGTTGAGCTGATTGGTTATGTTGTAAGCAAGATCATCTATCAATAAAGATTCACACAATGTTTGCATGCAGACATGTCCTTTTCCAATGTCTATGACGGCAGTTTCAGGAATCTCATTTGGGTGGATTTCAAGGTGGCAGATGGTTTGTTCTGTATCTTAACAGATGTCTTGAGCTTCAAGAATGATACTTTTGCAAATGAAACCTTGTTGCTCTCTCATAATGCATGCATTGTCATCAACTGTTTGCCACTTTCCTCCCTTTGATGGGACCACACTCTGTGGTCTAAGGGACAGAGGACAGTTCCATTTTGATTTAGTCTTAATGCAGTAATTGGTTCTATAGTGCACACCGAAGCATTGCGTATTGTGAGTATGAAGGCAATAATCTTATCACTTTCTGTGTGATAAGTGAAGTTGATTAATTGCCACCAGGATTGAAACTGCTTTTCAAATTCGGAGGCACTGTCCCAAATCAATTTACAAGTTTCAGTGGTAGGGTTCCTCCTCCTCCTTCTCTAAGAATGGCTGCTACCATAGGCTGTATCCACAAGTGTGCTCGGATACAACTCAAGGCAAGAGAGGTGTTACCTTGGGTTGCTCTGAGGGCTTTTGCAATTAATTGATGATCATTTTTTTCACTTTCTTCCCAATAAGGTAAAATGTCTGATTGGAGACACTGACTTGCTCCCAAGGCTGATAAAGATGACTGTAGTGGGCGTTCCAATTTGGTCAGGTCATCGGTACTAGCAGTTAGTCTGTTCACTAAGACCTCAGCATCTATGCTATTCAGTACTCTCGATCCTGTCCCCAGTAATTCAGTGGTGTCCCATCATATAAGTTGGGATTGTTTATTGTTAAAAGATGGTCCATGTAACCATGCTATGTTGTCAGGAGTGACCGATCATCGTTATTATCTTCATACGGCAGGACCATGGGGACCGGGCAGACTACTGTGTTCTGTTCCGTTGCTCTCCACCTTTTCTACCTTTTGTGTTAGACCATTATGTATCGTTCTGGTCCAGTGTATTATTATGTGGCCCAGACATTGGAAGAACTGCTCTCTCCTGGGCTCAATCAACACTAATCCAGAGCCTCCCTGGCTCTGCCCCACATCCCCTGCCCCTTCCCCAGCCCAGCAGAGCAGCCCAGTCTGGGCTGGCCCCACAGCAGCGCTGGCCACAGGGTACTGTGGGGTTCTGGGCACTCCCCCCACAGCCCCAGCCCCTCGGAAGGCCACAGCAGCTGCTGGCGGGCAGAGCGGGCTCTCAGCCTCCCCACCAGCCCAGGGCTGGAGCTGGCCCCAAGTGCCAGCAGAGCCCGCTCACTCTCGGGCTCTCCTGCATTCAGCTGCGGGGCATCCCCCGCCCACACTGCCTCTGCCCCGCTCGGCCTCCCCGCCTGCCCTGCTCCCCAGCACAGCACCAGAGTCCTGGGGCTCCTCAGGCAGCTCCCCCACCTCTCCAGTCTCCCTTCCCTGGGCCCACTGCATCCTCACTGCCTCCAACGGCACGGCACAGTCCTGGTTTGTGGGCACCTGGCTTTGGTGCTTTCTCCTGGGGGGACTTCATCTTGAGGGTGTTTCACCTTCTGAGTCTCCATTCCCTTCCCACCCCAGAGGGCATGGAGTGTCCCCATCCTCCCCTGATTACTCCAGATTCCTTTCCACATGGACTGACATCTGCCATCAGCCCCACCATACCTGTGACAGCCTGAGGAGGGTGACAAGGAAGTCCTGCGTGATCTCTCCTGCACCTCAAAGTGAATAAGAGAGCCTTCAACTGCTAGGTGTCTGAAAGATCCCAGTGATACCATAACTTTATTCCCCCAAACGCAGGGAGAAAACAAGGTGGAAAGACGCTGTCCATTTCCTTGGGTTTGGTTTTAACAGCAACTGAATCAAGGAGACCCCAGCCTTCAGGCGCCACACTCGGGACATCGCTTTTTTTGCAGAGATGCTATTAGGGAGGCAAAAGGTGACACATACTTCTTCAAGGATCACACATGACAGGACAGAGCGTCAAGGGAAGTGCTGTGATCACAAGCAATTACCTCTAAGTATGATTATCAGAGAAAAGAAATACCGAGGTCTTCCTAAAATACTTTCCAGGTACCACACAAAGAAGGGGAAGAGAATTCCTGTTGATGGTGCAAGACCCCTTGGATCAGTCTCCACGGGGCATTCTTGAGCTCCTGGTTCCTCATGCTGTAGATGAGGGGCTTCACTGCTGGAGGCACCACAGAGTACATAACAGCCATCACCAGATCCAGCAATGGGGAGGAGATGGAGGGGGGCTTCAGGTAAGCAAAGAATGAAGTGCTGACAAAGAGGGAGACCACAGCCAGGTGAGGGAGGCACGTGGAAAAAGCTTTGTGCCTCCCCTGCTCCGAGGGTATTTTCAGAACAACCCTGAAGATCTGCACATAGGAAACCACAATGAAAACAAAACACACAGAGAATAAACAGGCACTAAGTACAATAAGCCCAGCTTTCCTGAGATAGTGTGTCTCTGAACAGGAGAGCTTGAGGATCTGGGGTATTTCACAGAAGAACTGGTCCAAGGCATTGCCCTGGCAGAGTGGTATGGAAAATGTGTTGGCCGTGTGCAGCACACCATGAACAAAACCACTGCCCCAGGTAGCTGCTGCCATGTGGACACAAGCTCTGCTGCCCAAGAGGGTCCCATAGTGCAGAGGTTTGCAGATGGCCACGTAGCGGTCATAGGCCATGACGGTCAGAAGAGAAAATTCTGCTGAGATCAAGAAGGGAAACAAAAATACCTGAGCAGCACATCCCCCATAGGAGATGGTTCTGGTGTCCCAGAAGGAATTGGCCATGGCTTTGGGGATAGTGGTGGAGATGCAGCCCAGGTCAAGGAGGGAGAGGTTGAGGAGGAAGAAGTACATGGGGGTGTGGAGGTGGTGGTCGCAGGCGATGGCTGCGATGATGAGGCCATTGCCCAGGAGAGCAGCCAGGTAGATGCCCAGGAAGAGCCAGAAGTGCAAGAGCTGCAGCTCCCGTGTGTCTGCAAATGCCAGGAGGAGGAACTGGGTGATGGAGCTGCTGTTGGACATTTGTTCCCCCTGAACAGAGGGGCCTGTTGAAGGAGGAAAAAACAGTGAGGAGTTAGAACAGACAACTCTGAGCGGAGCCTGTTCCATATGTTACAGTAATGTCTCCCAAGTGAACTCTGTCCTTCCAGGAAGACGTCTGTGCAGATCCTGGCGTGATCCTGGTTTGTGCAGACTGAGGGTGCAGTGGGGAGTAGGGGACTCTGCTGTGGGCTCCAGAGGAGTCGGTCGTGCTGTGCAGCAATTGGTAGACGGGAACCAGGAGTGATCACAGGTTGAACCTATCGCTGATATAAAAATCTTTTGACCATTGTCACTCCCAGTTCCCCTGGCGGCAGAACACAGATGTGGGTTGGGGGTTTTGTTTCTTTTGCTCCTGTTACCCCTGTCCCACCTAAGGAGTCATTTTTGAAGAAAAAAGTTCCTGTCGTTTTTATTACACTACAAGTGCTATTTGGAGAATCCTGGGAGGCAATAGGACAGAGCCTGAGTGCAGAAGGAGGAGAGCTGGTCTGTCCATCCGTCTTGGACAGATGGACAGACCATCTGTCCATCTCAGCTCAGCTCAGCTGAAGAAAGCTGAAGAAAAGCTCAGCTGCTTTTTCTTGCACCTCTTTGCTCTGGAGGATAATCACAGAGAGATCAGAGGAATCCAGGTTTCAAAGTGCAGATCTTAAACCTCCACTCCCCAGTGAAGAGCTGTGAGCTTTTGGATGCCCAGAAGATGGGGTGTCCTTAACAAAATGTCAGCTTTATCCCCAGACCGTGGAATGCATTGCCGAGAGACCCACAGGTTGGAAGGGGGCTGGGGGACCATGGACACATCAGCATGGCAGGACCTGCAGGGTCAATCACTGAGCTGCTGCTGAAGCCCCATCCCAGAGAACCTAAAAAGAAGAGCAACAGCAAGAGCACGGATGGGTGGAGAAGCAAGGAGAAATGGCCCAATGGTTCTGCCAAGGCAGGCAAGGCCAGGGAGGGACAGAAGGGCACTCAGGAGAGTCTCTTCTGCCCCAGCTCTGGCCGCAGATGAGGCAGCTGCTGCCCTGGATCCCACATCCTTGAGGGCAGAAGCTCACTGGGAAGGCACACAGCCCCCTAAGGCACAGGGACCCAGCTCTGAAGGACAGTCCTGGGCACCCCTGGCTGCACACCCGCCTGCACACCATTGCAGCCATCCCAAGGACAAGGCAGTCCTGCTCCTCTGACGGTGCTGCAGGGAAGCCCTGCTCTGGAGAACACCCTTATCCTCCTCTACACTGCAGTGGCAGTGCCCTGCAGCCCGAGACTTACCGTGCAGAGGGCTGTGAAGCTTTCTCCCACAGTGAGCTCTCAGCTGTCTTCCACTCCCAACTGCCTTTAAGCTCTCTCTGCATTGCTCATCTCATCGTCGCACCTGAAGCTGTTCCCTCAGCCCTGCTGCGCTTTGCAGAGGAGCTGCTCCTGGGCAGAGCTGTCTCTCTACAGCAGCACCAACTCGCCAAGTGCTCCCTCTGTCCCAAGAGCCCGGCCCAGCTCAGCAGCACAGCACCAGCCCAAGGCATTTTAATGACCCCTCTGGTGGGTTTGAGACACAGTCCATGAACCTCAGACACTGAGATGAAGTACAAGAAACTTCTCAAGAAGCAGAACTTCGATGTCATCTGCAAAACCAACACTTTCTTGGAGTGTTAATGGGTCCCACTGAGGACCATTACCAACAAAGCCTCCCCAGGGGCTCATTAGAGCAGAAAACAGGAGTCAATAATGACAGGTAGGGAAAGGAAAATTAAAGGTGGCTCTGATGCTGAGGAAACCTGAATGTGTTACATTGAGACAAAGGGCCACACTCTGACCTGCAGCCCCTGGGAAAGGAGATCTTGTCCCTCACCCCTTGCTCAGGGCTCTTCCTGGGGCAGTGTGATGTGGGGACGTGCAATGCCGAGGGCAGGAGTATGGCATGACACTTCTGGGTGGGGCAAGGAGGTCATGAAGTCTTCCTGAAAACGGTTAAGGTACCTTCTGGTAGGACTTGGTGGCATAGACAGTAGCCATAGCCATAGTGAAGAAGAGATCATGTCTGGTGGGGGCTTTCAGTGCCCCCTTCTTTCTTTGAAGGCACTCAATTGTCTTTCATTTTCACCTCAATATCTCACTGCCCTTACTGATATCTCTCCATCCTCCCTGGCTGGTCCTTGAAAGACAAAGCCATGGGCTGGTCCAGCCTCCCTCTGGGTGCCCGATTGTTCCACAGCACTGCCCTTGCAGTGACATTTCCTTCTCTTCATTTCTAGTCTCAACCTCCCAAGCCACACGTTGTGGCATTCTTCCTCTCTCCTGCTTTTTGACCATTATGAAGAAAAGCTCCACCATCTCTGAAACCACCCTTCAAGCAGTTAGGGGTTGTGACTGTGATGTGAGCCTCCACTTCACCAGGCTGAAGGAGCCCAGGTCCCTCAGCCTCCCCAAATGGGACATGTGCTTGAGGCCATGAATCCCATATTGGCAGATCTCCTCTGGACACTCTCCATTCCTCCCCACTTGTCTAGAACAGGAAGCCCCAAAGAGGGCCACGCTAGTCCAGAGATGGCCACACGAGGTTTCAGTGGAGTGGGATGACTGCTCCGCTGGTGTGGGTGACCCACACTCCTCCTAATGCTGCTCCAAATGCACCTGGCCCTTTGCATGGTGAGCATGCCCTACTGGCTCCTCTGGCATCCCTCGTGGTGCCCAGGCCCTTCTCCTCAGGGTGCCTACTCAGCCAGGCAGGTCCCAGGCTGCCTTCAGCTACAGGATTATTCTTCCCCCTAATGCACAACTGGCCTCTTCTCTGTGTAAAATTTCAAAGGTTTTCTGTTGCCCAAATCCCAGAGTTTCTCTAGCCCCCCCCTGGACTGAAGCTCCCTTTTGTCAGCTGCTTACATTAGCATGCAGATGGCAGCCCTGATGATGTGTTCCACACAAGGTACTCCAGATACTAACAGGTGGGGCTACTTTAATGCAACTTCTTTCCAATTTAGGATTATCCATGGTGACCATCTCAGAAACATCTGCAAAGCATGCAAAACCAGGGCCAGTGAGGAAAGAGAAAACAGGGGTGGGCTCTTTGTACTGGAGGGTACAAGAAGGATCAAAGAGAAGAAAAGAGGGAGAAAGGAAATGGCAAGTGAAGCTAAGGACTAGATCAAGGCTGGTTTGGGGGTTCCTGCCAAGATGCTCTGGATGTGAGCAGCAGTGACTGGTGTGGGACAAGAATGACCCAGATGATCTGACCAAACCTATGTCTGACTTACTTTCAGGGTCCTGGAGCGTCTGAGTACTTTCCCTACCATGATAAAGGGAAGAGCTGTGGTGGAAGGAAGCACGGAATCACTCATGTTGAAGGGACCGCAGAAACTCTCTAGGCCAATGTCCATCTCACAGCAAGGGCAGCTATCAGGTTACACCAGGTTGCTCAGGGATTTATGCACGTTGGCTTTGAAACCTTCAAAGGAATGACACAGCACAATGTTGCTGTCCAACCTGCTCCAGTGCTTCACTCTCTTCGTGGGTAAACAGTGTTTCCTCACACACATCAGGGAAGAGCGTGGGATCATCTTCATGGCCTTCTCTGGACCCACTCCAACAGGTCATGAGAGAGAGCAGAAGGAATGTCTGGATGTCAGCCTGGGGAGAGGCGATGAGTCAGTTGAGAACAAATGCGTTAGTGGGCAAAGACACATGGGTGAGGTAGTGCGTGTCTTCTTCAGGGAATCAGGAAGATTAAGGAAGATAGTTAAGAAAGATTAAAGCTTTCTTCAGATGACCATGCACCATGCTCTCATGGGGAACATGCTCATTTTATCTGGGAAGGGAAATGAAGGGAACAAGAAAGGATGCTACCACTATATCACTGGCAAAGGGAGGGCTTGGGAAAACATGAGACCACAGTTGAATGGGGCAGGAGTCCTGGTGACAGAAGACATTGACAAAGCTGAGGGATTTGATGCCCTTTTGACCTCACTCTTTGCTTCTTAGATGAGCCATCAGTAATTCCAGACACCTGAGACCAGAGGGAAAGGCCAAATCAAGGATCACTTGTCTTTTTCACAGAATTGACGAATGGTTGAGGGCGGAAGGGACCACCAAAAGTCATCTGGTCAACTCCCCTTCTGTAGCAGGGCCACCTAGAGCCAGTTGTCCAGGATCATGTCCAGATGCCTCTTGAATATCATCAAGGATGGAGACTCCAGAACCTCTCTGGGAAACCTGTGCCACTCCTCAGTTCAAAAACTTTTCCTGATGTTCAGAGCTGTGTTTCAGCTCATGCCCATTGCTGCTGATCCTGTCACTGAACAGCACTGAAAAAAATCTTAGAATCATAGAATAGCAGGTTGGAAGGGACCTCAAGGGTCATCTGGTCCAACCTTTCTTGGCAAAAGCACAGTGTCAGTTAGATGGCCCAGCACCCTGTCCAGCGGAATTTAAAAGTGTGGTCCTGGTTTGAGGTGAAGCAGAATCAATTTTCTGTTCAGGAACTTCACTTTTTAGCTGAGCCTCTTCTAACTACTGAAATTAACAGCATATTGTGCAGACACAGCCTTCTCTCGGAGTGATAAGACTCTGCTTACCTGTGTTTATAGTTGAGGCCAAGGAAAGGCATGCAGGGAGGCTCCTGCTTATACTTATTGCTGTAACATCCACTTTGTTGCTTTCCCCATTGGAGGGTCGGAAGCGGAAAAGCACAGAGGGGTCCCACCTGCGGGGAAGAGCGGACAGGACAGGTGACCCCAAACTGACCAACAGGGTATTCCATCCCATCTGCCTCGTGCTCAGTGTAAAAGCTGAGGGAACAAAGGGTCAGTCTCTTTTTCTTCAATGGCTGACATCCAAGAAGGACTCTGTTCATCTACCTTTCATCCCAGTCCTGAATCCAGATCCAGAATCCAGTTCTCATCCATTGCTGAGTTCAGTCTGGGACTTCCCCAGTCCCACCACTGATGGGATTGTCATCCTGGGAGCTTGATAGGGTTTTGTATCTATTTCATTATTGCCTTTTAATTTCATTATTAATATTCAATTAAAGTAGTTTAGTTGCTTCTAAACTCATAACTCTCTCTCTTTCTCCTGCCTCTCTTTGAAGAGAGGTTGGGGAGGGCACATGTTGTTCCGCCCAGTGGCTGGTTCAGCCCAAATCTCAGCATACGTATTGGTGCCCAGTGTGGGGCTTGAGCAGGGCCCGACCAGAGCTGTGATAGATTGGCTGAATAGTTTGAATTCCAGCTTGCCCAGAGATTAGAACAGACAGCTCACATCACGTCGTTCTTAAATGAAATGTTATATTGCACCTTTAGAGAGCTTTGTTTGTTCTTAACTGAGTCAACTCCGTTTAACCTGCCGACTGTGTTGCATAGTTTATTTACTCTTTGTGGTTTTATGCAAAAGTTTAAATGCACTGTTTTTTTGTGGTTCACAATTCAGATGTATATGATTACTTGGATAACAGCTCTACCTGCACATCACAGAATCAGAATCATAGAACGACAGGGGTCAGAAGGGAGCCCTGGAGATCTTCCAGTCCAACCCCCCTGCCAGGGTAGGTACACCTACAGCAGGTTGCACAGGATGGTGTTCAGGTCGGTTTGGAATGTCTCCAGAGCCTGAGACTCCACCACCTCTCTGGGCAGCCTGTGCCAATCCTCTGCCACCCTCAAAGTAAAGTTCCTCCTCATGTTTAGACGGAACTTCCTATGCTCAACTTTGTGCCCATTACCTCTTGTCCTGTCACTGGGCACCACTGAAAAAAGACTGCTCCCATCCTCCTGCCACCCTCCCTTTAAGTATTTATAAGCATTATAAGATCCCCCCTCAATCTTACCTTCTCCAGACTAGAAAGTCCCAAGTCCCTCAGCCTTTCCTAATATGAAAGATGTTCCAATCCCCTAATCATCTTCGTAGCCCTTTGCTGGACCCTCTCCAGCAGATCCCTGTCCTACTTGAACTGGGGAGCCCAAAACTGGACACGGTACTCCAGATGTGGCCTCACCAGGGCAGAGCAGAGGGGAAGGATGACCTCCCTCGACCTGCTGGCCACACTCTTCTTGATGCACCCCAGGATGCCATCCACCTTCTTGGCCACCAGGGCACATTGGTGTCTCATGGTCATCCTGTTGTCCAGCAGGACTCCCAGGTCCTTTTCCACAGAGCTGCTCTCCAGGAGGTCAGCCCCCAACCTGTACTGCTGCATGGGCTTATTCCTCCCCAGGTGCAGTACCCTACACTTGCCCTTGTTGAATTTCATACAGTTTCTCTCTGCCCAACTCTCCAGCCTGTCCAGGCGGCACAGCCTTCTGGTGTGTCAGCCACTCCTCCCAGTTTCGTGTCATCAGCAAACTTGCTGATGGTACACTCTATGCCTTCATCCATGTCATTGATGAATATATTGAACAGGACTGGATCCAGTACTGACCCCTGAGGGACACCACTCGTTACTGACTTCCAGCGAGACTCTGCACCACTAACCACAACCCTCTGAGCTCTACCTGTCAGACAGTTCTCAATCCACTCCACTGTCCATTCATCAAACCTACTCTTCCTAAGCTTGCATGTGAGGATGATGTGAGAGACAGTATAGAAAGCCTTGCCAAAGTCAAGGTAGACAACATCCACTGCCTTCCTCTCTTCTACCTATCCAGCCACCCCATCATAGAAGGCTATCAGATCAGTCAGACATGACTTCCCCTTGGTGAATCCATGCTGAGTACTTCTGATAATCTTCTTTTCTTTCAGGTGCTTTGAGATGACACCCACAACAAGCTGTTCCATCATCTTTCCAGGGATGGAGGTAAGGCTGACCGACCTGTAGTTTCCTGAGTCATCATTCTTGCCCTTTTTGAAGACTGGAGTGACATTGGCTTTCCTCCAGTCCCTCAGGCACCTTACCTGTTCTCCAGGACCTTTCAAAGATGATGGAGAGCGGCCCAGCAATGACTTCCCTCAGCTCCCTCAGCACTCGAGGGTGCATCCCATCAGGCCGCATGGACTTGTAGTTATCCAGTTTATCTAACTGATCTCTCTAACTTGTTCTTCATCAACCAAGGGAAAGTCTTGCTTTCTCCAGACTTTCTCCGTTACCCGCAAAGTCTGGGTCTCCCAAGGAGTGGCCTGAGCAGTGAAGACAGAAGCAAAGAAGGCATTCAGCAACTCCGCCTTCTCTGCATCATCTGTCACCACGGCACCTGTCTCATTCAACAGCGGGCCCACATTTTCCCTAGTTTTCCTTTTGTCTCCTATATACTTAAAGAAACCCTTCCTATTGGCCTTGACATCCCTTGCCAGGTTTAATTCCAAGGCTGCCTTGGCTTTCCTTGTTTCCTCCCTGCATACCCTGACAGCATTCTTATACTCTTCCCAAGCGGTCAGCCCCTTTGTCCACCCATTGTAAATTCCCTTCTTCCACCTGAGCTTTTTCAGAAGGTCCCTACTCAGCCATGCAGGTCTCCTTCTTCCCTTGCCTGATTTCTTGCTCTTTGGGATGCACCGATCCTGAGCTTGGAGGAAGTGAGCCAGCTCTCTTGAGCCCCCCTTCTCTCTAGAGCCCTCCCCCATGGGATTTGTCCAAGCAATTCCTTGAAGCAATCAAAGTTAGCCCTCCTGAAGTTTAAGATTTCAACCCTACTTGTCTTTTTGTGTATACTGCACTTAATCCTGAACTCAGTCTTCTCATGATCACTGCAGCCCAGTCTGCCCCCAACCTCAACAGCCTCCACCAGTCCTTCTTTGTTTGTCAGTACTAGGTCCAGTAGTACACCTCTCCTGCTGGGCTCCTCCACCACCTGAGTCAAAAAGTTGTCATCAATGCACTGGAGGAACCTCCTGGACTGTACATGCCCAGCTGTGTGGCCTTCCCAGCAGATACCAGGGTAGTTGAAGTCCCCCATCAGAACCAAGGCCTGTGATTGTGAGGCAATTCTCACCTGTCTGTAGAAGGCCTCATCAACTTCCCCATCCTGATCAGGTGGCCTGTAATAGACACCCACAACAGTGTCTCTCATATTACCCTGCCACTTGATCCTTACCCACAAGCTCTCAACTTGCTCTTTGTCTGCTCCCAGGGAGAGCTCGATACATTCCAGTTGCTCTCTGACATAAAGAGCGACTCCACCACCTCGCCTCGCTGGCTTACCTTTCCTAAAGAGAACATAGCCCTCCATCACAGCGTTCCAGTCATTTGAGCACCACGTCTCAGTAATTGCAATGAGATCATGGTCCTGTGACCGCACGCAGACCTCTGACTCCTCTTGTTTATTCCCCATGCTGCGCGCATTAGTGTATAGGCATTTCAGAAAAGCCAATGAGTGTATAGTTTTTGCCCTTGAGGGGTGGTGGGCCTTCCAATCCTCAAAAATACCAGCACTCTGCCCCACAAGTGCTCAGCTACTACCCCCAGGCGCCTCTCTATCGAGCCCAGTCACATGCCCACCCCCCTGCCAATTGACTTTAAAGCTCTCTCAGTGAGCCCTGCTAACTCTAGTCCAAGACCCCTTTTCCCCTGTGAGACAGGCTTTTCCCATCTGCTGCCAGCAGGCCCGGTGTTCTGTAAATCGGGCCGTGATGAAAGAACCCAAAACCCTGCTGCTAGCTCCAAGTTTGGAGTCAGTCATTGACCTGCTGGCTCTTCCTGTTAACCCCCTCATCACTCCCTGCAACAGGAGGGATAGAAGAAAACAAGACGGGCTCCCGATCCCTTAACCAGTCGTCCCAAGGCCCTGAAATACTTCTTCATTGCCCTTGGCGTTCTTCTTACTACATCATCACTGCCTACCTGAAAAAATAAAACGGGATAATAATCCGATTGCTGCACCAGGGTTGCCTTCCTTTAGAGAGCGGCCCAGCTCTTGCTTCTCCCTGTCAGGGGAAGACTGTCTTCTGATCAAGTGTCAACATTCTTAAGAGAAAACCTGCACCTGACCTCATCATCTGGCCTCACTTCTCATTCTCCAGGAAGAAAATACCCACAATGGTATTTAGGAAGTATAACTCATCCCACTTAATGTGGACAACTGAAATCACTCTAGAAGCATCGGTTTCCTTTTACGGACCATCTTCTTTCATCCAGGTGAACACATGCTCCCCTGGGCCAATGGGAAAAAAAAAGAATTTGAATGAGGGTAACTCATCAGAGGTGCTCTGCACAGATGAACCCAAAAGCAATGGATTGCCCTCAGGAAGTCTCCCTGCATTGATCACAGCAGAAGCGTAGAACAGTTCAGACTTTGCAGCCGTCTCCACGGTGTATAAAGTTACCTGAAACTAACCGTATCCCCTCCGTTCTCGAGCTATGTGCAGGTATCACTTCTGTTTCTCCTCCCCCTCACAACTGCCTTCCTGGCTCTGCAAACAGGGCTCAACGTGCACTCACCCAGAATAAATCATCAGGAGCTTGCCTTCATACAATGACTGGATAAAACAAAGACATGTATAAGAACGTTCCCCTTTTCCTCTGTGTGCCACTGGGAGTTGGATCTCATTAGGGTTTCCTGTGCTGGCCCAAGAGTCACACTGCTCTCTGCTCACACAGCGTTCTTGAAGAACAATATACAGCTCCAGAAGCGGCTGATGGGTGTTGCCTCTGCAATCTGCTTGCAGCACAGTGTAGGCCTCGGCAGGTAACTTACTGTTCTCTCATGTCTCAGCTCCGGACACGGAGAAAAGGCCTGAAATTGCTGTGTTTTCAAAGATTCAAAGTCCAAAGTTCCTGGTGGCTGGATACTAAGTTTCTCATACCCCCAGCACACACCACAATAGGAATACACAGATATTAATGTGGATTTTTCCTGCCTCATTTCAGCTGTCAGATCATCAAGTCTAAATTAAGGTCAAACCTTAGTTCTGAACTTAACCTATGTTAAGATCTAAGATCACATTTAGCTTCTAAATTGGACATCTGGTCTGAGGCCCTTTTCTATGTTCAGTGGAGAGACATCTCTCAAGTGGTGAGCATGTAGTCACCCACCTCAGGACACGATGAATCACAAATGGGAAATGTTTCTCTTCCCGTAAGGAGCAGAAGGCACCAAGAGGAATGGCTTAGAGAAGGTGATTTGGGAGGGATTCATCTCAGATAGTTGTTAATGTCTCCTACAGAAGCCATTTGCAATAAGTCAGTTTCATAAATCAAAAGAAAGAGGAACTTGGATGGTAAAATGTTTATCAAGTGCTTTTAGATCATTGGAAAGACATCTCTGGTGCAGGTTGGATGGGGATTGATTTGAGCAACCTGTTCTAGTGGGAGGTGTCCCTGCCCATGGCAGGGGGGTTGGAACTAGATGATCTTTAAGGTCCTTTCCAAGCCAAGCCATTCTATGATTCTGTGATGCCAGAAGGTCTTCTTATGATGGTATGTTGCAGTACAGAACCTGTTGTGATATTCATATCAAGAAATTTTACACTGCATCAGAATCATGTGATTCTACAGGGGGTCTACAGGAGAGCTGAGGAAGGACTTTTTTCAAGGGCATGTAGTGATAGGATGAGAGGTAATGGCTTCAAACTGGAAGAAGGAAGATTTAGATTAGATATTAAGAAGAAATTTTTCACTTTTCCATGGGAAGGCACTGGAACAGCTTGTCCAGAGAAGCTGTGGAAACTCCATCACTGGAGATGTTTAAGGCCAGGCTGGTTGGGCTTTTGGACAACCTGGTCTAGTGGGAGGTGGCCCTGTCTATGGCAGGGGGGTTGGAACTCGATGATATTTAAGGTCCCTTCCAACCTAAACCATTCTATGACTCTATGAATCATGTGTTTGCCCTCCCCACCCCTTTCTCCCTTCCAAATACGCTTACAACATCTCTTCTTAGACAGAAAAGAAGATTTCCTGTTTCCTGAAGATTATCACACTTCTCTTCAAGATCGCCTTGGGACCATCTTTCATCTGCTGGTTCCTCAGGCTGGAAATAAAGGGTCTCATCAAAGAAGTTATGACTGTTTTGAGAAGGGACACTGCCCTGTTATAGAAAATGTGGTGATGTGAAGGCTGGACGTGCAGGAAGATGCAGCTACTGTAGCCCAAGATGACAAGGATGAAGGGAGAGAAACATGCAGAGAATGCCTTTTGCCATGAGGAAGCTGACTACAACCTAAATATGGTACTAATGATGTACAGGTAGGACCTTGCTGTCATGCCCAGGGAGCCAAGGAGAATGATGCATGAGGCTCTGAAGGTGATCAGCTCAATAATCTGAGTTTCTGCACAGGACAACTTCATCAAAAGCACACTGTCCTAGAGGAAGTGCTCAATACTCTGCAGAAGGGCAGCCTGGCAACCGGGACAGTGGAGACACGGATGGCCAGGAAGCCTGCAGTCCACAAGCCCACCTTTAGGGCTAAAGGTAAAGCTGACTGTTTGTGAGCACAGGCTGCTGAAGAGGGTGGCATATGGCATCATAACGGTCGTAGGACATGACAGCCAGAAGCACAAACTCGGTGCAGCCCAGAAGGCAGAGGAAGTAGCATTGAGTTAAGCAGCCTGCGTAGGAGATGGCTTTGCTCCCTATCAGCAAGTTTCCGATGGCTTTGGCTGGGATGGATGTCGTGATGAAGTTCTCCACACGGGAGAGTTTATAGAGGAAAGAATACATGGGCCTGTGGAGGTCTCCTTCAGCAAGAATGAGGGAAATGATCAGCAGCTTTCCCACTAACATGACCAGGTATGAAGGCAGTAGAGAGAATGCCATTGGACGCTCCTGATGGCAGATGGATGGGAAGCCCAAGAGGGGGAACTCTGTGAGAGTCGTGTGAGAGAAAACATTTTTTAACAATTTTTTAAAGAACCACACAACTTTGTAAAACTTTTCAAAGATTGTTAACAAGTCCCCAGGGAGGCTTTGGCAGTAATGGCTCTCAGAGGGACCCATTAACACTCCAAGAAACTTTGGAGTTAACATCTGACTTCTACTTCTTGAGGGGTTTCTTCAGCTTCCTCTGCGTCTGAGGTTCATGGACTCAGCACCAAAATCACCAGAAAGGTAATAAAAATGCCTTGGGCTGCTCCTCTGCCGCTAAACCGATCCAGGCTCCTGGGAGGGAGGAGCTCATGGCAAGTGGGCATGCTGCAGAGAGACAGCTCTGCCCAGGAGGAGCTCCTCTGCAAAGCACAGCAGGGCAGGGTCCGAGGGCAGACGAGCGAGGCAGAGAGGGGTTAAAGGCAGTTGGGAGCGGGAGGACACTGAGAGCTCACAGAGAGAGAAATCTCCACAGCCCCTGACACGGTAAGTCTCTGGCTGCGGGGCAATGCAGCCGCAGCTCCTGCAGGGATCTCCTAAAGCTGCCATAGCCCAAAACCCACGGGATCTCGCTGCAGCGTAGAGGAGGAGGACGTGCTCCAGAGCAGGGATCCTCTGCTGCACCATCAGAGGGAATGGGCACGATGGCTGCCTTCTCCCGGGGACGGCGTCAGGGCTGTGAAGGTGTGTGTGCAGGCACAGGTGCCCAGGGCTGTCCTTCTCAGCAGGGTCCCTGCACCCCAGGGGACCGTGTGCCGGGGCAGGGACTCTGCCGCCTGCCAGGGTCAGCACTCAGCCTGTCCAGGGAGCGCCCCACAGCCTGTGGCAGAAGCTGTGGGTTGAAGGGTTGACCCCCGGCAGGGCAGGGCAGGGCAGGGTCCTTCTGCTGTGGAGAGGCTGCTGCATGGGTCAGGTTGGCTCACAGCTCCACATCACCCCAAGACGTTTCACAGGGGACTTCTCCAGAAGCCCATCACGACAAGGGCTACCTGGGAGTAAAGGTGCTTTCCAGGGTCTTTGCTTTCAGTTTCCTGCTGAGGTGGGGGTGGGGGTGGGGAATGGTGCTGGAGCTGTCAGATTTGCACAAGAGTAGGAGACTTCTACAGCATGGAAGTGATTGAGCTATAGATCTTCAAAGAACCTGATAAGGTCCTTTCACCCACCTCAGCCTCAGAAAGCACAAACATTGCCTTTGTGATCTCTTCAGAATATACCTGATCCCGAGTTGGGACTCGCCAACACAGAGGTGCCCCTGGACAGTGCCACAGTGGGTGGGTTGGGGTCTGTGATCACTGACAGGGAGGAGATTTGGGGACAGCTCCCAGCAGGGGCAGCTCCAGGGAGATGCCTTCCCCAGAGACACCCCTTGGTCTCTTCTCCTACCGCATAGAGCTTCTGCCATCAAGGTTGTGGGAGCTCATGCTGACTCACCTGCTTAGCAGCTTGACCCCTGAGGTGATGAAACTTCCAAGTGCCATCCCTGCATCACTGTCCTCCCTTAGAAGTAGCATCAGGGCATTTTTCTGTCTTCCCAACTTGTCTGTGCTGCCCTTGTTCTACCCCTCAGACTTTCCGGGGACAAGGGCGTTCAGGGGAAGCTGACACCATGCTGCAGGTCCTGCCATGCAGCTGTGTCCTTGGGAGCAAAGCCTTTCAGCCCACCCTAACCTGTTGGCCTCTGGGCAATGCAGTGTGTAGGGATGAGTAGTGACCTGGCTCTGCTCTTGTCACTGCAGTTTTAGGACACCCAGGAGTTTCCTTGAGGTTTTCCTGCAGGAATATGCTGAGCAGCTCCTCTTTGTTACAAGTGCATTACAGTTGAGGTAACGAGTAAATGTCAGAAGCTGTCACCCCCTTTCCCAAATCCCCACTGCTGTGGAGCAGGGATGACTCCTCGGGAGCCCACAAGCAGAGCACTGTTCCTCACGGCACGCTTGGCCAGCATAAACCACAGCTGAACCAAGAGAGACACAAAAACTTCTGGGAATAAAAAGAGAAAGGCAATGTGTGTTTTTGGGGGTTGTGGCTTTGAAGGGCAGGAACGGAAAGAGATTTGCTCAGAGCTGTCCTGAGTTGTGAGTGTGCTTTCCTTTGGCAGTAACTCATGAGCAAAGGGATGAGATGTCCAACAGC
The DNA here is from genome assembly GCF_965231255.1 of Vanellus vanellus. NCBI lineage: Eukaryota > Metazoa > Chordata > Aves > Charadriiformes > Charadriidae > Vanellus > Vanellus vanellus. The sequence continues at coordinate 812,912 of NW_028128889.1, forward strand.
AGCTCCATCACCCAGTTCTTCCTCCTGGCATTCACAGACACACGGGAGCTGCAGCTCCTGCACTTCTGGCTCTTCCTGGGCATCTACCTGGCTGCCCTCCTGGGCAACGGCCTCATCATCACGGCCATCGCCTGCGACCACCGCCTCCACACCCCCATGTACTTCTTCCTCCTAAACCTCTCCCTCCTCGACCTGGGCTGCATCTCCACAGCTCTCCCCAAAGCCATGGCCAATTCCCTCTGGGACAAGAGGGACATCTCCTACTTGGGATGTGCTGCACAGGTATTTCTGTTTCTGTTTTTGATCTCATCAGAATATTATCTTCTCACTGTCATGGCCTATGACCGCTACGTGGCCATCTGCAAACCCCTGCACTATGGGACCCTCCTGGGCAGCAGAGCTTGTGTCCGCATAGCAGCAGCTGCCTGGGGCAGTGGGTTTCTCTGTGCTCTGCTGCACACTGCACATACATTTTCAGTACCTCTCTGCCAAAGCAATGCTGTGGACCAGTTCTTCTGTGAAGTCCCCCAGATCCTCAAGCTCTCCTGCACAGACTCAGACTACCTCAGAGGAGTTCAGATTCTTGTGTTTAGTGCCTTTTTTTCTTTTGTGTGTTTTGTTTTCATTGTGCTCTCCTATGTGCAGATCTTCAGGGTTGTGCTGAGGATGCCCTCTGTGCAGGGACGCCACAAAGCCTTTTCCACGTGCCTCCCTCACCTGGCCATGGTCTCCCTCTTTATCAGCACTGCCTTATTTGCCTACCTGAAGCCCCCCTCCATCTCGTCCTCATCCTTGGATTTAGTGGTGTCATTTCTGTACTCGGTGGTGCCTCCAACAGTGAACCCCCTCATCTACAGCATGAGGAACCAGGAGATCAAGTATGCCCTGAGGAAACTATTGCAATATACTCTATTTCAGCATCAATGAGGCAATTGTCTTTCTCCTATGACTCCCAGCATATTCACAGAAAACAGCAGGATGATCTCGTTTGTAAGTTTCTTTCTTCCTTCCTTTCTTTTTTTCTTTCCTTCTTTCTTTCTTTTCTCTTTTTTGTCTTTTCTTTTTCTTTCATTCTTTCTCTCTTTTCATTTTCTTTCTTTCTTCTTTCTTTCTCTCCTTTTTTTCTTTCCTTCTCTCCTTTCTCTCTTCTCTTCATTCCTTTCTCTGGCACAGTGACCCCATGTACACAAGAAGACAGACTCCCTCTGTAACTGAAATAAAATAAAGGTAGCAGCAGAAAATCACAGTTTTCAGCTCCTGCTTTTGAAACTTTCCTGGAGCTGTAGAAGAAGCTCCTCTGACTCTGCGATCCCCGGATGGGCTTTTAGCAAGCAGAAGGACAGGGGATGTACCCCTGGAGAGGGATTCCTGATACCTGTTGCACTGGCTTTTGACGGGATAGAGTTAAACTTTTTCATAACAGCTAGTGCGGAGCTATGTTTTGGATTTGTGGTGAAAGCAGTGTTGATAATATGGGGATGGTTTAGCTATTGCTGAGCAGGGTAACACAGCGTCAAGGCTTTATCTGCTCCTCTTAGTTCCCTGACAGCGAGTAGGCTGGGAGTGCACAAGAAGTTGGGAGGGGACACAGCTGGAGAGATGACCCCAACTGACCCGAGGCATATCCCATACCATATGACGTCGTGATCAGCAATAAAACCCGGGGAAAGAAAAAGGAAGTGTGGGATGTTTGGAATTATGGTGTTTGTCTTCCCAAGTAACCATTACGCTTTCCTGGAGATGGCTGAACCACCTGCCTGATGTTTGGAAGTACTGAAGCAATTCTTGATTTTGCTTTGTTTATACACACAGCTTTTGCTTTACCTATTAAACTGCCTTTCTCTCCACCCTTGATTTTTCTCAGGTTTGTCCTTCCGATTCTCTCCCACCCAGGGGGGACGCAGCCAGGGGCTGTGTGGTTCTTCACTGCCTACTGGGGTTAAACCATGACACCTCTTTGAAACACCACACGCCAGATTAAGCGCAGCACTCAAACGCAGAGGCACTGGAAGTGCCCCACAGTCCTACCAAGCCCCTTCCTTGGCCATAGGCCCATCAGGAAGTGGAAGCTGGAAAGGGGCTCATCGGCAGTGATCCCTGTCCGTCTGAGTGTGCTTCCCACCCTGACCGTCACAGCCAGTGCAGGGGCACCCCGTAGCCGCAGGGCACCACAGTCCTCGCCCGCTAAAGAGCAGCACTTTAGCTCAGGGCCCTGTGGGGAGCATGGGCAGGGGTGCAGAAACAGCCGGCCAGGCCAGAACGGACACACTCATATGGGAAAAGGCTCTCTGTGATCGGGGGTGTCCCAGGAGAGGAGCAGGAGACCATGTGTGTGGAGGGGATGAAGAAAAAGAGCGACCCATTCCCATGTGTCCAACTGGGGCAGGCTGCTGTGCCGCTGGCAGAGCAGGAGCTGCAAGAGGAGCCCCAGGGCAAGGACCCTCCTGCTGTCCTGGGGAGTGGGGCTGGCACAGGGGGGCTGCAGGCTGCTGGTGAAGGGCATCTCCTGGGCCTGACAGCAGGAGAGGCACTGTCACAGTCCTCTCTTTCATCCTTCCACGTCCAGCCTGCAGCCCTGGGGCTGATGGGGAAGCTGAGAGCCCTCTCTGCCCCCCAGCACCTGCTGTGCCCTTCCGTGGGGCTGTGGGCTGAGTGCCCAGCACTCTGCAGCACCTTGCAGCAGGCACTGCCGTGGGGTCAGCCCAGACTGGGCTGCTCTGCTGGGCTGGGAAGATGGCAGGGGAGGTGGGGAGAGCAGGGGAGGGCCTGGGCTGAGCTGGAAAGTGCCTGGGAGAGGAAAATGCCAGTGCAGAGCTCAGCTGTGTGAGTATGAAGGTTGGGTGCACACAGCAGTGTTCTGCCAGGCCTTCTGGCAGAGACATGAAGGACCAGGAGAGCAGGACCTGGTCTGTGCCATGGTCCCTGGACACACCAGGGAAGCTGCCCCAGGGTACTCATCACCAACCAACCCCTCACAGCTGCCACTGCCAGCAATAGCCACTCACTTCAGCTCAGAGAGGTGGTTTGTGCCTCCACAGAGGGACATAAAGTGACCAGATCAGAAGATTTTTCTTGCATTACAGACTTATGAATACACATTTTCTGTGTGTGACGGGATGAACTTAAGTGAACACAAGTGCCATCAGCCCCTCCTGGGAATGTCCTCTTGTGGGAAATTGAGTTTCTTGAGATCACTTCAGTGTGTGAGTAACAACCCCTGGTAACCACCACTGGGATGTGTGTCCTTGCATGTAGGTCATAAGGACATAGAGCTATAAGATCTCCAAATGGTTCAGGTTAAAAGGACCTTTAAAGGTCATCCCATCCAATCCCCTTGCAACCAGCAGGGACAGCTTCCACTAGATCAGGCTGCCAAAAGCAATTTCCAGCATGAGTCTGAACACTTCCAATGATGGGGCATCCACAGCCTCTCTTGGCAACCTATTCCCCTGTCTCACCACCATCATCATAAAATATTTCTTCCTCATGTCCCATGTTATCCCTCCTTCTTTCAGTTTAAACCCCTCGCCCCTTGCCCTGTCACTCTCGGCCCTGGTAAAACATCTGTCTTTCTATAAGCCCCCTTCATATCCTGAAAGGCCACAAGAAGGTGTCCCTGGAGCCTTCCCTTCTCCAGGCTGAAAAACCCACACTCACTGCAGCCTTTCTTCACAGGAGAGGTCTTCTCGGCCTCACATCTTTTTTGTGGACTGTACTAACACGTCTACATCTTTCTTGTGCTGGGGACACCAGAGCTGGACACAGTACACCAGGTGGGGTCTTGCAAGAGCAGAGTGCATGGGGAGAATCACCTCCCTCGACCTACTGGCCATGCTTCTTTTGATGCAGCCCGGGATACAGTTGGCTTTATGGGTTGCAAGTTGATATCGGAGGGTAATGATCAATTTTTCCCTCACCAGTGTCCCCATTTCCTTCTCTGCAGGGCTGCTCTCAACCCATTCATCCCTGTCTCTATTGATGCTGGCGATTGCCTCAACCAAGTTGCAGGACCTTGCCCTTGGCCTTGAACTTCTTCAGGTTCACATGGGCCCGCTCCTGCAGTCGCTCAAGGTCCCTCTGGATGGCATCCCTTCCCTCTAGCGTTATCAACTGCACCACTCAGCTTGCTGTCATCTGACCACCTGCTGAGGGTACACTCAATCCTACTCTCTATGTCATTGATGAAAATATTCAATAGTACTGGTCCCCTTGAGGGACACCACTTGTTACTGGTTTCCACTTTGCACATTGAGCCATTGACTGTATTGGACACCACCATCCAGCACACTCCTTACCTTTCTACCAGTCCATCCATCAGATCCATTTCTCTCCAATTTACTGTCAAGAATGTTGTGGGGCACCATGTCTAAGGCCTTACAGAAGTCCAGGTAGATGACATTACTTGCTCTTTCCTTTCCCACAGATGCAGTCACTCCATTCTAGAAGGCCACTAGATTTCTCAACCATAACATGCTTTTAATGAAGCCTTGAGGGCTGTCTAGTCACCACCCTGCCTTCCATCGGTTTCGACATATCTTCCAGGAGGACCTGTTCCCTGACTGTACCAAGTACAGAAGTGAAGCTGACTGGTCAGCAGTTCCCAGGGTCCTCGTTTTTACCCTTTGTCAAAATGGGCCTGATGGTTCCAGTTTTCCAGTCACTGGGGACTCCAGCTGACTGCCATGATGTTTGAAATATGATGCAGAATGGCTTGAAAACTGCATCAGTCAACTCCCTCGGGACCCTAGGATTTATTGAGTTGGGTCCCGTGGACTTATGTATGTTCAGGTTCCTTAGGTGACCTCAAACCTAATCTTCTGCTACAATGGGAGGGATTGAATTCTCCCAGTCCCTGCCTTGAAGCTCATGGACTTGACAGACAGGGGAGGACTGACTGCCAGGGAAAACTGAAGCAAAAAAAAACGGTTGAGTAATTCAGCCTTCTCCATGTCAGCTGTCACTAGTTCTCCTGTCTCATTTCTTAGGGCAGGTACATTGACTTGAAACTTCCTTTTCTGGCCAACATACCCATAGAAGCCCTTCCTAATATTCTTCACATCCCTTGTCAAATTCAGCTCCAGCTGTGCCTTAGCTTTCCTGATCCCACACACACACAACCGGACAGCATCCCTATATTCTTTCCAGGATACATGTCCCTGCTTCCACTGTCTCTGTGTTTCCTTCTCACACTGTAGTTTCAGCAGGAGGTCCTTACTAAGCTGTGCCAGCCTCCAGCTTTGTATGCATGTTTTCTTACACGTGGCAATCAAGAGCTCTTGCGCTCTGAAGAAAACATCCTTAAAGAGCCGCCAGCTCTGCCCAGCACCTTTGTCTTTGAGGGAAGTTTCCTCAGGGGGCCCATCCACTAGCTCCTTAAACAACAGAAAGCTTGCTCTCCTAAAGTTCAGGCTCCTGATGGTACTCTTCACCAGGCCCGTACCCCTCAGGACTGTGAATTCCACCAGGGAACGATCACTGCATCCCAAGCTGCCATCAATCTGGACCTCTCTAATTAGTTCTTCCATGTTGGTGAGCAACAGGTCCAGTGACGCTTCTCTTCTGGCCAGGCTGTCTATCACCTCAATGAAGAAATTATCCTTGACACTCTCCAGGAGTCTCCTGGACAGCTTACAGCTTGTTGTGCTCCTTGTTCAGCAGATGTCAGGAGGACTGAAGTCCCCCAGCAGGATCAGATCCTGCGAGCACGATGCTTCCTCTAGTTGAAGTAAGAATGCGTTGTCACCAGGCTCCCCTGGGGCAGGTGCTCTGTAGGAAACACCAGACACAATGATTCCTTTGTTTGCTTGGCCACTGGCTTTCACCCAGAAGCTCTCAACCTGTTCATTGCTGGTTTTCCAAGACAGCTCTGTGCAGTCAATCCAGTCTTTTACATGGAGGGCAACCCCCCGCCCCTCCTTCCTTGCCTGTCCCTCCTGAACAGTTTAGAGTCATCGATTGCAGTGCCCCAGTCATGCGACTCATCCCACCCCATTTCAGTGACAGCAATCAGATCAGAGCTCTCTTGCTACACAGGGCTTCCAGCTCCTCCACTTTGTTACCCAGCACACCTGCATTGGCACAGAGGCATTTCAGCTGTGCTATGGATCATGTCACCTTTTTAGAGAAAGATGCCCTAATTCCTTTGAGGCATTTCACAGGGGTTTCCCTGGTGGTTCCTAATACATCAGCAGCCCCTGGCTCTTCTCTGCAGCAAGAAACTCCACCCCCTTCCCCCACTAAGCCTAGTTTAAAGCTCTCCTAAGAAGTCTTGTGAGCTTGTTGGTGAAGACCGTCTTGTCCCACTTGGTCAGGTGAATCCCATCAGCTCCCAAAAGATCCAGCTACTCAAAGCTCACTCCATGATCACTGAAGCCCAAACCTTGAGTGTGACACCAGCAGCCACAAAGCCAGGCATTCACCTGTTGGGTTTCTCTCCCCCTTCTGAAGCCCCTTCCTCTGACTGGGAGGAGAGAGGAGAACACCACCTGTGCCCCTGATCCTTTTAGCATTGCTCTGTGGGACATGTAGTGTCTTCTGGTGGTTCTCAGTTTCCTTGTGGCAGTATCATTAGTCCCTATGAAGAAGAGGAGTGAGTGAAAACATGTAGGGTTCACCAGGCTCAGCAGCCTCTCAATGACATCGCAAATGTGAGCTCCTGGTAGGCAGTAAACTTCTCCAGAGAAACTGTCTGGAAGGCAAATGGTTACTTCGGTGCTTCTCCATAAGGAATCTCCAATTACTAATACTTTATGTGCTTTCTGGTGGCACTGGTTCTAATGCGGGTGGGTGGGTGGATCAGCTTTGCACGGTCGGCTTTTCCTGAATCCTGCCCATTACTCACCTGCTCTTCATTCTCCATCCCCAGAGCATCACATCTGCTACACAGGGGCACTTCAGGGGAAGGGGGAAGGTTCCTCCTGCCCTGACCAGAGACAAGGGACCAATCTCCTTCCTCTCAGGACTTACTTGTGTCAGTCAGCCTGAGGTGGAATTCAGGCTTACCTTCCCCTTGGGCAGCATTAAGGCAGGGCTGGTGCTCAGCGTGGCACAGCGCACAGGACCGTGCATCCATCTCTCCCTCACGTTCCCGGATACTGCACTGCCTGTTGAGCTCCTCTGGTAACACACCTACTGGTTTGAGGAGCTCTTCCAGCTGGGCACACTTGCAGCTATGATGGCCATTGCTTACTAGGGGGACTTCCAGGTGCTGGAGCTCCATGCAACCTGAGGTCTGGACAGCTATTTCAGTCCTTGGGAGTTCTGTTTGGGTGGAGGTGACAGCATAGGAAGCCTTTAGAGCTTCTGCTTGCATTTCAGCCTCCACCTTGCACTTGACTGCACACAGGATGCAGTCTCTTTGAAGTTCTCAGGAAAAATGGCTCTTTTACATCTAAAAGGGAAAATGCTTTGAAAGATGTTGTCCTTCTAATTCTAAATTCCTGGAGACCTCAAGCTTCTGGGTGGGCTTGCACAGCCACCAGCGTGCTGGGGTTACCATCAGGGCTGCAGCCTACGCCTGCCCAGGGAGCAGAGGAGGCAGCAGCCCGACAATGGGCAGAGTGCGCTGCCCTTCTTGTGCAAAGTGCCGGGCAAAGTGTCACACTGCTCCCAGCTGACACCACTCCCTGTTTGCACGCCCTCGTCGTGCTGCTCCTCAGGGACCAGTTATATGTGGCGTCCTGTGGTTTGAACTGGCCGCGGGGACCAATGCACCGCACAACTCTCGGCTGACCCCTCTTGCCAGACCTGTTGCCTGCCGGCTGGTCCCTCCACACACACAGCCCACAGGTGCCAGGGGCCCAGAGACACCCTCAGGCTCCTCCGGGCACCTCACAAGCCCTGACGTCCTCTCAGCATGCCGCAACAACTGCTGCTCCACTGCTGCCACTGCCCAACGTTTAAACTCTGGCAGGAGCCATTACTTTCAGGTTGGTGTGGCTATTCCCAAAGTGCTGCAAATGAAAGTGTCACTGACGGTGAAATAAGTTTCAGTAGCTCCAAAGTGGCTGGAGATTGTTTTCTTTTAATAAAACTTTCATTCTGGCTGGGAGCACCAGTGCCGTGGTTTAACCCCAGACAGCAGCGAAGCACCACACAGCCACGCGCTCACTCCTCCCAGTTGGATGGGGGAGAGAATCACAAGAGCAAAAGTCAGGAAATTCGTGAGTTGAGACAGGAACAGGTGAATAAGTAAAGCAAAAGCCGCGCACGCAGGCAAAGCAAATCAAGGAATTCCCTCACGACTTCCCACGGGCAGGCAGATGTTCAGCCATCTCCAGGAAAGCAGGGCTCCATCACGCAGAACGGTTACTCGGGAAGACAAAACGCCGTAACTCCAGAAGTCCCCCTTTCCTTCTTCTTCCCCCAGTTTATATGCTGAGCACGACGTCATGCGGTGTGGAACATCCCGTTGGTCAGTGGGGGGCAGCTCTCCCGGCTGTGTCTCCTCCCAACCCTTTGTGCATTCCAGCCTACGCGCTGGCGGGGTGGTGTGAGGAGCACAAAAGGCCTCGACTGCGGAGCAACAACCACAAACCTGAGGGTGTTATCAACCACCCGGCAGGAAAACAAATAGTCCCAACGCCTCCCAGCAGCCACAGGGGCCATTGGCCCCAGAGGACTCTCTCTCTTCTGGTCATGTGCTCTGTTGTGATTGGCTGGCAGGACTCAGGACTCCAGTTCACCCGGAAATACATCAGACCCAGAAGGCCCTTCACCTACATGCACAGGGGCCGCCATTTTGGTTTGACCACCATTTTAGGTCAGGGTGCCGCCATTCATGGCAGTGAGAGGCCATTTTGTTAAACATCATTCTGCTCTGGAATTGGCTAATGGCCATCTTGGGACATCGCAACACCCACGTGTTCTCAGGCAGCCCCTGTAATTGGCTGCCTGCCTCCTTTGGCCTAGGAAATGCTTGGATATAAAATAAATACATTAATATTCAATATATACACGTATGGAAATAGATCTGCAAAAGGAAGTATATAATTCTATTAGTGAAATATTTTCTATATATAAATATTTACAGTATTTTCATATATATTCTTCTATATATGTATATACGTATACACATTTTTCACAAATAAACATTTTTTAAAGCTACAGAAATTAATATACACACAAAAGTAGATGTGTGAAACCTTCTGTAATGATGATTAATTTACTGAAGAATTAAAGTTTAAGTGTGAGCAGAAACAAAAGGAAAAGTCCGGGTCAGGGTCCCCCACTTTTCCAGGCGGCAGAACACGCCCTGGCAGCTCTGGGCTGGGGGGGATTCAAGAGGGTGAAGGGGTACCCGAAAGGTGCTGGGGCACGGACAAGCTGGGACATGCCCAGGTACTGTTGCCCCCTCCCTGGAGACCTCCATGGGGCCCCCAGAACAAATCCTGTCAGGTGCAAAGAAGGGCCCATTCCTGTGAGCAGCACTGGGAGGCCCCCACAGCCCAGCCCAGCGCTGCAGGGCGGCCGTGTGGGCTGACTGGGGCAGAGTGTGGGCTTTGAGCGGTGCTGCAAGACACAGGCCATGCTGGCTATGAGAATGGAAAACCAGGACAAAATGCCACCTGCAGAAGAACATGCACATGGGGTCAAAGCAGAAAAAACTCAAAGGGCTTCCCCAAAAGTACCACGTGCTCGAGAGAAAACAGCCAATGGGCCAGTGAACTGCAAACTACATTTTGAGGTGTCCTGCCAAGAAGTTGGGTGGTGGTGGGGAGCTCCCTTTCCCCATGGTTCTGGAGGAGATGACAGATCCCTGTCAGACCACCGTGGGGTGCAGGGCAGTGCTACATGTTCTGCCTTGTCCTTAAGTTGATGGTCTGATGGAAATTTTCAAAAAACTCCAACTAACCGAGTGAGGGGAGAAGTCAGCAGTGGGCTGGGACTTGTCCACGTCCACCTGAGCCACACCAGCCAAACCCAGTATGCTGTGTGTATGTAGTGTCAAAGGATGGGGAAGGGGGTGCTGGTGGTTGCTGCAAATGCATTGAACACTGCAGGACCTGAGCAGGATGCAAACGGTATGGAATAAGGGGTGGAGATTGTCCTGAGTCTGGTTGGGATGGAGTTGATTTCCCTGATAGCAGATGAGATGGTGCTGTGCTTTGTGCTGGTGGCTAATCCAGTGCTGAGAACACTCTGATGTAGCATTTGCTGATGAGTGCTGGCATAGCATCAAGGCCTTCACTGTTTCTCACTCTGCACCCACAGTTGGGAGGCTGAGGGTGGGCAAGAGTCTTGGAGGAGACAAAGTCAAGACAGATGATCTAAATGGACCAGAGAGATGATCCATGCCAAACTATTCCTTGTTCAGCGCTAAACCTGTGAGGGGAATTTCTTCAAAGTAGCCATTGCCTGAAGACTGAGTGGGCATTGGTCTTCTGGTGAGAGTGATTGCTTCACCTTCACTTCTTTCTTTTGCCTTTTTTTTCTCTGCCCTTATTAAATTGTCTTTATCTCAGCCCTATTTTTTTTTCTGTTGGTTTTTTTTTTTTTCTTTTTTTCCTTTTGCCCTTCCAGTTTTCTCCCACATCTTGCTGTGGAGGAGTGAGCAAGTGACTGAGAGGGGTTTTAGCTACTGGCTTGGGTCACCCCTAAAGTATGAGCACAGAGCAAATAGGTTGGTATGTGCCTCTGAGGCCTCTGCTGCCTGAGAGACCAGGCCAAGAGGAGGCTTATGGTTTGTGTAGGAGCTTGTGAGGTCACTTCTTTCCTCCTATTTCATAGGTGAGCAGATAGCAAATAGGTAGGTATGTGGTGGTCAGGTCTCTGGTGCCAGAGTAGCTGATAGAGCAGGAGCAAGGCCAGGGCTCTTGTACGAGCCTGTGAGGTCACTGGTGCTTGTGGTGCTGATAGGCAAGAGGGAGACACACGGTTTGTGTATGTACTTGTGATGTCACTCTCAGCTGAGTAGCTGATAAGCCAGGACCAGGTACACAGCTTGTATAGGGGCTTGTGAGGTCACTGGAGCCTGAGTACCTCACCAGGAAGTACACGGCAGGTGGGCAGATACGTACTTATAAGGTCACTCTCAGCTGACAGGCCATGAGCTGACCCATGGCTTGTGTAGGTTTTGTGAGATCGTCCTTGCCTCAGTACCTGACAGGCCAGGAGCAGACCCATGGTATGTGTCTGTGCTTATGAGGTCACTCATGCCTGAGTAGCTAGTAGGCCTGGAACAGGCCTATGGATTGTGTAGGTGCTTGTGAAGTCACTGGTGCCTGAGCATGCCAGGAGAAACGTGTGTTGCGTTGGATATTTTGAGGTCACAGGTGCCTGAGAATCTGGTAGGCCAGGAGTAAGCACCTGTCTTGTGTAGGTGTTTGCAAGGTCATTTGTGACCAATTAGCTGATTGGCCAGGAAGAGGCCCAGGGGTTGTTTAGGTGCTGGTGAGGTCAATGCTGTCCTAGTGTCTAAAAGGCCAGGAGCAGACCCCTGGGTTGTGTCGATTGTTGTGGTGTCACTGGTGCCTGAGTTTCTGATAGGTTAAGAGCCAAACAATAGCTTGTGTACGTGTTTGTGAGGTCACTGTTGTCCGAACACCTGATAGGCCAGGAGCAGGCCCATGTCAGGCTTAGATGCTCTGACATCACCAGGAGCAGGCCCATGTCAGGCTTAGATGCTCTGACATCATCAGAGGCTGAGTGGCAGATAGGCCAAGAATATGTACGTGGCTTTGGAATGATCTTGTGATCTCACGGGTGCCAGAGTAGCTTTTATGCAAGAAGTAGGCATATGGTTGTGTGGGTGCTTCTGATGTCATGAAAAGAATATTTAGACCCCACCCAAATAAGGACTTTTGGAAGAACCATCCTCAGCAGAAGCCCATAGTGAGGTCACCATCAGTATAGGTCCTGAGCACACAGCGGCAGAAGTAGGAGAGTGTGAGGTCACCGTCAGTATAACCCATGAGCACACAGCTTTGGCAGGAGGAGGGATGTGAGGTCACGTCACCGATGGAACCCCGTGGCCGTGGGGTCGGTGCAGAGCGGCCGCGTGCATCACAGGGGCCTCATGGGGGACGGGAGCTGCCCGGCGGCGTGCCTGTGAGGCCGAAGGAGCAGCCCCTGCAGCCCTGGCTGGAGCAGTCGGGGTGGGGGTGTCTCGGGGGCACAGCAGGGATGTGCCTGGGCACGGCGCCAGGAGGAAACCACAGACTTCCTGCCCGGGCACTGCGGGGGGAGCGCGGGGAGCGCTGCGAGGCCACGTGGGCTGTGGGTTGTGCACCTGCAGGCTCCAGCTCCCGATCCGCCCGCGGGGAATAACGGCCCCTTGGTGACAGGCTGAGAGTCAGGGACACGTCTGAGCCTCTGGGCTGCATGTCTGCTGCCAGGGCAGGGACGTGTCCCAGCTCCAGCTGCTGCGAGGGACCGACCATGGGCTCTCTGGGGAGGCCTGGACAAGACAGCACTGCTGGGATGGAGCTCTTGCCCTGGCCAAGGCCTTTTCCCGGCTGCTGTTCCCAGCACAGAGGGGTCTGTAGCAGGGGCAGGGGTGGTTTCCTGCCCATCCTGACACAGACCCCTGTGCAGACCCAGCTCCATGGCTCCCACGGCTCGGGGAGGGCTGGACACTTGTCTCTTGGGTTCATGGATGAGCCAGCGTAAGAGATGCTCAGTGCTCCTGGTCCCCACAGTGAGGTGCAAGGAGTGACCGACTCATATTCCCTCCACACCCAGCTTGTCCCACGACAATCCACCACCACCACAGCGACCGTGATACGCGCAGTGGGACATGTATGTCCTTCATATATGGTCATGAACGGCGCTGGAGAAGTTCATTGGAGGACTGGGCTATGTCGGAGGGGAGATAGCTCCCGATAACGTCTAAAAAGGTGCTGCTGCTTCGATTGGCTCCTCCTGCAGCTGGGTCGGCATCTGCAGAGATATATTACCCTCCCAGCATCATTGTCCCCATGAGTCCCCAGGATCCGTGACAGGGAGCAGGGTGCAGCAGAGCCGTGCCAGCAGAGCAGGAGTTGAAGGATGGGAATAGAGGGATCCATCTCCCGTCTGGTGCTGGGGCTGCTCCTCTTGGTTCAGCTCTGCAGAGGTAAGTGCTGGCTCCCTTCTAGTGAGCACCAGTGTGGTCATTGGGATATCTCTGGGAATGGGATTTCCTTGTAGCTGACACTGAGGTGAGGGTCAGAGGGCGTTCAGGTCTATGGACTCCATGCCTTTTCCTGCATCCATCTGGGTAGGAGAGGGTATCTCCACTTCCAGGGCTCCAGTATTTAGGTCAGCTCATTTTTGGCTGCATTTATAGACACCCCATCCCAGGGTACCCTTTTGGGATCGCCTGTTCCCCAGTGCTGTTCCTCTGGAGTTGGTGGTGGCTCAGCTGATGACAGCAGCACTCAGCAGTCCCCACGGCTCAGCAAACCTGCAGAGCACCCCAGAGGGTTTGTGTGCTGCTATCTGCCCCCAGGTTCTGGGGACCCTAACACCAGGAGGGCAGTTGTGCCCCACACAGAGAAGGGGACTGGGGCATCTGCACGTGGAGATGTCCTTCTTGAGGCCCCAGAAGTGATGCCAGTAGCTGGAAGGGGACATGGGTTAGGCGATGCTCAGGATTGTGTCGGCGGTCCCTTGGGACATGGAAAGCCCTGGGGTGGTAGGTTTTTGTTGTGCCAGGGCAGGTGGTGTGCTATCGGAGCTTCAGGCCTGGGGACACGGTGCTGTTAAGGGGTGCTGGTCTGGGGAGGAGCAGGTACCCTGTGCAGGGCCTGGGGGTACAGTTCTTGGGTGAGCAAGGGCAGGGGGCCTTTGGGATGGGAGGAGGTGCTGAGGGCTGTGGGGCAGCAAATGGCCCCGTGGGTCTGGAGTTAGCACCCCCAGCCTGCACAGCCCACGGGGAGTGCAGGGTCACCCACACTCCCCCAGGGAAAGCCCGGAGGGGAGAGGGCTCCCACCCTGGTGGCCGTGGCTTGGCCCAGGCAGGGGGGACCCCAGACATGTCTGGGGCTCAGTGTTCTCCTGACCAGTCCCATGTCAGTGTTTGAAGGGGCTGCAGAGGTGAGGCTGGAGGACGGCGGTGGGCGCTGTGCTGGGAGAGTGGAGGTGAAACACCAGGGCCAGTGGGGGACCGTGTGTGATGACTCCTGGGACCTGGATGATGCTGCAGTGGTTTGTAAGCAGCTGGGCTGTGGGTCTGCTCTTGAAGCTCCTTGGAACGGACACTTTGGGGCTGGATCTGGCCCCATTTGGATGGATGATGTTGAGTGTCACGGCAATGAGTCTGCCCTGTCTAACTGTACACACCTCGGATGGGGTGAAACCGACTGTGATCATTCTGAGGATGCTGGAGTGATATGTTCAGGTAAGGAGCCAACCCGTTCCGCACCTTTGGGACCGGGACAGGGGAAGGGACCTGTCTGTGCCCTCCGGGACCCATGAACGGGTGCCAGAGCAGGGTGCGGTGTGACTGGTGCACTGCCAAGCTGGGGCTGTCATTGCCGGTGTCCCTGGTGTCTGAGGAAAGACCAGTGGGATCCCACCCTGGGCGTCCACCCACTGCCAGGCCCCAGGATGGCCCAGCCAACCCTCAGTCAGAGCCTGAGTCTGGGAGATGAATCCCCCTCCATGACCCGCATTTTTTGTTGGTTCTCATCTTTTTTTAATGCTTAGAGGAGGGGTGCCAGGGGGATGGGACCAGTCTTTTTTTTCAGTGGTGTCCAGTGACAGGACAAGAGAGATCAGGCACAAACTTGACCATGGGAAGTTCCATCTTAACATGAGGAGGAACTTCTTTACTCTGAGGGTGGCAGAGCACTGGCAGGGGCTGCCCAGAGAGGTGGTGGAGTCTCCCAAACTGGAGACATTCCAAACCCACCTGGACACCATCCTGTGCAACTGCTGTTGGTGCCCCTGCTCTGGCAGGGGGTGGGACTGGGACTTCCCAACCTGACCATTCTGTGATTCTGTGATTCTCCTCCAATTCAGCCAGGACCTTTCTGGCATTGCTGAGGGCTAGGTTCCCCTGTGCCAGGTGCACCAAGAGCTGCTCAGATGGCCACCCACAGCCCAAGGGACGGGCACAGAGTGGCCAGGGGGTTTCGGGTTGTGCTTTCTGGCAGACAGAAGTTCCTCAGCCAAAGCAAAGGGGCTGCTCAAAGGGGAAAAGCGCTGGCCTTGGGCAGAGGAGCAGGGTGGTACACAGCAACCCGTTCCTCTCCCAGGGTCACTCTGCAAGAGCCAGCCCATGGGGACATGGCGCTGTGCAGGCAGTGCTGACCCACCTGCCCCAGGCCCGGGCTGCCCTGTGTCACAGGGGCTTTGCCGGCACATTCTGGCGCTGCTCAGTGCCCGTCCTTGCAATGGGAGTTGGTGTCAGCCCAGGGCTGCTCCTCTCCCGCTGTTCTGCCCTCTGCCTTCCCGTTAATGGCCACATTTGTGTTCCTGGCCCTGACTGAGGCAGGTGCCAGAGTCAGGGGCTGGCACAGACTCCGACTGCTGATGTAGCCATGCCACACTTGTACCATGTGACATGTCCCATCCAACAGCAGTGTCCCAACAGCCTGAGACGGCCCTGAGAGAAGGGTGTGTTTCGTGCGATTCCAAGGGATTCCTCAGCCTGGCCCTGAGCTCGATGGGCAGAGCAGGCTGCAGCAGCTGACAGGGTCTGAGCCCATGTCCCTGGGCCTCAACGTGCTCTGGGTGCTGCCTGGGAGCTCAAGGTCTCCAAAATGGCAGGAGTTTGTCTGAGCAGTGCCTACAGCTGGGGGTTGGGAGAGAAGCAAGACTGCAAGTGCTGTGCTGATGTCTGAGGAGCGGCAGGGTGTCCCTGGGGTATTTGTGCCAGCAGAACCCACTGGGAGCTGCTGAGAGGCTTGTGGGGCTGTTTGCCTGTGGCCACCTCAGAAACCAGGTGGGACATGGGCCCGTGAATCCCAGAGGGCTCTGGGAACTCGCAGGAGTCTTTGATTTCTGCAGGATTTGTCCAGCTGGTTGGAGGGGACAACCCCTGCTCAGGACGAGTGGAGATCCATGATGGGAATCAATGGAAAACCGTCTGTGACTCAGACTTTGGTCCCAAAGCTGCCGACGTGGTCTGCAGGGATCTACAGTGTGGCACAGTCCTGTCTGTCCATGGGGCAGCTCACTTTGGAGAAGGGGTTGGTCCCATGTGGGACAGGGAGCTCCAGTGCGTGGGGAATGAATCCTTCCTCATGTTCTGCCCCAAGGGGTCCCCCAGAGACCAGCCCTGCACCCACATGAACGCTGCTGGTGTCACCTGCACACGTAAGGACTCACATTGGAGTGTTAAACACCAAGGGGCGTGCTGGGGATGGGGGAGAAGGGCAGCGACCGTGCTGTGCTGGGCATGAGGAGAGAAGGGGTGATGTGGTTGTCTGCAGCCAAAAAAATCATGCAGAGGGAGAAGGATGACAAGCTCCTCTCCATTTGGCCTCTCCTCCATCTCCTGAGAGAGTGAGAACACAAGTCCACCCTCTCTCATCCTTCTCTGTCCCTGAGTTCACAGGGTTCAGGCTGGTGAACGGCAGCACGGCGTGTGAGGGGAGGGTGGAGGTCCAGGTGCTGGGGACCTGGGGCACCCTCTGTGCCTCCCACTGGGATCTCTCAGAGGCCCACGTTCTCTGTCGTCACCTCGACTGTGGATTCGCTGAGTCTGTTCCCAGAGGAGGACATTTTGGGAGAGGCACTGGCCCCATCTGGAGAGACTCATTCCACTGTGATGGGACTGAATCCCACCTGGGCCAGTGCTTAGTGACCTCACTGGGGATGTCACCATGCTCCCATGGGAACGCCGCTGCTGTCATATGCTCAGGTGAGTGCTGGGGAAACACTCCATTAACTCTGTTTTCTCCCTACGTGCTACATGGTCTCCCAAAGCAGGGGGCCCTGTGGCAGTGCAAGGCGTCACCAGGGGACATCTGGAGCACTTTTCCTGCTCAGACTGACTACTCCGCTGTGACGGAGCAGAGGACTGAACGGGGGTCAGTGTCTTTCCCCCTCAGGGCAGCAGCTCCGGCCCTGGGGCCACCGCCAGGCCCAGGCTCCTTTACCTTCTCACAGTGGGATGGGCCAGGGATGTGGCTGTGGGGCTTGTCTCCATCCCTCTGCCTGCAGGCAGCCCTGTCCCACCCCACAGAGAGTCGCACAGAGCCCAATCCCACAGCCAGAGGTGCTGCCCGGGGGCCACCAGGAGCAGCATCAGACCTGGGGGTGAGCTGCAGAGTAGGGCTGGTTTCTGGTCAGCACAGGACCCAAATTTTGCCCATTTGATGGCAAAGGCCCACCTTGCTCTGGCTCCCAGTCGCCCATCCCAAGGGATGCAGATGGACAGAGACGTGTGGGCTCTGTCCCATGTCTCAGTAGTGGCCACTTCTGGCTGCTGCTCCCTCCTGCGGGAACTGCCCCACCTGCCTTGGCAGGGACGTGCTCTGTGGCTCTGCCCCACCAAGAGCAAAGCTGGCGTCTTACTCAGGAAGGCTCGGGGACTGGGAAAGCACCCCATGGAGCCCTGCACAAGGAGCTCTCCTTGGGGGCTGGAGGCAGGCAGGCGAGCTGCTTCTGCAAGGAATTTCCCTTCTGGGCCCCTCTGCAAGGGTGCCAGAGCCTGGAGACATGCTGCAGGCTGCCAGGCTCCCCGATGCCACCAAGGACTGGGGCATGGCTGCTCTCCCCAGGCCCAGATCGGTTTGCATCCTTGCGGCTGGTGGGTGGAGGAAGCCGGTGTGATGGGCGAGTGGAGATCTTCCAGTACGGGACGTGGGGCAGAGTCCTGGATGACCAGTGGGATCTGAAGGAGGCCAGCGTGGTGTGCCGGCAGCTGCAGTGCGGAGAGGCAGAGACAGCCTACAACCCCCCAAAGCCTCAGCGAGGGACGGGTCCCGTGGGGCTTCGAGGGGTCCGGTGCGCAGGGCGCGAGGCCAACCTGACCCTCTGCAACACCTCCCTGCCTGAGAGTGCACTGGACGCATGGATTGCCGAGGACGTGGGGGTCATTTGCTGGGGTGAGTGGCACCGCAGGGCCCCCCAGGCTCTGGGCTGGGTGGGCAGCTAGCCCGTGACGGCAGCTGGGGTTTCCTCCTGCTGCAGGGAGCCGGCGGGTGCGGCTGGTGAACGGGCCTGGGCGCTGCGCTGGGAGAGTGGAGGTCTACTACCAGGGACGCTGGGGGACTGTCTGTGATGACGACTGGGACCTGTCCGATGCTGCCGTCGTTTGCCACCAGCTGGGCTGTGGAGGGGCGGTGGAGGTGGTTGGCTCTGCTCGGTTCGGGAAAGGCTCCGGTCAGATCTGGCTGGATGGAGTGAACTGCTCCGGGGCCGAAGCTGCTCTCTGGGACTGCCCGGCAGGGTCCTGGGGGCAGCACGACTGCGGGCACAAAGAGGACGCAGGAGTCGTCTGCTCAGGTCTGTGCTGGGGGCTGCAGTGGGAGCCCAGTGCCCAGGCAGGCTGGGATGAGGGGAGGGCCGGCAATGGCCGAGGCTGTTACTGGCCACCTCTGAGCCCCTGACAAAGCCCATCCTGGGGACACCCACCCACAGGTCCCCTCAGTCCCTTCGGGGGTCCCTGGGGAGCTCAGCTGTCCCTGAGGGTTTGCAGGGAGGGCAGGGTTGTCTGTCCATCAGGGACATTTCTCTGCCCGTGGGTGCAAGAGGGACTTGCTGGCCGTTCCTTTGCCTGGCTGAAGGTGTGGGTTGTGCAGGGGTGTCCCTGCTGCCACAGCCCCACACCAGCCTGTTCCCCCTCGGTGCCTTTCCTCCCAGAGTTTGTGGCCCTGAGGCTGGAGAACAGCAACAACTGCTCCGGGCGCCTGCAGGTTTTCTACAATGGGACGTGGGGGAGCGTTTGCTCCAACTCAATGACTCGCAAAACGATGTCGCTGGCATGCAAGGAGCTGGGCTGCGGGGACATACAGACCCTGGAAACACAACTGCCCTTCGGCAGGCTGTCTGGCCCTGCCTGGCTGGATCATGTGGAGTGTGGGGAGAAACACAGCTCCTTCTGGCAGTGTCTGTCTGATCCCTGGAACCCACAGTCATGTGATGACCTGCGAGATGAGACCCACATCACCTGCAATGGTAATTCTGAGCTACCCGGGCACCAGCTTCTCCCCAGCTCCTGCTCCTTGCTGGGCATGGTCAAACGCAGAGACAGGCTCTGCCGAGGCTCTTCCTTTCCATGCCAGATACTTCTGCTGCTGGTAGCAAAAATGGGACTTCAGCCCTCAGAGCCCCACACATTCACCAGCAGGGGAATTGCCAGCTGGGCTCCTAGCTTTGCCTGGGCAGGGAAGAGGTTTTTGGAGGCAAGGTCTCAGAAGGGAACAGCCAGGGGTCCCAGCAGTGTCCCTTCCATGGACACCCTGCTGCTGCTGTGAAGTCCAGGGTCCCTTTGGGGCTGAGCAGTCAGGGTCCCTCACACTGCGTGTCCCCTGAGTGACCGGGGTTCAGGTGCTGCCGTAATTGAGGTGGCACGTGCATAACTCAGCCCCGCTCTCTGCTGCACCATGCCCTGCAACAGCCCCTTCACCGCAGCATTTCCCTCTGCAGGGCGTCAGCCAGAATTGCCCCCGGCCCCAACGGCTGCGTGCCCCAGCACCACGAGCTGCACAGGTAGCTGCTTCTCCGCGTGCCCCTCTCGCCTGGCAGGGCTCTGCCTGCTGTCCCGCTGCCCTGGGAGCTCTCTGCCTTCTCCAGACAGGGAGAAGATTCGTGCCGTGGGAGGCGAGAACGGGTGCTCTGGCAGAGTGGAGGTCTGGCACCGTGGCTCCTGGGGGACGGTGTGTGACGACTGGTGGGACATGCGGGATGCCGAGGTGGCATGCAGGCAGCTGGGCTGTGGGCCTGCGGTGTCTGCCCTGCACGAGGCTGCATTTGGGAAGGGGACCGGCCCCATCTGGCTGGAGCAGGTGGAGTGCCGGGGGACAGAGCTGTCTCTGCAGGACTGCTGGGCCCGGCATGGGGACAGCGGTGCCTGCCGCCATAAGGAGGATGCTGCTGTGCGCTGCTCAGGTGAGCAGCAGGGCTGGTGCCCCTCACAAGCGTATCAGCAAGGAGCCTTTTCCCCATTGGGTCCCATCATGGCTCCAGAGGTCCTGAGAGCAAGGCCATCGCTGCAGAGCACGGGAGCCTTTTGCCAAGTGGGCAGCAGCTTCTGTGGGGCTGGATGTCCTCCAGCTTCTGCCCGCAGGGCCCTGCAGCCCCCAGGGGCATCTCCCGGGCTGCCTGCTCTGTCCTGCCCTGAGGCCAGAGTAGGGCCCTGGGCTCCTTTCTGGCCACCCTCACCAGCCGTGCAGGAGGGGCAGTTTGGGTGGGATGTGTCAGGGATGTCTGCACATGCACACGTGTGCACACAAACACACACACACACACACTATGTGACAGAGAGGAGGCTCCCTGGTACCTGCACACCCACCCATCAGCCCTATTCTCCTTCTCCTTCCTTGCAGATGCACCCAGGACAACCGCACCAACCCCTCGAGCAGGTAACCTGTCCTCCCCACTGGCACTGGCTCTCCTTGGGCCCAGGCTGTGACCCACAGCCAGAGGGAAGGGGCTCCTTTCTGGGGTGTGAATTCTCCCAGGAGGAGGCACCAGGGTAGCAGGGAGGTGGGGAGGTTGGGAAGGAGTGTCATTTACCCAGTAAGGATGGAGCGTGCCCATCCCTTATGCCCTGGAGTCCCCTAGTCAAGATGCAGTGGGGATCAGGACTGGGCTGTCCCAGCCCCTCACCTCTCCCAGGCCTGGTACTGCCCTTGGTTCCTTCCATGCAGATCTCACCCGGGGCCGTCTGAGTGGCAGCGGGAGACTCTCATTGCCCGTCATCATCTGCATCATCCTGGGAGCCCTTCTCTGCCTGCTCCTGGCCCTCCTGGCCGGGCAAGTGCGACGCGCCAGGGCTGGGCGCAGAGGTGGGTCCCTTCCAGGGGAAGATGCCTCCTGGCAAGGCCAGGGCTGGTGTGGGCTGTCAGTGAGTGGTACAGGCAGAGCTGGGGGAATAAGTTTTTCCTACCTGCGGAATCCCATCCTCTCTCTGACCACCCCTGGGCCAGCTCTGTCTCTGTCCGCAGGCTCTGAGAGAGCTCAGGAGCCCTTCCCTGAGGCCGTGTACGAGGAGATCGGTTACAGCCCAGCATGGGAGAAGCAGGCAAGGTTCAGCGGCTCAGGTTGGTGCGCGTCCCTCATTGAGGACACATCTACAGTGCCTTTCCCCTGGTTCCCACCCAGGGTTGACACCCCCTGCAGCCCCCTGGCCAAAGGTCCCTGCAGCTCTGGGGCTGTGGGGTGTGTGGGGAGAGCAGACAGGTCCTGGTCCCAGGAGAGAAGCTTTCTCCCCACCAGCTCTGCCCGCCCCAGCTGGGGATGGCCCCTCTTTGCCTGCCCCGGCACCCTGGGGGACACATGAGGAGTGAGGGAAGGGGCTGTCCCAGGGCAGCTCTGGGAGGCCCTTTGAGAAGGGGTTTGTCCCAGGGGAGCAGGGTGAGTCCTCAGCCCTCGTCCCTATGCAGCCGTGGCTCTGTGGGTCCCCCATCCCCAGCAGCACTGGCCACAAGCCGTGTCAGCAGAGCGCACTCCCATAACACCCACTGTGCCTCTCTCCAGGCGCCTCTTCAGAGGGGTCCCTGACCAAGCTGCAGTCCTACCCCGGGGACAGCAAGGAGGAGGATGGTCCGGGGCCAGCCCCAGGTAATGTGGAGCAGGAAGGGGTGGATCTCTCCTCCCTGAAGACATGAGATGGACAGCAGCGTCACTGGGTGTCAGCGTCAGAGTTGGAGAGGACATGGGGGGGTCTTCTGTGGGGCTGCCAACACCAATGTCTGAGCCCCATGTCCCTGCGCATCCTCCCATCCTCTGCTCTGCGGATGTATCTTCTCTCTGTCACCAGCTCCCCTCTCCTTTCAGACGTCCCTGTCCTGGCCGGAGGTGACCCAGCGGATGGCTATGATGATGCCAGGGAGGTTTCTGACCCGGGGGAGGATCCTGCCCCTGGGCAGGAAGACTGGGAAATGCCCAGGGTGCCAGAGGAAGGAGCAGGGCCCAAGGATGCACCCGGAGGTGAGAGGGGGAGATAGCGCTGCCGGTTCCTGGGGTGCCATCCCTGGTGCTGGATGAATCGCTGCCATACTGAGAGCCCGACCTGCTGGGACGGGGGCACCTGCCCCAGGAGTTTTCCTTGGGGGAAGTAACGGTGAGAGAGGGAGCTGAACATCTCCGGACTGGTGAGAAGGGAGGAAGGAGATGTAGAGTCCAGAAGGGGCACCCCATGGGGTGAACATGCAGTAGCATGCCTTGCTGCTTGCAGACGCAGCCCTGCGCTCCCAGAGAAGTGCTGGGGCCCCTGGAGCTAAGGGGGATGTCTGTTCCCTGTCCCCAGAGAGCACGGGCTACGATGATGCTGAAGAGGTGTCTCTGGCGCATCTCCCTGAGGACACAGAGGCTGTGAGACCGGATCTCAGTGCACAGCAGTCCCTGAGCCCCGGGCCAGGAGAGACCGTCCCTGCTGTGCAGCGGGGTGCAGCCAGGAGGGAGGAGAGCTCTGTGCAGCTGGGAGAGCCGTGAGCACCAGGGAACCGTCTCCCTTTTCCATGGGCAACAGAAACTGCTGGGCGGTTGCTCTATTTTTAATCCCCTGTTTTTATACTGTGCCCGTGTATTTGGTCTTATTAAAAGCCTTTGAGTCTTCGAGCCAGAGCTCTTCTTGCCTGCCCAGGAGTTGTAGTGTCTCCCTGAGGCCAACTAGGGGGAACAGAGAAGGAAAACATGGGAGTGGGGAAGAGACATGTCTTGGGGACAGCAGGCTGTGAGAGCCCATGGTCCCTTGGAAATGATTCTGCTGACAGAGACATTTCCACCCTGCCAGTCACACTTTCCAGCAAAAAGGATTCTCTGCAAAGTCCTGTGATTCACCCAGTGCGAGCGCCCATCTCCTCACCCCGGGGTTCCCCAGTTGTCCTTTCCTGCAGCTTTGCCTGGGCCACGCTGGTCCCATGTATGCAGTGACCATATGTGTCAGCCATCGCCGAGGGGGTCTCGCCCTGGGAACGCTGCTCTCCCATGGGCTTTCCACAGCCGTGCTCTGCCCAGCGTGGGGTACCAGTGCAGAGGGTTGGGGTCTCACCCTCCCGTCTCTCAGGCAGGTCCATGGGAGCTGCAGGAGCAGGCACAGACCCAGGGCACAGTGACAATCCCGCTTTGCCACAAAGACCGGACCCAGCCTGCAGGGCCAGACTGTTCAGGCCCCAAAATGCCATGAAACGGGCTCTTTCTGCTCAGGTGTTCTGCCCCCTCACACATCTCTATTAGGAGGAGGAGGAGGAGGCAAAGCTCTGCCATGTGCCAGAGTGAGGGAGAACTGTCACAGCTGTGGGAGGGAAGGGCTGGTGGGGAGGTGGCCTGGGAAGGACAATGGGCTCTTCTCTATGGTTGCCATCTGGGGCAGCTTGAGTTTACAGGTCAGTGTCCATCCTGGCACCCATCATCTCGTGTTCAGAAGATTTTCCCACCTCTCTTCTTCTTTGCTTCACTTTTATACCTCATTTGTCTGAATTTGGGCCCACTGTTCGTGGGGACTGGGCACCCTGCAGTGAAAGGCCATTTCTCACATGGTTTGGTTGCAGGTAGTTTTGGTGGGGAAACAGTGGGGACACCATCTCCTGGTCCTCCCTGCCTGTGCACAGCTGTGGACAGGCCTGTGTCTTGCTCTTCCCACTTGCATGGGGTGGATGGGGACCCCAAACGCCCCCTAGAACAAGAGGTGGGTTCTGGCCCTCCAGTTCCACCTCTGCAGGGCTGTGCCTGACCTCAGCAGCTCCGGGTGCCCTGAGCTGAGGCTCTGCTCAAGCCAGTGGTGATGGCAGAGGGAAGAGGACCTGGAGACAGGGTCAGGGTAAGAGGTGTCATCCCTCCAGCTGGGAGTCCCACAGGCCTGTCCAGGTTCATCCAGCTCAGACACCACTACCTGCTGGCACAGAAGGGTGCTTCCCACGTGCTGTGGGATCTTCACCTGGAGACAGGGCAATCTCAGACCCTGGGAAGCCACCAGGGCAGCGTGGCTCTGCTTCCAAAGGACACCCGGGCTGGAGCAGCACCCTCACACCACATCTCTCAGTGCAGCCAGAAAGGATTCCTCGTGTGCTGCTGATGATGTCTACCTCCTCCCTGAGGTCTCCTCACAGGCACTCTGCTGCCCAACCTTGTCCCAGGGTGGTGGGTGGGGTGGGTCTGTGGTGCAGGCAGTGACCTGAGCTCAGGTCCAGCACAGCCGCCTGCCTCTCTTCTGAGAGGGGGCTCAAAAGAGGCAGAGCCCTCTTCACCCCACAGCCAGGCCCTGGGTGGGCAGGGCAGGCCCACAGTGCCTGGAGAGGACCAGAGGCTCCAGCTCCAGCCTGTGCCCGCCTGAGGCTGGGGATTCAGAGAAGAACACCCTTGGAGATGCCGGGGATCAAACCAGGGACCTCCCACATGCACAGTGGGCGCTTGACCACTGAGCAACATCGCCTTGACACTTGCCAGTAGAAGAGACATTCTGCTCCCATGACGTGTCTATGACAAGGCAGCCCTGTTGTCCCCTGGGTGCCTGGGGACCCTCTGCACAAAGCAGCACTTGGATCCTCCTGTGATACGGGAAGGCCGGACTGCCTCTCCACTGGGGCCTGATCCTGGCACAGGGCTGCACTGCAGAGCACTTCCCCTTCAGCGTCTCTGCAGGGTGATGGGGCAGAAGGAGGCTCTTGCTGCAGGCACTGCTCCCACGCTCTGGCCCACCCTGGGGTGTTTGGATGGAGAGGAACAAACCTCTTCCCTTGAGCCTCCTCTTCCACCCAGGACAACACAACTCTGTGCCACATCTGTCCCCAGCTCCACAGGAGGAGCAGTACAACAGGGTGAGGGACATGGCCTCCCTGGGGTGAGGTGCCCCCAGGCTCTTATGACACCCCAGGGTGTGTGGTGGGGGAGACACAGGCAGAAATCTCACAGACCCTCATCCAGGTACTGGGCCTCCTCCTGCACTCCCTCTGCCCCACAGCATCCCTGGAGGTGGGGTGAAGGGCAGGCTTCCATCTCCATGGGGCTGATGCCCAGAGAGGGGCACAGAGGTGTTTTATCAATCACTGCAGCAGGGGGGAAAAGGGGGCCAAGAAACTCTGCTCAGGATGGAGTGGGACTAAACAACACTGACGCCCGTGCACTGCAGTGGGTGACCCTCAGCATGGCTTTGCCAACTGTCCTGGGCACATCAGAGATGTGGCTGCAACACCCCCCCACAGGAAGGATGCTGCCATTCAGGCCTCGGTTCCAGGGAGTGCCCTTCCCTGGGACTGGGGGGACGGTGGCCTCTGGTCTGGGAACTGAAGACAAAGTGAAGGAGGTGCATGAGGAGGGGAGCAGAGTGTGCACCATCAAGCGTGACAAAGAGGAGAGGAACAGGGTCTTTTCAGAGACCATATAGAGGAGAGATCCCCATCTCTGTGGAGCAGGGAAGGGGGGACAGCTGGACACCCCCCCAAAGCAGCACTGAATGGAGACTCCTGCCCAGAGGGAGGATGGGGACTTGTGGCCCTGGAGGAAGGCTCCTTCTAAGCCCCAGATTCACAGCTCCAGGGCAGTGCCAGTGCTGTGGCAAGAGGTGATGGAGCAAGCATGGCTGGGGTAGGCTGGAAGAAGGCTGAGGGGCTCTGCAAAAATGAAAGGGAGAAAATAATTGCTGAAGCCCAGGGTTGAACCAGGGACCTTTAGATCTTCAGTCTAACGCTCTCCCAGCTGAGCTACTTCAGCCCTGCCCCAGCAGCCACTCTGCCACCTGGGCCAGGGGACAGGCTGACACACACGAGGAGTGCTCCTCAGGGAAGTTCCCAGGGAGAAGCTGTGCCCAGCCCTGGACAGAGGGGACCTGGCCCCTCCATGCCTCCAAGGCCAGGGGGGCTCCAGGTTTGGGTGGAGGTCAGCTTACACTGGGCATGCCCAGATGTGTGTGGGCCTTGTACAAACCTGACAGGAGTGAAGGTGTTTGGCAGACCAGGCTTGTGCCACTGCAAAGGTTGAGGGTTGAGAAAGCATAGGGCTGGTAGAAAACCATCTGCCAGTTCCCTCAGGACCCACAGATGAATCTCATTGGCTCCCATGGATTTGTGCAGCTTCACGTTCCTCAGATGGTCTTGAAGCTGGTCTGCTCCTACAGTGGCCAGTTCCTCATTCTCCCATTCCCTGCCTTTGCCTTTTGTGACTTGCGTGGTGTGGCTGGAGCCCCTGCCGGTGAACACCGAGGTAAACTTTATTGAGTACTTCAGCCTCCTCCATGTCCCAGGTTACTACCAGGTCCTCCATTTCCTTCCTGAGGGGGGACACATTTTCTATCATCTTCCTTTTGTCATTGATATATCAATAGAAGCTTTTCTTGTTGTCCGTGACACCCCTGGCCAGATTTAACTCCGTGTTTTATCCGTGTTTTAGCTTTCCTAACCTGATCCCTGGCTGCTTGGACAATTTCTCTGTATTCCTCCCAGGCTACCTGCCTTGCTTCCACCCTCTGTAGGCTTCCTTTTTCTCTTTGAGATTGCCCAGGAGCTCCTTGTTCACCCATGCAGGCCTCCTGGCAGTTTTGCCCAACTTCCTCTTTCTGGGTTGCATTGCTCCTGAGGTTGTAGGAAGTTGGCCTTGGGCTCCTCTTCCCTCCGGGGCTTTATCCCATGCTACTCTGCCAAGCAGATCCCTAAAGAGGCACAAGTCTGCCCTCATTAAGTCCAGGGTAGTGAGCTTACTGTGCGCCCTCCTCGCTGCCCTAAGGCTCTTCAACTCCACCATCTCATAATCACTGCAGCCAAGGCTGCCCTTGAGCTTCACATTCCCCACCAGCCCCTCCATGTTGGTGAGAACAAGGTCCAGCATGGTCCCTATCCTCACTGGCTCCTCTGTCACTTGGAGAAGGAAGTTGTCATCGACGCATTGCAGGAACCTTCTGGATTGCTTATGCCCTGCTGTGTTCTCCCTCCCACAGATATCAGGGTGACTGAAGTCCCCCATGAGGACCAGGGCTTGTGAATGTGAGGCTGCTCGAGTCTGTCTGTAGAGGGCCTCATCTGCACAGTCTTCCTGGTGGGGTGGCCTCTGTCAGATCCCCACTGTAATGTCACCTGTCCCTGCCCTCCCTTTAATCCTGACCCATAAGCTCTTGTTCCGCTCCTTATCCATCCCCAGGTGGAGCTCCATGCCCTCCAGCTGGTCTTCCCCTTCTCTGACAGATGGACCCCATCAGGCCCCAGGGGACCCGGTTTCTCAAAGTGAATCTCATAGTCGAAGCAGCCAAACCCCACTGAGGGCCATCACTGAAAAGACTATGGAGGGCATGGGCTGACAAAGAGACCGTCGCTGCGGGCTGGTGAAACAGGCAGTCAGAGGCACTGGTTACAGGTGGAAAATTAAATGCTGAAGTGGCTCTGAAAGACCTTGATGTGTTTCACCAAGCGGGATGCCCAAGCCTGGTTGATGATCTTTAAGCCTGCTTGTGAGGATTTGCTAAAGCCATCAGCCATCACCTTGTTACTCACTGACATCCCCTGACCCACCTTCCCAGACACACTGCATTGGCTTTATGTGGCAGAGGTTTGGTAGGGTGGTGCTCCAGGGCGGCTTCTGTGAGCAGATGCCAGAAGCTGCCCCACGGTGGGCAGAGCCAGTTCCAGGCAGCTATGAGACAGACCCACCGCTGGCCGAAGCTGAGCAAATCAGTAACAGTGGTAGTGCCTCTTTGATAACATATTTAAGAAGGAGTAAAAAATGGCTGCGCAGCAGCAGCTGAGAGAGGGGAGTGAGAATATGTGAGAGAAAGAACTCTGCAGTCACCAAGGTCAGTGAAGAAGGAGGAGGAGGAGGTGCTCCAGGTGCCAAAGAAGAGATTCCTCTGCAGCCCGTGGGGAAGACCATGGTGAGGCAGGCTGACCCCTGCAGCCCATGGAAGCTGTGGATATCCAGAGTGGAGCACGTATCCACCTGCAGCCCGTGGAGGATGGCATAGCAGAGCCGGTGGATGTGTCCTGAAGGAAGCTGCAACGCTGTGGAGAGCCCACACTGCAGGAGGCTTCTGGAAGGAAGCAGAGGAAGAGCATGAGGAGAAACGAGTGGCACAAACAAAGCGATACAAAGCGAACACATTCCCCATTCCCCACCCTCCTGCATCACTCTGGGAGAGGACGTAGAGCAGTCAAGAGCAAGGCTGATGCTGGGAAGAAGGGAGGAGTGGAGGGAATGTGTTTTTAGATGTTGTTCTTCTGTCTCATTATCCTCCTCTGTTTGATTGGCAATAAATTACGAGTCTGTTTTGCCTGTGATGGAAACTGGTGAGCGATCTCCCTGTCCTTATCTCAACCCATGAGCTTTTCATTTCATTTTCTCCCCGTCCTGCTGAGGAGGGGCAGTGACAGAACAGCTCGGTGGGCACCTGACAGCCAGTCAAGTCCTACACAAGGCCAATCACTGCTGCTCAGAGCCACTCACTCTTCAGACAGGATCTTGAGCTTTCTGGATCTTCCTGGTGCTTATTACTATCTCCCTGGCTCCCTCCACAGCTCATGGGGATCTTTCCTGTCCTTTAACAGCGACTTTATGACCATCTTTTATGAAAGAGTTGTCTTTTTAGGATATTCTATGCAGAAAGAATAGTCACAGAAAAGCACCACATATGTCAAAACAAATGCCGAGTGAAGTGCCAGAAAAAGCCTCCTGAGCTTCCCGCGTGGCTGTGGCTTCTTGGCAAGCAGTCTGTCCTGAGAAGGGGCTCCAGCCCTGGGGCTCCCCCCCTGGGAAGCGCAGTAGTGCCGTCTGGATCAGTCCATGGCAGATGGTGGGGCTGTGTTTCCACCCCTGGGGCAGTCGATTCCAGGCGTACGGGGTACTCCTCCAGGTGAAAGCAAACTCTGGCCTGCACTCTGCTGCCAAAGAGACCAAGAAAGAAACTCAGTGGTATCAATTGTTGCATACCCCTTGGCTGCCTTTGACTCCAGTTCCTACTGGAATTCTATCATGTCTGGTGTGGCAGCACTCAGTGGTAGTGTGACTTTGTTCAGGCCACAAAAGTCCATGGTTAGCCTCCACTCTTGGTTCGATCTTTGCAGTGGCCATTTGGGACTATTAAAGGGTGAGCAAGTCTTGCTGATCACTCCATGGCTCTCCAGTCGCTGGATCAGCTTACAGAGGGGACCAGGGAGTTTCAGCTGGTGCGATGTTGTTCCCTGTGGACTGTCATGGCACCTGGCTATAGCCAATAAAAACAAACAAACAAACAAATAAATAAATAGCAAATGGATTGCCTTTTGTCTTTTGGGGTTTTTTTTTTTGCACTTCTTGTACCAAAACTTCTAGTCTCCGGATAGGTACACCATCCCACTTCCTCATGTCCTTCCCCTGGTCACGCAGATAGAACCACAGGGTGGCACAGGGTGTGTTCCACCAGTACCCTCTCCTTTGAGCAGAAAAAGGCTGACTCTTAATAGCTGAGATGTCGGTCGGTATGAGAGAGGAAGACATCCTTTTTTAAGTGCTGGGGCAATTGTTGGGACAGTTTCTCCACAGCTGAGACGCAGGCCTGTAGGGAGCAAGCGAGAGTCTCTTTCGATTCCTGCAGCTGGCTGGGCAGTCCCTCCACAGCTGGTGCCTCCGCGTCTGTCCAGCTCACTATAGACAAGGTGCTGGCATGTGCACAACGGCCTTATCCCTGGCAAGGACACCCCGAGCTGCCGGGCATCCTTACCCTCTCATTCTGACTAGTGGCCCCAGTGTCCCAGCATCGGAGCAACCAGCTGACAATTTGCTCTCCTGGATGATGGCTGAAATCCATTTGCACACCTCGCAAGTTGGCCTCGGCTTCCGTTGTTCCTTCTCGGCTAGAGGGGAGACTGATCTGGCTGAGGGCTGCGTCTCTGGTTCAGCCACAGTGTCTGCTTGCACGTCTTGAGATCCAGAGCCCCTCTCTTCCCCTTGAGGTGCTGAGCAGTGCTGAATAGAGCTCAGTAGGCGCAGGCCAGGCCCCAGCACGGCGCGACAAGCTGTGGCTCTTGGGCACAGCCAGGGCCAGGGCACCCTTTGTTCTGGGTTGAAGTCCCAGACCATCAAAGGTGACCACCATTCTTGCCACCCATAACCACACTGCCTCGAGGCCTGCGGCATATCCCTAAGTACTTGGTTAACCTTAGAAAAAGGGGAGAGAGTATTCTTGAGAAGTACCAGCAGCAGCATTTTGGCTACCCAAGGGTGTTCAAGATATTGAAGACACCTATTGTAATGAGGGAGAAAACATCTGCCACGCAGAAGATGGTGAGGGTGCCATTCTGGGTTACCTCCCACAAAATCCAATTGTCTCCATGAGATGGTTCCCAAAGTAGAGAAATGGCATCAGTGCAGAGCTCAAATACCACATTAAGCTTCAGGCCCGCACTGTTATAATTAATCTCCCAGAGAAAACACCACCAAGCGCTACTGAGCACAGCAAAGGGCAAAAGCCCAAACCAGCCTTTAACATCCACAACACAAAAGGGAGCATGGCACAGAGCAGATAAACGAAGGTCGAGTACAGATAGGTCAATATCGTGACCAGCAGCCGTTACACAGATATAACAATTAAAAGTTCCCTCTAACACACTGGGGTCATATCTCTTGTTAATTCCATCCCAGCCCAAAGCAGGACATCAGGACAGAGGCCCCCTGCTGAGTCCTGTCCTTCCCCCCACCCTCCACGGGCACTAAGGGACACTGGGAACTGGAGGATATGGGGGGATGGGAAGCAAAACCTAACTGGGGGAAACTGGTCCTTCACTCTCTGTCTGCCCCCACTGATGTGCGTCCTTTGAGATGTCCTTAAACCAACAGATGGGATCTTCCTGAACAGCACCTTTAAGGTTAAGTGCCCATCAAATGCGTTTGCCCCTCATTTGCATTGACCTCAAAGGCAGCCCTGACCTCTCCTAAGTCAATATTCCTCAATTATGACAGTGCGCACAGTTCAGCACTTCTTTTCAACATAACTTCAAAACACAAAGAACGTCACAGCATATTTAAAGATGATAAATAAATCAACACTTGGTCATTTCGCTCTCTAATAAGTAACACACAAAGCAGAAGCAGTCAAAATGAAAACCTTCCAGGTGACTGACTGCTCTTTGGGCAATTTCCAAAGCAAATATTCAAGTCAGTTCCCTGAAATCTTTTCACAGCTGATCCACAACAGATCTCTTATTGATACTTAGTCTCCCATAAAGATAGAACTGTACCCATAAGCCTCAAAAATGACATAGAATGTCATGGAAGAATCTGAGCCATTCACAGTTCTCGTGAACCACTTGTCAGTGCATTTTTGTTTCTTTGAAGCCCTGACAGGAGCCTGTGTCATCTTTGGAACAAAACCAGTGACGCTTTGGATTCACTGAAACTCAGGCAAACCTCCCACTGATTTCAAAACCTAAACCAGATTTTTACTACCAGCCTTTGATTCCCAGCTTGTGTCTCATAAAAATAAATTAGCCTCACCCCCTCACAGACAGAGGACTCAAATAGAGCCCTCTTTTACTTTCAGACACATGACAGGGACTGCTGGATGGTTTTAGAAGGGCAATTGGGAAGCACATCGTGGTAGCTTGAATTATTGTGGTACATGACAATCAGAGGATGTCAGCTGGTGGGTTTGATGGTCATTCCATGACGTTACTTCTGACCATCAGCTACCCAAAGAGGCAAGTGAATACATGACATGCTGCATCTCCTGACTGAGACCTTACTGGCCTCCCAGTGCTAGCTCCCAGCACCAGTAAAAATGCTGGTCTTCTTGGGATGCAGAAATCCATAAATGCCTTTCCATTTGTCTCTCTCTCCTTCCAGTTGTGTGCATCTACAGGAGGCACAGCAGGCGTGCCGGAGCTTCTTGATCCAAAATACACCCATCTTCATTAGGAGGATGTCCCCGCTGACAGAGGCACCAGCTATTCCCTCTTCTGTTTGGGCAGTTGCATCCTTGAAGGGAGCAGTGATGGCCGATCCCGTGTGGGTCACAACTGGAAAGAATGGTGCATAGACACCACATTGCTGGAGAAGGTCTTGCTTGGCTTATGCGAGCCAGGCCAGCAGCTTCACCCAGCGGCCCTCCCCACTGAGAGGGGAGAGCTGAACCACTTGTGTACAACCGCACACTGCCCCTGCCCCACACTGGCCAGAGGGTGCTGTGCAGGGCCCCCGGGAAGGTGATGTGTGGGCCAGGGGTGCTGTGAAGGAAACCCCCACGGAAAGCTGGGGAAAGCTGCAGGGCAGGCAGGGGGGAGAGGGAAAGGGAGGCAGTGCCCCTGGGGAGACAGCTCCAGCCCCCAGGCTGCTCTAAGCCCCGCTCCTGCAGGACTCCCCTGCCGCCAGGCTTTCCCGAAGGACAGCGACACCCCGGGTGTCAGACTGCTCCCCCGGGAATGACCCCACCTCTGGGCTCCAGCCTGTCCCCGGGGCAGCGAGGGAGCCCCAGGCGTGCAGGGTGCCCCAGGACCTGCTTCTCCCCGGTGCCCCCGGCACTGCCCTCCTCTGCGGGCTCTGCCCACTGCCAGGGCTGGAGGGAGCCCCGGCATCCAGGATGCTTTATCCCCCCCGACTCCCCCCAGTTGGGTACTCTTGTAAAGCACCAAGCTTGCTGAAGGGGCTCCTGGTGCCATGGGCGCTGGGCAAAGAGACCTTATCAGTGATGCTGTGGGGACAAACATCCCTCCTCTTGCCCGGAGGGCTCTGTCCCCACAATTAGCTGCGGGTGGCTGCCCGGGCACAAGGGCCTCCTTCATCGTGTCACTTTGAACAGCCACATCCTGCTCAGTGATGGCAAAAGCCTGGGCCAAGGACCAGGGCATGGAAGGGACACTCTGTGGGGACAAGGGCCAAGAGCTGTGGCCAAGTCCCAGCAAGGGAGAGGGTTGTAGGCAGAGCCTTGTTTGGGACGGGGCCACTGGGACCCACTGTGTGGGGGCAGTTCTGCAGAGTTCTGCAGACCCATGCTGTCTGGAGGGCACGGGATTTCCCCCTCTGTTCTGTGCTCTGGGGAGGTCACGGCTGGGAACTGGACCCGTGTGGGGCCACAGTGCAAGGGGAATGGAGTGGGCTGGAGCTGGGCACTGACACCACCTCAGCACTTCCCCCAAGCTCAACCCTCATCTCCGGGGGCCCAGCATTCACCAGTGCTCCCCATTGCCTCCAGGGACGGAAGATGACAGTCACCCAGCTGTCCCCATTGCCCATGCCCCCAGTTGTCCTCCGTAGGGTGTGCAGCTGTCAGGGGCGCACTGCCCTCACCACCCGCTGATGCCTGAGCAGTTCCCTCTGCAGCTGCCCCAGGCGGGAAGCTGGAGTGATGCCGGGGAAGGTGGCTGGATCTGTACCGGAGGCGGTGGTCAATATGTACCAGGGCTGGGCTTGTTGCCAGGGCTGGTGTCTCTGCCAAGCCTGGCTTTGCCCTGGGGGCTCTCGGGGCTGGGAGGGGCAAGGAGGAGTTCGGGCAGGGATAAATCTGCCCCTCACCTTCTCCAGCTTCACCCAGGACTCACCACACCACAGAGGAAGATGAAGGTTGCAGTGCTCAGCATGGCCCTCCTCTTCACCATCCTGCTGTGCACCCCGGACAATGCTGAGGTGAGTCCCCAATGCCACAGGGAGGGGCTCGAGGCTGAGGATGGGGCCTGGTGGCAGGACATCTGCTGTCCTGCAGAATGACATTGTAGTGGTGAGCTTGGCCTCTCCCTTTCCCAAGCAAGGAGCTCCTCCAGGCTCCCATGCACCTCCAGCCCAAAGCAATGCAGCTTTCTGCCTCCCGCAATTCTGTCTGTTGTCTCCGCTTCCCCTGCAATTAACCTTCTGGTGCCCAGAGCCTGAGTTCCTCAATGAGTGGTCGGACCTGTCCCCTCCCTGGGAGAGTCCACTGCAAACTCCTCTAATGGCACCTGCCAATTTCCAATCTTGGTGCCCCCACATCTACCCCTTCTGGGCCTCCCCATCCCATCCTTTTGTGACTCTCACACATCACTTCCTTAGATCTCTTCAGTGTCCTTTCTAGAGTCCCCAAATCCTCTTCCTTTTATCTTTCCCAATGCCTTGCTTTCAGTCTTTCCCCTCGGTCTTTTGCCTTTCATCCTGTCCACTGTGGTAGTGTCCCCAGATCACCTTCCTTCAAACCCAACTCCCAAACACCATCCCGATCCCCTTGTTTTGGTCCTCAGCAGTCCTCTCCTTCTGCCCCCACCGACCACCTCGCTTGAACTCCCCATATCCCCTCTATTTCAATTCCTTTACCCCTCACTCGCATCCGACACAGTGCTGTCCATTTAACACCTGCAGCCCAGTCCCTTGGGGTCCACTAATTCACCCCAGTTCTCCGTCTTTGGGTCCTCTCCTCCCCCATCCTCTTTGGAGGCCCTGAATTCTCCACACTATCTTTATCTCCATCCCCACCCCTGGGCCTTGTGTGAACAGCTATCCCAGGTGTAACTTGGGAGGAACGGAGCTGGAAGGAGCAGAAAGGATTTCCCCTCTCAGAGCAGGGGGAACTATGGGCCTGGGGGGAGTGGGGAAACCCGTGCCCCACCCACAGCCCCACCAAGGTCCAATCCAGACCACCCCTTTTCTCTCTTTCCCTAGGCACTCTTGGAAGGAAGTGGAAGTCTTAACCTTGATGTAAGTAGTGGGATGGACTGGGGGAACGGGAGGGCAATTTGGTCCTCCCATCCCTTGCTGGGACATTCTAGTGACCAGTGAGGTCTCATGGTCTCTCTACAGGAGAAGGTACTCAAATCCCCGATAGGAAAGAGGTCTGAGGTGGGTACCACAAATTCTACTGGCCCCCAACCCTCCCCTCCTATGACCACAACACTCCAGGGCATCCCAGTATACCCCTGTACACCCCACTGAACCCCAGAAAACACCTCTTCACCCCAGTCTTTTCCCAGGGAGGCCCCCTTCCCCAGGGCTCCCATTGCATTCCCATCCATCCCATTACAACCCAGTACACCCCAGGATACCCCAGAACACACACAGGCACCCAAGTGGGCCCCTTCCCCAGGATCCCCACTGCTCTCTGTGCACCAACATACAAACTCATGTACCCCATTCCTTCCCAGAAGCACCTTACCCAAGGACCCCATTGCTTTCCCCTGTCTCCCAGTATACTGCAGTGCTCTCAAGTGTGTCCCTAACTCTCCCTTTCTCCCCAGCCTCCTGTGGCTGAGCTGGCAGTGGACCTTGCGCGCCAGAGACGTGTGGCTGTCGACGTTGATGTCTAGGTGAGCAGCATCAGGGTGTCTCCAGCCCCACAAAGGATGCTGAGCCCCGTCGGATCCCTGAGCCCTCTGGGTTGGGCAGAACTTGGGTATGGGAGAGGGAAAGAGAGGGGACTGTCCATGATCCATGTCCCAGGGTGACTGGGACAGAGCTGCCTCCATGCCGCTTCTTGCACCCAGTGGGGCTCTACAGACCCAGAGGGTCACCATGCAGGCCAGGCAGGGTCTCTGGTGCCATACACACCCCAAGGATCACTGTGAGGGCTGTGCAGGGTTCTGGGAGATTTAGGGGCATTTCAGAGTAGAGACACACTGGGCGAGGGACTCTGGGTGCCATATGGTCTCAGGAGAGCCAAGTCGAGTCCTTGGTCTGTTGAGGGCTCCAATTCCCAGCTCCTTCCCCAGGGCTCTGCAGAGAGAGACAGTAGGCGACAAGGCCACTCTCATGTCCCAGTTGACAGTGGGGGTCTCATTTGGGTCTCTCTCTTTCAGGACTGGAAGTGGTGGTGACACCCTTGCCCTGTTCCCCTCCAGCAGCATGAGGAGATGATCATCCCTGGATGACCCCACCTGATCCCCTGGGAGCCCTGGGCCATTCCCCCCTAATGATCAATAAACCCCTTTAGCAAAGCTATTCTCTGCGTGTGTGTCTGTGTCTGTTTCGGTGTCCCCTTTCGCCTGCCAGTGCCCAGACGCCTGGGTCCTCTCTGGCTCTACCACGGCAATGAGCAGAGTGACTGAGGGAGTGAGGACACCTGGGGTGTCTCTGTAAAGGAGATCCCCATTCCCACCCACCGTGTGCCCCCCGAGAAGGG
This sequence comes from Vanellus vanellus, assembly GCF_965231255.1. NCBI lineage: Eukaryota > Metazoa > Chordata > Aves > Charadriiformes > Charadriidae > Vanellus > Vanellus vanellus. The sequence goes on from NW_028128889.1 coordinate 848,976, forward strand.
CAGATTAGGGCAAACTGGAGTGGCCCCCCATGAGGCTGGGAGAGGCGAAGGGCAGACAGTGCCAACCCTCGGGGCAGACAGTGCTTTGGAGGCACAACGGGAAAGTGGTTCTTACCAGGGCTGTAGTGAGCACCAAATGGCACCATTTGGTATTGGGGCAGGAGAGGAGCACAGGGACAGGCAGCCTGGGCCCCTGGGTCTTCTCCCTGCTGTGGGAGGGGGGTGGTTCCCTGCCCCATGGACTCAGCACTCCTGCCTTCACGGATGATTTCAGAGCCCCGTGATGGGCCAATGTGCCTTCCTCAAGCCCCAGCCCGCATTCTTCTCCTGGGAATGCCTCATCACAGGCCAGGAAGGCAGGTCATGGGAATCAGATGCTGGAGAAGTGCTGGGTCCTGCACTTAGGTCACAACAACCCCATGCAACGCTACAGTTCTTGCAAAGTGTGGTTGGAAAGCTGCCTGGCCGAAAAAGACTTGAGGGTATTGGTGTACAGCCGGCTGTGTATGAGCCAGCAGCGTGCTCAGGTAGCCAAGAAGGCCAACAGCATCCGGGCTTGTATCATAAATAGTGTGGCCAGCAGCACCGGGGAAGTGATTGTTCCCCTGTTCTCGGCACTGCTGAGGCCTCACCTTGAGTACTGTGTTCATTTTTTGGCCCCTCACTACAGGAGGGACATTGACGCACTGGAGCATGTCTAGAGAAGGGCAAGGAAGCTTGTGAGTGGTCTAGGAAACAAGTCTTATGAGAGGCGGCTGAGGAACATGGGGTTGTTTAGTCTGGTGTTGTGGTTTTGGCTGGACTTCTACCAAAATAAATGACAGATGCTCTCCTTTAACTTCTCTCCCAAGGGAGAGAAGAATGAGAGAGAGAGAAACTGATGCTGTGAAAAGAAACTTAATTATTTTAACAAAATATTAATAATCAATTAATTGGAAGAAGATTTGATCCTAGTAATAAGAAAACAATGGAATATATTCAGTATATAGAACCCGTATGGAGCACACAGTATGACAATCACATCACTGGCAAGCACTGAGAAAGTTCCAGACTGGACTCAGCAATGGATGGGAACTGGATTGCAGATCAAGAGTCAGGAACGCACAGACCGGGATCAAAGGCAAATGAAAACACAGAGTCCCCCTTGGACACAGGCTATTGAAGAAAGAGCACTGACCCTTGATCCCTCAGCTTTTACACTGAGCACGAGGCAGATGGGATGGAATGCCCCCTTGGTCAGGTTGGGGTCACCTGTCCTGTCCGCTCCTCCCCGCAGGTGGGACCCCTTTACGCTCTTCTGCTTCCGACCCTCCAATGGGTCAAATACCAAAGTGAGCCGCCCTTGGGTGTTATAGCAATAGGTATAAGCAGGAGCCTCTCTGCATACCATGCCCGGGCATCAGCCATAAACACAGGTCTTATCCCTCTGAGGGTGAACAGTGTCTGCACAATGTGCTGTTAATTTCAGTAGTTAGAAGAGGCTCAGCTCAAAAGTGAAGTTCCTGAACAGAAAACCCGTTCTGCTTCACCTCAAACCAGGGCAACACTTTTAAGATTCAGCTGGACAGGGTGCTGGGCCATCTAATTGACACTGTGCTTTTGCCAAGAAAGATTGGACCAGATGACCCTTGAGGTCCCTTCCAACCTGCTATTCTATGATTCTAAGATTTTTTTCAGTGCTGTTCAGTGACAGGACCAGCAGCAATGGGCATGAGCTGAAACACAGCTCTGAACATCAGGAAAAGTATTTGAACTGAGGGGTGGCACAGGTTTCCCAGAGAGGTTGTGGAGTCTCCATCCTTGATGATATTCAAGAGGCATCTGGACATGATCCTGGACAACTGGCTCTAGGTGGCACTGCGGGAAAAAAGGAGTTGACCAGATGACATTTAGCAGTCTCTTCCACCCTCAACCATTCAGCAATTCTGTGAAAAGGTAAATGATCCTTGATTTGGCCTTTGCCTCTAGTCTCAGGGGTCTGGGATTACTGAAGGCTCATCTAAGAAGCAAAGAGTGAGGTTGAAAGGGCATCAAATCCCTCAGCCTTGTCAATGTCCTGTGTCAGCAGGACTCCCGCCCCATTCAACTGTGGTCTCATGTTTTCCCAAGCCTTCCCTTTGCTGTTGACATAGTTGTAGCATCCTTTCTTGTTGCCCTTCATATCCCTTCCCAGATGAAACTGGAGCACGTTCCCCATGGGAGCATGGCTGTGATCATCTGAAGTAAGCCTTAATCTTCCTCAATCATCTTCTGTAATGTTCCTGATTCCTTTGAGAAGACACCCACTACCTCACCCATGTGTCTCTGCCCACTAACTCATTTGTTCTCAGCTGACTCATCACCTCTCCCCAAGCAGACATCCAGACATTCCCACTGCTCTCTCCCATGACCTGTTAGGAATAGGTCTAGAGGAGGCCACGGAGATGAAGAGAGGGCTGGAGCACCTCTCCTTTGAAGACAGGCTGAGAGAGTTAAGAGAAAGTTGGAGAGGGACTTTTTACAAGGGCATGTAGTGATAGGACGAGGGGGAATGGCTTCAAACTGGAAAAGGCGAGATTTGGAATAGATATTAAGAAGAAAATTTTCACTTTGAGGGTGGTGAGGCACTGGAACTGGTGAGGCTCAGGGAAGTTTTGGAGGCCCCATCCCTGGAGGTTCTCAAGGTTGGACAGGGTGTTGATCTTCTTGTTCTAGTGGGAGGTGTCCCTGCCCATGGCAGGGATATTGGAACGACATGATCTTTAAGGTCCCTTCCAACCTAAACCTTACAATGATTCTATGATCCTATGAAGAGGACCCTCCTCCCCTTCATGGCCTTCAGTCTCCTCTGACTAGCCTTAACTGGCATCAATTTAAATCAAGATTTCAGTTCACCGAGGATCTCTGATGAAGTCCTCAGAAGATGTTTTCAGGATTCTGTTGCTCAAAGTGAATTGGAAGGAACTTGGGGTGAATTCAGTTTTGACTCTGTTGTGAGCAGGAGGTTGGTCAAGAGACATCCCAAAATCCCTCCCAACTTGAACAGTTCCGTGATAAACCTGTCATCTCTGATGGTGACCACTGTCGTTCTTGCAGCCATTAATTCCTCATCTGCATGTGGGTTAGCACCAAGCATGGTAGCCCCAGAGCCAGACCCTCACAGTGGTGTCCTGTTGCCACCAGGGCCTGAACCATCATCAGCTCAGTGTTTCACTGTGGGTGACTGCTTGTTCAGACAGAACAGGCTGTCCCTACAGCCTGCAACAGCTGTGCATTGCACAGGGTGACCAATGAGAGTGACACAGAACGTGATGGCATGAGGGTGATGATATTCCAACATCCCTGCAGTCCCTTGCTAATCCAGTAAATCCAGGGGGATTGGAAGAGCCCTAAACCTCTCAGGCATGCATTGGTAAGGTTGACCTTGTCAGTAGGAGAGGCTGAAAGAGCTGAAGTTGTTCAATTGTGAGATTAGGGGGCTTTAACAAGAACATCAAAATACTACTTTCTACCACTACCAGGAGGTCACCAAGGAGGCAGATCCAGGTTCTTCCCTGTTGTGTGTGAGGAAACACTGTTTACCCATGAAGAGAGTGAAGCACTGGAGCAGGCTGGCCAGTGACGTTGTGCTGTGTCGTTCCTTGGAAGGTTTTAAAGCCAACATAAATCAATCCCTGAGCAACCTGGTGTAATCTAATAGCTGCACTTGCTGTGAGATGGACATTGGCCTAGAGAGCTTCTGCGGTCCCTTCAACATGAGTGACTGCACATGTCATTCCACCACAGGTCTTCTCTTCACCATGGTAGGGAAAGTACTCAGACTCTCCAAGACCCTGGAAGTAAGGCAGACATAGGTTTGGTCAGATCATCTGGGTTGTTCTTGTCTCACACCAGTACCTGCTGCTCACATCCAGAGCTTCTTGGATGGTATCCCCAAACCAGCCTTGATCTAGTCCTTAGCTTCACCTGCCATTAACTTTCTCCCTCTTTTCTTCCCTTTGATCTTTCTTGTACTCTCCAACATAAACAGCAGACCTCTCTTTGCTCTTTCCTCACTGGCCCTGGCTTTGCTTGCTTTGCAGCTGTTTATGAAATCGTCACCATGGATAATCTTAAATCAGAAAGAAGTTGCACTAAAGTAGCACCACCTGTTAGTATTTGTAGTGCCCTTCAACTCCCTGTGCTGTTACCTTGTGAGGGACACCACCATCAGGGTGACCAATTACACGATAATATTAACAGTTGAGAAAAGGGAGCTTCAGTCCAGGGGGTCCTTGAGAAACTCTGGGATTTGGGCAACAGAAACCTTGTGAAATTTTACATGGAGAAGAGGCCAGTGCTGCATCGGTGGGAGGAATAATCCTGTAGATGAGGGCAGCCTGGGACCTGCCTGGCTGAGTAGGCACCCTGAGGAGAAGGGCCTGGGCACCACGAGGGGTGCCAGAGGAGCCAGTAGGGCATGCTCACCATGAACAGGGCCAGGTGTATGTGGAGCTGCCTTGGGAGGCGTGTGGGTCACCCACATCAGGGGAGATGTCATCCCACTCCACTCAAACCTCGTGTGGCCATCTCTGGACTAGCGTGGCCCTCTTTGGGGCTTCCTGTTCTAGACAAGAGGGGAGGAATGGAGAGTGTCCAGAGGAGGTCTGCCAATACGGGATTCATGGCCTCAAGCACATGCCCCATTTGGGGAGTCTGAGGGACCTGAACTCCTTCAGCCTGGTGAAGTGGAGGCTCAGAGCACCACAGTCACAACCTGTAACTGCTTGAAGGGTGGTTTCAGAGATGGTGGAGCTTTTCTTCATAGTGGTCAAAAAGCAGGAGAGAGGACGAATGCCACAAAGTGTGGCTTGGGAGGTTGAGACTAGAAAAGAAGGAAATGTCACTGCAAGGGCAGTGCTGTGGAACAATCGGGCAGCCAGAGGGAGGCTGGACCAGCCCATGGCTTTGTCTTTCAAGGACCAGCCAGGGAGGATGGAGAGATATCAGTAAGGGCAGTGAGATATTGAGGTGAAAATGAAAGACAATTGAGTGCCTTCAAAGAAAGAAGGGGGAACTGAAAGCCCCCACCGGACGTGATCTCTTCTTCAGCATGGCTATGGCTACTGTCTTTGCCACCAAGTCCTACCAGAAGTACTTAAACCTTTTTCAGGAAGACATCATTACCTCCTTGCCCCACCCAGAAATGCCATGCCATACTCCTGCCCTCGGCATTGCACATCCCCACATCACACTGCCCCAGGAAGAGCCCTGAGCAAGGGTTGAGGGACGAGATTTCCTTTCCCAGGGACTGCAGGTCAGAGCATGGCCCTTTGGCTCAATGTAACACAGTCAGGTGTACTCAGCATCAGAGCCACCTTTAATTTTCTATTCCCTACTTGAGTCATTCCTGCTTCCAGTTTTCTGCTCTAACGAGCCCCTGGGGAGGCTTTGTTGGTAATGGTCCTCAGTGGGACCTATTAACACTCCAAGAAAGTGTTGGGTTTGGAGATTACATGTGTAATTGACTTCTTGATACCTATCTTCAACTTCCTCTCAGTGTCTGACGTCCATGGACTCTGCCTCAAACCCACCAGAGGGGTCATTAAAATGCCTTGGGCTGATGCTCTGCTGCTGAGCTGGGCCGGGCTCTTGGGACAGAGGGAGCACTTGGTGAGCGGGTGCTGCTGTAGAAAGACAGCTCTGCCCAGGAGCAGCTCCTCTGCAAAGCGCAGCAGGGCTGAGGGAACAGCTTCAGATACGAGGATGAGATAAGCTATGTAGAGAGAGCGCTTAAAGGGAGTTGGGAGTGGGAAGACAGCTGAGAGCTCACTATGGGAGAAAGCTTCACAGCCCTCTGCACGGTAAGTCTCGGGCTTCAGGGCAATGCCACCACAGTTTCTGAAGGCTTCTCATAAAGCTGTCATAGCCCACAGCTTATGGGATTTTTCTCCAGTGTAGAGGAGGGTAAGGGAGTTCTTCACAGCAGGGCTTCCTTGCAGCACCATCAAAGGAACAGTGCCTGATGGCTGCCTTGTCCTGGGATGGCTGCAGGGCTGTGCAGGCGTTTGTGCAGCCAGGGGTGCCCAGGGCTGTCCCTTGGAGCAGAGTTCCTGTTCCCCAGGGGACTATGTTCTGGGACAGGGACTTTGCCTCCTGTCACAGTCAACACTCAGCATGCCCTGTGTGCTTCTGCTCTCAAGGATGTGGCATTCCAGGCAGCAGCTGCCTCACTGTGGCCAGAGCTCTGGCAGAAGAGAATCTCCTGAGCGCCCCTCTGTCCCTTCCTGGCCTTGCCTGCCTTGGCAGAATCACCGGGGCACGTCTCCCTGTTTCTCCACCCATCCATGCTGCTTCTGCTGCTCTGGTTTTCAGACTCTCTGGGCTGGGGGGCTTCAGCAGCAGTTCAGCAACTGATCCTGCAGGTCGTGCCATGCAGATGTGTGCATGGTGCCCAAGCCCTCATTTAAACTGTTAGTCTCTAGGCAATGCAGTGCCCCACAGCTCTGTTCTGCCGCCAGGGGTATTGGGAGTAATGATGGTCAAAAGCTCTTTTATATCAGCGGTAGGTTTAACCTGCGATCACTCCTGGTTCCTGTCTGCCTCTTGCTGCACAGCACGACTGACTCCTCTGGAGCCCACAGCAGAGTCCCCTGCTCCCCACTGAACCCTCAGCCAGCACAAACCAGGATCATGCCAGGATCTGCACAAACGTCTCCCTGGAAGGAAAGAAATCATTTGGGGGAGTTTAACATGACAAATGGAACAGGTTCTGCTCAGGGGTGTCTGTCCTTGCTCTTCACTGTCTCTTCCTCCTTTGACAGGCCCCTGTGTGAAGAAGGAACAAATGTCCAACAGCAGCTCCATCACTGAGTTCCTCCTGCTGGCATTCGCAGACACACGGGAGCTGCAGCTCTTGCACTTCTGGCTCTTCCTGGGCATCTACCTGGTTGCCCTCCTGGGCAACGGCCTCATCATCACTACCATCGCCTGCGACCACCGCCTCCACACCCCCATGTACTTCTTCCTCCTCAACCTCTCCCTCCTTGACCTGGGCTGCATCTCCACCACTCTCCCCAAAGCCATGGCCAATTCCCTTTGGGACACCAGGGCCATCTCCTACTTGGAGTGTGCTACACAGGTCTTTCTGTTTACCTTCTTGATCTCAGCAGAATATTATATTCTCATTGTCATGGCCTACGACCGTTACATTGCCATCTGCAAACCCCTGCACTACGGGACCCTCCTGGGCAGCAGAGCTTCTGTCAATCTTGCAGCAGCTGCCTGGGGCAGTGGCTTTCTCTATGCTCTGATACACACTGCCATTACATTTTCAATACCACTCTGCCATGGCAACACTGTGGACCAGTTCTTCTGTGAAATCCCGCAGATCCTCAAGCTCTCCTGCTCACACTTCTACCTCAGGGAAGTTGGCTTTCTTGTGTTCGGTTCTTTTCTTTTTTTGGCATGTTTTGCTTTTGTTGTACTGTCGTATGTGCAGATCTTCAGGGCTGTGCTGAGGATGCCCTCAGAGCAGGGCAGACACAAAGCCTTTTCCACGTGCCTCCCTCACCTGGCCGTGGTTTCCCTCTTTATCAGCACTGCCATGTTTTCCTACCTGAAGCCCCCCTCCATCTCCTCTCCACCCCTTGATCTGGTTGTCTCCATTCTGTACTCAGTGGTGCCTCCAGCAGTGAACCCCCTCATCTACAGCATGAGGAACAAGGATCTCAAGGATGCCCTGAGGAAACTGTTCCAAGGGGTCTTGCAAAATCAACAGTAATTTTCTTCCCCTTCTCTGCAGAGTGCTCAGGATGTATTTTAGACCAGCCCCTTGCTTTTTTTTTTTTTTTTTTCTTTTTTCACTGATAATCTGTTGCCTTTGCAGATGACATTGAAGTTCTGCTTCTTGAGAAGTTTCTTCTACACCAGGGACATCTCCTACTTGGGGTGTGCTGCACAGGTCTTTCTGCTTGTCTTCTTGATTGAAGCAGAGTTTTATCTTCTGACCCTCATGGCCTATGACCGCTACATGGCCATCTGCAAACCCCTGCACTATGGGACCCTCCGGGGCAGCAGAGCTTGTGTCCACATGGCAGCAGCTGCCTGGGGCAGTGGGTTTGTTCATGGTGTGCTGCACACAGCCAACACATTTTCCATACCACTCTGCCAGGGCAATGCCTTGGACCAGTTCTTTTGTGAAATCCCCCAGATCCTCAAGCTCTCCTGCACAGACATAGACTATCTCAGGAAAGCTGGGCTTATTGTACTTAGTGCCTGTTTATTCTCTGTGTGCTTTGTTTTCATTGTGCTCTCCTACGTGCAGATCTTCAGGGCGGTGCTGAGGATGCCCTCGGAGCAGGGATGGCACAAAGCCTTCTCCACGTGCCTCCCTCACCTGGCTGTGGTCTCCCTCTTTATCAGCACTTCATTTTTTGCTTACCTGAAGCCCCCCTCCATCTCCTCACCATCCCTGGATCTGGTGATGGCTGTTATGTACTCTGTGGTGCCTCCAGCAGTGAACCCTCTCATCTACAGCATGAGGAACCAGGAGCTCAAGAATGCCCCGTGGAGACTGATCCAAGGGGTCTTGCACCATCAACAGGAATTCTCTTCCCCTTCTTTGTGTGGTACGCGGAAAGTATTTTAGGAAGACCTCTGTATTTCTTTTCTCTGATAATCATACTTAGAGGTAATTGCTTGTGATCACAGCACTTCCCTTGACGCTCTGTCCTGTCATGTGTGATCCTTGAAGAAGTATGTGTCACCTCTCACCTCTTGCCTCCCTAATAGCATCTCTGCAAAAAAAGCGATGTCCCGAGTGTGGTGCCTGAAGGCTGGGGTCTCCTTGATTCAGTTGATGTTAAAACCAAACCCAAGGAAATGGACAGTGTCTTTCCACCTTGTTTTCTCCCTGTGTTTGGGGGAATAAAGTTATGGTATCACTGGGATCTTTCAGACACCTAGCAGTTGAAGGCACTCTTATTCACTTTGAGGTGCAGGAGAGATCACGCAGGACCTCCTTGTCACCCTCCTCAGGCTGTCACAGCTATGGTGGGACTGATGGCAGATGTCAGTCCATGTGGAAAGGAATCTGGAGTAGTCAGGGGAGGATGGGGACACTCCATGTCCTCTGGGGTGGGAAGGGAATGGAGACTCAGAAGGTGAAACACCCTCAAGATTAAGTCCCCCCAGGAGAAAGCACCAAAGCCAGGTGCCCACAAACCAGGACTGTGCCGTGCCGTGGGAGGCAGTGAAGATGCAGCGGGCCCAGGGAAGGGAGACTGGAGAGGTGGGGGAGCTGCCTGAGGAGCCCCAGGACTCTGGTGCTGTGCTGGGGAGCAGGGCAGGCGGGGAGGCCGAGCAGGGCAGAGGCAGTGTGGGCGGGGGATGCCCCGCAGCTGAATGCAGGAGAGCCCGAGAGTGAGCGGGCTCTGCTGGCACTTGGGGCCAGCTCCAGCCCTGGGCTGGTGGGGAGGCTGAGAGCCCGCTCTGCCCGCCAGCAGCTGCTGTGGCCTTCCGAGGGGCTGGGGCTGTGGGGGGAGTGCCCAGAACCCCGCAGTACCCTGTGGCCAGCGCTGCTGTGGGGCCAGCCCAGACTGGGCTGCTCTGCTGGGCTGGGGAGAGGGCAGGGGAGGTGGGGGAGAGCCAGGGAGGCTCTGGATTAGTGTTGATTGAGCCCAGGAGAGAGCAGTTCTTCCAGTGTCTGGGCCACATAATAATACACTGGACCAGAACGATACATAATGGTCTAACACAAAAGGTAGAAAAGGTGGAGAGCAACGGACCAGAACACAGTAGTCTGCCCGGTCCCCATGGTCCTGCCGTATGAAGATAATAACGATGATCGATCACTCCTGACAACATAGCATGGTTACATGGACCATCTTTTAATAATAAACAATCCCAACTTATATGATGGGACAGCACTGCGTTACTGGGGACAGAATCGGGAGTACGGAATAGCATAGATGCTGAGGTCTTAGTGAACAGACTAACTGCTAGTACCGATGACCTGACCAAATTGGAACGCCCACTACAGTCCTCTTTATCAGCCTTGGGAGCAAGTCAGTGTCTCTGATCAGACATTTTACCTTATTGGGAAGAAAGTGAAAAAAATGATCATCAATTAATTGCAAAAGCCCTCAGAGCAACCCAAGGTAACACCTCTCTTGCCTTGAGTTGTATCCGAGCACACTTGTGGATACAGCTTATGGTAGCAGCCATTCTTGGAGAAAGAGAAGGAGGAACCCTACCCTCTGAAACTTGTAAATTGATTTGGGACAATGCCTCAGAATTTGAAAAACAGTTTCAATCATGCTGGCAACTCTGCAACTTCACTTATCACATGGAAAGTGATAAGATTGTTGCCTTCATCCTCACAATACGCAATGCTTCAGTGTACACTATATACCCAATCACTGCGTTAGGACTAAATCACAATGGAACTGTCCTCTATCCCTTAGAGGACAGAGCGTGGGCCAATCAAAGGGAGGAAAGTGACAAACAGCTGATGTCAACACATGCATTGTGAGAGACCAACAAGGTTTCATTTGCAAAAGTATCACTCTTGAAGCTGAAGACATCTGTTAAGATACAGAACAAAACATCTGCCACTTTGAAATCCACCCAAATGAGATTCCTGAATCTGTCATCAGACATTGGAAAAGGATGTGTCTGTATTGTGTGAATCTTTATTGATAGCTGATCTTGCTTACAATATAACCAATCAGATCAACTTATGTGTATGCATCTTGTCCATGATTGTTGGTTGGAATTTACTTTATCTGTACCAATTCATGATGATTTGTCTTTTGATTACATGATATATCACCAGCTACAGCCCACACCTATCAGAATGAGTCTAAGTATAATCAAACAGCTCCTTCAGCACCCAGATTTAATCAACCTTCTACAACAAGCATGAGAGACTGGACAAAGTCTCTTATCACAGTCCAGTGAGATGTTAAAGAAATACATCAATCTTAAAAAGGAGTGTTAAAAAGTGGAGGTTGATATCCAGAACACCGATGGTGGGAAATCCTGTTTGGATGGTCTCTAACCGCAACTGGAATACTAAACCCGGTGTTACAGCCTATCGTGATCTTACTGACTGCTGTTATATTATGCTTGCTGTTAAATATTGTCTTATACATTGCAGTTTGGAGGATGGCTAAACAAACTGCATTCCTGCAAAAATATCCCTGTGTATATAATGTGACTTAATAACATGTAACAAAATGCTGAGGAACTAACCAAACACAAAATCTCCCTCAAATTATACTTGGACTGAGGCATTCCATGTTTATAGGCATAGAGACAAGAGGCAACAAAACAGCAGCTCTATGGACGAGGTAAATTAACGTTAGTCACGGGCAGATTGTGGTGGGGAACCCCCCTCCTCCCAGACCACTCGGTACTTGCTGAGATTTCCTCCCCACCTGAGCCACAAAATAACACAGTAGATCAGAACAATACATAATGGTGTACCATGAAAGATAGAAAAGGTAGAACACAACAGACCAGAACACAATAGTGTGCCTGATCCCTACGGTCCTACACTTTGGAGATAATAAGTACAACCCATCACTACTCACAACATATGGGTCGTGGCCACAAAGAAAGGGAATACCAGGACCCCAAGTCCTTGCAACTTCTGGGCTTGCGTACTTTCTGGTTGAAAGTACTGGAATATTGCATTGTCTGAGCTGGTCCGGACTGGAAAAGTACATGATGAAAGTCAATTATCTCAGATCCTATAAGTAGCAATTATCATAAAGACCATTTGAACTCTTCTGGATCGCAGTGGGCTGTGGCCAGGATCTCCCCTGAATGGGGACACCGCTCAGGCTGACACCCCGAGGACTAGAAGGCCAGAGTGAGAGAATCCCTCTTGAGCCTCATATACCGCCCCTTGAGGAACACCAATGCATTGTGAGTATTTATCCTAAACTCGGGAAAGGGAAATTGTGACTATAGGCTAGCCTCTCTCCCACCCACCCCTCCACCTATGTGTTTGTGATATACACATTAGCTTTGTGGATGTGGATATTCTGCCGTTTGTCCATGTACGCGTAGGAGTTAAAAGCAGTACCTGTTGGCTCGTTAGATCCATTATGAAATTATGAGCATTATAGCTAATATGCTATTATGAAATTCCTGATTCCAGGAATCAAAGACCTCTGTCTGTGTGTGGGGGTGTGTGCATGCGCACTTATATGCTTTCCTTATGTGCATATGTATTAACTTGAGACGTGTGCTCTTGCCCATATGTATATGTATTGATTTGGAATACTCTATAGGACGTTAGTGTGAATCTTCCCATCTTCGAATCTGTAGCTCAGTCGCTGTTCAATTATTTTGTTAAATCACTTTGCAAACCTCTAAATTGGTTAATGATTAAGTGCTGCTAAAATTCCACCTCTTGATCTACCTTAAATCACTAATAAATTTTTAATCACTGTACATCATAACTGTGTCAGTTATTTCCCTCTGCTCTAACAAACCCATGGGGAGGCTTGCTCTGGAATGGCCCTCCGTGGGGCCAATTAATGCTCCAACACACTTTGGCGTTTGCTGCTGACTTTAACTCCTGGACAGGTTGTTCACTCTCAGTATCTGAGGTTCACGGGCTCAGCTCCAAATACACCATGGGGCTCGTTAAAGTGCAGAAAGCCCAAATGAGCAACATCTCTTCTGTAATTTTCTGCAGGGCTTCCAGGCTTGTACAGCTAATTGGAGAGGTCTCAGGAGTCTACTTACAGTGGAAGATTTGAATGTGAACTGAAAAAAAAAATTGGTTTTAATTTTGAAGCATATTTTATTTTATGTTTTCAGTGTACAGAAGTGCTGGCAGCTTTCTCCAACTGATACTGAAGCAGAGGGTGTCCTGAGCAGATCTGCAGAGGCAGCAACAGCTGTCCCCTCGAGGTCCCCCACTGTATGTACAACTTTCCTCCCCACCTCCCCAACCTCACCACTTCTCTCGGGGGCCGCCTGGGACTTGCATTCTTTTCCTACATCACATTTCTGCACTGAACTCTGTAGATCACTGTTACAGCTTCTTTGTACCAATTCCCACCTGATTTAACCTGAGAGTTGTCTGTAAATAGATACAGGTTTGTAATTAATATTGAACAACCACAAGTAAAATACAATTATTAATTATTAATCAATAAATTATAATTGATTTTTATCAATTATATGATAAACCAATATTTCTTATTAAATTAATAAATTAATAAAAAGAAGCAACACGCTCCTCAACTGCATGCCAGGTCCAAACCTCCAATAAGGTCCAGTTTCCTCAAGCAATGACCATACATGACACACTTTAGACAAGAGAATAGGAAATGTTTAATATATACACAGTTTGCAAGTTGGTTTAAGAGTTAATTCAGCAGACTACCAGAAGACAGGAGAGCTTTTAGCTCCACGAATGGGAAAGCAGCAACTCCCTGAAGGTCACAGCGGTGAGAGGTGACTGAAGAAACAATGTGGAAGGAGAGGACAAAAATCCTCACGACTGAGGAAAGAAGACATGGCCAAAAAATACTGAACATATATTAAAATTCTCCATTTGACATGACTCGGGGAAAATTTATTAGTTTTAGTAGAAGTATTCTATCACTTCAGCGAGTGACAAAGTGCTCACAGCTTTTTAAACGTTGACAAAATTTCTCAGGTTCTCAGGCAGAGCTCAGCATCCATTCTTGGCCAAATTCCCAGCCCAGAGCCTTGTCACCAACTCATGTCTCTCGCGATCTCCCTGCCATTCTTCCTGTGGTCACATCTACCTGGCTGCCTCTGCCTCCTGATCCCATGCCCACCTCTAGCAAATGAAGTTGGGGTGTTGTGGGCATCATTTGACAGTCAAATAAAAAATCATTTGTCAATGTGGAAAGCAGTACTGAGTCACGACTGAGAAAGAAAAGAACCTGTGTTCCATCATGTGCTTGTTAACATCATCAGACTTTGCAAAACTCTTCCTCAAAGACAGACTCTCCTAAAAATCCCTCTGCAACCGTACAGAAATTGAGATGCAAGAATAAACTCATTACAGTTGCTGCACACTAACAAGCTCCCAGGGGAAAGTCACAGGGAGTGGAGGGCCATGGCAGGAATAAAGAGGCTTGGAGGTTTAGCAGGGTCTGCTGAGGCTGTGGGTGATGAAGCTGTTTCAGGGAATTGAAGTGGGCTTCCCTGGGGGCTGATTGGAGCACAAACTCAGAGGCAGCGATTTTGGGATGACAAAGAAAGGAGGCCGAGATGTCCTGTGTCGTGTAGCCCCTTGGATGTGCCCTGTCAAGCCGAGGGGCCCAGTGCTGATCCCCAGCCCATTGAAATGGTGATGCTTTTGGTCACCAGGAGCTGAGGTTTCCTTCTGGTCACCATGAGGGCAGAAGCACGCAGAGTGCCTACACCCCTTTGCTTCTCAGACCTGGCACTGCCCAGCTCACCCCAAACTTTTGCCTCTACCCTAACCCGAACACCTAACCTGGAGTTCTCATCGTTAGCCCTTCCCTGAACACTAATGCCAAAGCTGAAACCCTCATCAAGTGCCTCAAGCCTAAACCCTAACCCAACTCCCTCATCCTGTCCCTCAACCTCCCTTCCTCTTCAACCCCTCTTGTAAGCCTCACTCATGTTTCCCAGGAGGTAGAAGGAGGAGAGGGATTGTGAGGTTTTGGAGGGAAAGGCCAGGGAGATGAGATGAGAGTTTAGGGGCAGGCAAGAGGAAGATGAAGGCAAAAGTGTCCTTTCTGGAGAGTAGGTTGGGATGTCATTTCTGCTGGAGAAAGCTGGCTGCTGGGAAGCAGCATTGTGAGGTGCTCAAGAAGAGTGAGGGTTTCATCAGAGAGAAGGGAGTGGAGTGTGAGAGGGACAGCACTTGGTTGCTGTCTGTGATGTCCCTACTCATGCCATGCTAGCCTTAACCCTGGCCCTCACCTCCAGCCCTAACCCCACCCCCTAACCCACAAAGCTGACCAGTACTCCCATCAATTACAAGAAGACCTAAGATGAATCCCAAACCCTCACCCTGAGCCTCACCCTGATCCCCAGCCCTAAAAGGGAAGCTCTTACCCCTCGCCCTACCCTGAGCACAAAGTAGAAATTCTCACCAGAATTTCAGGTTCTCCTGAACACAAACTGCTAACAGAAACCCCAACCCCCTAAGCCCCAGCACCCTCCCTCCAAACCCCTAACCTTCCCACCTGTCCTCTCACCCTCACTCGGAGCTGTTTTTCCCCAGGAGGAAGAGTGAATGCAGAGACTGTGATGTCCTGGAGTAGTCACATGGTGCTGGAAGGTGAATGTGAGATGAGATGTCAGATCAGCTTGTAGGTGATGGGGTGGGTGATGGTGAGGAAGTTCCACTTATGTCAGTTGTGCATCACAATCTCACAGCTGCGTAACAGGCAGGTATCTGTGAAGGCGACTATGAAGCCAGTTCTGTCTGAGAAACTCGCAGGCCAGAAAAAGGAAAATGGCTTGGATGTAGATTGTGAGGTCCCATCTGTCTGTGCAGGTGATAGGCAAGAGAAGTCTCATGGCTGGGTGAAGCACTGTGATGAGCTTGGACCCAGGCACAGTCACCAGGAAGGCCCACCAGGAAGGCACGGTGTGGAGACAAAACGACTTTCTTTGGGCTTTTTGCACTCAAACACTTCGAGAAATGTCCATAGAGTTCCATCCAGTGATAGCGGTGGGAAAGGATTCCCCTGTCATAAGGAATCTTTGGCCAGACGACCTCCAACACTTCTACTTGCTCTTCATGGAGTCAGAGCTTAGGCTTTCTCCTCCTCTTATTATCTCAGACTTTGCTAGGAAACTATCTCAGCTCTGCTGCACAGAGTGCCCTTCTTGGACAGTGAAGAGCCCAGCCTGAACTGGTGGCCGTCTAGAGCCCTAATGCCCACCTGGGAGAAGGAGTTAACATCAAGAGAAACAAGCGATTCACCACGGCCCACAGTAAGGTCACCTACCTAGTGGATGAATGGAAAGTGGGGGATGTAGTTGTTGTGGATTGTAATAAGGCTTTTGATAGTTTCCCTCACAGCATCCTTCTGGACAACTTGTCCAGGTACATGGTGTGCTGCGTGAAGAACTGGCTGAACAGCAGGGTTGAACCCATGCGTAGTTTCAGAGGTAGAAATCAAGGACTGCATGAACCTCACTCAAGGGCAGGAGATGCTCTCCCCTGGGAGCTCTCCCCTATATAGCCACGCAAGGCTGCCTTGGTCAGACACACTCATCCGTTTGGGGGGCCCTGGGGCCACAGTAATCTGTACAAACATAGATATGTGCAGTGCCATGAAAGGACTACATGAAAGGGCTACAAAGATGATTAGGGGATTAGAACATCTCTCCTACGAGGAAAGGCTGAGGGACTTGGGTCTTTTTAGTCTAGAGAAAAGAAGATTTGAGGGGGGATCTTATTAATGCTTACAAATACTTAAAGGGAGAGTGCCAGGGGGATGGGACCAGTCTTTTTTCAGCGGTGCCCAGGGATAGGACAAGAGGGAATGGGCACAAACTTGAACATAGGAAGTTCCATCTTAACGTGAGGAGGAACTTCTTTTCTTTGAGGGTGGCAGAACACTGGAAGAGGCTGCCCAGAGAGGTTGTGGAGTCTCCTACCCTGGAGACATTCAAAACCCACCTGGACGCCATCCTGTGCAACTTCTGTAGGTGACCCTGCTCTGGGGTGGGGGGTGTTGGACTAGACGATCTCCAGGGGTCCCTTTCTAACCCTGACCATTCTGTGATTCTGTGATTCTGTGACACAGGCCTTCTTACCTTCCCATGAACCTCCAACACGAGCTTTCTCTCTACACCCTCTTTGAAGGTGAACCTGGATTCAGACAGCATAAGCAATTGGAGTTTGACCTCTGAAGACCATCTCCACCTTGGAGCTAATACAGGGCACACCCAAGGTGGAGGCCCAGGAAGGAGGTGTTGCAGAGCAGCCTTTTCCGTTTCTGCAAATTAAAGCTAAACACAGATTGAATTTGCTTCTTTACTGCTCCTTTCTTGCTTTCCCCTCCCCTCCCCTCCCCCCCGCCCCCCCTTCTTACAAGCTTAGCAGTTTTCCTTTGAGCAGCTAAAACTTATTTCTCAATTTCTCTGTTTTCAGAAGTCACGTTCTGGAAGTTGCTCAGACCCTTCTAATCATTATTCTGACAGACTTTCTCAAGTTGGTAATGATGCTGTGGGTGTCTGGGGAGGAGCACTGGTCGCACCAGCATTGCTCTCTTCTCTCCTGGGGTTCTTCACTGACTTATAACCAGGTGGGAACAGGAGTGGCAGAGTCCGGGGAACCCCATCCAGGTGTTTTCAAGGGAAATGACAGAAAGGAAGAGAGGTCAGCACCGTCTCCCGCAGCATCATGGAGTGAGGAGTGTGTCCCGGCATTGTGGCTCCTGACAATGGTAACTCCCTTTTGTCACGCTTTGAAGTGCTGAGAGCCCGTGGCAGCACAGCCACTGCCACGGCAGCTGCAGGCATCTGTGGGGCTCGGCTGGGCTCAGAGGAGCAGGTTTGGTTCAGCTTGGAGAAACGCTGCTGCTGAGACAGTCCCCGGGTAAAGAGTCCTCCAGCAGTTTCCCACGCCAAAGCCAGTCCAAACCATGCACTGTGCGTGATCCTGTGAAGCGCTGAGAAAGAAGATGCTGTAGGGTTGGGTGGGGGAGGGGAGTGAAAGGAGCAGACAATGCTGATTATGGAAAAGCTGCCTATAAGCGGCTGCTTTCTGTTAAAAACTTGTGTACACTAAATGCAATATCTGACAGTATTTCAGGAAATAAAAGCATTTAATGCTCCTGTGCATTGGCGTGCATAAGTTGTGAGATTAGGAAAGAGGCCACTTTTCCCTCACATAAACCCTGATTTTCTCTTGGAGATTTCAAAGAGCAGCTCTAAGAGAACTCCATAGATAAAACTCACCAAAATAGGCAGGAACAGTAGGAAGAGAATATTAAAAACAAACAAAAAAAATAATTATGCTCTTAAGACTGGGTGTCTGTGAATTCAAGCAACCTCTTGGACCAAACATGGTGTGTTTTTCACTTGGCTAATGGGAACACTTTTATGACATGTTTTCTAACCAGCTCTTCTCATTATCGATACATCAGAGTTTAAGGTGACTTCTGGAAGGCAGTCAGCGAGAGCTGCAGAGACGCAGCCAGCACCCTCAGTCTGGAAGAGAACATGCCTTCTCCACATCAAATCGAAACTTTTAGAAACCTTTTGTTTGAGTCTGTTATTCACAAGAAGCAACCTGCTACTGCAGAGGCTCACGTTCTTCCAGTGTGATCCACAAGAAGTCCGTGTGCTGTGGGAAATGCAGAGGGGAAGGCTCAGTTTCCCAGTCAATGAGAGCATCGCTCGGCTCTGCAAGGGCTTCCAGGGGCCTGGGAAACATCTCTGCCTTGGCATCAGAGCGACCGAGCCCTCGGTAAACTGCCATAAATCCATGCGACAGAGCAGCAAGGTCAGGAACAGGGAACTGCACAGAGCTCCTTCAGAAGTCATAAAAGCCTGACCTTTTCAGGAAAACCAGATACCTTGGGAGATCACCCTCTAATCTCCACTCTTCTGCCTTTGATCACCTTCGTTTTGGGATGCATTGAAAGCTCTTTGAGACAGTGTTGCACAGTGGCTCCTTTTAGCACCCTGAGGGATTGGGATAGATGCACAAATAGCACCTTTTCTGCCGTGTTGAAATGCCCCATCAATGTTTCTGATTCATGGACAGAGAGAAGTTTGTTTTCTTTCTGATAGAGTTCACCTGTCAGCCATGTAGAAGTGAAAAATTTGGATCCAAAGCATGTCTCCCTGCTCACCGTGTGTGGACAGAGCTTCAGGAGATGAGTTCTTATGTCTCAGAAGAGCTGAGGTAAATCTCTCTCACTACAATCTAAGAGTGAAATCTGGTGTTGCCCTACCCTTGCCTTGCCTTGCCTTGCCTTGCCTTGCCTTGCCTTGCCTTGCCTTGCCTTGCCTTGCCTTCCCTTCCCTTCCCTTCCCTTCCCTTCCCTTCCCTTCCCTTCCCTTCCCTAATCTATCACCAGACAACGCTTTTTAGAACATCTCCTCTCATGAAGGAAAGACACGTTTTTCCGGTCCATACTGCCAAACTCCATCATTTGGACTGAACATCTCTGTTCTGTTTTCTCCTTAGAAGCCCTTTCTCAACAAGCACCTGGTGGTAGACTCCCATACAGCCATGCAGATTTTGTTGGGACTTTGCTAACACTGCAGTCACACCTGCGCTGGCGTCTGCAGTCTTTCGCTGTGCTTGAGGGGTGTGGGATGGTGGATGGGCCACTGCCACTGTCCAGTGAGCGTGTTGTTTG
The DNA here is from genome assembly GCF_965231255.1 of Vanellus vanellus. NCBI lineage: Eukaryota > Metazoa > Chordata > Aves > Charadriiformes > Charadriidae > Vanellus > Vanellus vanellus. The sequence goes on from NW_028128889.1 coordinate 868,292, forward strand.
CATTTCTCTGTAGATGGAAAATACCCCAAAGAAAAGGCTTGGAGAATCACACAGCCGGACCTGGATTTCTTCTTCTGGGATTTTCTGACCAGGCCTACCTGCAAGACTTGTGCTTCACAGTCTTCCTGATCATCTACCTCATGGTCCTCGTAGGGAATGGCCTCATCGTGCTCATCACTTTGGTAGACCCAAGCCTCCACAGCCCCATGTATTTCTTCCTGAGGAACTTATCCTTCCTGGAAATCTGCTATATCTCCATCACGCTGCCAAAAATGCTGCTGGCTTTCCTGACGGGAGACGGCAGGATCTCCTTCCTTGGCTGTGCTGCCCAACTGTATTTCCTGGTTTTGCTTGGAAGCACCCAAAGCCTTCTCCTGGCTGCCATGGCCTACGACCGCTATGTAGCCATTTGTGACCCGCTGCACTATGGCCTCATCATGAATGGGAGGCTCTGTGTCACACTGGTAGTGGGGTCATGGCTGGCTGTCATACCAGTACAGGCAGGGCAGACGTACCAGGTGTTCACTTTGCCCTTCTGTGCCTCCCATGCCCTTCATCACTTCTTCTGTGACGTGCCCCCTCTCTTGCAACTCGCCTGTGCAGACACTTTCTGGAACCGAGTGATGCTGCACACCATCATCCTGCTCTTTGCAGTCCTTCCCTTTTCCTTGATAGTTGTTTCTTACACACAAATTGTCAGGGCAATCCTGAGAATGCCCTCAGTTCTGGGCAGACGCAAAGCCTTTTCCACCTGCTCCTCACACCTCGGGGTGGTGACTCTCTTCTATGGCTCCGCGATGGTTGTGTACTTCAAACGACGGTCAAGAGACCCTGCAGACACTGACAAATACCTTGCCCTGTTTTACACAGCTGTGACCCCCGTGCTTAACCCTGTCATCTATAGCCTGAGGAATAAGGAAGTGAGTATTGCCCTGAAGAGACTCCTATGGAGAAAGTGATACTGCAGAGTCTGTGAAATAAGCCAAAACAGTACCAAAAGCCCCCACAAGGTGTTTGGTTGTGTGAACACAGGTGTCCCATATTAGCTTAGAGAAAACTGGTGTCCTGCCTGGCTGTGATCCTCCTCAGGAAGGGGATAGCTCTCCTGGGGCCTTCCTTCCATCTCGGATAGCTCCACCTAGATATCTTCCTACTCCAGAACATCCGCAGTTCCCCTGGAGAATTGACTGCAAATCGCTTGTTCAGGCTGTGTCTGCCCAAGCTGCCAGTACCTTGAAAGGAAAATAGTCAAAGCAGTCAAAAGGGATGAGACAGTGACACATCCCATGAGAAGAAGATGACCACCTTCAGGTTGAGAAATCGTTTGCTAGACCCCATTGAGTATCCAGAGTGTCCTTGGATGGAATCAACATAGGAAAATTAAAGATCTGAAAGTCCTCTACCCCTTCCTCATGGCATGTCTAGGAAAGGACCAAAGTCAAAGGAAAGGAAGGGATCAAGGTGAGCTGGGGAGGAAAAAAAATGGGAAAGAGAGGGCAAAGGTGTTAAAAACAGCTGGTCACATGTAAACTGTTGGCTGGTCATACACTTGTCTGGCCGTGCCTGCGACTGATCTCTCCAGCCTGTCCTGTTTCCTTACTAAAGTTCATCTCCAGCAAGTTTCTGGGGTGAGGGGGCTCTCTGCTCTTTGTGCAGACAAAGTGTGTAACACGCTGATGTTCTAGCTCTTGCTGAACAGCATCAGCGCCTTCTCAGGGAATAGACTGGGGAGGGCGCAATGGGTTGGGAGGGGACACAACCAGGCAGATGACCTCGACTAACCAACGAGATAATCCCTACCATATGACATCATACTCAGTAATAAAAGGGAAAAGAGGGAGCTTTCGTGAATTTAGCCACCTTTGTCTTGGGTACTGGCTGCGCATCCCACTACCCATGGGAGGTAGGGAGTGATTGCTGTTGCATCACTTGTTCTGTTTTCCTTTATTTCTCTCTTCTTCCACTTATCCTTCGCATATTAAACATCTTTTAAAATCTAAACCCCAAGTTTTCTTGCTTGTATCCTTCGTTTCTTCCTGCCCCATCCCACTGGGGGCACAAGGGATGGGGGGAAGGAGTGAGCAGCTCTGTGGTGCTTCACTTCCCACAGGGGTTAACCCACAACACCAGAGCAGCCAGCGAGCAGAACAAGAGTCCTGGGAGGCAGTTATTTTAGACACCCTAAGTCTGGACTGAACACTGGAGAGCCAAGACTTATAAACTGCTCAAGGTCCAGGAAAGACCCCTCTGCTGCCTCTCCATGGAGGTGTGACCCCTTCACTAATGCTCTCTCAGCCCAATCACTCAACTGCTGCTTTACCCATGAGGTTGTCTACTCATCCAGACTCTAGCGTCCTAACTTGAATACAAGAATATTGAGGGACACGATGTCAAAAGTCTTCCTATGCTGAGGTCAATGACATCCACTTTACTCCTTTTATTCACAAATACAGGTGGTTTACCATGAAGGCAATCAGCCTGATGAGGCATGATTTCCCCTGACTATACAAGCACACTGACCATTCTTGGGCACCTTCTTCTCCCTTATGTGACTAGAAATGTCACCCACAGAGGACTCATTCAATGGCACACTCTCATAAAAGCCCATGGTTCCATGGATTGCACGTCTGTGCTTTTTCAAAGATGGGTGCAATGTGGCCTTTTCTCCACTCACCAGGGACCTCCCCCATCACCATGGCTTTCCAAAAGTGACAGACAATGGCCTCGCAGTGAAAGCAGCAGCTGTCAACACACTCCCATGAAGTCTGTTCATCCCCACAGACCTGCATGGGCTCAGTTCATGAAGTAATCCCTGACCGCACCCTCATCCACTGCTGGTTGTAATTCTCCTCTGGAGATGTGACCCTACACACAAAGGCCTGGGACATGTTGTTGAAGAGTCGGGAGAAGGAGGCCTTGAGTTCCTCAGACATATCTGGATCTGCTGTTAGTAGGATCTCCACCCAGCTGAGCAGCTAGCCCTACACTGTCCTTGTTAATTCTTTCCATGTTAAGGAAGTGGTAGCAGCTCACCATCTTACCCTTCCTGTCCCCTGCAAGGGTCGAGTCTGAGGAAGCTTTGGCTTTCCTAAAACATTGTCTGCTTCCCTGGAATGTGATTCCAAGTTCCTCCTTGACAGCCTGCCCTGCTTCCAGCAGCTGGTCCCCACCAACTCTGCAGCGGCCTGCTGGATGGGCTGGACTCCTCACCATTCCGCAACAACGCTTGGAGAGAAGGAGGGGAGAAGGGAAAGAGGGGAGGACGGAGGGAGGGAGGGAGGGAGGGAGGGAGGGAGAAAGAAAAGAAAGGAAGGACAGAAAGGTCAGTTCTCACAGTGGAGGGGAGGTCTGCAGGGGTGTGCACTGGCATCTGCCTAAGACCTACTAAGACTGAATGACTACGCAATCACACGGCAGGTGAAATTCATTGTAGACAAGTGTCCCTGTGTGTGCACAGGGTCAGCCACCCTCACATCAGTGGTACAGTGCTGAAGATCATGCTTTCCTGGCCTGAAAACACAACCGAATGATGGTGTGAACCCCAACCCTGCACTGCAGTGAGAAACCACTGACTGTATCAGCAGCCACACACAACACCAACACTTCATGGGCCTTTCACATCCCCCTGTGTCTCCTGTAGAATTAATAGAATGCAGTTGCTCAGAGGGCTTTTCACTCACACCTGCACTAGAAAATCCTCCTCAGGGGCAAGGCAGGGATGGATCCTGGAAAGTCTCTCCCAGCTCAACATTGCTGGTCCTGTGGCTTCAGCAAGAAAATTTGCAACACTGCCATGATGATGGTGCTGCAAACACTGCCGTGAAAAATGGAAGCAGTTGGGCGCGTGGCTCTTTGGGGCTTGGCAGTGTCCCTCTGCAGAACACTGTCCATTAAAACAGGGAGTTCCATTGCCCTCTCCCCAGCTGTCCATGTAGCACTGAGGATGGGCACAGCACAGCAGTTGCTGCTGGTACAAAGGCCTCCTAGGAAAGGGCAGAGCTTGTTGCAGACCAAAGCAGAGGTGCATGTGGTGAGCTTTCCTGAAAGGGTGAGTGTCTGTCACAAGATGACCCATGACACAAGGATGTGGGTTGAAGCAGGACATGACCTGGAAGGCATGGGAGGTGGCCATAGGGAGAAGAAATCAAATTGGGTTTGGTCACATCTGCACAGCTTGGCTGTGGGTATGGGAAACAACATTGTCCACATTTTTACGTAGCCAAATGGTGTTCACTTTCAATGTGGTTTTATTGAGCGGGAAGGAGGTGGAGAGGAGAGACACAATTTGTATGGGAGAAGCACATGTTCACCCATGTGGCCACACACAGACCCATCGAGCAGCATGCCCAGCCCTACTGACAAGCCGGTAGGAGAAAAGCTCCTGAAGAGGGTGGATGGAACAGGCAGGTAAAGAGGGGGAGAGCTGGGTGTCCCAGAGCAGACAGGGAGAGACAGGGGTCTGGGAAGAGGCAGGAAAGGAAGGCCAGGGGTCTTGGAGAAGACAAAGAGAGTCACTGGTATGCTCCCATCTCTGACAACTCCAGTGACAGCAATCCCCATGATGGCCATCCCCTCCCATCATGAATTCAAGATCTTGTGCTTTTATGCCACATAGGAGGTTTGGGAGAAATACCAGCCTTTGGGCTCTTTGCCCTGCTGTGTGTCCTGTGCTCTGCTGGAGGGTTTAGTTGCCCAGGCCATGTAACATGCCTTTTCTAGCCTCAGTTTGGGGTTCCCCCCTACCCCCCTTTTAGCTTTTCATTTTCTTTTTAGATTTTTGTTTTCCTCATCTGCATTTCCTTTTCGTTGTTGTGCCTGCCCCTGCCCATCCAGTCAAATCCCACACGGGGCTTTGCTCGGCTTGCACTCACCTCTGAGGGAGATGATGCGCTCAGCACCTGTGAGGCGCTCATGCACGGGGAAGCATCGCGCTGTCCCAGTGCCTGCCTCAGCACTGGAAAGAAGACTGTCAGATCCTGCCACTTCTCTTTTCCTCTGGGGATGGACCCAGCTAGATGAGAGGGTTGATGTGGGAGGAGGGCCTGCTGGACCACGTTGCCTGTGGTGGACTTCTGGAGGGAATATTTGAGATAGACCCACCAGCACTGTGGTACCATGGGTACGTGAGCTCTTCCGCAGAAGGTCAGTGTCACGTGGCTGCAGCAAACAGGACATCGTGGCATTTAAAATCCTACGAGAGGTGTGCAAGATGGCCTGAACCTGAGGCAGCTCCAGTGCCCTTGGAGAGATGGGACCAAGCTTTTCAGGAACAGGCTGAGGTGGGTTGGCAGGGATGGGCTCTGGGCACAGCCAGGCTGGCAGGCCTGGACAGGGAGAGGGCAGGTCCCATCTGTGGGGTTTAACTGGGAAAAGTCACAGTAACTCCTGAGGAGCACACCTCTTGCACGCCTGTCTGAGCTCAGGCAGGTCTGGCACCAAGACAAGGGCTCCTGGGGCAGGGCAGAAGGAGCTGAGCTAGGAAAGTTTGATCTGATGACCCCCAGGTTCAAGCCCCAACTTCAGCAATGGGTTCCCCCTTGGCCTTTTGCAGAGCTGTCCTGTCTTCTTCCAGACTTCCCTGGTCTTTATCTGTCCACCCTCCCCAGGCACAGGGCAGAGCTTCCCCCAGGATGGGCACTGCTTGGGTGAGGCAGAGGGTAGCAAGAAGGGCTTCAGTAAGAGTGTTGGCAGCCAGAGGACGGCAAAAAGTTGTGGTGGCACTGCTAAGTGGGGCAGGGTGCCTGGTGACAAAGGGGATGTGGAGAGAGTGTCAGTGAGCTGACTGGTCCTACGCGACTCTCACTCATACAGACATGAAGAGTTGCAGCCAAGAGTTCTGAGGGTGAGGGCCAAAGTCATTGTTTGTCTGCTTCTCTCATCCTGGGAAAGCCATGGAACTCAGGGAGGTTCCTGATGCTTAGCAGAAGGCAAACCTCCCACCCATCTTCATGAAGAGCCAAGAGGAAATTCAAGGAACTACAGTCTAATCAGCCTGACCTACGTCCCCAGGAAGGTAATGGACCAAATATTCCTGGAAGCCATTCCCAAGACCTTGATGGTCAAGAAAGGGATTGGGAACTGCCAGCATTACCTCAACTATGGCAAACTGTGCCTGACCAACCTGAATGCCTTTTACAACAACACGATGGGCCCTTGGGATGGGGGGTGAGGTGGATGCAGTAGCCCTTGACGGCTTGGTGAAAGGGGCTGCCTGGGTGGAATATGTTTATCCAAGACAAATGCCATGTTCCCCTTGCCACTGCACTGGGACAACACTATGCAACAGGCCCGGCTGGGGATGACCGCTGGAAGGCAGCTCTGCAAAGAGGGTGGGTGGACAGCAAGTGGGAGAGGAGGGAGCAGCGTGCCCTTAGGATTGGGAATGCCAACAGCATTCTGGGCTGCATTAGCAAATTCAGAGGCAGCAGGGAAAGGGCAGTGATGCTTTCCCTCTGGGAACCGCATCAGGACTGCTGTGTCTAGTGTGGGGCTCCCCAGCATGAGAGAGACTGCGATAGACTTTATATGGTCCAGCAGATGCTGGAAAGATGGTTGAGACCTGGAGCACACGATGTGCCAGGAGAGGCTGAGAGAGCTAGTTTTTAGTGTTTTCTTGAGAAAGCACTCGGAGCGAAACACAGCAGCAAGGGCCCAGGAGAGGTGGTGCAATATCAAACATTAGAGATATTTCCATTTACCAAGACAAGGCTATGAGCACCTGATCAGTGTCAAAGGACTTTGGCAAGAGATATGGCACATCAGGGGTGAGTGTCAGTATGAAAACGGTTTGGTTTTTGGTGATAACAGTGGTGGAATTGAGTACCGGAGTTGAGTACCGGAGTTGAGTACCAGAGTTGTGCTTTTGTTCGCCCCCACTGCACTGAAGTCATTAGAGCCCATTAAACTAATCTTTCTGTTTAAAAACAGTCTTTCTTTCTGTGAGTGTTTATGAGCTCTTGAAATGTGCACCACAGGGGGAGATGACTCCCATCTTGGGTACCCATATGAAGAAAGGTGCCCTCTTGGTGGCCCTTAGATAATATTCTAGTTCAAATATCTTTTCTTACCTCCATCAGAAAACGAAACCTTGACACTTCAACAGTTCCAACACGTAAGATCATCAAGGAGTTTATTATCATGAAAAAAGGAAATGTGTGACATTTTAAACTTTGGTTTTTAAAGAATGATATTTCTCTCCAAGGACTTTTTGCTATCTTCCCCTCACCACTCCACCAGTGGTCTCAGTGGCACGCACTTCTGAAGAGCCAGCCGGTATCCAGAGCTTTCAAAGGAGCTAGAAGTGTCTTTTGCCTGTGTCAACAGGGGACCATGAGCTCTGGGTGAGGACCAGGGCTTTCCTCATGATTTTCCTGAGTGCCTCCCTGACCTCCCTGTTCCGCAGGCTGTAGATGAGGGGGTTGACCAGGGGTGTGAGGATGGTGTAGAAAAAGGAGAACAGTTTATTAAGCTGCCTCAGAGGAGCTCTTCTAGGCACCATGTAGACAACAAAGAGGGTTCCATAGAAAATGGTGACGAGAGTGAGGTGAGAGGAGCAGGTGGAGAAGGCCTTTTCTCTGCCTGTGCTGGATGGGATCCTCAGGATGGCAGCTATGATGCACACGTAGGAGCCCAGTGTGAAAAGGAAGGGAAAAACTATATCCAAGGTACCAAACAAGAAAGAAACAGTTGTGACTGCTCTGGTGTCACTGCAGGCAAGCTCCAGCAATGGGGTAAAATCACAGAAGAAGTTGTCAATGGCCTTGGGGCCGCAGAACTGCAACTGCGACAAGGCGGCTATGACTACCACCAGCAGCAGTGAACCCGATAACCAAGAGGCAGCTGCCAACTGTACAGAGACCTTCCAGGTCATGAGGCTTGCATAGAGCAAGGGCTGGCATACGGCCAAGTACCGATCATAGGCCATGGCCGCCAGCAGGTAACACTCAGCAGTGGCAAAGGAAGCAAAGAAGTAGAACTGAGCCAGGCAGCCGTGTGCAGAGATGCTGCTGTCCCCAGTCAGGAAGCTGGCCAGCAAGCGAGGCAGGATGGTGGAGCTGTAGCAGGTCTCCAAGCAGGACAGATTGCCCAGGAAGAAGTACATGGGGGTGTGCAGGTGCCGGTCTGCCACCACCAGCACAACAATGAGGATGTTCCCAAATACGGTGACTGAGTAGATCATAAGCAAGAGGAGAAAGAGCAGGTTCTGGACTGTGGGGACGCCACTTATTCCCAACAGCACAAAATCGGTGGATGATGTCCCGTTGTCCCTTTCCCCTTCGGCCATGACACTTTCCTTATCTTTCAGTTCCTCCAAAGAGGACCTATGAAAAAGGAACACATTTCAGTCTTTACCTTCAATATTGTTTTGTGTAGGGCGTTATTCTCTTCACATGGGTTTGTGTTTCGTGCCTCGTGAAAGTAGAAAAACAAATGTTCTTCCTGATAGGCAAAGAACGCTCAACCCAGCAGACCCTCTGCAGATTCTAGAGGCCAGCTGCCCAATGGAAGTTCTTTTTCCTCACTGCGCAATAAATCTATGATATGCATTTGCTCACACAGAAACACATAATTTTCATACGCCTGTGGAAGATGTGCTATAGGTGTTGAGGATCAACATCCTTCTTCTCTCAGGAAAGACAAAGTGTGCCAGAGAAAACAAACCCCGCTTTCCAAAAAAGCCCAGTGTGTGAAGCAACATGGCAGACACCACCCTTCCCCCAAAGCAAGGGATGGGCACATTGCAGGTGAGTGGCCACAGCTCTCTGAAACACTCCCATGAGGAGGAAAGGATTCCCACCCCACTCCTTCCCCACCACCCAACAGGCCAATCCCTTCCATTGAGAAAGGGCAGGTCAGGAGATACTGCCTCAGATGACCAAAGCACTGTGCTGGGGGACTGCCAGAGAGCATGCTGAAAACCACATTGCGGGTCAAAATGCGGCATAAAAAGTGACAAGGAAGGGATCAAAAAAAAAATAGGGAAGGGGTTACTGGGAGTGAGCCAAGGCACATGGGAGAGGTTGTGCAGGGAGGAAGGATGGGAGGGCAAAAGGAGCCAAGTCCAGGCTCTCTTCAGTGCTGCCACGAAGAAAGGACACACTGAAATACAGGAAACTGGAATTTAAAGATAGCGTGGTGAAATACTGGAAGCGCTGCACAGAGAGGCTGCAGAGGTTTCATCCCTGTGGCTATTAAAAACTTGACTGGGCATGGTCCTGAGCCACCTGCCTCAGCTGACTCTGCTTTTAGGAAGCGGGGGCTGAACAGGCTGATATGCTGGGGTGGCTTCCAAGCCCAGCCGCTCTGTGACTCTGTGACTGGGAGCTGCTGGGCAGAACCTGTTGCTTCACATTTTTCCCTCACGAGCAGTGGTTCCTGAGGGGTTTGAGGATGCCTGCCTGCAGATCCCAGCCCAGCAGCAGGACTTTGGCATGGCCAGCTGTGCCTGAGGGGCTGCCTGGGCAAGCAGGACATTAAGCGGGGTGTCCGCAGGGTGCTGGGGCTGAGGTGGGATACGATCAGGGTCAGGGGCGTTGGCAATGCCAGGACATGCCTCAGCGCATGATTGGAGAAGGCTCATGCCCAACAACCACAGCTCTGTGCAACAGCAGTGCCCTCCAAGGGCCTCACACCCACCTCTTGGACTGGAATGCACTTGTTCCAGCGGTGATAATCAAAGGAACTGTGCCGAGAGTTTGCCAAAAACTATTCAGAATGCCTGATACCCCCAGACCTCTCCACTGCAGGGGAGTGACAAAGATGAGGGCTGGAGAAAAAAAAAAAAAAAAAAAATGGTCATAATCATAATTCTGAAAGCGAGAAAACAAGCAAAACCCATCAAAAACAACAATAAAAAATAACCAAATCTTGAGACAATTGAAGTAGCCCTGTGAGGGATGAAGTGAAGGGCACAGGCAATGTGGCCCCACACAACCTGCCGAAATGCTCTCCTGCCTTCCCAGCTAAGGAGGGAGAGTGTCCCGGGGCTGTCCCTGGGATGTCACTGTGCAGAGCCGGGGGCCCGGGGATGTCTGGTGGAAGGTGGAAGCTGTGGTGGGAAGATATGCAGGAAAGAACGGGGGTGAAGCTCTGGTCGTAATACTCTCATTTATTGTCTTTGAAGACCCAGCAGCCTGACTAATAACACTCAGACCTAAACAGCCCCCCGCACACCCATCACAAACCTGCAGTCCTCGTCATGAAGCACTGACATCAGCTCTGATGGATCGTGGCAATGAAGTCCAAGTTCAGTGTCTTACCTTCTGCCTCTTCCCTACCATGACCTTCACTTCTTGGACCTCACCACAAGCCCTGAACCAGCTCTCATTCCTCAGTCTGCCCTTGCCCTCTTCTCCCAGCAGCTGCTAAGGTCAGTCTCCAGCAGCACCTGAAGGCTCCCTCATCTCTCATGTCTGCCCGGGTTTATAGCAGAAAGGAGACTCTAAAGGTTCTCGCTGTGGCATGTCGCCCCTGAGGATTTGCAGAGAGTAGAACCAGTATAATTGTCTCCCTGGTGGGATGGAAGCTCTGAGGTGGTAGAAACTGCTTCAACAGCCCCAGGCACTGCTGACCCCCATGACACATGATGTAAACTGAGGCAGGGAAATGGAACCAGGAGCTGCTCTGAATTTGGTGAGCAGAACAAGAAAATCCCCAGAAATCACATTCACCTCAGTTACCTTCAGATGACTGCATCAGCTCACAGAGCATGAGAAAGCCTCAGACCTTCTGAGGCAGAGGGACCTGCCTTGTTGGCAGCTGAAGGCAGCAGAGCGGTGGGTATGTCCTTCCAGATAGGAGTCCTCTCTCCTGCACAGGAGGTGCACAGGGGCCTCCCTTGCTCCTCTGCTAGCCGAGGGGAGCAAGTGGGCATGGCTCCTTCCAGTCCTGGTGGGCTTCCACTTTGGGAGAACCCTCTCCTGTTCCTCTGCCCTGGCTGGAAAGGCAGGAGAGGGAGGCCCAAAGGACACAGATGTTTGTGCTGTTGCTCCCATGGACATGAGATATCGAATCACAGTTTATCTTGGGAGCCTCACACTGAAAGGAAGGTGCTGGGGGTCCCAGTCCAAATTGGTCACATTCACTCCTCATCCAGTTGGTGGTGGTCAAGGAAGAGGGGGAACTCCTTTGCCAGCACAGTTTATGGCCTTTCTTTGGACACTGAATGCTTTTGGTACATTTCTCTCTCCATGCAGAGACTGCACATACCCAAAGGCATCAGACGCAGCCCCAGGAGCCCATGCCCAGGCTATCCCATCCCATTTCTATTTGTTGACTCCCACCTGTATGGTGTTTGCCCTCCAGCTGGAGCCCACCCTTCCCTTCTAATCCAGCTGCCAGTGGAGCCCTCAGTGGGCTCCCTCAGCTCACTGCTTTGGAACCTTCACTGCACAGGCTGCACTCAGGCAATGGTGCATGGTGGCAATGGAGACAGCTTCTTTCCTGCTCCTGCCTCCCACCTGGCTGACTCCTCTTCAGGAAAGCTCATCTGATGAGCTATGGGCCTGAGAACCTGCCATCTGCTCCCACTGAGCAAACCAGGATCTTTCCCAGGAACACTCCGACCACATGATGTAGGGAAAGGAGGAGAAGTTTTATTCAATATCACAGCTGTAATTTGGGCTTAAGGTACTAATTTAAGGTGCCAGTTACAGTCTTTGAATGCAAAAACAGTCCTTGGTTTGCTGTATCAAAATATATGATGTTCTTTGAAATGTTAGAAATACGTAGAAACATGTTATATGTATTTTTGATACTCCTTGAAATGTTATAGCAAATAATAAATATATACTCATGTGTATAAATATACACATATATAAAGAATATACTTGTCAGTGTTATATTCTTTGATCTGTTACCGGCCTCTCAATATTCACTGTCATCGTTGGGCTAAGCCACACACACACCTCCTGCTTAGTCTGTCAGGGGCCCAGGAGCTGCAAAGCCAGTAGCTCCACCCTCACCAAAGTGTTTGTGCTGTTAAAACATTCCCATGGTTTTTGATCCACACCCACCATTAGATTATGTAGCTGATGGGAGGGATGGGGAGGGAGAAGGAGAGGCCTCCTGCTCACCAGTTTTTCTTGAATAAACTACAGTTTTGTGCCCTTGCACATCACTACTGACATTCAAGACAGCAGCTCAACTCCCACCCTCACATGCACGCAGGGTGAGGGATGTCACTGAGTGCTCACAGATGCTCAGATGGACTCGGGCTGTAGCACCAGCCTTTCCCATCTCCACGCTCAGAGATTTGGCTCTGGGAGATGCTACTCTCCATCCACTGCCAGTTGTTCTCCTGGGTTTCCGTCTCTTGGGCACATGGAAATGGGAGTCCTGGCTTGTGAAGACGAAGGCCACAGCGTACCTCAGACCTGTCTACACCAACTCTTACGTAATTCAGCATGGGCCACACATGACCTTCCTTTCTTCTTCAACGGCTCCTGAAGTAGGAAGAACTCATCATGGTACTTCTGAACACCCTCCCAAGTGTCAGCTCTGTGGGGGCTCCAGCTTTCCTAAAACCAGACGTATTTTTAAATTCCTCCTTAGGTATTAGTCTCTGCAGCCACATCCTGTGTGCTTCCTTTTTTCTATGGAGCTGCCCCATGAGTTTCCTGTTTCCCCAAGCTGCTCTCCTGAGACCTCTGCTTGTTTCCCTGATTATCAGTATAGTATGGTCAGTCCTGTACCTGAAAGGCACTGTCCTTGAAGACCAGCTGTACTGTGAGATCTGATGCCTTTCCATGCTGCTCACATGGCCTTCCCCACTACAAGTCCCCAGACGAGTCCAAAAGCTGCTCCTCTGAGTTCTGGCATCGGCACTCTTCTATTCTCCTTCCTTACTCTCCTTGCGAGGTGAGACCCCACCACTTTAAGGTAATGACAGCCGAGGATGACACTGGTTTCCACAACCATGACCTGCTCTTCCTTCTTTGTGAGCAACAGATTCACATGAGCGTCTCCATAGTTGGCCCATCGGGCAGCTGTGCTATAAAGACCCACCTCCCGAGCTGTGTCCAATCTCCATCCAGAAACCTCAATGATTGTCTGCACACTGTTGTGCTTCCTTTCCAGTCAACACCAGGTCATTACAGACCCCTTCGGGGGACACATAAGGACTGAGAAACTGAGGAAAATTATCCTCAGTCTTTGCACATAAGGCCATTTTGCAAGGTCATGAGCCCTCTGGTCTTCTTTTCTCTCACAACAACGTCACCCTTACCAGCCTCTCCCCTTACCCTCAGCCATAAGGGCTCACTCCATTTGTCAGTCCCATAGAGGAGCTCCACATATCTAAGCATATCTCCTTCGCACTGACAGCTCTCCCCTCCTGATCTTTCCAGCCTGTCTCTCATGATCATCCTCTGCCCATTCATCACAGCACCCCAGTCACGTGGGCTGTCCCAACACACCTCCGTTGTTATTCCCCTCAAGTGAATGAAGAGATGGCACGTGGGACTCCTCCTGCCTGTGCCCCAAGCTGAGGGCACCGGTGCATGTCTGGGCTGCGGCACCAGGGCTGAGAGTGGACTTGCCATGGGGAAACCTGCTGCCAAGCCTCCAAGACCTCATGTGTGCACAGTCTTTGCTCCATGGCAGAGACACGCTGGAGTGGATGGCCGATGGCAATGTAAGGAAGAAATCAGGTGCCCACACAAAGAGTGAACTGTGCTTTCCCCGAAGCCAGAGAGAAACGGGGATGGGCTGTGCAGTCGGAGCAGAAGAGGAGCGTGGTGTCTCTGCAGGCCTGAGGGGCTGTGGTGGAGCAGAAGGGGATCTCAGGAAGGAAGAGATGATGTTGAAAATGTCCTTGGGTGTGGACACGCTGTGGTACAGGGAAACTGTGAAAATCATTGGCCTCATCCATGATTGTATCATCAAGGGGATGGTTAAATGATGGGGGAAACCCCATCAGGGTTTGAGAGGGTATGCACTTGAGTGGAGAACCTGGTGTGATGTTCTTTGTATTCATGCAGTTCCCTGCATCTACTGGGTAGGGAACAGGCACACCTTCTGTCACTGCAGTGGTGGGCTTCAGTCAGTAACCCAAAGGCACCAAAGCGCTCTGAGATGCACGCAATGACTCTGAATGGGGATGGGGTTCCTCTATAGGACCTGAGGTGTCTGTGTCAGCTGCGTGTAGTTGTGCTGGAGAGCCCTGGCATCTCACGCAGCACTTTCAGGACATGAAATTGAGATGCAGTTGCCCTGAATTCAGTTACGTAATAAAGAGATGCACATGAGACCATTGTCATTATACTCAAAGGACATGGAGATAATACAGCTGGTGGAGAACAGAAAGAGAGAGACTTCTCTCTCCCAATGGCACATGACCCTATCTGGTCAGCTGAAGACCTCTATAGGCTGTCCTGGACATAAGGAATTGTTACAGGTTCAGTTGTCATACGTGTGGGCATCTGCTGTCATTTCAGTTGGCCAAAAGAATTTCCTACCAGCCTCAACAAGATGTCCCCAGATGCTGCCCTGTCTCTATGAACTGCTCCATTAGAGCTTTCAGCTTCCAGCATCCATGTTGGTCCCCTCTGGCACTTCACATGTCACCAGGGGTGTGTGTCTGAACAGCTCGCTCCTGGCCTCCACCTCCAGTAATTACAATGGGAGATGAAAGAAGGAACTCCCCTGCAGGAGCCTATTTTGGGCACATCTGAGCTGAGGCAAGAGGAATCCCACCACCTGTGGGGTTGTGGCAGTCCTGGGAGGAGCTGAGACCCCTTCCAGCCCCAGGACTACAAACCCAGAAGGAGGTGCCTTGACTGACGCAGCTGCATCCCTTCCCTCAGCAGGGTGAAGAAGATCCCTCCCTGGCACTGTCTGGGTGTCCTGTCTAATGATGAGACAAGGAAAGGTGATATTTAGAGCTAACTCTGTCCCGGAGAGGAGAAAGGAAACTGCTGGAAGTCAGAGTCTCTTCCGGGGTGAAGGAGGGAACATCAGTGATTGCTTCAGCCTCTTTCACAGGAGATTCCCCTGGAGCCCCAGGGACACCTCAAGGGAGCCCAGAGGGGGCACAGAAAGTGCCGCCTTGGGCTGGTCCTCTGCTGCTGAGCTGGGCCGGGCTCCCGGGACGGAGAGAGCTCACGGCAAGTGGGAGCGCTGCCGAGAGGCGGCTCTGCCCAGGAGCAGCTCCCCGGAAAAGCACAGCAGGGCTGAGGCACTGCCTGCAGGCGCTGAAGAGACATGAGAGAAGTGAGAGAGAGTTAAAGGCAGTGTGGAGTTGGAGGATGGTGAGAGTTCACTGGGGGAGAAATCTGCTCAGCGCTGAACACAGTAAGTCTCTGGCTGCCGGTCAATGAAAATGAGCGTAGATAGGATCTGGCAGGGCGGCGCTCAGAGTATTTGAGTGTGGAGAAGGACGCGCTCCAGAGCAGGGCTTCCCTGCTGCACCATCAGAGGGACGGGCATGCCGGCCGCCTTCTCCCGGGGACAGCTGCAGGGCTGTGCGGGTGGGTGTGCAGCCAAGGGTGCTCAGCTCTGTCCTGCTGAGCAGGGTCCCTGTGCCCCAGGGGCTGTGTGCCAGGGCAGGGACCCTGCCACCTGCCAGGGGCAGCACTCAGCCTGTCCGGGGAGCTCTTCATGGCACTGCGGGGAGAAGCTGCGGGTGGAAGGAGCGATCCCCAGCAGGGCAGGGCAGGGCAGGATCTTTCTGCTGTCAAGAGGGTGCTGCGTGGGGCAGGGCTGCTCACACCCCCAGATCACCCCCAGGGTGTTCCCGAGGGGACTTTTCAAGACGAATATTTATGAGGGTAACCTGAAAGTGAAGGAGTCTGTGCTTTGACTTTTCTACTCTGGGTGGGCTGGGTGATGAAGGAGGAATTAAAATTCACCTTTCAGGTTTGGGTGGGGAACAGAGACTCTTCAGCTATTATGCTGAAAGATGCAAAAGTCTCGGGGAAGCAACACAAACACCAACTTCCCTCTGCCTCAGCTTACAGAGAGCTCCAGCATCGTCTCTGCAGGCTCTCCCTCACCTTGCATGCCTTTGCAGAGAACCCTGGTGATGCTCCTTCTTCCTCTCCCTCCTGTCTGTGCCACCCTTGGGCTTCCCCTCAACTTGCCGGGGAGTGGGGTTTCAGCTGCAGCTCAGACACCCACCCTGTGGGTCCTGCCATGCAGATCTGCACTCTGTAAGTGAATCCTCCTTTCTCCACTGTCCTCTGTTTCTGTGGGGAAATAATATGACAGTGTGAACATGCTCCAGGTCAAACCAAGAGTGAATGTGCTCCAGGTCAAACCAAGCACAAAGGAGCCAGGAACAAGGCTGATGGACAGACCAGCTCTCCTCACTCTGCCCTAAGCCACAGGCAATGCTTTTGCATCTCCCCAGATGCAGCAGTTCACTCAGACTGCAGGAAAGATGCTGACAGTTTCAGCTCTGAAATAATATTCCCCTGGTAATCTTATGATTATGAGTGGCTAAAATCTGACTTAAATTGTGAATGGGAAAGCTAAATCCCCACCTTGCCCCGTTGCAGAGTAGAACAGAGTACTCTGGAGCGCACAGTGGAGCCTGAGCTCCTCGTGGCACACTCCAACAGCAACCAAAGGAGCTCCAGAAATGGAGCTGAACAAAGGTGTTACTAAGGAATAAGACAACTGGAGCGTTTCTATGAGAAATAATGAGTTATATTGCAAAATGTTTGTCCTAACCTGGCAATAAGTTCTCTTCCTTGGGCAGCTCCCTGTGAAGCTGATGTCCAACAGCAGTTCCACCACTGAGTTCCTCCTCCTGGCATTCGCAGACACACGGGAGCTGCAGCTCTTGCACTTCTGGCTCTTCCTGGGCATCTACCTGGCTGCCCTCCTGGGCAATGGCCTCATCATCACTGCCATCGCCTGCGACCACCGCCTCCACACCCCCATGTACTTCTTCCTCCTCAACCTCTCCCTCCTCGACCTGGGCTGCATCTCCACCATTTTCCCAAAATCCATGGCCAATTCCCTCTGGGACACCAGGGCCATTTCCTACTCAGGATGTGCTGCTCAAGTTTTTCTCTTTTCCTTTCTGATGTCAGCAGAGTATTTTCTTCTCACTGTCATGGCCTACGATCGCTACGTGGCCATCTGCAAACCCCTGCACTATGGCACCCTGATGGACAGCAGAGCTTGTGTCCACATGGCAGCAGCTGCCTGGGGCAGTGGCTTTCTCTATTCTCTTATGCACACAGGTAATACATTTTCACTACCACTCTGCCAAGGCAATGCTATGGACCAGTTCTTCTGTGAAATCCCCCAGATCCTCAAGCTCTCCTGCTCAGATTTAAAACTCAGGGAAGTTGGGCTTCTGCTGGTCAGTGCTTTTCTTTTTTTTGGATGTTTTGTTTTCATTGTGTTGTCCTACGTGCAGATCTTCAGGTCCGTGTTGAGGATGCCCTCAGAGCAGGGACGGCACAAAGCCTTTTCCACGTGCCTCCCTCACCTGGCCGTGGTCTCCCTCTTCATCAGCACTGGTGTATTTGCTTACCTGAAGTCCCCCTCCATCTCGTCCTCATCCCTGGATCTGGTGCTGGCAGTTCTGTACTCTGTGGTGCCTCCAGCAGTGAACCCCCTCATCTACAGCATGAGGAACCAGGAGCTCAAGGATGCCCTGAGGAAGTGGATTAGACGTTTTTTCAGCAGCCACAAACTGCGTACCTTCCTCTGCAAATGATTCCCAGTGTGTGTTGTGATGGGCCAAGCCTTCCATTCCTTCCCTCTTTTTTCCTTCTTTTTGTCTTTTTTTCCCCTTGTGATGATCTTTTCTGAAAAGAAATTCTTTTACTCATCCTGTCGTGTTAAGTATCCACCTGTCTTGTGTGACTCAGAGACTTTGGGTAAAATAAGACTCAGGCTCTCTTTGTATTTAAGAAAAAAATGAGGCAGCTGCAACTTCTTTTTGTGAGACCCACCATCAGCAGAATATGAATGAGTGGGAAATGAAGAGACCTTTCTGGCTGCAGCAGCCTGGGGCAGGCCGCTCTGTCACCGGGGCAGCAGGAGCTGCCTGAGGATCCCCAGGGCCAGGGCTCTTGTACTGGCCTGGGGAGAGGGGGTGGCCCAGAGGGGCTGCCGACCTCTCCGAATAGCCTGGAGAGGAGGACACAGGGAGCCACTGACTGCCTTGTCCTTGTGCCACAGATGCCCCCCATCTCTGGGGCTGGCCCTGCTCTGCCCCCCAGCAGCTGCTGTGCCCTCCCGAGGGGCTGGGGCTCTGGAGTGAGTTCCCAGAGCTCTGCAGCACCCTGGGGCAGGCACTGCTGTGGGGCCATCTCTGGGATGGAGAGAGGCCAGGGGAGCTGGGAGAGAGCTGGGATGGAGCCGGGCTGGGCTGGAAAGTGCCCAGGAGTAAAAATCCTCAGTGTCTGGCTTGTCCTGTGTGACCACGCAGGGTGAGGAGTCACACCAGAGCGATTGTGGTGCAGTGCCAGGGCTTGGGGAAGGGCTCAAAGCCGTGGAGGTGCAGGAGAGAGGAGGCTGGTCTGTGCCCTTGGTGGCATGGACACACTGGGAAGGTGGCCCCGGGCCTTTGTTACTCCCCAGTCTGGCTCGCTGACCATCTCCAGCACTGTCCGCTCACCCCAGGTTTATGGATGAGTGCTGCTGTGAGGCCATCTCACTCCTCCTGCTGGGCTCAGTGCCTGTATCAGGGCACGTCCAGCCCTGCCCCAGCTCTCTCCTGGCCCAGACCCCAGTAGACTCTCAAGCAGGGCTGTCTATGAATCCCCACATGGGACGTGGCTGGGACTGGGCAGGAATTGGGTACTGAGGAGCTTCAAAATATGATCATGTTGTAGTAACATTGACGTAAACCAGGAAAACGGAATGTAAAATGTAATTGAAGCCACCAAGGAAACCTGCCGCTGCTCAAATCCTCTGTACTGCCCCAACCCTATTTCATTATTTACCTAAGATTAAAAACAGAAATAGTAATTAGACGTGATTTATTTACAATTCAGTTAAGGATCGAACCACCAGACAATGTAGCATTGTTGATAAGCAGGGTATTCCTGTCAAGAGAGTGATGAACTGTAGGCCTGGTCAGCAAACCCAGAAAACCACTTGGAACTGCCAAGATCAGAGGAGAAGTGGATAAAAGGTAATTCCGGCAGGGGGAGATCACGACCACTGACTCATTGACCACCTAGGTGGTTTCAAAACCAAAAGTACAAGTTAACCAATGTTCAGAACAAGATACCAGAGTGAAACACAACTGTCTTGTCTATACTTTTGATGAGCAGCCAACTACTTCACTCCATCAATATTACCATCAGGATGGGCTCAGTGTGAGCTCTCCCTGGATTGCAGGCGGACAGCACGCCAGGTGACTCTCCCCTTGAGCAGGGACGTCTCTCAAGGTTAGAGATGCCTTATCTGAGACTCAGAGATCCTTCCTTACCCAAGGTGGAGACATCCCTTACCCACGACGGATCCTGAGTAAGTGACAGCATGCTGAATTAATACTCTGACACACTACGAATCCATATAGCTACCCACATATTATTAATGTTGTAAGAATAATTCCATTAGACATGAACCGTCGACCAAATCTGAGACTAAGATTGGATCCAGCCAGACCTAGGCTTCAAAAAGGAGTTTAGAAAGCAAGGAGGTCCGCACTGAACCTTGTTACTCAACGGAAATGTCATAGAACCATAGAATCATAGAATTGTCTAGGTTGGAAGGGACCTTTAAGATCATTGAGTCCAACCATCAAACTAACACTGCCAAAACCACCACTAAACCACTAAACTATGTCCCTAAGCACAATGTCTACCTGTCTTTTAAATACCTGCAGGGACGGCGATTCCACCACTTCCCTGGGCATCGTGTTCCACAGAATGACAACCCTTTCTGTGAACACATTTTTCCTAATATCCAAACTAAACCTCCCCTGTCATAACTTGCAGCCATTTCCTCTTGTCTTCTCGCTTATTACTTGGAGAAGAGTTTGACTCCCCCTTGCTACAACCTCCTGTGGGAAAATAATGGAAGACTGGCGAGGAGGATTGTAAACACGCTCAAGTGACTCCCATCTGGGCTGCTGGACAACACATACATCACACTAATTGTTGTTCAGCCTTGAGTGCTCACAAGTAGAACATCCACACTTAGATAACGTAAGCCTGGGATGGACTCAGGGACACCTTATCTGGCATACCTGAGATCACTGCCTTGTTGTTGAAGCAGCTCAAAGCGCAGTGGAAAACTACCACTACTTGAACCCTTGAAAAGCAGGTGAGAACAGCAAGTCGGAGCTCACACGCTCCTGCTAACAAGGACTTTCTCCTGCTCTGCGGTGCCTGCATGCCCTGCTCGCGTCCCTCTGCCCGGGTGTTACTTTGGAGATTCCCCGATTTGCGTGGTATTGAGATTAAATTGGTTCTTTGTCTTTCACCCGTGGTTTTGTGGTTGTTCCTGTGTCCAGCCCAAGTTGGCTCACACACCTCCTTTCAGGTAGTTTTAGAGACTGATAATGTCTCCCCTCAGCCACCTTTTCTCCAGGCTAAACAACCCCAGTTCCTTCAGACACTCCTCATAACACTTGTTCTCCAGACCCCTAATCAGCTTCGTTGCACTTCTCTTGACATGCTCCAGTACCTCAATGTCTTTCTTGTAGCAAGGGGCCCAAAACTGAACAAAGTACTTGAGACAGGGGGGCAATCACTGCCCTCATCCTGCTGGCCTCACTAATCCCGATACAGGCCAGGATGCTTTTGGCCCTCTTGGCCACCTGGGCACACTGCTGGCTCATATTCAGCCGGCTGTCAACCACCCCCCACCCCCCCCCCCCTCCCCCAGGTCCTTTTCTGCTGGGCAGCTTTCCAGCCACTCGTCCCCAAGCCTGTAGTGCTGCATGGGGTTGTTGTGACCCAAGCACAGGACTTGGCCTTGTTGAACCTCATACCATTGGCCTCAGCCCATGGACCCAGCCTGTCCAGATCCCACTTTAGAGCCATCCTACCCTCAGGCAGACCAATACTCCCGCCTAACTTCCTGTCGTCTGCAAACTCACTGAGGGTGCTTCCATCATTTTCATTCAGAGTAGACCTTGGGAGGTCTGTAGTCACACTTCCTACACAAAGCAGCGTCAGGTATTCAGCCAGACTTGCTGGCTCAGAGCTTGATCCAGTTGAGTATTGAAAATCTCCAAGAATGGAGGACTGCATGACTTCTCAGGGTGACCAGCGCTTGTTCCAATGCTTGGGTGGCCGCATGGTGAAGAGGATGAGCCCCCCCTGCTGTGGTTCCCTTCAGCCTCTTCCATGCTGAACAAACCCAGCTTCCTCAGACTTTCCTCACAAGGAAAGTGATCCAGCCCCACCCATCCCCAAGCATTTTTAGGGCCCTTCCCCAGACCTGCTCCACTTGCCCACACCTTTTCAGTACTGGGGGTGCCAAAGCTAGACAAGGTATTCTGGATGTGGCCTAACGAATGCCATGTAGAGGGGGAGAGTCCCTTCCCTCAATCTCCTGGCCGTGCTCCTGCTCCTACAGACCAAGGTGCTCTTGGCCTTCCTGGCTGCCAGGGCATATGGCTGCCTCCTGTCCAGCTTGCTGCCCAACGAGACCTTTCCCACAGGGCTGCTCCCCAGCCAGGCAGTCCTCAGCCTTTGCCTTTGCCAAGGTTTGTCCACTGATGGGGCAGAAGCTGGCATCTGTCCTTGTGGGATTTCATGATGTTCCTGTCAATATGTGCTCCTCCTTGTGTTTGCTCTTGACTTCCCTTGCAACCAACAACTCCAGGTTTTGAGGTTTGCCTTCTCAAAAAACACACCCGTGACACAAAGGCAATAAATATCAATCCCTTTTCTGTGGCCTGTCCCTGCTTTCACCTCCTTTTGGCTGCTTTGTGTCCCCTGTCAGTGCCCTGTCCCTTCGCTGGCCCAGCCCTGCTGCCCTAAATGTGGTCCCGTGCCCCCCCTGCACAGAAACCCCACGGGGCAGTTGTGTTCGGGGTGGGGAGATGTCCCCTGACACAGTTGTGGTGTCAGCCTTCAATGCTCTCTGATGTGCCCATCAGCTTTGGCTGCCTCGCCCAGTGCCTGGTCCCTGTGCGGCCCCACTGGTGCCCCATGCAGGGATTCGCACTCAGCCCTGCTCAGGGATCTGCTGGGTTCTGGGCAAGAAGAGAGGTTGGCCAGTGCCAGCCAGCACTGGAAATGGCCCATGTGAGAGGCTGGGGCTGACAAGCGCTCTTGGGCCCCTTCCCAGCCTGTCTATGCCACCAGGAGCACAGACCAGCTCCTCTCTCCTGCGCTGACATGTCTTGACTCCCTTCTTGAGACCTGGCTCTGTAGCACACACCCACAGGTGGGAGTCCTCACCCTGCATGGTCACACAGCTTTGCTGACCACCAGCGCGTTCCTCTCCTGGGCACTTTCCAGCCCAGCCCCTCCCCACCACTCCCCATCTCCCCTGCCCTCTCCCCAGCCCAGCAGAGCAGCCCAGTCTGGGCTGGCCAGGGGCTATGAAGGAAGACTCATCAACTCCATTACACCTCTTTATTGCAGGTACTCAAACTGAATGCTGCCCAAGGTTTTGCTAATCACAGAGTAAATCTCTTCTTTGCACACATTTGACATTTCTGCCTGTGGTGGATTGACCCCAGGTGGTGACTAAACATGCACCAGACATTGTATCACTCCCCTGTAGCTGGATGGGAGAGACAATCAGAAGAACAAAGGTAACAAATAAAATTTGGGTTGAGATCCAGGCAGTTTAAAAAGTGAAGGAAAAACCAGGACAAAAACTCCAACACAAGTGGTGTAAAGGCGATCACCGGCCACCTCTCACCTCCCACTGACTGATGCCCAGCCAGGCTCCCCTTGGAAAGACACCCTCTCCCCCGTCTTATCTCTGAGCATGACGTCATGTCTTGTGGAATACCCCTTTGGTCAGTTGGGGTCAGCTGTCCCGGCTGTGTCCCCTCCCTGCCCCTTGCCCAAGCCCAGCCCACTGCGAGAGGCAGCGTGAGAAACAGAAAAGGCCTTGGTGCTGTGCAAGCCCTGCTCAGTAACAGCTAAATCATCCGCATGTTATCAAGGCAGTTTAGGTCACAAATCTAAAGCACAGCACCGTACAGGCTGCTGGGAAGAAAATTAACTGCATCCCAACCCCAGCCAGTACAAAGATGTTTCTAATGGTCTGAGGGAAGATGAAAGAGTGATTTCTCATAGTGTTTCCGGAGCACGACAAATCGAAGGGAGCAGATGCTACATCAGAGGGCAGGGCTCCCATCCAGAGGGACCTAGCTAGGCTGGAGAGATGGGCTGATAGGGACATTACGACAGCCAACAAGGACAAATCCAAGGTCCTGCCCCTCGATTTGGGTAGCCCGCTGCAATGACAGAGGCTACGGACTGCCTGGCTGGCTTTCAGCTCTGATACAAGGCCCTGGATTGTAGGTATCCTGGGCTGTATAAGCAGGAGCACGGCCAGGGGAGATCTTTATCCCTCTCTGCTCAGCACTTGTCAGACCACATTCAGAATGTTTCCCAGGTTTTAACTTCTTACAATTCAAGAGAGGCATCGATAAACTGGAAGCAGTTTATCTGGAACCAGGAAGATTTACAGAAAGCCTCTGGGTGAGACAGACAGGTTTTCTGTCCCTGGAGAAGTGGGATGACTGCAATAACTCATGCATGACCATGATTATCAAGGAAAAGACACCCAAAGCATACCACCTGTCTAAGATAAACTGGAGATGACTTGTGCATTTCACTGCTTCTGAAGTACCACCGGTAGGATGAGTTTCTTCAATGAGTCTTTCAGCTCCTTGTTCCTCATGCTGTAGATGAGGGGGTTCACTGCTGGAGACACTACTGAGTATGCAACAGTAACCACCACATCCAGAGTTGGGGAGGAGATGGAGGGGGGCTTCAGGTAGGCAAGCATTAAAGTGCTGATGAACAGGAAGACCACAGCCAGGTGAGGGAGGCACGTGGAAAAGGCTTTGTGCCGTCCCTGCTCCGAGGGGATCCTCAGCACCACCCTGAAGATCTGCACGTAGGACAGCATGATGAAAACAAAACAAGCAAAGATTAAAAACGCACTAACAGCAAATAGACCAGCTTCCCTGAGGTTTAAGTCTGAGCAGGAGAGCTTGAGGAGCAGGGGAATCTCACAGAAGAACTGGTCCACAGCATTACCTCGGCAGAGAGGTATGGAAAATGTGGTAACAGTGTGCAGAACAGAATTGAGAAACCCACTGCCCCAGGCAGCTGCTGCCATGTGGACACAAGCTCTGCTGCCCAGGAGGGTCTCGTAGTGCAGAGGTTTGCAGATGGCAACATAGCGGTCATAGGCCATGATGGTGAGAAGGGAATATTCTGCTCCAATCAAGAAGACCAGCAGAAAGACTTGTGCAGCACATCCTGAGTAGGAGATGTCCCTGGTGTCCCAGAGGGAATTGTCATGGCTTTGGGGACAGTGACAGAGATGGAGCCCAGGTCGAGGAGGGAGAGGTTGAGGAGGAAGAAGTACATGGGGGTGTGGAGGCGGTGGTCGCAGGCGATGGCAGTGATGATGAGGCCGTTGCCCAGGAGGGCAGCCAGGTAGATGCCCAGGAAGAGCCAGAAGTGCAAGAGCTGCAGCTCCCGTGTGTCTGCGAATGCCAGCAGGAGGAACTGGGTGATGGAGCTGCTGTTGGACATTTTCTCCAGATGGACTCAGGGGCCTGTGCAAGGAGGAAAAGACAGTGACAAGTGAGGACAGACCTCTCTTTGCAAATCAAAGACTTTTTCTCATACACTCTCCACTCTGCCACACCCCCCCCCTTTTTCCTGCCTGGCAGGACCTTTGTTCAGCTCCCTGGATGCAGTTGTGGTTTGTGCTGGCTGAGTGTGCTGAGAAGAGCACACTGCCCGTGGGCTCCCAAGGCGTCCATCATGCCGTAGTTCAGGGTCTACCTGGGAGCAGTGTGGGTGCAGGGGCCAGATCCGATAGTCAGAATTCCTCAGACAAAATCCCTTGAAATATTGAAGGGCTCGTCAGCACCTGCACCCCCAGTACTAAAGGAAGTTGGTTGCACACAAAGGTTTAGGCTTTTGTTTGTTGTTTTGGACAGCCCTTCCCCATCCCCTCCTTTCTTCCCTGGGGAATCTCCTCTATGTCAGCAATCCTGAGCATCTCTGCTGCACTCAGGCTAAGCAGCAGAAGGATTTGCTGGGGCTTAATGCAGAGGAAGGCAAGCGGGTCTGTCCATTTGCCTTGCTCCCAGCTGCCCTGTGCTTGCTCCTTCTTGAGCTGGAGAGGCATTGCCCTCCGATGTTACCCTGAGAAGAAATCGGGCCTTGCTGACAGCAGAGGGATCCGCTGCAGATCACTAAGGGTCTCACCATGCACAAGCTCCTTCCCTTGCAGGTGAAGACTCCCCTGTTTTTTCCATCTTACAAGATTCCCCTCCAGAGATGTCTAGGCTGTGCTCCGGAGCTGTGAGCATCCCTGATCCCCATAGCACCCTTCTGATAGGCAGAAGGACCCTTCCTTGCCAGGGATCACTCCTTCTACCTGCAGCTTCTCCCTGCAGTGCCGTGGGGAGCTGCCTGGGCAGGCCGAGTGCCGACCTGACAAGCGACAGAGTCCCTGACCCATCCCATCCCCCTGGGGTGCAGGGACCCTGCTCAGAAGGACAGCCCTGAGCACCCCGGGAGCGCACCCAGCTTCACACCTTTCATGTTCTGAAATGAATGACAGATGCTCTCTGACCTGTCTGAGCGTCTTCCTTCAGGCAGAGAAGGAAGAGAGAGAAAGGAACTTGTGAGTTTGAAAGAAAACTAAATGACTTTAACGATAAATATAAAATAATAAGAAGAAAATAATGAAATAGATAGAATATATACAAATACATATCAAACTCCCAGGATGATGATCATGTCACAGGTAGGCACTAGGAATGTCCCAGACCGGACTCAGTGATCGACGGGAGCTGGATTCTGGATCTGGATTCAGGAACGCACAGGGCAGAAACAAAAGCAGACAAACAGAGTCCTCCTCGGATGTTGGCCATTGAAGAAAGAGACTGACTTCTTTGATCCCTCAGCTTTTACCATAAACACGAGGCAGATGGGATGGAACACCCTGTTGGTCAGTTTGGGATCACCTGTCCTGTCCACTCCTCCCTGCAGGTGGGACCCCTCTATGCTCTTCTGCTTCCGACCCTCCAATGGGGCAAATACCAAAGTGAGCCGCCCTTGGGTGTTATAGCAATAGGTATAAGCAGGAGCCTCTCCGCATGCCATGCCCGGGCATCAGCTATAAACACAGGTCTTATCATTCTAAGAGCAAATAGTGTCTGCACAATACGCTGTTAATTTCAGAGAGTTCAGTTAGTTAAAGATGCTTAGCTGTAAAGTCAAATTACAGAACAGAAAATTGGGTCTGTTCTACCTCAGACCAGGACAACACCCCTGCAGCTGTTTCTGGGAGAAGGGAGACATGATGCCCTGTTGCTCTGATGGTGTGGCACTGAATCAGTGACCTGGGGCAGGTTCTCCTCCTATGCACTGGTGAAGCTGTGAGAGTCCTGAAAAAACCCATAAGCTCTGAGATGTGCCTGTTTAGGAGATCCCCCCGGCAACTGCGTCTGCATTGCCCTCAGCTACAGACTTACCCTGTTAAGGGCTCTGAAGACTTCTCTCACAATGAACTCTGTGTTGTCTCCCCCCTTCACAGAGCTCTCTCATCTCCTCGTGGTGTCTGCAGGCAGTGCCCCCAGCCCTGCTGCGCTTTGCAGAGGAGCTGCTCCTGGGCAGAGCTGTCTCGCTGCAGTGCCACCCGGTTGCCATGAGCTCTCTCCATCCCAGGAGCCTGGCCCAGCTCAGCAGCAGAGGCCCAGCCCAAGGGAGAGCTGGAGTGTTCCCTGGGGCTCCCCGGAAACCTACTTTGAAAGAGACTGAAGGAATCACTGCATTCCTGCTAATCTGTCAGCTCTGCAGAGATGCTTATTGCCAGCGGTGTCATTCCTCCTCTCGGAGGCAGAGTTAGCTATGAGAATGCTTGCTCCTCGTCCTACCATTAGACAGGACACACGGACAGGGAAGAACCCATGCTTAGGGAAGGGATTGAACTGAGTCAATGGAGGCATCTCATCCTGGCATTGTAGCCCTGGGAGTCAAAGAGGAGTCATCTCCCTCCCATACATTGCACAAACCCACAGGAGGAGGGATTCATCTTGCCTCAGTTTAGGTGTGCACAAAACAGGCACCCGCATGTGAGCTGCTTGTCTCAGCATCCATGCGAATGAGATGGAGAGCAGGAATCCATGCACAAAGGCCTGGTGACATTGGAGGTGCCCGAGCTGGTAAACAATATGTGCAGGTCACTTCCAGCTCTCATGGAGCAATGTTTAGAGACAGGACAGCATGCGGGGGCATCCTCTTGGGGCCTGGTGCCAAATTCCTTTGGCCAATTGAATTGGCATGAGATGTCCGTATTTAGGACCACAAAACCTGACTCTACTCATAATCTTTAGTGCTGCCAGTGGAGGCCGTCAGCTGTCCAAATGGAGTCACGCAGCATAAGGGGACCAAAGCCTCTCTTTTTTTGTTGTCTCCATCAGCTGCATTTACTACATCCCCAGCGATTATAAAGTTGTCTCATTTACATCTCTACACATCACAAAGCTCCTGTCAGCACCAACGCGCAGTGTCATGGTGCCTTTGAACAGCAACCCAGCCCTCCACAGGTCAAGCAGTAGAGAGCAGAGACCAGAGCTCTCAGGTCACTGGAGGATGGGCATGGAAGAAATCTTCCCCGCGTACCCTCACAGAGGGTCAGCCGGAACTCTGCAGCTGATCACAAAGAGACAAAATTCTCTGGGGTCTCCTGGCAAAAGCACACTCCCTGTGGAGTCGTGGAGGGGATTTGGGTCTGTGTAGAACCTGTTCTGGGCTGCTTCACAAGGACCATGCACAGCATCCGGGAGGCTGAGAAGGAGATAGACAGCTGGTTACAAGCACAGTCTGAAGTGGACCCACAGCCCATGGCCAAACAGCCAAAAACTCCCACTCTGTCATACAGAAGGGAGGGGCACCAGTAACAGTGAGGAATGGAAGCTTGTTACTGTAAAGACCAGCAGGAGGAAGAGACTTCCCCCAAAACTTGAGGTGTCCTTGCAGAACCACTTCACTGCTCTGCAGAGTGAAGAGGAAAAACCCACTGCATCAGGAGAGGCGCTGGAGCTGAGTAAGGCCACCCTATCTGCTCCCCGTGTAACAACCAGTGCAACTCAGAAAAGGCGACGGGTGATAGCAGTAGGTGACGCTCTTCTGAGAGGCACGGAGGCACCCATTCGCTGACCTGAGGCACTCTCTGGAGAGGTGTGCTGCTTAGCGGGGGCTCGTATCAGGGATGGCACCGAGAGCAGTCCTCTGGCTGTTATCTGCTGCTGCTGTTTCACGTGGGCACCAGTGATGCATCCGGGAGCAGCCTGAAGACGATGAAGAAAGACTATAGAGCCGTGGGAGCAGTGGTCAGGGACTCTGGGGCGCAGGTGGTTATTTCATCCATCCTCCCAGTCAAAGAGAAGGGTTTGAAAGGTCCAGTCAAAGCTGGCCAGTCAATAAATGGCTACAGGACTGGTGCCACAGCCAGGGGTTTGGCTGCTTCGACCATGAGACTCACTTTGAGAAACCGGGTCCCCTGGGGCCTGATGGGGTCCACCTGTCAGAGAAGGGGAAGACCAGCTGGAGTGCATGGAGCTCCACCTGGGGATGGATAAGGAGCGGATCAAGAGCTTGTGGGTCAGGATTAAAGGGAGGGCAGGGACAGGTGACATTTCAGTAGGGGTCTGACAGAGGCCACCCCACCAGGAAGACTGTGCAGATGAGGCCCTCTATAGGCAGATTGGAGCAGCCTCACATTCACAAGCCCTGGTCCTCACGGGGGACTTCAGTCACCCTGATATCTGTGGGAGGGAGAACACAGCAGGGCATAAGCAATCCAGAAGGTTCCTGCAACGTGTTGATGACAACTTCCTTCTCCAAGTCACAGAGGAGCTAACGAGGAAAAGGACCATGCTGGACCTTGTTCTCACCAACATGGAGGGGCTGGTGGGGAATGTGAAGCTCAAGGGCAGCCTTGGCTGCAGTGATCATGAGATGGTGGAGTTGAAGAGCCTTAGGGCAGCGAGGAGGGCGCACAGTAAGCTCACGTCCCTGGACTTCAGGAGAGCAGACTTGTGCCTCTTCAGGGATCTGCTTGGCAGAGTAGCATGGGATAAAGCCCCGGAGGGAAGAGGAGCCCAAGAAAGCTGGCTAATATTCAAGGATCACCTCCTCCAAGCTCAGGAGCAATGCAACCCAACAGAGAGGAAGTTGGGCAAAAATGCCAGGAGGCCTGCATGGGTGAACAAGGAGCTCCTGGGCAATCTCAAAGAGAAAAAGGAAGCCTACAGAGGGTGGAAGCAAGGGCAGGTAGCCTGGGAGGAATACAGAGAAATTGTCCGAGCAGCCAGGGATCAGGTTAGGAAAGCTAAAGCACAGATAGAGTTAAATCTGGCCAGGGGCGTCACGGACAACAAGAAAAGCTTCTATTGATATGTCAGTGACGAAAGGAAGATGACGAAAATGTGGACCCTCTCAGGAAGGAAATGGGAGACCTGGTAACCTGGGACATGGAGGAGGCTGAGGTACCCAATGACTTTTTTGCCCCGGTGTTCACCGGCAGGGGGTCCAGCCACACGGCCCAAGTTGCAGAAGGCAAAGGCAGGGAATGGGAGAATGAGGAACTGGCCACTGTAGGAGAAGACCAGCTTCAAGACCATCTGAGGAACGTGAAGCTGCACAAGTCCATGGGACCTGATGAGATTCATTTGTGGGTCCTGAGGGAACGGGCAGATGGTTTTCTACCAGCCCCATGCTTTCTCAACCCTCAACCTTTGCAGTGGCACAAGCCTGGTCTGCCAAACACCTTCACTCCTGTCAGGTTTGTAAAAGGCCCACACACATCTGGGCATGCCCAGTGTAAGCTGGCCTCCACCCAAACCTGGAGCCCCCTGGCCTTGTAGGCTTGGAGGGGCCAGGTCCCCTCTGTCTGGGGCTGGGCACAGCTTCTCCCTGGCAACTTCCCTGAGGAGCACTCCTCGTGTGTGTCAGCCTGTCCCCTGGCCCAGGTGGCAGAGTGGCTGCTGGGGCAGGGCTGAAGTAGCTCAGCTGGGAGAGCGTTAGACTGAAGATCTAAAGGTCCCTGGCTCAACCCCAGGCTTCAGCAATGATTTTCTCCCTTTCATTTTTGCAGAGCCCCTCTGCCTTCTTCCAGCCTGCCCCAGCCATGCTTGCTCCATCACCTCTTGCCAGAGCACTGGCACTGCCCTGGAGCTGTGAATCTGTGGCTTAGAAGGAGCCTTCCTCCAGGGCCACAAGTCCCCATCCTCCCTCTGGGCAGGACTCTCCATTCAGTGCTGCTTTGGGGTGGTGTCCAGCTGTCCCCCCTTCCCAGTTCCACAGAGATGGGGATCTCTCCTCTGTAGGGTCTCTGTAAAGACCCTGTTCCTCTCCTCTTTGTCTCGCTTGATGGTGCACACTCTGCTCCCCTCCTCGTGCACCTCCTTCACCTTGTCTTCAGTTCCCAGACCAGAGGCCACCGTCCCCCCAGTCCCAGGGAAGGGCACTCCCTGGAACCGAGGCCTGGATGGCAGCATCCTTCCTGCGGGGGGGTGTTGCAGCCACACCTCTGATGTGCCCAGGACAGTTGGCAAAGCCATGCTGAGGGTCACCCACTGCAGTGCACGGGCGTCAGTGATGTTTAGTCCCACTCTGTCCTGAGTGGAGTTTCTTGGTCCCCTTTGCCCCCCTGCTGCAGTGATTGATAAAACACCTCTGTGCCCCTCTCTGGGCATCAGCCCCATGGAGATGGAAGCCTGCCCTTCACCCCACCTCCAGGGATGCTGTGGGGCAAAAGAAGTGCAGGAGGAGACCCAGTACCTGGACAAGGGTCTGTGAGATTTCTGCCCGTGTCTCCCCCACAACACACCCTGGGGTGTCAATAAGAGCCTGAGGGCACCTCACCCCAGGGAGGCCATGTCCCTCACCCTCTTGTACTGCTCCTCCTGTGGAGATGGGGACAGATGTGGCACAGAGTTGTATTGTCCTGGGTGGCAGAGGAGGCTCAAGGGAAGAGGTTTGTTCCTCTCCATCCAAACACCCCAGGGTGGGCCAGAGCGTGGGAGCAGTGCCTGCAGCAAGAGCCTCCTTCTGCCCCATCACCTTGCAGAGACGCTGAAGGGGCAGTGCTCTGCAGTGCAGCCCTGTGCCAGGATCAGGCCCCAGTGGAGAGGCAGTCCGGCCTTCCCCCATCGCAGGAGGATCCAAGTGCTGTTTTGTGCAGAGGGTCCCCAGGCACCCAGGGGACAACAGAGCTGCCGTGTCATAGACATGTCGTGGGAGCAGAATGTCTCTTCTACTAGCAAGTGTGAAGGGGATGTTGCTCAGTGGTCAAGCGCCCACTGTGCATGTGGGAGGTCCCGGGTTTGATCCCCGGCATCTCCAAGGGTGTTCTTCTCTGAATCCCCAGCCTCAGGCAAGCACAGGCTGGAGCTGGAGCCTCTGGTCCTCTCCAGGCACTGTGGGCCTGCCCTGCCCACCCAGGGCCTGGCTGTGGGGTGAGGAGGGCTCTGCCTCTTTTGAGCCCCCTCTCAGAAGAGAGGCAGGTGGCTGTGCTGGGCCTGAGCTCAGGTCACTGCCTGCACCACAGACCCACCCCACCCACCACCCAGGGACAAGGTTGGGCAGCAGAGTGCCTGTGAGGAGACCTCAGGGAGGAGGTAGACATCAGCAGCACACGAGGAATCCTTTCTGGCTGCACTGAGAGATGTGGTGTGAGGGTGCTGCTCCAGCCCGGGTGTCCTTTGGAAGCAGAGCCACGCTGCCCTGGTGGCTTCCCAGGGTCTGAGATTGCCCTGTCTCCAGGTGAAGATCCCAGAGCACGTGGGAAGCACCCTTCTGTGCCAGCAGGTAGGCGTGTTTGAGCTGGATGAACTTGGACAGACCTGTGGGACTCCCATCTGGAGGGATGACACCTCTTACCCTGACCCTGTCTCCAGGTCCTCTTCCCTCTGCCATCACCACTGGCTTGAGCAGAGCCTCAGCTCAGGGCACCCGGAGCTGTTGAGGTCAGGCACAGCCCTGCAGAGGTGGAACTGGGGGGCCAGAACCCACCTCTTGTTCTAGGGGGTGTTTGGGGTCCCCATCCACCCCATGCAAGTGGGAAGAGCAAGACACAGGCCTGTCCACAGCTGTGCACAGGCAGGGAGGACCAGGAGATGGTGTCCCCACTGTTTCCCCACCAAAACTACCTGCAACCAAACCATGTGAGAAATGGCCTTTCACTGCAGGGTGCCCAGTCTCCAGGAACAGTGGGCCCAAATTCAGACAAACGAGGTATAAAAGTGAAGCAAAGAAGAAGAGAGGTGGGAAAATCTTCTGAACACGAGATGATGGGTGCCAGGATGGACACTGACCTGTAAACTCAAGCTGCCCCAGATGGCAACCATAGAGAAGAGCCCATTGTCCTTCCCAGGCCACCTCCCCACCAGCCCTTCCCTCCCACAGCTGTGACAGTTCTCCCTGACTCTGGCACCTGGCAGAGCTTTGCCTCCTCCTCCTCAGGGAGATGTGTGAGGGGGCAGAACACCTGAGCAGAAAGAGCCCGTTTCATGGTATTTTGGGGCCTGAACAGTCTGGCCCTGCAGGCTGGGTCCGGTCTTTGTGGCAAAGCGGGATTGTCACTGTGCCCTGA
The DNA here is from genome assembly GCF_965231255.1 of Vanellus vanellus. NCBI lineage: Eukaryota > Metazoa > Chordata > Aves > Charadriiformes > Charadriidae > Vanellus > Vanellus vanellus. The sequence goes on from NW_028128889.1 coordinate 901,028, forward strand.
CTCTGTGCCTGCTCCTGCAGCTCCCACGGACCTGCCTGAGAGATGGGACGGTGAGACCCCAACCCTCTGCACTGGTACCCCACGCTGGGCAGAGCGCGGCTGTGGAAAGCCCATGGGAGAGCAGCGTTCCCAGGGCGAGACCCCCTCGGCGATGGCTGACACATATGGTCACTGCATACATGGGACCAGCGTGGCCCAGGCAAAGCTGCAGGAAAGGACAACTGGGGAACCCCGGGGTGAGGAGATGGGCGCTCGCACTGGGTGAATCACAGGACTTTGCAGAGAATCCTTTTTGCTGGAAAGTGTGACTGGCAGGGTGGAAATGTCTCTGTCAGCAGAAACATTTCCGAGGGACCATGGGCTCTCACAGCCTGCTGTCCCCAAGACATGTATCTTCCCCACTCCCATGTTTTCCTTCTCTGTTCCCCCTAGTTGGCCTCAGGGAGACACTACAACTCCTGGGCAGGCAAGAAGAGCTCTGGCTCGAAGACTCAAAGGCTTTTAATAAGACCAAATACACGGGCACAGTATAAAAACAGGGGATTAAAAATAGAGCAACCGCCCAGCAGTTTCTGTTGCCCATGGAAAAGGGAGACGGTTCCCTGGTGCTCACGGCTCTCCCAGCTGCACAGACCTCTCCTCTCTCCTGGCTGCACCCTGCTGCATGGCAGGGATGTGCTCTCCTGGCCCGGGGCTCAGGGACTGCTGTGCACTGAGATCCGGTCTCACAGCCTCTGTGTCCTCAGGGAGATGCGCCAGAGACACCTCTTCAGCATCATCGTAGCCCGTGCTCTCTGGGGACAGGGAACAGACATCCCCCTTAGCTCCAGGGGCCCCAGCACTTCTCTGGGAGCGCAGGGCTGCGTCTGCAAGCAGCAAGGCATGCTACTGCATGTTCACCCCATGGGGTGCCCCTTCTGGACTCTACATCTCCTTCCTCCCTTCTCACCAGTCCGGAGATGTTCAGCTCCCTCTCTCACCGTTACTTCCCCCAAGGAAAACTCCTGGGGCAGGTGGCCCCGTCCCAGCAGGTCGGGCTCTCAGTATGGCAGCGATTCATCCAGCACCAGGGATGGCACCCCAGGAACCGGCAGCGCTATCTCCCCCTCTCACCTCCGGGTGCATCCTTGGGCCCTGCTCCTTCCTCTGGCACCCTGGGCATTTCCCAGTCTTCCTGCCCAGGGGCAGGATCTTCCCCTGGGTCAGAAACCTCCCTGGCATCATCATAGCCATCCGCTGGGTCACCTTCGGCCAGGACAGGGACATCTGAAAGGAGAGGGGAGCTGGTGACAGAGAGAAGATACATCTGCAGAGCAGAGGATGGGAGGATACGCAGGGACATGGGGCTCAGACATTGGTGTTGGCAGCCCCACAAAAGACCCCCCCATGTCCTCTCCAACTCTGACGCTGACACCCAGTGACACTGCTGTCCATCACATGTCTTCAGGGAGGAGAGATCCACCCCTTCCTGCCCCACATTACCTGGGGCTGGCCCCGGACCATCCTCCTCCTTGCTGTCCCCGGGGTAGGACTGCAGCTTGGTCAGGGACCCCTCTGAAGAGGCGCCTGGAGAGAGGCACAATGGGTGTTCCAGGAGTGCGCTCTGCTGACGCTGCTTGTGGCCAGTGCTGCTGTGGACGGGGGACCCACAGAGCCACGGCTGCATGGGGACGAGGGCTGAGGACTCACCCTGCTCTCCTGGGACAAACCCCTTCTCAAAGGGCCTCCCAGAGCTGCCCTGGGACAGCCCCTTCCCTCACCCCTCATGTGTCCCCCAGGGTGCCGGGGCAGGCAAAGAGGGGCCATCCCCAGCTGGGGCGAGCAGAGCTGGTGGGGAGAAAGCTTCTCTCCTGGGACCAGGACCTGTCTGCTCTCCCCACACACCCCACAGCCCCAGAGCTGCAGGGACCATGGGCCAGGGGGCTTCAGGGGGTGTCAACCCTGGGTGGGGACCAGGGGGAAGGCACTGTAGATGTGTCCTCAATGAGGGACGCGCACCAACCTGAGCCGCTGAACCTTGCCTGCTTCTCCCATGCTGGGCTGTAACCGATCTCCTCGTACACAGCCTCAGGGAAGGGCTCCTGAGCTCTCTCAGAGCCTGCGGACAGAGGCAGAGCTGGCCCAGGGGTGGTCAGAGAGAGGATGGCATTCCGCAGGTAGGAAACACCTAGTCCCCCAGCTCTGCCTCTACCACTCACTGACAGCCCACACCAGCCCTGGCCTTGCCAGGAGGCATCTTACCCTGGAAGGGACCCACCTCTTCGCCCAGCCCTGGCGCGTCGCACTTGCCCGGCCAGGAGGGCTAGGAGCAGGCAGAGAAGGGCTCCCAGGATGATGCAGATGATGACAGGCAATGAGAGTCTCCCGCTGCCACTCAGACGGCCCCGGGTGAGATCTGCATGGCAGGAACACAGAAAGGGCAGTACCAGGCCTGGGAGAGGTGAGGGGCCGGGACAGCCCAGTCCTGATCCCCACTGCATCTTGACTAGGGGACTCCAGGGCATGAGGGATGGGTACGCTCCATCCTTACTGGGTAAATGACACTCCTTCCCAACCTCCCCACCTCCCTGCTACCCTGGTGCCTCCTCCTGGGAGAATTCACACCCCAGAAAGGAGCCCATTCCTTCTGGCTGTGGGTCACAGCCTGGGCCCAAGGAGAGCCAGCGCCAGTGGGGAGGACAGGTTACCTGCTCGAGGGGTTGGTGCTGCCGTCCTGGGTGCATCTGCAAGGAAGGAGAAGGAGAATAGGGCTGATGGGTGGGTGTGCAGGTACCAGGGAGCCTCCTCTCTGTCACATAGTGTGTGTGTGTGTGTGTGTGTTTGTGTGCACATGTGTGCATGTGCAGACATCCCTGACACTTCCCACCAAAACTGCCCCTCCTGCACCGCTGGTGAGGGTGGCCAGGAAGGAGCCCACGGCCCTACTCTGGCCACAGGGCAGGACAGAGCAGGCAGCCCAGTGATGGCCCTGGGGGCTGCAGGGCCCTGCGAGCAGAAGCTGGAGGACATCGAGCCCCACAGAAGCTGCTGCCCACTTGGCAAAAGGCTCCCGTGCTCTGCAGCGATGGCCTTGCTCTCAGGACCTCTGGAGCCATGACAGGACCGAATGGGGGAAACGGCTCCTTGCTGATACCCTTGTGAGGAGCATCAGCCCTGCCACTTACTTGAGCAGCGCACAGCAGCGTCCTCCTTATGGCGGCAGGCACCGCTGTCCCCATGCCGGGCCCAGCAGTCCTGCAGAGATGGCTCTGTCCCCCGGCACTCCACCTGCTCCAGCCAGATGGGGCCCGTCCCCTCCCCAAATGCAGCCTCGTGCAGGGCAGACACCGCAGGGCCACAGCCCAGCTGCCTGCATGCCACCTCGGCATCCCGCATGTCCCACCAGTCGTCACACACCGTCCCCCAGGAGCCACGGTGCCAGACCTCCACTCTGCCAGAGCACCCGTTCTCGCCTCCCACGGCACGAATCTTCTCCCTGTCTGGAGAAGGCAGAGAGCTCCCAGGGCAGCGGGACAGCAGGCAGAGCCCTGCCAGGCGAGAGGAGCACGCGGAGGAGCAGCTACCTGTGCAGCTCGTGGTGCTGGGGCACGCAGCCGTTGGGGCCGGGGGCAATTCTGGCTGACGCCCTGCAGAAGGAAATGCTGCGGTGAAGGGGCTGCTGCAGGGCATGGTGCAGCAGAGAGCGGGGCTGTGCTCTGCTCGTGCCACCTCACTCACGGCAGCACCTGAACCCCGGTCACTCAGGGGACACGCAGTGTGAGGGACCCTGACTGCTCAGCCCCAAAGGGACCCTGGACTTCACAGCAGCAGCAGGGTGCCCATGGAAGGGACACTCCTGGGACCCCTGGCTGTTCCCTTCTGAGACCGTGCCTCCAAAAACCTCTTCCCTGCCCAGGCAAAGCTGGGAGCCCAGCTGGCAATTCCCCTGCTGGTGAATGTGTGGGGCTCTGAGGGCTGAAGTACCATTTTTGCAACCAGCAGCAGAAGTGTCTGGCATGGAAAGGAAGAGCCTCGGCAGAGCCTGTCTCTGCGTTTGACCATGCCCAGCAGGGAGCAGGAGCTGGGGAGAAGCTGGTGCCCGGGTAGCTCAGAATTACCATTGCAGGTGATGTGGGTCTCATCTTGCAGGTCATCACATGACTGTGGGTTCCAGGGATCAGACAGACACTGCCAGAAGGAGCTGTTTCTCTCCCCACACTCCACATGATCCAGCCAGGCAGGGCCAGACAGCCTGCCGGGGGACAGTTGTGTTTCCAGGGTCTGTATGTCCCCGCAGCCCAGCTCCTTGCATGCCAGCGACATCGTTTTGTAAGTCATTGAGTTGGAGCAAACGCTCCCCCACGTCCCATTGTAGAAAACCTGCAGGCGCCCGGAGCAGTTGTTGCTGTTCTCCAGCCTCAGGGCCACGAACTCTGGGAGGAAAGGCACCGAGGGGGAACAGGCTGGTGTGGGGCTGTGGCAGCAGGGATGCCTCTGCACAACCCACACCCTCAGCCAGGCAAAGGAACGGCCAGCAAGTCCCTCTTGCACCCACGGGCAGAGAAATGTCCCTGATGGACAGACAACCCTGCCCTCCCTGCAAACCATCAGGGACAGCTGAGCTCCCCAGGGACCCCCGAAGGGACTGAGGGGACCTGTGGGTGGGTGTCCCCAGGATGGGCTTTGTCAGAGGCTCAGAGGTGGCCAGTAACAGCCTCGGCCATTGCCGGCCCTCCCCTCGTCCCAGCCTGCCTGGGCACTGGGCTCCCACTGCAGCCCCTGGCACAGACCTGAGCAGACGACTCCTGCGTCCTCTTTGTGCCCGCAGTCGTGCTGCCCCCAGGACCCTGCCGGGCAGTCCCAGAGAGCAGCTTCGGCCCCGGAGCAGTTCACTCCATCCAGCCAGATCTGACCAGAGCCTTTCCCAAACTGAGTGGAGCCAACTGCCTCCACCGCCCCTCCACAGCCCAGCTGGCGGCAAACGACAGCAGCATCGGACAGGTCCCAGTCGTCATCACAGACAGTCCCCCAGCGTCCCTGGTAGTAGACCTCCACTCTCCCAGCGCAGCGCCCAGGCCCGTTCACCAGCTGCACCCGCCGGCTCCCTGCAGCAGGAGGAAACCCCAGCTGCCGTCACGGGCTGGCTGCCCACCCAGCCCAGAGCCTGGGAGGCCCTGCAGTGCCACTCACCCCAGCAAACGACCCCCACATCCTCGGCAATCCCTGCGTCCAGTGCACTCTCAGGCAGGGAGGTGTTGCAGAGGGTCAGGTTGGCCTCATGCCCTGCGCACCGGACCCCTCGAAGCCCCATGGGACCCGTCCCTCGCTGAGGCTTTGGGGGGTTGTAGGCTGTCTCTGCCTCTCCGCACTGCAGCTGCCGGCACACCACGCTGGCCTCCTTCAGATCCCACTGGTCATCCAGGACTCTGCCCCACGTCCCGTGCTGGAAGATCTCCACTCGCCCATCACACCGGCTTCCTCCACCCACCAGCCGCAAGGATGCAAAGCGATCTGGGCCTGGGGAGAGCAGCCATGCCCCAGTCCTTGGTGGCATCGGGGAGCCTGGCAGCCTGCAGCATGTCTCCAGGCTCTGGCACCCTTGCAGAGGGGCCCAGAAGGGAAATTCCTTGCAGAAGGAGCTCGCCTGCCTGCCTCTAGCCCCCAAGGAGAGCTCCTTGTCCAGGGCTCCATGGGGTGCTTTCCCAGTCCCCGAGCCTTCCTGAGTAAGACGCCAGCTTTGCTCTTGGTGGGGCAGAGCCACAGAGCACGTCCCTGCCAAGGCAGTTGGGGCAGCTCCCGCAGGAGGGAGCAGCAGCCAGAAGTGGCCACTACTGAGACACGGGACAGAGCCCACACGTCTCTGTCCATCTGCATCCCTTGGGATGGGCGACTGGGAGCCAGACCAAGGTGGGCCTTTGCCATCAAATGGGAAAAGTTTGGGTCCTGCGCTGACCAGAAGCCAGCCCCACTCTGCAGCTAACCCCCAGGTCTGATGCTGCTGCTGTTGGCCCCCGGGCAGCACCTCTGGCTGTGGGATTGGGCTCTGTGGGACTCTCTGTGGGGTGGGACAGGGCTGCCTGCAGGCAGAGGGATGGAAACAAGCTCCACAGCCACGTCCCCGGCCCATCCCACTGTGGGAAGGTAAAGGAGCCTGGGCCTGGCGGTGGCCCCAGGGCCGGAGCTGCTGCCCTGAGGGGGAAAGACACTGGCCCCTGTTCAGTCCTCTGCTCTGTCACAGTGGAGTAGTCAGTCTGAGCAGGCAAAGTGCTCCAGATGTCCCCTGGTGACGCCTTGCACTGCCACAGCGTCCCCTGCTTTCGGAGACCATGTAGCACGTAGGGAGAAAACGGAGTTAATGGAGTGTTTTCCCAGCACTCACCTGAGCATATGACAGCAGCGGTGTTCCCATGGGAGCACGGTGACATCCCCAGGGCAGTCACTGGGCACTGGCCCAGGTGGGATTCAGTCCCGTCACAGCGGAATGAGTCTCTCCAGATGGGGCCAGTGCCTCTCCCAAAATGCCCTCCTCTGGGAACAGACTCAGCGAATCCACAGTTGAGGTGACGACAGAGAACGTGGGTGTCCGAGACATCCCAGTGGGAGGCACAGAGGGTGCCCCAGGTCCCCAGCACCTGGACCTCCACCCTCCCCTCACACGCCGTGGTGCCATTCACCAGCCTGAACCCTGTGAACTCAGGGACAGAGAAGGATGAGATGGGGCAGTTTGTGATTTTGCTCCCTTGGGTGGTGGAATAGAGGCTAAATGGACACCCTTCCTTTCTCTTCCTTCTGTACAACATTAGGGCTGCAGACAAACATTCAAGGTCAGGTCTAATGGGGCCCTCCACAACCTGATCTAGTTGAAGATGTCCCTGTTCATTGCAGGGGGGTTGGACTAGATGACATTTAATGGTCCCTCCCAACCCAAACCATTCTATAGTTCTATGATCGCCCCTCCTGTCCTCACACCCAGCACAGCGCAGTCCCTGCCCTGATCCCCTGTCTTCAGCCCAACCCCCGTGTTAACAGCCTGCCCTGAGTCCTTACGTGTGCAGGTGACACCGACATCATGCGCGTGGGTGCAGGGCTGGTCCCTGGGGGACCCTGTGGGGCAGGAGGCGAGAAGGGATTCATTCCCCACACACTGGAGCTCCCTGTCCCACATGGGACCAACCCCTTCTCCAAAGTGAGCTGCCTCATGGACAGACAGGGCTGTGCCACACTGCAGATCCCTGCAGACCACATCGGCAGCTTTGGGACCAAAGTCTGAGTCACAGACAGTTTTCCACTGGTTCCCATCACGGATCTCCACTCGTCCTGAGCAGGGGCTATCCCCTCCAACCAGCTGGACAAATCCTGGAATGACCAAAGAACCCTGTGAATTCCCAGAGCCCTCTCTTGGTTACATGTCCCACCATGTCCCACCTCATCTGCCTTGGGGCACTCACAGCCAAAGAGCCTCTTAAGAATCTCCCAGTGGGTGCTGATGGTACAAACACACCAGGGAACCCCTGCTGCTCCTCTGACATCATCACAGCACTCGTGGGTTGTTTTTTCCCCCAAACCCACAGCCACAGGAATCACTTAGAAGAACTGATGCTCTCCTGGAGACCCTGGGCTACCTGGCATTGGCCACATTCACTGCAGCACCTGGAGAACTTGAGCCCAAGGAGATGCACTGAGGCTCTGTTGGCTGCTGAGGTCTTCTCTGCCCCACCGAGCTCAGAGCCAGGCTGAGGAACCCCTTGGAGCCGCCAGAACAGCACCCCATGCCCAGGTGGTTCTCAGTTTGTTGGGGCACTGCTATTAGATGGGACATGCCAGAGGGAAGAGATGTGGTGCGGGTGTACCTGCAGTCTCTGTCTGCACCAGCCCCGGCTCCAGCGCCTGCCCAGGGAGGGGTCCTCAGCCAGGGCCAGAGGACACTGCCAGGTGTGCACATCCCCGGCCACCAGTTGGGAGAGGGCAGGAGAGCGGGCAGAGGGGCAGCCCTGGGATGACACCAGCTCCCAGTGCAAAGACAGGCCAAAGGAGAGCCAGAAAGCGCTGGCAAACCCCTGTGGCACAGGGCAGGCAGGGGCTGGGGTGGGCAGGAGAGGCTGGGCAGCAGGTCGGCACTGCCTGCACAGGGTTGTCTCCCTGTGGGATGGCTCTCATGGGGTGACTCTGGAAGAGGAATGAGGTGGCCACGGGCCATCCTGCTCTTCTGCCCAAGCCCAGCGCTCCTCCTCTCTGAGCAGGCCCTCTGCTTTAGGGGACTCCTGTCTGCCAGGGGACACAACCCAAAGGTCCCAGGCCACCTCGGGCCCTTCCTTGAGATGTGGGTGGCCACATGAGCTGTTCTCAGTGCCTCTGGTATGAGGGGACCTTGTCCTCAGTGTTGCCAGACAGGTCCTGTCTGAATGGAAGGAGAGAGATGAGAACCAATGGACACCATGGGGCAGGGAGGGGGATTCGTCTTCCGGTACCTGGATGTGACCAAGGGTAGGCTGAGCCACCTCTAGGGGCCAAGGTTGGCACCCGGGGTGGGCTCCCATTGGCCCTTCCCCAGGGACCTGGGACACCAGCAATGACAGTCCCAGCTCAGCAGTGCAACTGACCACCCGGGGTCCTGCTCCAGCTCGCACCCGCTCTCTGAGGGCACAGCCAGGTCCTTTCCCCTGTCCTGGCCCCACAGGTATGAACAGGCTGTCCCTTACCTGAACACGTCACACCAGCGTCCCAACCATGATAACAGCTGTGTATTCCCCATCCTCTGTGTGTACAGTCAGACAGGGCAGACTCGGTGCCACGACACTGAACATCATCCATCCAAATGGGGCCAGATCCTGGCCCAAAGTGTCCGTACCGAGGAGCTTCAAGAGCAGACCCACAGCCCAGCTGCTTACAAACGACCGCAGCATCGGCCATGCCCCAGGAGTAACTACACACAGTCCCCCACTGGCCCTGGTGTTTCACCTCCACTCTCCCAGCACAGCGCCCACCGCCATCCTCCAGCCTCACCTCTGCAGCCCCTTCAAACACAAAAATGGGACCGATCAGGAGAGTGCCGAGCCCCAGAATGCAGGTCTGGGACTGCCCCCTGCCCAGACTGAGTCACAGGCACTGGGGTGGGAGCCCTCTCCCCTTTGAGCTTTCCCCAGGGACGTGTGGGTGTCCCTTCTCTCCCCACCACCCATACAGGCTAGGGGTGCCCAACCCCAGCCCTGCTGGGCCATTGACTCTCCCACAGCTCTTGGAACTTTCTCCCACTCCAACAGCCCCCTGCACATGCTCATCCACCCACTGTGCCCCCATCCCTGCACAGGGCACCCGCTCCCCCTGAGCCCAGCACCCCCTGAACAGTCCCATGCACCCAGGCTCCCAGCATCCCCAGCCGACCACCTGCTCCCCGGGGCTTTCAGTGCCCTCAGGGAGCACCGAGATGATCCCAAGGATCCCCCCAACCCATGCATCCCCATTGCCCCCGGTGCCAGCCCAGCCCCTGCGATTGGCTGGGAACCTGAGGAAGGAAAAATCTCTGTAACCTGTGAGTGCAGACAGAGTGGTCATCCTCTCTCTATAGGGCACAAACTGCCTTCCCGGGGTGGGGGCTCCCCTGGACCCTGGGGCAGTGAGCAGCACACAAACCCTCTGGGGCACCCGAGAGTTTGGCTGTGGTCTGGGGATTGCTGAGTGCTGCCATCGCTACCTGAGATGCTGCCAGCCCCAGGGTACAGCACTGAGGAACAAGGAGTCCCAAAAGGGTACCCCAAGATGGGGTGTTCGTATATACAGCCAGACATGGGATGCCATAAACACAGAGAGGCACAGAGAAAGGCAGAAGGTCTATGGACTTGGGCACATTCTGACCCTCATCTCATCTCATCTCATCTCATCTCATCTCATCTCATCTCATCTCATCTCATCTCATCTCATCTCATCTCATCTCATCTCAGTGGATCCTACAAAGAAACCCCATTCCCAAAGGGTTCCTGATGATCCCACTGGTACCCGATAACGCTGGGCTGTGGGAATAGGGAGCCAGCACTTACCTCTGCAGAGCTGCAGCCAGAGGAGAAGCAACAGCATCTCAGGAGAGAGAAGTCCTTCTGTCCTCATCTTGACCCAGCTGCCCTGCCGGCACAGCCTGCTGCACCCTGCTCCCTATCACGGCTCCTGGGGACTCATGGGGATGATGACAATGGGAGGGTAATATATATCTCTGCAGATGCCGACCCAGCTGCAGGAGGAGCCAATCGAAGCAGCAGCACCTTTTAAGACGTTATCGGGAGCTATCTCCCCTCCGACACAGCCCAGCCCTCCAATGAACTTCTCCAGCGCCGTTCATGACCATATATGAAGGACATACATGTCCCACTGCGTGTATCACGGTCGCTGTGGTGGCGGATTGTCATGGGACAAGCTGGGTGTGGAGGGAATATGAGTCGGTCACTCCTTGCACCTCGCTGTGGGGACTGGGAGCACTGAGCATCTCTTCCGCTGGCCTCATCCATGAACCCAAGAGGCAAAGTCCAGCTGTTCCCGAGCTGTGGGAGCCATGGAGCTGGGACTGCACAGGGGTCTGTGTCAGGATGGGCAGGAAATCACCCCTGCCCCTGCTACAGACCCCTCTGTGCTGGGAGCAGCAGCCGGGAAAAGGCCTTGGCCAGGGCAAGAGCTCCATCCCAGCAGTGCTGGCTTGTCCAGGCCTCCCCAGAGAGCCCATGGTCGGTCCCTCACAGCAGCTGGAGCTGGGACACGTCCCTGCCCTGGCAGCAGACATGCAGCCCAGAGGCTCAGACGTGTCCCTGACTCTCAGCGTGTCACCGAGGGGCCGTTATTCCCCGCGGGCGGATCGGGAGCTGGAGCCTGCAGGTGCACAACCCACAGCCCACGTGGCCTCGCAGCGCTCCCCGTGCTCCCCCCGCAGCGCCCGGGCAGGAAGTCTGTGGTTTCCTCCTGGCGCCGTGCCCAGGCACATCCCTGCCGTGCCCCCGAGACACCCCCACCCCGACTGCTCCAGCCAGGGCTGCAGGGGCTGCTCCTTCGGCCTCAGAGGCACGCCGCCGGGCAGCTCCCGTCCCCCGTGATGCCCCTGTGATGCACGCGGCCGCTCTGCACCGACCCCGCGGCCATGGGGTGCCATCGGTGATGTGATCCCACATACCTCCTCCTGCCAAAGCTGTGTGCTCATGGGTTATACTGACGGTGACCTCACACTCTCCTACTTCTGCTGCTGTGTGCTCAGGGCCTATACTGATGGTGACCTCACTATGGGCTTCTGCTGAGGATGGTTTTTCCAAAAATCCTTATTTGGGTGGGGTCTAAATATTCTTTTCATGACATCAGAAGCACCCACACAACCATATGCCTACTCCTTGCATAAAAGCTACTCTGGCACCCGTGAGATCACAAGATCATTCCAAAGCCACTTACATACTCCTGGCCTATCTGCCACTCAGCCTCTGATGATGTCAGAGCATCTAAGCCTGACATGGGCCTTCTCCAGGTGATGTCAGAGCATCTAAATCTGCATGGGCCTGCTCCTGGCCTATCAGGTGTTTGGACAACAGTGACCTCACAAACACGTACACAAGCTATTGCTTGGCTCTTAACCTATCAGAAACTCAGGCACCAGTGACACCACAAGAATCGACACAACCCAGGGGTCTACTCCTGTCCTATCAGACACTAGGGCAGCAGTGACCTCACCGGCACCTAAACAACCCCTGGGCCTCTTCCTGGCCAATCAGCTAATTGGTCACAAATGACCTTGCAAACACCTACACAAGACAGGTGCTTACTCCTGGCCTACCAGATTCTCAGGCACCTGTACCTCAAAATATCCAACTCAACACATTTCTCCTGGCATGCTCAGGCACCAGTGACCTCACAAGCACCTACACAATCCATAGGCCTGTTCCGGGCCTACTAGCTACTCAGACATGAGTGACCTCATAAGGACAGACACATACCATGGGTCTGCTCCTGGCCTGTCAGGTACTGAGGCAAGGACGATCTCACAAAACCTACACAAGCCATGGGTCAGCTCATGGCCTGTCAGCTGAGAGTGACCTTATAAGTACATATCTGCCCATCTGCCATGTACTTCCTGGTGAGGTACTCAGGCTCCCGTGACCTCACAAGCACCTATACAAGCTGTGTACCTGGTCCTGGCTTATCAACTACTCAGCCGAGAGTGACATCACAAATACATCGCCAAGCCATGTGTCTCCCTCTTGCCTATCAGCACCACAAGCACCAGTGACCTCACAGGCTCATACAAGAGCCCTGGCCTTGCTCCTGCTCTATCAGCTACTCTGGCACCAGAGACCTGACCATCACACATCTACCTATTTGCTATCTGCTCAACTATGAGATAGGAGGGAACAAGTGACCTCACAAGCTCCTACACAAACCATAAGCCTCCTCTTGGCCTGGTCACTCTGGCATCCGTGACCTCAGAGTAATATAGCATTTGGTATGTTCTCACCTTTAGAGGTGACCCAAGCCAGTAACTAAACCCCCTCTCAGTCACTTGCTCACTCCTCCACAGAAAAAAATGATAAAAAATTGGAAGGGCAAATGAAAAAAAAAAAAAAACAACAAACAACAAAAGAACAAAACCATGGGTTGATATAAAGACAGTTTTATAAGTGGGGGCATCCTGCTCAGGTCCTGCAGAGTTCAATGCATTTGCAGCAACCACCAGCACCCCCTTCCCCATCCTTTGACATGACATACACACAGCACACTGGGTTTGGCTGGTGTGGCTCAGGTGGACGTGGACAAGTCCCAGCCCACTCCTGACTTCTCCCCTCACTCAGTTAATTGGAGTTTTTTTTAAAATTTTAATCAGGTCATCCACCTAAGGACAAGGCAGAACATGTAGCACTGCGCTGCACCCCACGGTGGTCTGACAGGGATCTGTCATCTCCTCCACAACCTTGAGGAAAGGGGGCTCCCCAGTCTACCCAACTTCTTCTTGGGACACCTCAAAATGCAGTTTGCAGTTCACTGGCCCATTGGCTGTTTTCCCTCGAGCACATGGTGCTTTTGGGGAGCCCCTTTGGGTCTTTTCTGCTTTGTCCCCATGTGCATGTTCTTCTGCAGGTGGCATTTTGTCCTGGTTTTCCATTCTCATAGCCAGCATGGCCTGTGTCTTGCAGCACCGCTCAAAGCCCAGACTCTGCCCCAGTCAGCCCGCACGGCCGCCCTGCAGCGCTGGGCTGGGCTGTGGGGGCCTCCCAGTGCTGCTCACAGGAATGGGCCCTTCTTTGCACCTGACAGGATTTGTTCTGGGGGCCCCATGGAGGTCTCCAGGGAGGGGGCAACAGTACCTGGGCATGTCCCAGCTTGTCCGTGCCCCAGCACCTTTCGGGTACCCCTTCACCCTCTTGAATCCCCCCCAGCCCAGAGCTGTGAGTGCGTGTTCTGCCGCCTGGTAAAGTGAGGGACCCAAACATGGCCTTCTCCTTTTGTTTATGCTCACACTTAAACTTTAATTTTTCAGTACATTAAATCTTCATTGAAATAGATTTTATCCATTTCATAACTATACTTTTGTGATTATATTAAGTTCTGTACCTTTAAAAATATTTATTTGTTAGAAATGTGTATACGTATATACATATATAAGTGTATCTATAAAAAATACTGTACCTATTTATATATAAATAATAATTTTACTGATAGAATTATACACTTCCTTTCAGACATCTATTTCCATATATGTATATATTGAATATAAATGTATATATTTTATATCCAAGCACTTCCTAGGCCAAAGAAAGGAGGCAGCCAATCACAGGGGCTGCCTGAGAACACGCGGGTGTTGCGATGTCACAAGATGGCCATTAGCCAATCCCGTAACACAATGATATTTAACAAAATGGCCGCTCACTGCCATGAATGGCAGCACCCTGACCTAAAATGGTGGTCAAACCACAATGGCGGCCCCTGTGCATGTAGGGGAAGGGCCTTCCGGGTCTGATGTATCTCCAGGTGAACTGGAGGGAGCGGCCGGTCCTGCCAGCCAATCACAACAGAGCACATGACCAGAAGAGAGAGAGTCTTCCAGGGCCAATGGCCCCTGTGGCTGCTGGGAGGCGTTGGGACTACTTGTTTTTATGCCAGGTGGTTGATAACACCCTTGGGTTTGTGGTTGTTGCTCCGCAGTCGAGGCCTTTTGTGCTCCTCACACCACCCCGCCAACGCGTAGGCTGGAATGCACAAAGGGTTGGGAGGAGACACAGCCAGGAGAGCTGCCCCCCACTGACCAACGGGATGTTCCACACCGCATGACGTCGTGCTCAGCATATAAACTGGGGGAAGAAGAAGGAAAGGGGGACTTCTGGAGTTACGGCGTTTTGTCTTCCCGAGTAACCGTTCCGCGTGATGGAGCCCTGCTTTCCTGGAGATGGCTGAACATCTGCCTGCCCGTGGGAAGTCGTGAGGGAATTCCTCGATTTGCTTTGCCTGCGTGCGCGGCTTTTGCTTTACTTATGCACCTGTTCCTGTCTCAACTCACGAATTTCCTGACTTTTGCTCTTGTGATTCTCTCCCCCATCCAACTGGGAGGAGTGAGCGCGTGGCTGTGTGGTGCTTCGCTGCTGTCTGGGGTTAAACCACGGCACTTGTGCTCCCAGCCAGAATGAAAGTTTTATTAAAAAAAGCCATCTCCATCCACTTTGGAGCTACTGAAACTTATTTCACCGTCAGTGACACTTTCATTTGCAGCACTTTGGGAATTAAATAGCCACACCAACCTGAAAGTAATGGCTCCTGCCAGAGTTTAAACGTTGGGCAGTGGCGGCAGTGGCAGCAGTGGAGCAGCAGTTGTTGCGGCATGCTGAGAGGACGTCAAGGCTTGTGAGGTGCCTGCAGGTGCCTGAGGGTGTCTCTGGGCCCCTGGCACCTGTGGGCTGTGTGTGTGGAGGGACCAGCCGGCAGGCAACAGGTCTGGCAAGAGGGGTCAGCCAAGAGTTGTGCGGTGCATTGGTCCCCACCGCCAGTTCAAACCACAGGACGCCACATATAACTGGTCCCTGAGGAGCAGCACGACGAGGACGTACAAACAGGGAGTGGTGTCAGCTGGGAGCAGTGCGACCCTTTGCCCGGCACTTTGCACAAGACGGGCAGCGCACTCTGCCCATTGTCGGGCTGCTGCCTCCTCTGCTCCCCGGGCAGGCGTAGGCTGCAGCCCTGATGGTAACCCCTGCACGCTGGTGGCTGTGCAAGCCCACCCAGAAGCTTGAGATCTCCAGGGAATTAGAATTAGAAAAACAACATCTTTCAAAGGAATTACCATTTTAGATGTAAAAGAGCCATTTTTCCTGAGAACTTCAAAGAGACTGTGTCCTGCTCAAAGAAAATGGTGTCCAGGCAGCACAAGTGCAAGGCGGAGGCTGAAATGCAAGCAGAAGCTCTAAAGCCTTCCTATGCTGTCACCTCCACCCAAACAGAACTCCCAGGGACTGAAATAGCTGTCCAGACCTCAGGTTGCATGGAGCTCCAGCACCTGGAAGTCCCCCTAGTAAGCAATGGCCATCATAGCTGCAAGTGTGCCCAGCTGGAAGAGCTCCTCAAACCAGTAGGTGTGTTACCAGAGGAGCTCAACAGGCAGTGCAGTATCCGGGAACGTGAGGGAGAGATGGATGCGTGGTCCTGTGCGCTGTGCCACGCTGAGCACCAGCCCTGCCTTAATGCTGCCCAAGGGGAGGGTAAGCCTGAATTCCACCTCAGGCTGACTGACACAAGTAAGTCCTGAGAGGAAGGAGATTGGTCCCTTGTCTCTGGTCAGGGCAGGAGTAACCTTCCCCCTTCCCTGAAATGCCCCTGTGTAGCAGATGTAATGCTCTGGGGATGGAGAATGAAGAGCATGTGAGTAATGGGCAGGATTCAGGAAAAGCCGACCGTGGAAAGTTGATCCAACCACCCACCCGCATTAGAACCAGTGCCACCAGAAAAGCACGTAAAGTATTAGTAATTGGAGAAGCACTGAAGCAACCATTTGCCTTCCAGACAGTTTTTCTGGAGAAGTTTGCTGCCTACCAGGAGCTCACATTTGCGATGTCATTGAGAGGCTGCTGAGCCGGGTGAACCCTACAGGTTTTCACTCACTCCTCTTCCACATAGGGACTAATGATACTGCCACAAGGAAACTGAGAACCACCAGAAGACACTACATGTCCCACAGAGCAATGCTAAAAGGATCAAGGGCACAGGTGGTGTTCTCTCTCCTCCCAGTCAGAGGAAGGGGTTTCAGAAGGGGGAGACAAACCCAACAGGTGAATGCCTGGCTTTGTGACTGCTGGTGTCACACTCAAGGTTTGGGCTTCTGTGATCATGGAGTGAGCTTTGAGTAGGTGGATCTTTTGGGAGCTGATGAGATTCACCTGACTGAATGGGCCTTCACCAACAAGCTCACAAGACTCACAAGGACTTACCAGGTTTAGGGGGGGAAGGGGGTGGAGTTTCTTGCTGCAGAGAAGAGCCAGGGGCTGCTGATGTATTAGGAACCACCAGGGAAACCCCTGTGAAATGCCTCAAAGGAATTAGGGCATCTTTCTCTAAAAAGGTGACATGATCCATAGCACAGCTGAAATGCCTCTGTGCCAATGCAGGTGTGCTGGGTAACAAAGTGGAGGAGCTGGAAGCCCTGTGTAGCAAGAGAGCTCTGATCTGATTGCTGTCACTGAAATGGGGTGGGACGAGTCGCATGACTGGGGCACTGCAATCGATGACTCTAAACTGTTCAGGAGGGACAGGCAAGGAAGGAGGGGCGGGGGGTTGCCCTCCATGTAAAAGACTGAATTGACTGCACAGAGCTTGGAAAACCAGCAATGAACAGGTTGAGAGCTTCTGGGTGAAAACCAGTGGCCAAGCAAACAAAGGAAACCTTGTGTCTGGTGTTTCCTACAGAGCATCTGCCCCAGGGGAGCCTGGTGACAACACATTCTTACTTCAACTACAGGAAGCATCGTGCTCGCAGGATCTGATCCTGCTGGGGGGCTTCAGTCCTCCTGACATCTGCTGAACAAGGAGCACAACAAGCTGTAAGCTGTTCAGGAGACTCCTGGAGAGTGTCAAGGATAATTTCTTCATTGAGGTGATAGACAGCCTGGCCAGAAGAGAAGCGTCACTGGACCTGTTGCTCACCCACATGGAAGAACTAATTAGAGAGGTCCAGACTGATGGCAGCTTGGGATGCAGTGATCGTGCCCTGGTGGAATTAGCAGTCCTGAGGGGTACGGGCCTGGTGAAGAGTACCATCATGAGCCTAAATTTTAGGAGAGCAAGCTTTCTGTTGTTTAAGGAGTTAGTGGATGGGCCCCCTGAGGAAACTTCCCTCAAAGACAAAGGTGCTGGGCAGAGCTGGCAGCTCTTTAAGGACGTTTTCTTCAGAGCGCAAGAGCTCTTGATTGCCACGTGTAAGAAAACATGCATACAAAGCTGGAGGCTGGCACGGCTCACTAAGGACCTCCTGCTGAAACTACAGTGTAAGAAGGAAACACAGAGACAGTGGAAGCAGGGACATGTATCCTGGAAAGAATATAGGGATGCTGCCTGGTTGTGTGTGTGTGGGATCAGGAAAGCTAAGGCACAGCTGGAGCTGAATTTGACAAGGGATGTGAAGAATATTAGGAAGGGCTTCTATGGGTATGTTGGCCAGAAAAGGAAGTTTCAAGTGAATGTACTCGCCTTAATAAATGAGACAGGAAAACTAGTTACAGCTGACATGGAGAAGGCTGAATTACTCAACCGTTTTTTTTGCTTCAGTTTTCCCTGGCAGTCAGTCCTCCCCTGTCTGTCAAGTCCATGAACTTCAAGGCAGGGACTGGGAGAATTAAATCCCTCCCATTGTAGCAGAAGATTAAGTTTGAGGCCACCTAAGGAACCTGAATGTACAAAAGTCCATGGGACCCAACTCAATAAATCCTAAGGTGCCGAGGGAGTTGACTGATGCAGTTTTCAAGCCATTCTGCATCATTCTGCACCATCTCTGGTGTCCCCAGCACAAGAAAGATGTAGACATGTTAGCACAGTCCACAAAAATGATGCAAGGCCGAGAACACGTCTCCCATGAAGAAAGGCTGCAGAGAGTGTGGGTCGTTCATCCTGGAGAAGGGAAGGCTCCAGGGACACCTTCTTGTGGCCTTTCAGGATATGAAGGGGGCTTATAGAAAGACAGATGTTTTACCAGGGCCGAGAGTGACAGGGCAAGGGGCGAGGGATTTAAACTGAAAGAAGGAGGGATAACATAGGACATGAGGAAGAAATATTTTATGATGATGGTGGTAAGAAAGGGGAATAGGTTGCCAAGAGAAGCTGTGGATGCCCCATCATTGGAAGTGTTCAGACTCATGTTGGAAATTGCTTTTGGCAGCCTGATCTAGTGGAAGCTGTCCCTGCTGGTGGCAAGGGGATTGGATGAGATGATCTTTAAATGTCCTTTTAACCTGAACCATTTGGTGATCTTACAGCTCTAAGTCCTTATGACGTACATGCAAGGACACACATCCCAGTGGTGGTTACCAGGGGTTGTTACTCACACACTGAAGTGATCTCAATAAACTCAATTTCCCACAAGAGGACACTCCCAGGAGGGGCTGATGGCACATATGTTCACTCAAGTTTGTCTCATCACACAGACGCAATATGTATTCCGATATCTGTAATGCAGGAATAAACTTCTGATGTAGTCATTCAGTGTCCCTCGGTGGAGGGAAAAACAACCTTTCTGAGCTGAGGTGAGTGGCTATTGCTGGCAGTGGCAGCCGTGAGGGGTTGGTTGGTGATGAGTACCCTGGGGCAGCTTCCCTGGTGTGTCCAGGGACCATGGCACAGACCAGGTCCTGCTCTCCTGGTCCTTCATGTCTCTGCCAGAAGGCTGGTTGTGTGAGAACACTGCGGTGTGCACCCACTCTTCACACACAGCTGAGCTCTACACTGGCATTTTCCTCTCCCAGGCACTTTCCAGCTCAGCCCAGGCCCTCCCCTGCTCTCCCCACCTCCCCTGCCATCTTCCCAGCCCAGCAGAGCAGCCCAGTCTGGGCTGACCCCACGGCAGTGCCTGCCGCAAGGTGCTGCAGAGCGCTGGGCACTCAGCCCACAGCCCCACGGAAGGGCACAGCAGGTGCTGGGGGGCAGAGAGGGCTCTCAGCTTCCCCATCAGCCCCAGGGCTGCAGGCTGGACGTGGAAGGATGAAAGAGAGGTCTGTGACAGTGCCTCTCTTGCTGTCAGACCAGGAGGTGCCCTTCACCAGCAGCCTGCAGCCCCCCTGTGCCAGCCCCGCTCCCCAGGACAGCAGGAGGGTCCTTGCCCTGGGGCTCCTCTTGCAGCTCCTGCTCTGCCAGCGGCACAGCAGCCTGCCCCAGTTGGACACATGGGAATGGGTTGCTCTTTGTCTTCATCCCCTTCACACACATGGTGTCCTGCTCCTCTCCTGGGACACCCCCGATCACAGAGAGCCTTTTCCCATGTGAGTGTGTCCGTGCTGGCTTGGCCGGCTGTTTCTGCACCCCTGCCCATGCTCCCCACAGGGCCCTGAGCTAAAGTGCTGCTCTTTAGCGGGCGAGGACTGTGGTGCCCTGGGGCTACGGGGTGCCCCTGCACTGGCTGTTACGGCCAGGGTGGGAAGCAGACTCAGACGGACAGGGATCACTGCCGATGAGCCCCTTTCCAGCTTCCACTTCCTGATGGGCTTGTGGCCAAGGAAGGGGCTTGGTAGGACCGTGGGGTATTTCCAGTGCCTCTGCATTCGAGTGCTGCACTAAATCTGGTGTGTGATGTTTCAAAGAGGTGTCATGGTTTGACCCCAGTAGGCAGCGAAGAACCACACAGCCCCTGGCTCCCTCCCCCCTGGGTGGGATGGGGGAGAATATCGGAAGGACAAACCTGAGAAAAATCAAGGGTGGAGAGAAAAGCAGTTTAATAGGCAAAGCAAAAGCTACGTGGGTAAGCAAAGCAAAATCAAGAATTGCTTCAGTACTTCCAAACATCAGACAGGTGTTCAGCCAACTCCAGGAAAGCGTAATGGTTACTTGGGAAGACAAACGCCGTAAATCCAAACGTCCCACACTTCCTTCTTCTTTCCCCGGGTTTTATTACAGAATCACAGAATCACAGAATCACAGAATTATCAGAGTTGGAAGGGACCTCTAGAGATCATCTAGTCCAACTCCCCTGCTAAAGCAGGATTGCCTAGAGCACATTACTCAGGACTGCATCCAGGCGGGTCTTGAAAATCTCCAGGGAAGGGGACTCCACAACCTCCCTGGGCAGCCTGTTCCAGTGCTCTGTCACCCTCACCGTAAAGAACTGTTTCCGTGTATTTGAACGGAACTTCCTGTGTTCTAACTTGTGCCCATTGCCCCTCGTCCTGTCACTTGGAACCAATGAAAAGAGCCTGGCTCCATCCTTCTTCAACCCACCCTTTAGATACTTGTATGCCATAATAAGGTCTCCCCTCAGCCTTCTCTTCTCCAGGCTAAAGAGTCCCAGCTCTCTCAGCCTTTCCTCATAAGGCAGATGCTCCAAGCCCTTAATCATCTTAGTTGCCCTTCGCTGGACTCGCTCCAGCAGTTCCCTGTCCCTCTCGAACTGGGGAGCCCAAAACTGGACACAGTATTCCAGTTGTGGCCTCACCAGTGCAGAGTAGAGGGGGAGAATGACCTCCCTCGACCTACTGGCCACACTCTTCCCTATGCAGCCCAGGATTCCATTGCCCTTTTTGGCGACAAGGGCACATTGCTGGGCCATGGATAATTTACTGTCTACCACAACCCCCAGATCCTTCTCCTCAGAACTACTTCCCAGCAGGTCCGCCCCTAACCTGTACTGGTGCCTAGCATTCTTCCTCCCCAGGTGCAGGACCTTGCACTTGCTTTTGTTGAACCTCATTAGGTTCTTCTCTGCCCAGCTCTCCAGCCTGTCCAGGTCACACTGGATAGCAGCACGGCCCTCTGGGGTGTCAGCCACCCCACCCAGTTTGGTATCATCAGCAAACTTGCTGAGGATACACTCTGTCCCCTCATCCAGGTCATTAATGAATATATTAAACAAAATTGGACCGAGTATTGACCCCTGGGGGACACCACTGGTTACAGGCCTCCAACTAGACTCTGTGCCGCTGATCACAACCCTCTGAGTTCTGTCCCGCAGCCAAATCTCAATCCACCTCACTGTCACCTCATCTAGCCCATACTTCCTCAGCTTCCTAATGAGGATGTCATGGGAGACAGTGTCAAAAGCCTTGCTATAGTCAAGGTAGATGACATCCGCGACTTTCCCCTCATCCAGCCAACTTTAATATACTTTTTGTGAATAATGAGGCAAAGGTCATTCATCAGACACGATGGCCCCGAAAACAGAGAACTAACAATCTTCACAAGTTGAGCAGAAACCCCTGTCTTCACAAGACTTCCCCCACACAGATGAATCCTGCATTATCGAGATGAGTATTTTCTCCTGAGTGACACAAGAGAGAAGCAAGTGTTAGCCATATCAGTTCTTTGAGCACAAGGCCTCCATTATCCAGACTCCACATTATCCACCCCTTGGCTGCAGCCATATCTCAAAGTACTTGTGTTTGAGATGTTCCTCAGTGAGGCTCAGAGGGCCTCCCCTGTCTTTGGTCTCTCACCATTTGTTTCAGGGAATTTACAAGTCATCTCCTACAGTGATGAGTGGCAGCGTGACTTCATTCAGGCCATGATAGTCCACTGTTAGCCTCCACTCTCCATTAGATTTTCGCACTGGCCATATGGGACCATTAAAGGGTGAGTGGGTCTTGCTGATGACTGCTTGAGTCTCTAGTTGACAAATCAGCTTATGGTTGGGAATCCGAGAGTCTTGGTTAGTGCCATATTGCAGCTGATGCACAGTTGTTGTACTGATTGGCACCTGTGTCCCATGCCAGCTCCTTGGGAAGATTAACCCTATCCCCACCAGACCGAGGACAATGGTACTGCAGAGCTCTGGGCATTCACACCACAGCCCCAGCCCCGCCGAAGGGCACAGGAACTTGTCGGGGCCAGAGAGAAGGGTTGCCAGCGTCCTCATCAGCCCTGGGGCTAGAGGCTAGACATTGCCTGAGCACTGTAGGACACTGACACTCTTGACCTATTCTCCTGTGCAGGGTATCCTCATCCCCACCCGCATAAGGCCCCTGTCTGACAGACCCCTCTCCAGCGCAGCACAAGAATCCTGGTCCTAGGGCTCCTCAGGCAGCTCCTGCTACCCAGTGGCAGGACAGTTTGCCCTGAGCTGGTGCAGTCAGAAACATGGTTTTCTTTCTCGTTCATTCCTGCTCTTCACACAGTCTGCCCTGATCTTCTCTTGAGATGTCCCTGTTCCCCAGAGAGCCTTTGCCCAGGTGAATGCATCTGAGCTGGCCTGACCGGCTGTTCTGATGCTCTGCCGAGCGAGGTGGCTGTGGTGCCCTGGGACTATGGGGTGGCTAACTATTGTCTGTGCTGGTCAAGCTGGAAGCAGAGTCAGAGAGACAGGGGTCATTGCATGTGAGAATGCTCTCCCTGGGGACCTGTGGCTGTGCAGGTGCTCGGAGCAATCGTGGGGCTTTTCAGAAAGTCACAAGGCGTTCAGATGTGTCCTTAGATCCAGGCCGTGGCTCTTCATTGGAGGTGATGTGAATCACACTCCAGGCTCCCTTCCCTGCACCCGCTGTGCCTCCCCTGCCTCTCTTGGGATTGCAGAGCCATCAATAGCCTGTGTATTCTTTGCTTTAGCCCTTTACCTTTAGGAGACTCCACTTGGCTTTTGGAAGTTGCATTTGCTGCCCACCCCCCGGCACAGGGTGTCTGTGAATATCCCCTGTGCTCTCCTGGCGGGAGACAGGACGATGGGCAACAGTCAGCAGCGCTGTTACATGTGGGACAGTCATGAGCAGATGCGTACTGCCCATTCATCATCTCCAGTGGCACTGTGCGACCACAAATGTGAGCTGAGTCAAGCCCTCCCTCCCTAACACATCGTCCAATGAGCTCATCTCCATGAGCCCATGGAGACCCCAAGCACAGCATCTGACCCTTTTAGTGTGCAATTCCTTGTGGGTATTCCTGACTCCAGCTAAAGGAAGAAGATCTCAGTCTTTGGACAGTGCACTGAGGACATCCCCTTTTATTAGCGGCTACATGGGAGGGCAGCTCTGACATAGCAATCGACACATTGAAAGAAGGCCTCTGGGTCAGATGGAGTGGGTCGGTGCCACTGGAGAAGTGGGATAAATTCAATTATTTGTGTACAGACACAATAATGACAGGACAAATGTGCGAGGCACGGAAGATGCCTGAGAATAACTGGCAATTACTTGTGAAGAGAGATGGGTGGCTCAGTCCTGCTGAAATACGACCAAGGGAATCAGTTTCCTCAGGGCATCCTTGAGCTCCCGGTTCCTCATGCTGTAGATGAGGGGGTTCACTGCTGGAGGCACTACTGAGTACAGAACTGCCACCACCAGGTCCAGGGCTGGGAAGCAGATGGAGGGGGCTTCAGGTAGGCAAACATGACAGTGCTGGGAAAGAGGGACACAACAGCCAGGTGAAGGAGGCACATGGAAAAGGCTTTGTGCGGTCCCTGCTCCGAGGGCATCCTCAGCACAGCCCTGAAGATCTCCACATAGGAAAGCACAATGAAAACAAAACATGCAAAGATTAAACAAAGACTAAACACAAGAACCTCAACCTCCCTGAGGCAGGAGTCTGAGCAGGAGAGCCTGAGGATCTGGGGGATTTCACAGAAGAACTGGTCCACAGCTTTGCCGTGGCAGAGTGGTAGTGAAAAGATATTGGTGGTGTGCAGCAGAGCATTGAGAAACCCACTGCCCCAGACAGCTGCTGCCATGCGGACACAAGCTCTGCTGCTCATGAAGATCCTGTACTGCAGGGGTTTGTTGATGGCAACACAGCGGTCATAGGCCATGACAGTGAGAGGGAAGAAAAGAAAAAACACTTGGGCAGCACATCCCGAGTAGGAGATGGTCCTGGTGTCCCACAGGGAATTGGGTATGGATTTGGGGAGAGCATTGGAGATGGAGCCCAGGTCGAGGAGGGACAGGTTGAAGTGGAAGAATAAGGTGCAAAACACTTGGAAAGTTCAGTTCCTTGGGTTTGTTTTGTACCTCAACTGTATCAAGGAGAGCCCAGCCTTCAGGCACCACACTCAGGACATCCCCTTTTATTGCAGAGGTGTTATTAAGGAGGCAAGAAGTGACACACAGTTCTTCAAGGATCAGACACAACAGGACTGAGTCGCACGTGAAGGACTCTGAACCCAAGCAATTACCTCTAAGTATGATAACCAGAGGCGGGGGGTGGGGTGGGGGGAGCGGGGAGTAGAGGCCAAGTCTAAAATACATCCTGGGAAACCTGCAGAGAAGGGGAGGCAAATTATTGTTAATGGTGTCTTAATGGTGCAAGATCCATGGGATCGCTTTCCTCAGGGCATCCTTGAGCTCCTTGTTCCTCATGCTGTAGATGAGGGGGTTCACTGCTGGAGGCACCACCGAGTACAGAAATGATATCACTAAATCCAGGGCTGGGAAGGAGATGGAGGGGGGCTTCAGGTAAGCAAAAAATGAAGTGCTGATGAAGAAGGAGACCACAGCCAGGTGAGGGAGGCACGTGGAAAAGGCTTTGTGGCGTCCCTGCTCCGAGGGCATCCTCAGCACAACCCTGAAGATCTGCACATAGGAGAGCACAATGAAAAGAGAACACACAGAGAATACACAGGTGCTAAGAACAATAAGACCAACTTCCCTGAGGTAGTCTGAGTCTGAGCAGGAGAGCTTGAGGATTTGGGGGATTTCACAGAAGAACTGGTCCAAGGCAATGCCGTGGCAGAGAGGTAGTGAAAATGTATGTGTAGTGTGCACCAGAGCATCAAGAAATCCACAGCCCCAGGCAGCTGCTGCCATGTGGACACAAGCTCTGCTGCCCAGGAGGGTCCCATAGTGCAGGGGTTTGCAGATGGCCACGTAGCGGTCATAGGCCATGACAGTGAGAAGGAAATATTCTGCTGAGATAAAAAATAGAAATACAAATACCTGTGCAGCACATCCCCCATAGGAGATGGTCCTGGTGTCCCAGAGGGAATTGGCCATGGCTTTGGGGACAGTGACAGAGATGGAGCCCAGGTCAAGGAGGGAGAGGTTGAGGAGGAAGAAGTACATGGGGGTGTGGAGGCGATGGTCGCAGGCGATGGCAGTGATGATGAGGCCGTTGCCCAGGAGGGCAGCCAGGTAGATGCCCAGGAAGAGCCAGAAGTGCAAGAGCTGCAGCTCCCGTGTGTCTGCGAATGCCAGCAGGAGGAACTGGGTGATGGAGCTGCTGTTGGCCATCTGTTGCCTCTTGCCACAGGGTCGTGTCCAGTGAGGAAAAGACAGTGACGAGTTAGGGTATACCTCTCTGAGGAAAACCTACTTCATTTTTTTTTAGAAATCCCTCAAAATGCCTCTGTCTTTTCACTAACACTTTTGTGCAGCTCCCTTTTCCTTGAGCTGCGACTGGTACTGGCTGAGGCTGCCAGGAGAGCAGGGGTGCTGCTGAGGGCTCTGGAGAAGTCAGTTCTGCCATGCAGCAAATGTTCAACAGGAACACAGGGTGATTTCAGATGAAATCTGCTTCTGATAGAGAAGAGCTTTTTACCATTGTTGCTCCCAATTCACTCGAATACAGCATAGCGCTCTGGAGATTTTGATTTGTTTAATTTGTTCGAGTTGCCCCACCACACTGGAGTATTGTTTATAAAACAGATTTTGTTTGCATTTCTGCTGTACTGGAAGTGAAATATTGTGAGTCCTGAGATGCAAAGGAGCTGTCTCTTAGTATAGAGCGAGACATGTCTTCTCCAGGGGGCTCCCGGATGACACAGAGATGCTACAGCAGAGCGGTGCGCTGATGGAGAGCAGCCTGCAGCCCAGCAGCCCCTCCACCCCCAAGAAAGAGAGGAATATCCTAAAGATGGGGTGTCCTGAGGTGGGGGTGGAGGGTGGTGGGGGTGTATGTGAACTCAGTCCCAGACCCTCCCATGGCAGCGCTAAGAGCCTGCAGTCTTGGTGGGAAAAGGCAGCACAGAGAGCCGGGGAAACATGGAGAAATGCCTCAATGTCCCTGCCAAGGCAGGCAGGACAGGGACAGGCAGATGGTCACTCAGGAATTTCTCCTCCCCAGGGCTGGGGCTGCTGAGGAGGCCACTCAGGCAGAAAGGCCACAGCCTGGAGGGCAGAGGCTCTGCTGGGTGGGAGAGGAGAAAGAGGCTTTGCTCTGGGGAAGGCTTCTGCCCTGCTGGGGATGGCAGGAAGGTGCCCGAATCCCCCCTCCCTCGGCATTTCTGGTAGCAGCACCCTCTCCCTCCCTCCCTACGTCTCTCTTTCCTAAACGCGTCCCTGCTGGGAGCTGCTTCTCTGTCCCCACCTCTGTGCCCCCTCATCACTCACAGACCTCATCCCACCCTTTGCGGGCTCAGCTCTGCTTTGCAGACACCTCCCAAAGGAGGGGCACTGCCCATGGGCATCTCCACGGTAGCAGGAGCCAAGCAGCATGTCACAGAGCCTGAGGAAGCTGGAAAGGGGATGCTGGTGCTATGTGCAGACTGATGGGTGCTGAAGGCACTTGCTGAGGTTCCTCGTAAACCTCAGAGTGGTGGCTTAGGAGCCCCAGCCCTTTTCTAAGCCAGCCAGCCTTATCTTCATTCCCATGCAGACAAACCAGCGAAAAATTCCAAGCACAGCTTCAAGAAAGAACAGGCTTGAGCAGGACAAGGCTGCCCTGGTCATACTCATGTAAAGTCCCCTCCAGAGAAGTCTCGGTTGTGAGCAGGGGCTAAGAGCAGCCCTGACCCACCCATCACCCCCTAGACAGGCAGAAGGACCCTGCCCTGCCGTGGGTCACTCTGTCTACCCAGAGCTTCTCCCTGCAGCGCCGTGGGGAGCTCCCTGGGCAGGCTGAGTGCTGAGCCCGGCAGCAGCAGAGTCCCTGACGCGGCATACAGCTCCCAGGGGTGGAGGGACACAGCTCTGAAGGACAGCCCGGGGCACCCTGGGCTGCACCCCCTGGCTTCCCACCCCAGCAGCCATCCTTGGCAGAAGGGAGGTGGCATGCCCTGTCCTTCTGGCAATTTTGGCAGCTGATAACAGCTCCACAAAATGTCCTCCTCCTCTGTGCTAGAGAAGCCGGCAGAAACACTGAGACACATCCTCCCAGCCATGAGCTGTGCCAGCTCTAGAGGAGCCCTCCAGGGTTCTCCTCTGCCTTGCCCTGCAGCCAAAGACTTACCATGTTAAGGGCTGTTGGGGGATTTCTCCTGCAGTGAGATTTAAGCTGTCTTCCCGCTTCAGAGAGCTGTTGAAATCGTGTTCTCTCCTTTCCCCTTGTCACCTGCAGGCAGTGCCCCCGGCCCTGATGGGCTTTGCAGAGGAGCTGCTCCTGGGCAGAGCTGCCTCACCGCAGCGCTGCCCGGTTGCCACCAGCTCCCCCTGTCCTAGGAGCCTGGATCAGCTCAGGAGAAGAGACCCAGCCCAAGGGGTCACTGTCTCCGCCCCAGCTCCCTGGAGATTCTCCTGGTGCTCCAGGTCACCCCTGGGGAATGTCCTTTGCAGTCAGCAGAATGAATCACCGATTGTCCCTCTCTAAAGAGCAGAGAGAGACTGACTCCAGCAGCATGGTTTGTCACAGCAGAGTGTGGTTGCCTGCAAAGGCTGTAAATGTTCCCCTCTGGAAATGCCATTACTGCCCTAAATGAAAGGACACACAGGGTGGGACAGGGAGGGGTTGGCTTCCCCTGTGCAGGGCAGCGATTCAGCTGAGGGAATGCAGGCGTCTCATCCCAAGCTGGAAGCCCTCGGGCTAAAGCAGTATTCGCTTCCCCCTCATCATCACAGCCATAGCCTGAGACCACCGCCTCCACACCCCATGTACTCCTTCCTCCTCTGCCTCTCCCTGCTGGACCTTGGCACCATCTCTACCACTCCGCCCAAATCCATGGCCAGTTCCCTCTGGGACACCAGGGCCATCTCCTACACGGGATGTGCTGCACAGGCCTTTCTCTTTGTCTCCTTGGTGTGAGCTTAGTGCCCTCTTCTCACTGTCACAGTGCCCTGGTTTCAGCTGAGAGAGAGTTAATTTTCTTTCTAATCATTGCTGTGTTTTCAGACTGGGTATGAAAGGAATGTCAACGATGAGTATTGGTTTAGCTGTTGCTAAGTGAAGTCTATACTGGTCAAGGACTTTTTCCAGCTTCCCACAGAAGCTGAGAAGGGGCACAGACATAACATGATGATGTCATGCTCAGTATGTAAATGGAGGCTTGCTGGCCTGAAGAATCTGTGATCTGTGCTTGGCTCGGGCTGGGAACCAATTTACCAGATAGTGAGAGGGACTTGTGTATTGTATATTCTTTTACCATTCTTGTTATTATTAGTGTTATTTTCCTTTTCCTTATTGTTCTATTAAACTGTCTTTATCTCAACCCACAAGAGTTTGGTTTTTTTTTCCTTTCTCATCTTTTTCTCCCTCTTCTCCCTACCTTTCTGGGGTGGAAATCAGGGCTGAGAGAGAGGCTGCCTGGTCCTATTTGCTGGCTGGGGTGAAACCACAACACATGGCCTACGACCGCTAGGTTGCCATCTGCAAACCCTTGTCCTGTGAGACCCTGATGAGCAGCAGGACTTGTGTCAAAATGACAACAGCAGATTAAGGTTGCAGTTTATTCCATGCTCTGCTGCACAACGCTAATACATTTTCCCTACCAGTCCACCAAGGCAATGCCCTGGACCAGTTCTTCTGTGAATTTCCCCGAGACCCTCAAGCTTTCCTGCTCAGAGTGCCACCTCAGGGAGGGTGCTGGGGCTTAGGGGGATGTGGTTTCTGTTAGCAGTTTGCATTCAGGCAAACCTGAAATTCTGCTGAGAGTTTCTACTTCATGCTCAGGGTAGGGTGAGGGGTAGGAGCTTCCCTTTTAGGGTTGGGGATCAGGGTGAGGCTCAGGGTGAGGGTTTGGAATTCTTCTTAGGCCTTCTTGGAATTGATGTGAGTACTGGTCAGCTTTGTGGGTTAGGGGGTGGGGTTAGGGATAGAGGTGAGGGCCAGGGTTAAGGCTAGCATGGCATGAGTAGGGACCTCACAGAGAGCAACTAAGTGCTGTCCCTCTCACGCACCTCTCCTCTGACCTTCCCCGCACTCCCTTCTCTCTTTGTTGAAATGGTCAGGCTTATGGAGCACCTCACAGTGCTGCTTCCTCCAGCAGAAATGACATCCCAACCTACTCTCCAGAAAGGACACTTTTGCCTTCATCTTCCTCTTGCCTGCCCCTAACCTCTCATCTCATCTCCCTGGCCTTTCTCCACAGAACCTCACAATCCCTCTCCTCCTTCTACCTCCTGGGAAACATGAGTGAGGCTTAGGAGAGGGGTTGAAGAGGAAGGGAGGTTGAGGGACAGGATGAGGGAGTTGGGTTAGGGTTTAGGCTTGAGGCACCTGGTGAGGGTTTCAGCTTTGGCATTAGTGTTCAGGGAAGGGCTAAAGATGAGAGCTCCGGGTTTGGTGTTCGGGTCAGGGTAGAGGCAAAGGTTTGGGGTGAGCTGGGTAGTGCCAGGTCTTAGAGGCAAGGGGGTGTAGGCACTCTGCGTGCTTCTGCCCTCGTGGTGACCAAAGGGATATCTCAGCTGGTCAGGACCAAAAGCATCACCATTTCAATGGTCTGGGGATCAGCACTGGGCCC
This sequence comes from Vanellus vanellus, assembly GCF_965231255.1. Classification (NCBI taxonomy): domain Eukaryota; kingdom Metazoa; phylum Chordata; class Aves; order Charadriiformes; family Charadriidae; genus Vanellus; species Vanellus vanellus. The sequence goes on from NW_028128889.1 coordinate 930,729, forward strand.
CTTGGCTTGACAGGGCACATCCAAGGGGCTACATGACACGGGACGTCTCGGCCTCCTTTCTTTGTCATCCCCAAATCGCAGCCTCTGAGTTTGTGCTCCAATCAGCCCCCAGGGAAGCCCGCTTCAATTCCCTGAAACAGCTTCATCACCCACAGCCTCAGCAGACCCTGCTAAACCTCCAAGCCTCTTTATTCCTGCCATGGCCCTCCACTCCCTGTGACTTTCCCCTGGGAGCTTGTTAGTGTGCAGCAACTGTAATGAGTTTATTCTTGCATCTCAATTTCTGTACGGTTGCAGAGGGATTTTTAGGAGAGTCTGTCTTTGAGGAAGAGTTTTGCAAAGTCTGACGATGTTAACAAGCACATGATGGAACACAGGTTCTTTTCTTTCTCAGTCGTGACTCAGTACTGCTTTCCACATTGACAAATGATTTTTATTTGACTGTCAAATGTTGCCCACAACACCCCAACTTCATTTGCTAGAGGTGGGCATGGGATCAGGAGGCAGAGGCAGCCAGGTAGATGTGACCACAGGAAGATGGGCAGGGAGATCGCGAGAGACATGAGTTGGTGACAAGGCTCTGGGCTGGGAATTTGGCCAAGAATGGATGCTGAGCTCTGCCTGAGAACCTCAGAAATTTTGTCAAGATTTAAAAAGCTGTGAGCACTTTGTCACTTGCTGAAGTGATTGAATACTCCTACTAAAACTAATAAATTTTCCCCGAGTCATGTCAAATGGAGAATTTCATTATATGTTCAATATTTTCTGGCCATGTGCTCTTTCCCTAGTCCTCAGGATTTTTGACCTCCCCTTGCACATGGTTCCTTCAGTCATCTCTCACTGCTTTGATCTTCAGGGAGTTGACACTTTGACCTTCAGGGACCTAAAAGGTTTGCTGTTTTCTGGTAGTCTGCTGAATTAACTCTTAAGCCAACTCACTAATTGTGTGTATATTTACCATTTCCTATTCTCTTATCTAAAATGTGTCATGTATGGTCATTGCTTGAGGAAGATGGACCTTATTGGAGGTTTGAACCTGGCATGCAGTTTAGAAAATGTTACTTCATTTTATTATTTATTAATTTTAAAATATATTGTTTTATAATATAATTAATTTGTAATTAATTATAATATATTAATTGTTAATTTATAATTATATTTAATTGTGGTTGTTCAAAATTAATAATAATCCTGTGTCTATTTACTGCCAAGTCTCAGGTTAAATCAGGCGGGAATTGGTACAAAGAAGCTGTAACATTCATCTACAGAGTTCAGTGCAGAAATGTGATGTAGGAAAAGAATGTAAGTCCCAGGCGGCCCCCGAGAGAAGTGGTGGGGTTGGGGAGGTGGGGAGGAACGTTGTACATACAGTGGGGGACCTCGAGGAGACAGCTGTTGCTGCCTCTGCAGACATCCTCAGGACACCCTCTGCTTCAGTATCAGTTGGAGAAAGCTGCCAGCACTTCTGTAATCTGAAAACATAAAATAAAATATGCTTCAAAATTAAAACCAATTTTTAATTAAGTTCTCATTGAAATCTCCCACTGTAAGCAGACTCCTGAGACCTCTCCAATTAGCTGTACAAGCCTTGAAGCCCTGCAGAAAATCACGGAAGAGATGTTGCTCATTAAATCTTTCTGCACTTTAACGAGCCCCATGGTGTATTTGGTGCTGAGCCCATGAACCTCAGATACTGAGAGGAGTTTGAACAACCTGTCCAGGAGTTAAAGTCAGCAGCAAACGCCAAAGTGTGTTGGAGCATTAATTGGCCCCACGGAGGGCCCTTCCAGAGCAAGCCTCCCCATGGGTTTGTTAGAGCAGAGGGAAAGATTTGACACAGTTATGATGTACAGTGATTAAAAATTTATTAGTGATTTAAGGTAGATCAAGAGGTGGAATTTTAGCAGCACTTAATCATTAACCAATGTAGAGGTTTGCAAAGTGATTTAACAAAATAATTGAACAGCGACTTAGCTACAGATTCGAAGATGGGAAGATTGACACTAACGTGCTATAGAGTATTCCAAATCAATACATATACATATGGGCAAGAGCACATATCTCAAGATAATACGTAATACCTAAGGAAAGCATATAAGTGCGCATGCACACACCCACACACACAGACAGAGGTCTTGGATTCCTGGAATCAGGAATTTCATAATAGCATATTAGCTATAATGCTCATAATTTCATAATGCCTCTAACGAGCCAACAGGTATTGCTTTTATCTCCTACGCGTACATGGACAAACAGCAGAATAAAACCTCCATAAAGCTAATGTGTATATCACAAACACATAGGTGGAGGGGTGGGTGGGAGAGAGGCTAGCCTATAGTCACAATTTCCCTTTCCCGAGTTTAGGATAAATACAATGCATCAGTGTTCCTCAAGGGGCAGTAGTTGAGGCTCGACTAGTCTGGCCTTCCAGTCCTCGAGGTGTCAGCCTGAGCGGTGTCCCCACTCAGGGGAGATACTGGCCACAGCCCACTGCGATCCAGAAGAGCTCAAAGGGTCTTTACTAGAATCGCTACTTTTAGGATCTGAGATAATTGACTTTTGTCAGATACTTTTCCACTCTGGACCAGCTCAGACAATGCAACGTTCCAATACTTTCCCCTGGTTACACAAGCCCAGAACTTGCAAGGACTTGGGGTCCTGGTATGCCCCAGCTCTGTGTCCACAACTATATGTTGTGAGTAGTGATGGATTGTAGTTATTATCTTCAAAGTGTAGGACCATAGGGATCAGGCACACTATTGTGTTCTGGTCCATTGTGTTCCACCTTTTCTCTCTTTCATGGTACACCATTATGTATTGTTCTGGACCAGTGTGTTATTTTGTGGCTCAGGTGGGGAGGAAATCACGCCATGTACCGAGTGGCCTGGAAAGAGAGGGGGTTCCCCACCACAATCTGCTCTGCGACTAATGTTAATTTACCTCATCCGTAGAGCTGCTGTTTTGTTGCCTCTTGTCTCTATGCCTATAAACAGGGAATGCCTCTGTCCAAGTATAATTTGAGGGAGATTTTGTGTTTGGGTAGTTCCTCAGTGTTTTGTTAATTGTGGTTAAGTGGCATTATATACACGGGGATATTTTCACAGGAATGCAGTTTGTTTAGCCATCCTCCAAACTGCAATGTATAAGACAATATTTAACAAAAAGCATAATATAACAGCAGTCCGTAAGATCACGATAGGCTGTAACACCGGGTTTGGTATTCCAGTTGCTGTTGGAGACCATCCAAACAAGACTTCCCACCAGTGGTGTTCTTGTCCTCCTTTGACACTTTTTAACACTCAGTGTATTTCTTCAACATCTCTGTAGCCTGTGATAATAGTTTTTTATCCAGTCTCTCGTGTTCGTTGTAGAAGGTTGATTAAATCAGGGTGGTGAAGGAGCTGTTTGATTATACTTAGACTCATTCTGATAGGTGTGGGCTGTAGCTCGTGATATATCATGTAATCAAAAGACAAATCGTCATGAATAGTTATTGGTACAGAGAAATGAAAATCACAACCAACAATTATGAACAGGTTGCATACACATAAGTTGAGCTGATTGGTTATGTTGTAAGCAAGATCATCTATCAATAAAGATTCACACACTGTTTGCATGCAGGCATGTCCTTTTCCAATGTCTGATGACAGATTCAGGAATCTCATTTGGGTGGATTTCAAGGTGGCAGATGCTTTGTTCTGTATCTTAACAGATGTCTTCAGCTTCAAGAATGATACTTTTGCAAATGAAACCTTGTTGCTCTCTCACAATGCATGTGTTGACATCAACTGTCACTTTCCTCCTTTTGATGGGCCCACACTCTCTGTTCTAAGGGACAGGGTACAGTTCCATTTTGATTTAGTCCTAAGGCCGTGATTGGGTATATAGTATACACCGAAGCATTGCGTATTGCGAGGATGAAGGCAACAATCTTATCACTTTCCGTGTGATAAGTGAAGTTGCAGAGTTGCCACCATGATTGAAACTGCTTTTCAAATTCTGAGGCATTGTCCAAATCAGTTTACGAGTTTCAGTGGTAGGGTTCCTCCTTCTCCTTCACTAACAACGGCTGCTAACATAGGCTGTATCCACAAGTGTGCTCAGAATCAACTCAAGGCAAGAGAGGTGTTATCTTGGGTTGCTCCGAGGGCTTTTGCAATTAATTGATGATTATTTTCTTCACTTTGTTCCCAATGAGGTAAAATGTCTGATCGGAGACACTGACTTGCTCCCAAGGCTGATAAAGATGACTGTAGTGGGCGTTCCAATTTGGTCAGGTCACTGGTAGTAGCAGTTAGTCTGTTCACTAAGACCTCAGCATCTATGCTATTCCGTACTCCCGATCCCGTCCCCAGTAACTCAGTGGTGTCCCATCATATAAATTGGGACTGTTAATTGTTAAAAGATGGTCCATGTAACCATGTTATGTTGTCAGGAGTGATCGATTATAGTTATTATCTTCATACGGCAGGACCATGGGGACCGGGCACACTATTGTGTTGTGGTCTGTTCTACTCCACCTTTTCCATCTTTTGTGTTAGACCATTATGTATCATTCTGGTCCAGTGTATTATTATGTGGCCCAGACATTGGAAGAACTGCTCTCTCCTGGCACTTTCCCGACCATCCAGAGACTCCCTGGCTCTGCCCCACCTCCCCTGCCCTCTCCCCAGCCCAGCAGAGCAGCCCAGTCTGGGCTGGCCCCACAGCAGCGCTGGCCACAGGGTACTGCGGGGTTCTGGGCACTCCCCCCACAGCCCCAGCCCCTCGGAAGGCCACAGCAGCTGCTGGCGGGCAGAGCAGGCTCTCAGCCTCCCCACCAGCCCAGGGCTGGAGCTGGCCCCAAGTGCCAGCAGAGCCCGCTCACTCTCGGGCTCTCCTGCATTCATCTGCGGGGCATCCCCCGCCCACACTGCCTCTGCCCCGCTCGGCCTCCCCGCCTGCCCTGCTCCCCAGCACAGCACCAGAGTCCTGGGGCTCCTCAGGCAGCTCCCCCACCTCTCCAGTCTCCCTTCCCTGGGCCCGCTGCATCTTCACTGCCTCCAACGGCACGGCACAGTCCTGGTTTGTGGGCACCTGGTTTGGTGCTTTCTCCTCGGGGGACTGAATCTTGGAGGCTGTTTCACCTTCTCAGTCTCCATTCCCTTCCCACCCCAGAGGACATGGAGTGTCCCCATCCTCCCCTGATTACTCCAGATTCCTTTCCACATGGACTGACATCTGCCATCAGCCCCACCATACCTGTGACAGCCTGAGGAGGGTGACAAGGAAGTCCTGCGTGATCTCTCCTGCACCTCAAAGTGAATAAGAGAGCCTTCAACTGCTAGGTGTCTGAAAGATCCCAGTGATACCATAACTTTATTCCCCCAAACGCACGGAGAAAACAAGGTGGAAAGACACTGTCCATTTCCTTGGGTTTGGTTTTAACAGCAACTGAATCAAGGAGACCCCAGCCTTCAGGCGCCACACTCGGGACATCGCTTTTTTTGCAGAGATGCTATTAGGAAGGCAAGAGGTGACACATACTTCTTCAAGGATCACACATGACAGGACAGAGCGTCAAGGGAAGTGCTGTGATCACAAGCAATTACCTCTAAGTATGATTATCAGAGAAAAGAAATACAGAGGTCTTCCTAAAATACTTTCCGCGTACCACACAAAGAAGGGGAAGAGAATTCCTGTTGATGGTGCAAGACCCCTTGGATCAGTCTCCACGGGGCATTCTTGAGCTCCTGGTTCCTCATGCTGTAGATGAGGGGGTTCACTGCTGGAGGCACCACAGAGTACATAACAGCCATCACCAGATCCAGCAATGGGGAGGAGATGGAGGGGGGCTTCAGGTAAGCAAAGAATGAAGTGCTGACAAAGAGGGAGACCACAGCCAGGTGAGGGAGGCACGTGGAAAAAGCTTTGTGCCTCCCCTGCTCCGAGGGTATTTTCAGAACAACCCTGAAGATCTGCACATAGGAAACCACAATGAAAACAAAACACACAGAGAATAAACAGGCACTAAGTACAATAAGCCCAGCTTTCCTGAGATAGTGTGTCTCTGAACAGGAGAGCTTGAGGATCTGGGGTATTTCACAGAAGAACTGGTCCAAGGCATTGCCCTGGCAGAGTGGTATGGAAAATGTGTTGGCCGTGTGCAGCACACCATGAACAAAACCACTGCCCCAGGTAGCTGCTGCCATGTGGACACAAGCTCTGCTGCCCAAGAGGGTCCCATAGTGCAGAGGTTTGCAGATGGCCACGTAGCGGTCATAGGCCATGACGGTCAGAAGAGAAAATTCTGCTGAGATCAAGAAGGGAAACAAAAATACCTGAGCAGCACATCCCCCATAGGAGATGGTTCTGGTGTCCCAGAAGGAATTGGCCATGGCTTTGGGGATAGTGGTGGAGATGCAGCCCAGGTCAAGGAGGGAGAGGTTGAGGAGGAAGAAGTACATGGGGGTGTGGAGGCGGTGGTCGCAGGCGATGGCTGCGATGATGAGGCCATTGCCCAGGAGAGCAGCCAGGTAGATGCCCAGGAAGAGCCAGAAGTGCAAGAGCTGCAGCTCCCGTGTGTCTGCGAATGCCAGGAGGAGGAACTGGGTGATGGAGCTGCTGTTGGACATTTGTTCCCACTGAACAGAGGGGCCTGTTGAAGGAGGAAAAAACAGTGAGGAGTTAGAACAGACAACTCTGAGTGGAGCCTGTTCCATATGTTACAGTAATGTCTCCCAAGTGAACTCTGTCCTTCCAGGAAGACCTTTGTGCAGATCCTGGCGTGATCCCGGTTTGTGCAGACTGAGGGTGCAGTGGGGAGTAGGGGACTCTGCTGTGGGCTCCAGAGGAGTCGGTCGTGCTGTGCAGCAATTGGTAGACGGGAACCAGGAGTGATCACAGGTTGAACCTATCGCTGATATAAAAATCTTTTGACCATTGTCACTCCCAGTTCCCCTGGCGGCAGAACACAGATGTGGGTTGGGGGTTTTGTTTCTTTTGCTCCTGTTACCCCTGTCCCACCTAAGGAGTCATTTTTGAAGAAAAAAGTTCCTGTCGTTTTTATTACACTACAAGTGCTATTTGGAGAATCCTGGGAGGCAATAGGACAGAGCCTGAGTGCAGAAGGAGGAGAGCTGGTCTGTCCATCCGTCTTGGACAGATGGACAGACCATCTGTCCATCTCAGCTCAGCTCAGCTGAAGAAAGCTGAAGAAAAGCTCAGCTGCTTTTTCTTGCACCTCTTTGCTCTGGAGGATAATCACAGAGAGATCAGAGGAATCCAGGTTTCAAAGTGCAGATCTTAAACCTCCACTCCCCAGTGAAGAGCTGTGAGCTTTTGGATGCCCAGAAGATGGCGTGTCCTTAACAAAATGTCAGCTTTATCCCCAGACCGTGGAATGCATTGCCGAGAGACCCACAGGTTGGAAGGGGGCTGGGGGACCATGGACACATCAGCATGGCAGGACCTGCAGGGTCAATCACTGAGCTGCTGCTGAAGCCCCATCCCAGAGAACCTAAAAAGAAGAGCAACAGCAAGAGCAGGGATGGGTGGAGAAGCAAGGAGAAATGGCCCAATGGTTCTGCCAAGGCAGGCAAGGCCAGGGAGGGACAGAAGGGCACTCAGGAGAGTCTCTTCTGCCCCAGCTCTGGCCACAGATGAGGCAGCTGCTGCCCTGGATGCCACATCCTTGAGGGCAGAAGCTCACTGGGAAGGCACACAGCCCCCCGGGGCACAGGGACCCTGCTCTGAAGGACAGCCCCGGGCACCCCTGGCTGCACACCCGCCTGCACACCATTGCAGCCATCCCAAGGACAAGGCAGTCCTGCTCCTCTGGCGGTGCTGCAGGGAAGCCCTGCTCTGGAGAACACCCTTATCCTCCTCTACACTGCAGTGGCAGTGCCCTGCAGCCCGAGACTTACCGTGCAGAGGGCTGTGAAGCTTTCTCCCACTGTGAGCTCTCAGCTGTCTTCCACTCCCAACTGCCTTTAAGCTCTCTCTGCATTGCTCATCTCATCGTCGCACCTGAAGCTGTTCCCTCAGCCCTGCGGCGCTTTGCAGAGGAGCTGCTCCTGGGCAGAGCTGTCTCTACAGCAGCACCAACTCGCCAAGTGCTCCCTCTGTCCCAAGAGCCCGGCCCAGCTCAGCAGCACAGCACCAGCCCAAGGCATTTTAATGACCCCTCTGGTGGGTTTCAGACACAGTCCATGAACCTCAGACACTGAGATGAAGTACAAGAAACTTGTCAAGAAGCAGAACTTTGATGTCATCGTCAAAACCAACACTTTCTTGGAGTGTTAATGGGTCCCACTGAGGACCATTACCAACAAAGCCTCCCCAGGGCCTCATTAGAGCAGAAAACAGGAGTCAATAATGACAGGTAGGGAAAGGAAAATTAAAGGTGGCTCTGATGCTGAGGAAACCTGAATGTGTTACATTGAGACAAAGGGCCACACTCTGACCTGCAGCCCCTGGGAAAGGAGATCTCGTCCCTCACCCCTTGCTCAGGGCTCTTCCTGGGGCAGTGTGATGTGGGGATGTGCAATGCCGAGGGCAGGAGTATGGCATGACACTTCTGGGTGGGGCAAGGAGGTCATGAAGTCTTCCTGAAAACGGTTAAGGTACCTTCTGGTAGGACTTGGTGGCATAGACAGTAGCCATAGCCATAGTGAAGAAGAGATCATGTCTGGTGGGGGCTTTCAGTGCCCCCTTCTTTCTTTGAAGGCACTCAATTGTCTTTCATTTTCACCTCAATATCTCACTGCCCTTACTGATATCTCTCCATCCTCCCTGGCTGGTCCTTGAAAGACAAAGCCATGGGCTGGTCCAGCCTCCCTCTGGGTGCCCGATTGTTCCACAGCACTGCCCTTGCAGTGACATTTCCTTCTCTTCATTTCTAGTCTCAACCTCCCAAGCCACACGTTGTGGCATTCTTCCTCTCTCCTGCTTTTTGACCATTATGAAGAAAAGCTCCACCATCTCTGAAACCACCCTTCAAGCAGTTAGGGGTTGTGACTGTGATGTGAGCCTCCACTTCACCAGGCTGAAGGACCCCAGGTCCCTCAGCCTCCCCAAATGGGACATGTGCTTGAGGCCATGAATCCCGTATTGGCAGATCTCCTCTGGACACTCTCCATTCCTCCCCACTTGTCTAGAACAGGAAGCCCCAAAGAGGGCCACGCTAGTCCAGAGATGGCCACACGAGGTTTCAGTGGAGTGGGATGACTGCTCCGCTGGTGTGGGTGACCCACACTCCTCCTAATGCTGCTCCAAATGCACCTGGCCCTTTGCATGGTGAGCATGCCCTACTGGCTCCTCTGGCATCCCTCGTGGTGCCAGGCCCTTCTCCTCAGGGTGCCTACTCAGCCAGGCAGGTCCCAGGCTGCCTTCAGCTACAGGATTATTCTTCCCCCTAATGCACAACTGGCCTCTTCTCTGTGTAAAATTTCAAAGGTTTTCTGTTGCCCAAATCCCAGAGTTTCTCTAGCCCCCCCCTGGACTGAAGCTCCCTTTTGTCAGCTGCTTACATTAGCATGCAGATGGCAGCCCTGATGATGTGTTCCACACAAGGTACTCCAGATACTAACAGGTGGGGCTACTTTAATGCAACTTCTTTCCAATTTAGGATTATCCATGGTGACCATCTCAGAAACATCTGCAAAGCATGCAAAACCAGGGCCAGTGAGGAAAGAGAAAACAGGGGTGGGCTCTTTGTACTGGAGGGTACAAGAAGGATCAAAGAGAAGAAAAGAGGGAGAAAGGAAATGGCAAGTGAAGCTAAGGACTAGATCAAGGCTGGTTTGGGGGTTCCTGCCAAGATGCTCTGGATGTGAGCAGCAGTGACTGGTGTGGGACAAGAATGACCCAGATGATCTGACCAAACCTATGTCTGACTTACTTTCAGGGTCCTGGAGCGTCTGAGTACTTTCCCTACCATGATAAAGGGAAGAGCTGTGGTGGAAGGAAGCACGGAATGACTCATGTTGAAGGGACCGCAGAAACTCTCTAGGCCAATGTCCATCTCACAGCAAGGGCAGCTATCAGGTTACACCAGGTTGCTCAGGGATTTATGCACGTTGGCTTTGAAACCTTCAAAGGAATGACACAGCACAATGTTGCTGTCCAACCTGCTCCAGTGCTTCACTCTCTTCGTGGGTAAACAGTGTTTCCTCACACACATCAGGGAAGAGCGTGGGATCATCTTCATGGCCTTCTCTGGACCCACTCCAACAGGTCATGAGAGAGAGCAGAAGGAATGTCTGGATGTCAGCCTGGGGAGAGGCGATGAGTCAGCTGAGAACAAATGCGTTAGTGGGCAAAGACACATGGGTGAGGTAGTGCGTGTCTTCTTCAGGGAATCAGGAAGATTAAGGAAGATAGTTAAGAAAGATTAAAGCTTTCTTCAGATGACCATGCACCATGCTCTCATGGGGAACATGCTCATTTTATCTGGGAAGGGAAATGAAGGGAACAAGAAAGGATGCTACCACTATATCACTGGCAAAGGGAGGGCTTGGGAAAACATGAGACCACAGTTGAATGGGGCAGGAGTCCTGGTGACAGAAGACATTGACAAAGCTGAGGGATTTGATGCCCTTTTGACCTCACTCTTTGCTTCTTAGATGAGCCATCAGTAATTCCAGACACCTGAGACCAGAGGGAAAGGCCAAATCAAGGATCACTTGTCTTTTTCACAGAATTGACGAATGGTTGAGGGTGGAAGGAACCACCAAAAGTCATCTGGTCAAGTCCCCTTCTGTAGCAGGGCCACCTAGAGCCAGTTGTCCAGGATCATGTCCAGATGCCTCTTGAATATCATCAAGGATGGAGACTCCACAACCTCTCTGGGAAACCTGTGCCACCCCTCAGTTCAAAAAATTTTCCTGATGTTCAGAGCTGTGTTTCACCTCATGCCCATTGCTGCTGATCCTGTCACTGAACGGCACTGAAAAAAATCTTAGAAACCTAGAATAGCAGGTTGGAAGGGACCTCAAGGGTCATCTGGTCCAACCTTTCTTGGCAAAAGCACAGTGTCAATTAGATGGCCCAGCACCCTGTCCAGCGGAATTTAAAAGTGTGATCCTGGTTTGAGGTGAAGCAGAATCAATTTTCTGTTCAGGAACTTCACTTTTGAGCTGAGCCTCTTCTAACTACTGAAATTAACAGCATATTGTGCAGACACAGCCTTCTCTCGGAGTGGTAAGACTCTGCTTACCTGTGTTTATAGTTGAGGCCAAGGAAAGGCATGCAGGGAGGCTCCTGCTTATACTTATTGCTGTAACATCCACTTTGTTGCTTTCCCCATTGGAGGGTCGGAAGCGGAAAAGCACAGAGGGGTCCCACCTGCGGGGAAGAGCGGACAGGACAGGTGACCCCAAACTGACCAACAGGGTATTCCATCCCATCTGCCTCGTGCTCAGTGTAAAAGCTGAGGGAACAAAGGGTCAGTCTCTTTTTCTTCAATGGCTGACATCCAAGAAGGACTCTGTTCATCTACCTTTCATCCCAGTCCTGAATCCAGATCCAGAATCCAGTTCTCATTCATTGCTGAGTTCAGTCTGGCACTTCCCCAGTCCCACCACTGATGGGATTGTCATCCTGGGAGCTTGATAGGGTTTTGTATCTATTTCATTATTGCCTTTTAATTTCATTATTAATATTCAATTAAAGTAGTTTAGTTGCTTCTAAACTCATAACTCTCTCTCTTTCTCCTGCCTCTCTTTGAAGAGAGGTTGGGGAGGGCACATGTTGTTCCGCCCAGTGGCTGGTTCAGCCCAAATCTCAACATACGTATTGGTGCCCAGTGTGGGGCTTGAGCAGGGCCCGACCAGAGCTGTGATAGATTGGCTGAATAGTTTGAATTCCAGCTTGCCCAGAGATTAGAACAGACAGCTCACATCACGTCGTTCTTAAATGAAATGTTATATTGCACCTTTAGAGAGCTTTGTTTGTTCTTAACTGAGTCAACTCCGTTTAACCTGCCGACTGTGTTGCATAGTTTATTTACTCTTTGTGGTTTTATGCAAAAGTTTAAATGCACTGGTTTTTTGTGGTTCACAATTCAGATGTATATGATTACTTGGATAACGGCTCTACCTGCACATCACAGAATCAGAATCATAGAACGACAGGGGTCGGAAGGGAGCCCTGGAGATCTTCCATTCCAACCCCCCTGCCAGGGTAGGTACACCTACAGCAGGTTGCACAGGATGGTGTCCAGGTCGGTTTGGAATGTCTCCAGAGCCTGAGACTCCACCACCTCTCTGGGCAGCCTGTGCCAGTCCTCTGCCACCCTCAAAGTAAAGTTCCTCCTCATGTTTAGACGGAACTTCCTATGCTCAACTTTGTGCCCATTACCTCTTGTCCTGTCACTGGGCACCACTGAAAAAAGACTGCTCCCATCCTCCTGCCACCCTCCCTTTAAGTATTTATAAGCATTATAAGATCCCCCCTCAATCTTACCTTCTCCAGACTAGAAAGTCCCAAGTCCCTCAGCCTTTCCTCATAACAAAGATGTTCCAATCCCCTAATCATCTTCATAGCCCTTTGCTGGACCCTCTCCAGCAGATCCCTGTCCTACTTGAACTGGGGAGCCCAAAACTGGACACGGTACTCCAGATGTGGCCTCACCAGGGCAGAGCAGAGGGGAAGGATGACCTCCCTCGACCTGCTGGCCACACTCTTCTTGATGCACCCCAGGATGCCATCCACCTTCTTGGCCACCAGGGCACATTGGTGTCTCATGGTCATCCTGTTGTCCAGCAGGACTCCCAGGTCCCTTTCCACAGAGCTGCTCTCCAGGAGGTCAGCCCCCAACCTGTACTGCTGCATGGGCTTATTCCTCCCCAGGTGCAGTACCCTACACTTGCCCTTGTTGAATTTCATACAGTTTCTCTCTGCCCAACTCTCCAGCCTGTCCAGGCGGCACAGCCTTCTGGTGTGTCAGCCACTCCTCCTAGTTTCGTGTCATCAGTAAACTTGCTGATGGTACACTCTATGCCTTCATCCATGTCATTGATGAATATATTGAACAGGACTGGATCCAGTACTGACCCCTGAGGGACACCACTCGTTACTGACTTCCAGCGAGACTCTGCACCACTAACCACAACCCTCTGAGCTCTACCTGTCAGACAGTTCTCAATCCACTCCACTGTCCATTCATCTAACCTACTCTTCCTAAGCTTGCATGTGAGGATGATGTGAGAGACAGTATAGAAAGCCTTGCCAAAGTCAAGGTAGACAACATCCACTGCCTTCCTCTCTTCTACCTATCCAGCCACCCCATCATAGAAGGCTATCAGATCAGTCAGACATGACTTCCCCTTGGTGAATCCATGCTGAGTACTTCTGATAATCTTCTTTTCTTTCAGGTGCTTTGAGATGACACCCACAACAAGCTGTTCCATCATCTTTCCAGGGATGGAGGTAAGGCTGACCGACCTGTAGTTTCCCGAGTCATCATTCTTGCCCTTTTTGAAGACTGGAGTGACATTGGCTTTCCTCCAGTCCCTCAGGCACCTTACCTGTTCTCCAGGACCTTTCAAAGATGATGGAGAGCGGCCCAGCAATGACTTCCCTCAGCTCCCTCAGCACTCGAGGGTGCATCCCATCAGGCCCCATGGACTTGTGGTTATCCAGTTTATCTAACTGATCTCTAACTTGTTCCTCATCAACCAAGGGAAAGTCTTGCTTTCTCCAGACTTTCTCCGTTACCCGCAAAGTCTGGGTCTCCCAAGGAGTGGCCTGAGCAGTGAATCACAGAATCACAGAATTATCAGAGTTGGAAGGGACCTCTAGAGATCATCTAGTCCAACTCTCCTGCTAAAGCAGGATTGCCTAGAGCACATTACTCAGGACTGCATCCAGGCGGGTCTTGAAAATCTCCAGGGAAGGGGACTCCACAACCTCCCTGGGCAGCCTGTTCCAGTGCTCTGTCACCCTCACCGTAAAGAACTGTTTCCGTGTATTTGAACGGAACTTCCTGTGTTCCTGAAGACAGAAGCAAAGAAGGCATTCAGCAACTCCGCCTTCTCTGCATCATCTGTCACCACGGCACCTGTCTCATTCAACAGCGGGCCCACATTTTCCCTAGTTTTCCTTTTGTCTCCTATATACTTAAAGAAACCCTTCCTATTGGCCTTGACATCCCTTGCCAGGTTCAGTTCCAAGGCTGCCTTGGCTTTCCTTGTTTCCTCCCTGCATACCCTGACAGCATTCTTATACTCTTCCCAAGCGGTCAGCCCCTTTGTCCACCCATTGTAAATTCCCTTCTTCCACCTGAGCTTTTTCAGAAGGTCCCTACTCAGCCATGCAGGTCTCCTTCTTCCCTTGCCTGATTTCTTGCTCTTCGGGATGCACCGATCCTGAGCTTGGAGGAAGTGAGCCAGATCTCTTGAGCCCCCCTTCTCTCTAGAGCCCTCCCCCATGGGATTTGTCCAAGCAATTCCTTGAAGCAATCAAAGTTAGCCCTCCTGAAGTTTAAGATTTCAACCCTACTTGTCTTTTTGTGTATACTGCACTTAATCCTGAACTCAATCTTCTCATGATCACTGCAGCCCAGTCTGCCCCCAACCTCAACAGCCTCCACCAGTCCTTCTTTGTTTGTCAGTACTAGGTCCAGTAGTACACCTCTCCTGCTGGGCTCCTCCACCACCTGAGTCAAAAAGTTGTCATCAATGCACTGGAGGAACCTCCTGGACTGTACATGCCCAGCTGTGTGGCCTTCCCAGCAGATACCAGGGTAGTTGAAGTCCCCCATCAGAACCAAGGCCTGTGATTGTGAGGCAATTCTCACCTGTCTGTAGAAGGCCTCATCAACTTCCCCATCCTGATCAGGTGGCCTGTAATAGACACACACAACAGTGTCTCTCATATTACCCTGCCCCTTGATCCTTACCCACAAGCTCTCAACTGGCTCTTCGTCTGCTCCCAGGGAGAGCTTGATACATTCCAGTTGCTCTCTGACATAAAGAGCAACTCCACCACCTCGCCTCGCTGGCTTACCTTTCCTAAAGAGAACATAGCCCTCCATCACAGCGTTCCAGTCATTTGAGCACCACGTCTCAGTAATTGCAATGAGATCATGGTCCTGTGACCGCACGCAGACCTCTGACTCCTCTTGTTTATTCCCCATGCTGCGCGCATTAGTGTATAGGCATTTCAGAAAAGCCAATGAGTGTATAGTTTTTGCCCTTGAGGGGTGGTGGGCCTTCCAATCCTCAAAAATACCAGCACTCTGCCCCACAAGTGCTCAGCTACTACCCCCAGGCGCCTCACTATCGAGCCCAGTCACATGCCCACCCCCCTGCCAATTGACTTTAAAGCTCTCTCAGTGAGCCCTGCTAACTCTAGTCCAAGACCCCTTTTCCCCTGTGAGACAGGCTTTTCCCATCTGCTGCCAGCAGGCCCGGTGTTCTGTAAATCGGGCCGTGATGAAAGAACCCAAAACCCTACTGGTAGCACCAAGTTTGGAGTCAGTCATTGACCTGCTGGCTCTTCCTGTTAACCCCCTCATCACTCCCTGCAACAGGAGGGATAGAAGAAAACAAGACGGGCTCCCGATCCCTTAACCAGTCGTCCCAAGGCCCTGAAATACTTCTTCATTGCCCTTGGAGTTCTTCTTACTACATCATCACTGCCTACCTGAAAAAATAAAAGGGGATAATAATCCGATTGCTGCACCAGGGTTGCCTTCCTTTAGAGAGCGGCCCAGCTCTTGCTTCTCCCTGTCAGGGGAAGACTGTCTTCTGATCAAGTGTCAACATTCTTAAGAGAAAACCTGCACCTGACCTCATCATCTGGCCTCACTTCTCATTCTCCAGGAAGAAAATACCCACAATGGTATTTAGGAAGTATAACTCATCCCACTTAATGTGGACAACTGAAATCACTCTAGAAGCATCGGTTTCCTTTTACGGACCATCTTCTTTCATCCAGGTGAACACATGCTCCCCTGGGCCAATGGGAAAAAAAAAGAATTAGAAAAAGGGTGACTCATCAGAGGTGCTCTGCACAGATGAACCCAAAAGCAATGGATTGCCCTCAGGAAGTCTCCCTGCATTGATCACAGCAGAAGCGTAGAACAGTTCAGACTTTGCAGCCGTCTCCACGGTGTATAAAGTTACCTGAAACTAACCGTATCCCCTCCGTTCTCGAGCTATGTGCAGGTATCGCTTCTGTTTCTCCTCCCCCTCACAACTGCCTTCCTGGCTCTGCAAACAGGGCTCAACGTGCACTCACCCAGAATAAATCATCAGGAGCTTGCCTTCATACAATGACTGGATAAAACAAAGACATGTATAAGAACGTTCCCCTTTTCCTCTGTGTGCCACTGGGAGTTGGATCTCATTAGGGTTTCCTGTGCTGGCCCAAGAGTCACACTGCTCTCTGCTCACACAGTGTTCTTGAAGAACAATATACAGCTCCAGAAGCGGCTGATAGATGTTGCCTCTGCAATCTGCTTGCAGCACAGTGTAGGCCTCAGCAGGTAACTTACTGTTCTCTCATGTCTCAGCTCCGGACACAGAGAAAAGGCCTGAAATTGCTGTGTTTTCAAAGATTCAAAGTCCAAAGTTCCTGGTGGTTGGATACTGAGGTTCTCATACCCCCAGCACACACCACAATAGGAATACAGAGATATTAATGTGGATTTTCTCTGCCTTATTTCAGCTGTCAGATCATCAAGTCTAAATTAAGGTCAAACCTTAGTTCTGAACTTAACCTATGTTAAGATCTAAGATCACATTTAGCTTCTAAATTGGAGATCTGGTCTGAGGCCCTTTTCTGTGTTCAGTGGAGAGACATCTCTCAAATGGTGAGCATATAGTCACCCACCTCAGGACACGATGAATCATAAACGGGAAATATTTCTTTTCCTGTAAGTATCAGAAGGCACCAAGAGGAATGGCTCAGAGAAGGTGATTTGGGAGGGATTCATCTCAGACAGTTGTTAATGTCTCCTACAGAAGCCATTTGCAATGAGTCAGTCTCATAAATCAAAAGAAAGAAGGACTTTCAAGGTAAAATGTTTATCAAGTGCTTTTACATCATTGGAAAGACATCTCTGGTGCAGGTTGGATGGGGCTTTGAGTAACCTGCTCTGGTGGAAGGTGTCCCTGTCCATGGCAGGGGGTTGGAACTAGATGACCTTTAAGGTCCTTTCCAACCCAAACCATTCTATGATTTATGATGCCAGAAGGTCAAATGCAAGTGCAAGGTCCTGCACCTGGGGAGGAAGAATGCTAGGCACCAGTATAGGTTAGGGACGGCCCTGCTGGGAAGTAGCTCGGAGGAGAAGGATCTGGGGGTTGTGGTAGACAGTAAATTATCCATGGCCCCGCAATGTGCCCTTGTTCACAAAAAGGCCAATGGAATCCTGGGCTGCATAGGGAAGAGTGTGGCCAGTAGGTCGAGGGAGGTCATTCTCCCCCTCTACTCTGCACTGGTGAGGCCGCAACTGGAATGCTGTGTCCAGTTTTGGGCTCCCCAGTTCAAGAGGGACAGGGAACTGCTGGAGCGAGTCCAGCGAAGGGCAACTAAGATGGTTGAGGGCTTGGAGCATCTGCCTTATGGGGAAAGGCTGAGAGAGCTGGGACTCTTTAGCCTGGAGAAGAGAAGGCTGAGGGGAGACCTTATTATGGCGTACAAGTATCTAAAGGGTGGGTTGAAGGAGGATGGAGCCAGGCTCTTTTCAATGATTCCCAGTGACAGGACGAGGGGCAATGGGCACAAGTTAGAACACAGGAAGTTCCGTTCAAATATACGGAAAAACTTCTTTATGGTGAGGGTGACAGAGCACTGGCACAGGCTGCCCAGGGAGGTTGTGGAGTCCCCTTCTCTGGAGATTTTCAAGACTCGCCTGGATGCCGTCCTGAGTAATGTGCTCTAGGCAATCCTGCTTTAGCAGGGGAGTTGGACTAGATGATCTCTAGAGGTCCCTTCCAACTCTGATGATTCTGTGATTCTGTGAACCACATCAGGACTGCTGTGTCCAGTGTGGAGGTTTCACACTGCCCCACTTGGCCTCCAACACCACATGGACCAGGGTGCATTCAGAGCAGGAGAAATGTTACCCCCAAACAGTCCCCATTGCAGCCCTTTCTCCTTCTTCCCCAAGTAGTCCCCTGTTTGTTCCCTCCCACCAGTGCCTGCCCAACCCCAGCTGAATCCCACGTTGGTGAGTGCAGACAGCTCTGCTGCAGGGTCTGGCAGCATCTAGGCCAGGAGAGATTGCACAGGTCTGGCCATGCCCCCTGCAGGCACTGAGCCCAGCAGGAGGATGGAACTGGCCGTGCAGCAAAGGTCCCTCCCTGGGCCTGGGGTGTATGGCCAGAGGTGGAAGTGGTCAGGGTGCGGGGCTGGTTTGCTCCCCATTGCCCTGGGGCAGCTTCCCCAGGGTGTCCGGGGACTGTGGCACAGACCAGCTCATCTCTTGTCCACCTTTCACACCTTGCTTCATCTCCGTGAAACCTGGCTCTGTATGGTGATCACTCTTCTGAGTCTCCATTCACTGCCCACCCCAGGGAACGTGCACAATCCCCATCCTCTCCTCACCCCTCCAGACTCCTTTCCAGAGGAACGATAGATGCCATCAGCCCTGTCATACATGTGGCAGCCTAAAGAGCCAATGAGGAGCTCATGCAGCATCGCTGCAGACCCTGCTCAGCAAGAAGGCAGCATTTAAAACCAACATTTGTGTCTAATGGATCCCAGTTGTACTGCGAGCTTATCCCCGCAGTCACAGGGAGAAGAGGAGAAAAGACACATGTACTGGTGAAGGAGCTGAGGAGGAGTCAGCATTGTGCCCTGGAGGCAAAGGTCATTGACATACTGGCTCCCATAGTGCAGGCATTGAAAAAGTTGAGATCTGTGGAGAACCAGGGTGCAATGACCATCCCTTCCCTCGGCCCTGGATAAACTGGGTGGAGTGGGTTGATCATGGCTGTCAGTGAAGCCTCACACAGCCGCTCCCTCACTGACTCACCCCTCACCCCAGTGGAATGGGGGCAGAGACTAGGAAGAGCAAAAGTCAGGAAAGTCATGGGTCGAGATAAATATAGTTTAATAGGCAAAGGAAATAAGAAGAAGAAAGAAAAAAATCAATCAAACAAACAAGAAGATAATAAGTGATGCAAAGACAAACACGACCTTCCACAAGTACACGAATGCCCAGGCAGTCCCCAGGCAATGGCTACCCACCCAAAAAAAACTCCCCTCCGATTTTATTGCTGACCTTGATGCCATATGGCATGGCATATCTGTTTGGTCTGCTGTCCTTGCTGTGTCTCCTCCCAACTTATGCAAACTCTCAACCTACTCACTGTAAGGGCAGTGTGAGAATGAGAGACAGTCTGGATGCTGTGCAGACACTGTTCAGCAAAAGCTAAAACAGGGGGGTGTTATCAACACAGTTTTGGTCCCCAATCCAAAACACAACACCTTACGGGCTGCTATGAAGAAAATGAGCTCCATCCCAGCCAGACCCCCTACACTGGGTCAAAGCTTTCCAGTGGGGAAGGAGGGCTGAGGTGGAAAGCCTGATCCTCCACAAATGGAGGAGATGGGGCAAGGGAGGGGGTGTCCCAGTGAAGAGAGAAGACCTTGAGCTGGAGCCAGAGGAGCACAGCTGGAGCAGGGATTTGCTCATTTCCCTGGGAAGAGGGGAGGGAAAGGTGGAGGGAGGAAGATGCAGGTGATGATCTTGTTTTAGCCCTCATAAAGAGGAACTGCTTGAATCACTCCAGCCGGAGAGGTGGAGAACCTATCTTTGCAGCAAGAGAAGCAAAGGCTTCTCACTCAGCTGCTGAGCTGCTGCATCCCCAGCTGGTTCCTGAGACGTGCATGCAGCAGGGCCTGGCCAGTGGCAGGAGGAGATGTGCATGGCTGTAACCCACGTGAGCCACCCAATAGGAATGGCCCATTTTTCCTTGGCAGTGCAGTGAAGGTAGACCTTTGTTAGTGGCTGCCATGCGAGCCTCACGCTCCTGAAATGTGCACCACAGGGGGGATGCGCACCACGTGACTACCATCCCCGGAACCCACAGTGAGAAGATGGCCTCATAATGGCCCTTGTAAGTATTCACAAACCTGGGCAAATATCTTCTCTTTACTCTTCCCGAAAAGACAACCTTGACACTTCAGTACTTCCCACATGGTGTTTATTAACAAGGAAAATCAAACCCATGACATTTTCTAGACTGTTAATTAAACCATGATATTTCTTCCCAAAGACCTTTTGCTTTCTTCACTCACCACTGCACAAGCGGTCTCAGTGGCACACACTTCTGAAGAGCCAGCCGGTATCCAGAGCTTTCAAAGGAGCTAGAAGTGTCTCTTGCCTGTGTCAACAAGGGACCATGAGCTCTGGGTGAGGACCAGGGCTTTCCTCATGATTTTCCTGAGTGCCTCCCTGACCTCCCTGTTCCGCAGGCTGTAGATGAGGGGGTTGACCAGGGGTGTGAGGATGGTGTAGAAAAAAGAGAACAACTTATTGAGCTGCCTCAGAGGAGCTCTTCTAGGCACAATGTAGACAACAAAGAGGGTTCCATAGAAAATGGTGACGAGAGTGAGGTGAGAGGAGCAGGTGGAGAAGGCCTTTCCTCTGCCCGTGCTGGATGGGATCCTCAGGATGGCAGCTATGATGCACACATAGGAGCCCAGTGTGAAAAGGAAGGGAAAAATGACATCCAAGATACAACATATAAAAGAAAAGATTGTGATGTCTCTGGTGTCACTGCAGGCAAGCTCCAGCAATGGGGTAAAATCACAGAAGAAGTGGTCAATAATCTTGGGGCCACAGAACTGCAACCGCGATAAGAAAACTGTGACTACCACCAGCAGCAGTGATCCCCATAGCCAAGAGGCAGCTGCCAGGTGTACAGAGACCTTCCTGGTCATGAGGCTTGCATAGACCAAGGGCTGGCATATGGCCAAGTACCGATCATAGGCCATGGCCGCCAGCAGGAAACACTCAGTAGTCACAAAGGAAGCAAAGAAGTAGAACTGAGCCAGGCAGCCGTGTGCAGAGATGCTGCTGTCCCCAGTCAGGAAGCTGGCCAGCAACCGAGGCAGGGTGGTGGAGCTGTAGCAGGTCTCTAAGGAGGACAGATTGCCCAGGAAGAAGTACATGGGGGTGTGCAGGTGCCGGTCTGCCACCACCAGCACAACGATGAGGATGTTCCCAACCATGGTGACTGAATAGATCATAAGCAAGAGGAGAAAGAGCAGGTTCTGGACTGTGGGGACGTCAGTTATTCCCAGTAGCACAAAATCCATGGATGATGTCCTGTTGTCCCTTTCTCCTTCTTCCATGTTGTTTTTCTTTCAGTTCCTCAGCTTCCACAGAGAGGTGCTACGACAGAGAAACACATTTCAGTGTTTACCTTCAACATTTTTTTGTGTAAGGCATTGTTCTCTTCACATGAGCTTTATGTGTTTCGTGCCTCACGAAAGCAGAAAAAGAATGTTTTTCCTGATGGGTAAAGAACATTCATCCCAGCAGACCCTCTGGAGACTCCAGAGGTGAGCTGCCCAATGGAAGTTCTTCTTTCTCACTGTGAAATAGAACTATGATGTCCATTTGCTCACACAGAAACAGAGAACTTTCATATGCCTGTGGGTATGCCCAGGAAGTCATAGAGTCACAGAATCATAGAATGATTTAGGTTGGAAAGGAGCCTGTAGATCATCAAGTTGCATTATCGGTGTTGAGGACTGACATCCTTCTGCTCTCAGGAAAGACAAAGTGTGCCAGAGAAAACAAACACCACTCTCCAAAAATCCCAGTGTGTGATGCGTCATGGCAGACACTACCCTTGCCCCAAAGCAAGGGATGGGCACATCGCAGGTGAGTGGCCACAGCTCTCGGAAACATTCCCATGAGGAGAAAAGGATTCCCACCCCACTCCTTCCCCACCACCCAACACAGGCAAATCCCTCCCATTGAGAAAGGGCAGGTCAGGAGATACTGCCTCAGATGACCAAGGCACTGTGCTGGGGGACTGCCAGAGAGCATGCTGAAAACCACATTGCGGGTCAAAATGCGGCATAAAAAGTGACAAGGAAGGGATCAAAAAAACTAGGGAAGGGGTTACTGGGAGACAACCAAGGCACACGGGAGAGGTTGTGCAGGGAGGAAGGATGGGAGGGCAAAAGAAGGCAAGTCCAGGCTCTCTTCAGTGGTTCCAAGAAGAAAGGACACATTGAAATACAGGAAATTGGAATTTAAAGATAGCGTGGTGAAATACTGGAAGAGCTGCCCAGAGAGGCTGCAGAGGTTTCATCCCTGTGGCTATTAAAAACTTGACTGGGCATGGTCCTGAGCCACCTGCCTCAGCTGACTCTGCTTTTAGGAAGCAGGGGCTGAACAGGCTGATATGCTGGGGTGGCTTCCAAGCCCAGCCGCTCTGTGACTCTGTGACTGGGAGCTGCTGGGCGGAACCTGTTGCTTCACATTTTTCCCTCATGAGCAGTGGTTCCTGAGGGGTTTGAGGATGCCTGCCTGCAGATCCCAGCCCAGCAGCAGGACTTCGGCATGGCCAGCTGTGCTTGAGGGGCTGCCTGGGCAAGCAAGACATTAAGCAGGGTGTCTGCAGGGTGCTGGGGCTGAGGTGGGATACGATCAGGGTCAGGGGCGTTGGCAATGCCAGGACATGCCTCAGCGCATGATTGGAGAAGGCTCATGCCCAACAAACACAGCTCTCTGCAACAGCAGTGCCCTCCAAGGGCCTCACACCCACCTCTTGGGCTGGAATGCACTTGTTCCAGTGGTGATAATCAAAGGAACTGTGCCGAGAGTTTGCCAAAAACTATTCAGAAAGCCTGATACCCCCAGACCTCTCCACTGCAGGGGAGTGACAAAGCTGAGAGCTGGAAAAAAAAACCAACAACTACATGGTCATAATCATAATTCTGAGAGTGAGAAAAAATACAAAACCCAGCAACAATAACAACAAAAAAATAACCAAAACTTGAGACAATTGAAGTAGCCCTGTGAGGGATGAAGTGAAGGGCACAGGCAATGTGGCCCCACACAACCTGCCCAAATGCTCTCCCGCCTTCCCAGCTAAGGAGGGAGAGTGTCCCGGGGCTGTCCCTGGGATGTCACTGTGCAGAGCCGGCGGCCCGGGGGAGTCTGGTAGAAGGTGGAAGTTGGGGTGGGATGACATGAAGGAAAGGACGGGGCTGAAGCTCTCGTAGTAATGCTCTCATTTATTGTCTTTGAAGACCCAGCAGCCTGACTAATAACACTCAGACCTAAACAGCCCCCCGCACACCCATCACAAACCTGCAGTCCTCATCATGAAGCACTGACATCAGCTCTGATGGATCGTGGCAATGAAGTCCAAGTTCAGCGTCTTACCTTCTGCCTCTTCCCTACCACGACCTTCACTTCTTGGACCTCACCACAAGCCCTGAACCAGGGCTCATTCCTTACTCTGCCCTTGCCCTCTTCTCCCAGCAGCTGCTAAGGTGAGTCTCCAGCAGCACCTGAAGGCTCCCTCATCTCTCAAGTCTGCCCGGGTTTATAGCAGAAAGGAGACTCTAAAGGTTCTCGCTGTGGCGTGTCGCCCCTGAGGATTTGCAGAGAGTAGAACCAGTATAATTGTCTCCCTGGTGGGATGGAAGCTCTGAGGTGGTAGAAACTGCTTTAACAGCCCCAGGCACTGCTGACCCCCCAGAAACATGATGTAAACTGAGGCAGGGAACTGAACCAGGAGCTGCTCTGAATTTGGTGAGCAGAACAAGAAAATACCCAGAAATTGAACTCACCTCAGTTCCCTTCAGATGACTGCATCAACTCACACAGCATGAGAAAGCCTCAGACCTTCTGAGGCAGAGGGACCTGCCTTGTTGGCAGCTGAAGGCAGCAGAGCGGTGGGTATGTCCTTCCAGATAGGAGTCCTGTACAGGAGGTGCACAGGGGCCTCCCTTGCTCCTCTGCTAGCCAAGGGGAGCAAGTGGGCATGGCTCCTTCCAGTCCTGGTGGGCTTCCACTTTGGGAGAACCCTCTCCTGTTCCTCTGCCCTGGCTGGAAAGGCAGGAGAGGGAGGCCTAAAGGACACAGACGTTTGTGCTGTTGCTCTCATGGACATGAGATATCGAATCACAGTTTATCTTGGGAGCCTCACACTGAAAGGAAGGTGCTGGGGGTCCCAGTCCAAGCTGGGCACATTCACTCCTCATCCAGTTGGTGGTGGTCCAGGAAGAGGGGGAACTCCTTTGCCAGTACAATTTATGGCCTTTCTTTGGACATTCAATGCTTTTGGTACGTTTCTCTCTCCATGCAGAGACTGCACATACCCAAAGGCATCAGACGCAGCCCCAGGAGCCCATGCCCAGGCTATCCCATCCCATTTCTATTTGTTGGCTCCCACCTCTATGGTGTTTGCCCTCCAGCTGGAGCCCACCCTTCCCATCTAATCCAGCTGCCAGAGGAGCCCTGAGTGGGCTCCCTCAGCTCACTGCTTTGGAACCTTCACTGCACAGGCTGCACTCAGGCAATGGTGCAATGGTGGCAATGGAGACAACTTCTTTCCTGCTCCTGCCTCCCACCTGGCTGTCTCCTCTGCAGGAAAGCTCATCTGAAGAGCTATGGGCCTGAGAACCTGCCATCTGCTCCCACTGAGCCAACCAGGTTCTTTGCCAGGAATGCTCTGACCACATGATGTATGGGAAGGAGGAGAAGTTTTTTTTAATCACAGCTGTAATTTGGGCTTAAGGTACTCATTTAAGGTGCCAGTTACAATCTTTGAATGTAAGAACAGTCACTGGTTTGCTGTATCAAAATATATGACGTTCTTTGAAATGTTAGAAATATGTAGAAACATGTTATATGTATTTTTGATACTCCTTGAAATGTTATAGCAAATAATAAATATATACTCATATGTATACATATATACACATATATAAAATTAATATACTTGGTGATGTTATATTCTTTGATCTGTTACCGGTCTCTAAATATTCACTGTCATTACCCCAGACATCCCCCACTGCTGGGGGTGAATACATGCTCTGAGGTCAACTCTGACCTATCACACTCTTACAACTTCTTAAAGAGAGGTTCAGCCTTTACATAGCCAATCGTTGGGCTAAGCCACACACACACCTCCTGGTTAGTCTGTCAGGGGCCCAGGAGCTGCAAAGCCAGTAGCTCCACCCTCACCAAACTGTTTGTGGTGTTAAAACATTCTCAAGGGTTTGAGTCCTTGCGAGGCTAAGGGAATGACAGCCAAGGACGACACTGGTTTTCACAACCATGACCTGCTCTTGGTCACCATAGTTGGCCCATCGGGCAGCTGTGCTATAAAGACCCATCTCCCGAGCTGTGTCTAAACACCATCCAGAAACCTCAACGATTGTCTGCACACTGTTGTGCTTCCTTTCCAGTGAACACCAGGTCATTACAGACCCCTTCAGGGGACACATAAGGATTGAGAAACTAAGGAAAATTATGCTCACACTTGGCACATAAGGCCATTTTGCAAGGTCATGAGCACTCTGGTCTTCTTTTCTCTCACAACAACGTCACCCTTACCAGCCTCTCCCCTTACCCTCAGCCATAAGGGCTCACTCCATTTGTCGGTCCCATAGAGGAGCTCCACATATCTAAGCATATCTCCTTCGCACTGACAGCTCTCCCCTCCTGATCTTTCCGGCCTGTCTCTCATGATCATCCTCTGCCCATTCATCACAGCACCCCAGTCACGTGGGCTGTCCCAACACACCTCCGTTGTTATTCCCCTCAAGTGAATGAAGAGATGGCACGTGGGACTCCTCCTGCCTGTGCCCCAAGCTGAGGGCACCGGTGCATGTCTGGGCTGCTGCACCAGGGCTGAGAGTGGACTTGCCATGGGGAAATCTGCTACCAAGCCTCCAAGACCTCATGTGTGCACAGTCTTTGCTCCATGGCAGAGACATGCTGGAGAGGATGGCCGACGGCAATGTCAGGAAGAAATCAGGTGCCCACACAAAGAGCGAACTGGGCTTTCCCTGAAGCCAGAGAGAAACGGGGATGGGCTGTGCAGTCGGAGCAGAAGAGGAGCCTGCTGTCTGTGGTGTCTCTGCAGGCCTGAGGGGCTGTGGTGGAGCTGAAGGGGATCTCAGGAAGGAAGAGATGATGTTGAAAATGTCCTTGGGTGTGGACACGCTGTGGTACAGGCAAACTGTGAAAATCATTGGCCTCATCCATGATTGTATCATCAAGGGGATGGTTAAATGATGGGGGAAACCCCATCAGGGTTTGACATGGAATGCACTTGAGTGGAGACCCTGGTGTGATGTGCTTTGTATTCATGCAGTTCCCTGCATCTACAGGGTAGGGAACAGGCACACCTTCTGTCACTGCAGTGGTGGGCTTCAGTCAGTGGCCCAAAGGCACCAAAGTGCTCTGAGATGCACGCAATGACTGAATGGGGATGGGGTTCCTCTATAGGACCTGAGGTGTCCGTGTCAGCTGCGTGCACTTGTGCTGGAGAGCCCTGGCATCTCACGTAGCACTGCAGGCCTGTATTTGGCCATGAAATTGAGATGCAGTTGCCCTGAATTCAGTTACGTAATAAAGAGATGCACATGAAACCTTTGTCATTATACTCAAAGGACGTGGAGAAAATACAGCTGGTGGAGAACAGAAAGAGAGAGACTTCCCTCCCCCAATGGCACATGACTCCATCTGGTCAGCTGAAGACCTCTATAGGCTGTCCTGGACATAAGGAATTGTTACAGGTTCAGTTGTCATACGTGTGGGCATCTGCTGTCATTTCAGTTGGCCAAAAGAATTTCCTACCAGCCTCAACAAGATGTCCCCAGACGCTGCCCTGTCTCTATGAGCTGCTCCATTAGAGCTTTCAGTTTCCAGCATGCATGTTGGTCCCCTCTGGCACTTCACATGTCACCGTGTGTGTGTGTCTGAACAGCTCGCTCCTGGCCTCCACCTCCAGTAATTACAATGGGAGATGAAAGAAGGAACTCCCCTGCAGGAGCCTATTTTGGGCACATCTGAGCTGAGGCAAGAGGAATCCCACCACCTGTGGGGTTGTGGCAGTCCTGGGAGGAGCTGAGTCCCCTTCCAGCCCCAGGACTACAAACCCAGAAGGAGGTGCCTTGACTGACGCAGCTGCATCCCTTCCCTCAGCAGGGTGAAGAAGATCCCTCCCTGGCACTGTCTGGGTGTCCTGTCTAATGATGAGACAAGGAGAGGTGATATTTAGAGCTAACTCTGTCCCGGAGAGGAGAAATGAAACTGCTGGAAGTCAGAGTCTCTTCCCGGGTGAAGGAGGGAACATCAGTGATTGCTTCAGCCTCTTTCACAGGAGATTCCCCTGGAGCCCCAGGGACACCTCAAGGGAGCCCAGAGGGGGCACAGAAAGTGCCGCCTTGGGCTGGTCCTCTGCTGCTGAGCTGGGCCGGGCTCCCGGGACGGAGAGAGCTCACGGCAAGTGGGAGCGCTGCCGAGAGGTGGCTCTGCCCAGGAGCAGCTCCCCGGAAAAGCACAGCAGGGCTGAGGCACTGCCTGCAGGCGCTGAAGAGACACGAGAGAAGTGAGAGAGAGTTAAAGGCAGTGTGGAGTTGGAGGATGGTGAGAGTTCACTGGGGGAGAAATCTGCTCAGCCCTGAACACAGTAAGTCTCTGGCTGCCGGTCAATGAAAATGAGCGTAGATAGGATCTGGCGGGGCGGCGCTCAGAGTATTTGAGTGTGGAGAAGGACGCGCTGCAGAGCAGGGCTTCCCTGCTGCACCATCAGAGGGACGGGCATGCCGGCCGCCTTCTCCCGGGGACGGCTGCAGGGCTGTGCGGGTGGGTGTGCAGCCAAGGGTGCTCAGCTCTGTCCTGCTGAGCAGGGTCCCTGTGCCCCAGGGGCTGTGTGCCAGGGCAGGGACCCTGCCACCTGCCAGGGGCAGCACTCAGCCTGTCCGGGGAGCTCTTCATGGCACTGCGGGGAGAAGCTGCGGGTGGAAGGAGCGATCCCCAGCAGGGCAGGGCAGGGCAGGATCTTTCTGCTGTCAAGAGGGTGCTGCGTGGGGCACAGCTGCTCACACCTCCAGATCACCCCCAGGGTGTTCCTGAGGGGACTTTTCAAGGGGAATATTTATGAGGGTAACCTGAAAGTGAAGGAGTCTGTGCTTTGACTTTTCTACTCTGGGTGGGCTGGGTGATGAAGGAGGAATTAAAATTCACCTTTCAGGTTTGGGTGGGGAACAGAGACTCTTCAGCTGTTATGTTGACGGATGCAAAAGTCTCGGGGAAGCAACACAAACACCAACTTCCCTCTGCCTCAGCTTACAGAGAGCTCCAGCATCATCTCTGCAGGCTCTCCCTCACCTTGCATGCCTTTGCAGAGAACCCTGGTGATGCTCCTTCTTCCTCTCCCTCCTGTCTGTGCCGCCCTTGGGCTTCCCCTCAACTTGCCGGGGAGTGGGGTTTCAGCTGCAGCTCAGACACCGACCCTGTGGGTCCTGCCATGCAAATCTGCACTCTGTAAGTGAATCCTCTTTTCTCCACTGTCCTCTGTTTCTTTGGGGAAATAATATGACAGTGTGAACATGCTCCAGGTCAAACCAAGAGTGAATGTGCTCCAGGTCAAACCAAGCACAAAGGAGCCAGGAACAAGGCTGATGGACAGACCAGCTCTCCTCACTCTGCCCTAAGCCACAGGCAATGCTTTTGCATCTGCCCAGATGCAGCAGTTAACTCAGACTGCAGGAAAGATGCTGACAGTTTCAGCTCTGAAATAATATTCCCCTGGTAATCTTATGATTATGAGTGGCTAAAATCTGACTTAAATTGTGAATGGGAAAGCTAAATCCCCACCTTGCCCCGTTGCAGAGTAGAACAGAGTACTCTGGAGCGCACAGTGGAGCCTGAGCTCCTCGTGGCACACTCCAACAGCAACCAAAGGAGCTCCAGAAATGGAGCTGAACAAAGGTGCTACTAAGGAATAAGACAACTGGAGTGTTTCTATGAGAAATAATGAGTTATATTGCAAAATGTTTGTCCTAACCTGTCAATAACTTCTCTTCCTTGGGCAGCTCCCTGGGAAGCTGATGTCCAACAGCAGTTCCACCACTGACTTCCTCCTGCTGGCATTCGCAGACACACGGGAGCTGCAGCTCTTGCACTTCTGGCTCTTCCTGGGCATCTACCTGGCTGCCCTCCTGGGCAACGGCCTCATCATCACTGCCATCGCCTGTGACCACCGCCTCCACACCCCCATGTACTTCTTCCTCCTCAACCTCTCCCTCCTCGACCTGGGCTGCATCTCCAGCATTCTCCCAAAATCCATGGCCAATTCCCTCTGGGACACCAGGGCCATTTCCTACTCAGGATGTGCTGCTCAAGTTTTTCTCTTTTCCTTTCTGATGTCAGCAGAGTATTTTCTTCTCACTGTCATGGCCTATGACCGCTACGTGGCCATCTGCAAACCCCTGCACTATGGGACCCTGATGGACAGCAGAGCTTGTGTCCACATGGCAGCAGCTGCCTGGGGCAGTGGATTTCTCTATTCTCTTATGCACACAGGTAATACTTTTTCACTACCACTTTGCCATGGCAATGCTATGGACCAGTTCTTCTGTGAAATCCCCCAGATCCTCAAGCTCTCCTGCTCAGATTTAAAACTCAGGGAAGCTGGGCTTCTGCTGGTCAGTGCTTTTCTTTTTTTTGGATGTTTTGTTTTCATTGTGTTGTCCTACGTGCAGATCTTCAGGTCCGTGCTGAGGATGCCCTCAGAGCAGGGACGGCACAAAGCCTTTTCCACGTGCCTCCCTCACCTGGCCGTGGTCTCCCTCTTCATCAGCACTTCATTTTTTGCTTACCTGAAGCCCCCCTCCATCTCCTCCTCATCTCTGGATTTAGTGGTGTCATTTCTGTACTCTGTGGTGCCTCCAGCAGTGAACCCCCTCATCTACAGCATGAGGAACCAGGAGCTCAAGGATGCCCTGAGGAAATGGATTAGACATTTTTTCAGCAGCCACGAACTGCGTACCTTCCTCTGCAAATGATTCCCAGTGTGTCTTGTGATGGGCCAAGTCTTCCATTCCTTCCCCCTTTTTTCCTTCTTTTTGTCTTTTTTTCCCCTTGTGATGATCTTTTCTGAAAAGAAATTCTTTTACTCATCCTGTCGTGTTAAGTATCCACCTGTCTTGTGTGACTCAGAGACTTTGGGTAAAATAAGAGTCAGGCTCTCTTTGTATTTAAAGAAAAAAATGAGGCAGCTGCAACTTCTTTTTGTGAGACCCACCATCAGCAGCGCATGAATGAGTGGGAAATGAAGAGACCTTTCTGGCTGCAGCAGCCTGGGGCAGGCCGCTCTGTCACCGGGGCAGCAGGAGCTGCCTGAGGATCCCCAGGGCCAGGGCTCTTGTACTGGCCTGGGGAGAGGGGGTGGCCCAGAGGGGCTGCCGACCTCTCCGAATAGCCTGGAGAGGAGGACACAGGGAGCCACTGACTGCCTTGTCCTTGTGCCACAGATGCCCCCCATCTCTGGGGCTGGCCCTGCTCTGCCCCCCAGCAGCTGCTGTGCCCTCCCGAGGGGCTGGGGCTCTGGAGTGAGTTCCCAGAGCTCTGCAGCACCCTGGGGCAGGCACTGCTGTGGGGCCATCTCTGGGATGGAGAGAGGCCAGGGGAGCTGGGAGAGAGCTGGGATGGAGCCGGGCTGGGCTGGAAAGTGCCCAGGAGTAAAAATCCTCAGTGTCTGGCTTGTCCTGTGTGACCACGCAGGGTGAGGAGTCACACCAGAGCGGTTGTGGTGCAGAGCCAGGGCTTGGGGAAGGGCTCAAAGGCGTGGAGGTGCAGGAGAGAGGAGGCTGGTCTGTGCCCTTGGTGGCATAGACACATTGGGAAGGTGGCCCAGGGCCTTTGTTACTCCCCAGTCTGGCTCGCCGACCATCTCCAGCACTGTCCGCTCACCCCAGGTTTATGGATGAGTACTGCTGTGAGGCCATCTCCATCCTCCTGCTGGGCTCAGTGCCTGTATCAGGGCACGTCCAGCCCTGCCCCAGCTCTCTCCTGGCCCAGACCCCAGTAGACTCTCGAGCAGCGCTGTCTGTGAATCCCTGTGTTGGACATGGCTGGGACTGGGCAAGAATTGGGTGCTGGGGGAGCTTCACAATATGATCATGTTGTAGCAACATTGACATAAACCAGGAAAAGGGAATGTAAAATGTAATTGAAGCCACCAAGGAAACCTGCTGCTGCTCAAGTCCTCTGTACTGCCCCAACCCTATTTCATTATTTACCTAAGATTAAAAACAGAAATAGTAATTAGACGTGATTTATTTACAACTCAATTAAGGAACGAACCAGCAGACAATGTAGCATTGTTGATAAGCAGGGTATTCCTGTCAAGAGAGCGATGAACTGCAGGCCTGGTCAGCAAACCCAGAAAACCACTTGGAACTGCCAAGATCAGAGGAGAAGTGGGTAAAAGGTAATTCTGGCAGGGGGAGATCCAGACCACCGACTCATTGGCCACCTACCCAAATGATGCCACCTACTCAAAAGAGAACAATGGAAGAAGAAGATAGAGTCTGCACAGTAATTTACATGGGAAGCGAAGAAATCTCGACCAATCATTGAAGAAAATAACAATGAGTAGGTATTAATTGTTTGAATATGTAGTAATCCATGTATATAAGTGGAGATTTTTGAAACTAAGGAGTGCTCCGGTTTTGGGATGAGCAGCCAATTTCTGCGCATTAATTGAATAAAGTTGGCAATACCTCTGCTCTGTGTGTTATTGGCTTGCACACCGGGTAAAGAACCCAGATTTGGGACAACAATCATGGGGAGAAGGGGCAAAGATGACTGTTGGTGTTGGGGAACTTTTACCCATCCCTGAATGCACACCACCATGTGGTGTACCTCCCCAGCAGGGCTGTGGGGCCATGTGTGGGGTGGTGGGGCTGGAACCGTGCAGGGACAGGACATTGAGGGAGACCATGAAGCAGCTGCCAAGAGGTGACAGCAAGGACAGGTTACACAGAAGGAATTTACAAATTGCCTTTGCTGTGGAGGTATGCTTTAGGGAACAGCAAAGCTCTCCTGGAGTTGGTGACTGTAAGAAAAGTGAAGGGCAAAACAGGAGTTTAATCGCTCATGAAACCAAGGCTCAACATGGAAAATGCAGGGCTGTGGAATGGGGGGGGGGATTTCATAACAGCAGGCACGGGTGGGGCTGAGGGACTCAATGACACCTTTGCCTGAGTCTTTCCTGAAAAGGCCTCCAGTCCTTTGTGATCAGTGAAGGGGTTGGAGGAGGAGGAGAGCACGTATTGGCAAGAACTTCAGGAAATGCAGGAAGGGCCAGTGCCAATTTCTGCCCCTGCAGGGGACTCACCCTGGCAATGGCAGGGCTGGGGGCTGCCGGCTGGCAGCTGAGGGAACCAGGCTTGTCCAGCCTGGAGAAGGGCAGGCTGAGGGGGACCTCATGGCAGCCTGCCAGTGCCTGCCAGGTTATGAAGAATACAGAGCCAGGCTCTTCAGCATGGTGCATGTTGGGAGGGCAAAAGACCATGGGCGTAAGGTGAAAGAGAAGAGGTTTAGAGGGAAAAAGGAAAAAACCTTTTCCCCATGAGGTCAGGCAAGCATGGGAACAGGTCACCCCGAGAGCCTGTGCAGTCTTTGTCTTGGGAGGTTTTAATGATCCAACTGGATCAACCTTGAGCAAGTCCGTGTCACCGTTGGTCTGACTCTGTTTCTCACAGGTTGGACTACAAACTTCCCAAGCTCTCTCTCAACCTCAATAATCCTGTGTTATGGTTTGAGAGACCCATAACAATTTGTTGTCATTTAGACAATCATTCTATCACCCGATGACCCCTCCCCACCTGGGAAAGGGAAATCGGGAAAAACAAGAAAACCCGAGAGCTGAAGTATAAACAGATTTAATAAAATAAGATTAGATAATTAACATTAACAGCACTAAAGAACTGATATCGATCCCGACACCAATACAGAATATGCAAAGATTATACTCAGCCAGTTATATCAGTAGGAAGCTGTGCACTCCCAGCAGTGGACAGCAAATGTCGGACACTGCGAGCGCTACGGCTTCAGGAGGAAGGGAAGGCCTCAGGGCTCCGGCACCAGGGCACGAAGTTCTCAGGATGGCAGCCATCAAGGGAGAGAGCGACTTCGCAGCAAACTTTCTAATTTATAATGAGTGTGACGTTGATGGTATGAAATAATCCTGTTGGCCAGCTTGGGTCAAGTGCCCGGGTCTCGCTCCTCCTCATCCCTGCACCTGGCTAGCTCAAAAACACTGAGACCTTGAGACCCACACACCATAGCTGTCTGTAAAGTAAATATTTTCACAAATTCAGACACTGGAGTCTTCTGAAAGTGCAGTTTTCCCAAGCATTAGAAGAGAAATTAGTCCTGTGTCTCTCAAACCAGGACATCCTGTGATCCTATGATTTCAGGTCCCATTTCTGATCACAACCAAGTAGACATTCATAAGGCATGAATTCCTCCATGGTGTATGTGACCATCTAAAACAACATCTAAAGCAGTGAAGAGAGGTTGACACCACTTTAACTTGCTCTGTGCAAAGGCTGAGTGAGGGGTGTCAGACTGTCATGGATCCTCTTGACTCCTACCCGTGCTTTGTTCAGGCTGACTAAGGAGCAACAGACTTCACATCCTTGGGGTGAGCTTGCAAGCTGGAAAGCTCCTGGCTCACGTCCAAGGGAGTGAAGGTGTCTTGAAAAATGTTTCAAAAGGTGGTTTTGAAAACCAAAAGTGCAAGACAACCAATGTACAGAACAAGATACCGGAGTAAAAGACAACTAACTGTCGTGTCTATACTATTGACGAGCAGCCCACTAATTCACTCTATCAATATTACCATCAGGATGGGCCCAGTGTGAGCTCTCCCTGGATTGCAGGTGGACAGCACGGCGTGTGACTCTCCCTTTGAGCAGGGACACCTCTCAAGGTTAGAGATTCCTTATCTGAGACTAGGAGATCATTCCTTACCCAAGGTGGAGACATCCCTTAACCACGATGGATCCTCAGTAAGTGACTGATAGCATGCTGAATTAATACTCTGACACACTGCGAATCCATATAGCTACCCACATACCATTAATGTTGTAAGAATATATCCATTAGACATGGACCGTTGACCAAGTCTGAGACTATGATTGGATCCAGCCAGACCTAGGCTTCAAAAAGGAGTTTAGAAGGCAAGGAGGGCCACACTGAACCTCATTACTCAACAGAAGGGTCATAGAATCATAGAATTGTCAAGGTTGGAAGTGACCTTTAAGATCATCAAGTCCAACCATCAAACTAACACTGACAAAACCACCTTTAAACCATGTCCCTAAGTGCAACACCTCTCCATCTTTTAAATACCTCCAGGGATGGCGATTCCACCAATTCCCTGGGCAGCCTGTTCCAATGAGTGACAACCCTTTCTGTGAAGACATTTTTCATAATCTCCAATCTAAACCTTCCCTAACGCAACTTGCGGCCACTTCCTCTTATCCTATTGCTTGTTAGTAGCGAGAAGAGACTGACCTTGCTACAACCTCCTTCCAGGCAGTTGTAGAGAGCGATAAAGCCTCCTCCAAGCTCCTTTTCTCCAAGCTAAACAAGCCCGGCTCCCTCAGCCGCTCCTCATAAGACCTGTTCTCCAGACCCCTCACCAGCTTCACTGCCCTTCTCTGGATATGCTCCAGCACCTCAATGTCTTTCCTGTAGCGAGTGGCCCAAAACTGAACACAGTACTCGAGGTGGGGCCTCACCAGTGCCAAGTACACAGGAACAATCACTGCCCTGCTCACCAAAATACTCCTGATAGAGGCCAGAACGCTATTGGCCACCTGGGCCCACTGCTGGCTGATATTCAGCTGGCTGTTGTCCAACATCCCCAGGTCCTTTCCTGCCAGGCAGCTTTCCAGCCACTCTGCCCGAAGCCTGTAGCGCTGCATGGGGTTGGTGTGACCCAAGCTTTTTTAAATCTCATACCATTGGCCTCAGCCCATGGACCCAGCCTGTCCAGATCCCTCTGTAGACCCTTCCTGCCCTCAAGAAGATCAACACTCCTGCTGAACTTGGTATCGTCTGCAAATTTACTGCGGGTGTACTAAATCCCATCGTCCTGGTTGTTTATAAAGAT
Source organism: Vanellus vanellus (assembly GCF_965231255.1). Classification (NCBI taxonomy): domain Eukaryota; kingdom Metazoa; phylum Chordata; class Aves; order Charadriiformes; family Charadriidae; genus Vanellus; species Vanellus vanellus. Next base: position 965,840 of record NW_028128889.1, read on the forward strand.
ATTAAAGAGGACTGGCCTCAGTGCTGAACCCCTGGGGACACAACTTGTGACCGACCGCCACCTGGATTCTGAGGGAGTTTTCCTGGAGATCTCACAGTCAGCAGCACTAAAAGGCAGCAGAGCTTCCTAGAACAGCATCTTCCAGGCTTGGTGTGGTTGCTTAACCTTGGCTGGCTGCCAGGTGCCCACCAAGCCACTCCATCACTCTTCCTCAGCAGGACAGGGGGAAAAATAAGATGAAAAACTTCTGACTCTAGATAAAAGCAGTTTAATAAAGAAAAGAAAGACCCCGTGTGGAAGCAAAGGAAATAAAACAAAGATTTATTCTCTACTTCCCATCAGCAGGTGATGTCCAACCACTTCCTGGCAATAGGACCTCGGTTGCTTTAGAAACCCCTCCTCCTCCTTTCTCTTCTCTTTTATTGCTAGGTGTGATGTTATATGGTATGGAATGTCTCTGTGGTCAGTTTGGGTCAGCTGTCCTGGTTATGTCCCCTCCCAACCTCTTGCCCACCCCCAGCCTACGGGCCTGTGTTTGCAGTGGGGTTTGGAGAGACAGCCTTGCTGCTGTGTGAGCACTGCTCAGCAGTGGCCAAAACATCGGTGTGTTATTAACACCATTCTAGCGACAAATACAACAGTAGGACGGCACTGTGAGGGCGGCTATGGGCAAAGGTAACTCCATCCCGGCCAGACCTCCCTCTTCCTGATCACTGGGTTGTCTTCCTGCCTTAGCTGCCCTGCAGGCCGCCATGCCCAGGCCTGTCCTGCTCGCCTTGCTCAGGTACGGTGCAGCCGGGCCCTGGCTGGGGAGGCACCACCTGCGTTGCCAGCCATGGTCTCGCCATTGGCTCCCAGCTCGCCTTCCTTTGGAGAGCAGCCCAGCTCTTGCTGCTCCCTGTCAGGGGAAGAATGTCTTCTGACCAAGTGTCAACATTCTTAATAGAAAACCTGCACCTGACCTCATCATCTGGCCTCACTTCTCATTCTCCAGGCAGAAAATACCCACAGAGGTATTTAGGAAGTATAACTCATCCCACTTAATGTGGACATTTGAAATCACTCTAGAAGCATCGGTTTCCTTTTATGGACCATCTGCTTTCCTCCAGGTGAACACATGCTCCCCTGGGCCAATGGAAAAAAAAAAGAATTTGAATGAGGGTGACTCATCAGAGGTGCTCTGCACAGATGAACCCAAAAGCAATGGATTGCCCTCAGGAAGTCTCCCTGCATTGATCACAGCAGAAGCGTAGAACAGTTCAGACTTTGCAACTGTCTCCACGGTGTATAAAGTTACCTGAAACTAACCGTATCCCCTCCGTTCTCGAGCTATGTGCAGGTATCACTTCTGTTTCTCCTCCCCCTCACAACTGCCTTCCTGGCTCTGCAAACAGGGCTCAACGTGCACTCACCCAGAATAAATCATCAGGAGCTTGCCTTCATACAATGACCGGATAAAACAAAGACATGTATAAGAACGTTCCCCTTTTCCTCTGTGTGCCACTGGGAGTTGGATCTCATTAGGGTTTCCTGTGCTGGCCCAAGAGTCATACCGCTCTCTGCTCACACAGCGTTCTTGAAGAACAATATACAGCTCCAGAAGCGGCTGATAGATGTTGCCTCTGCAATCAGCTTGCAGCACAGTGTAGGCCTCAGCAGGTAACTTACTGTTCTCTCATGTCTCAGCTCCGGACACGGAGAAAAGGCCTGAAATTGCTGTGTTTTCAAAGATTCAAAGTCCAAAGTTCCTGGTGTTTGGATACTTAGTTTCTCATACCCCCAGCACACACCACAATAGGAATACAGAGATATTAATGTGGATTTTCTCTGCCTCATTTCAGCTGTCAGATCATCAAGTCTAAATTAAGGTCAAACCTTAGTTCTGAACTTAACCTATGTTAAGATCTAAGATCACATTTAGCTTCTAAATTGGACATCTGGTCTGAGGCCCTTGTCTGTGTTCAGTGGAGAGACATCTCTCAAGTGGTGAGCATGTAGTCACCCACCTCAGGACACGATGAATCACAAATGGGAAACATTTCTCTTCCCGTAAGGAGCAGAAGGCACCAAGAGGATCGGCTCAGAGAAGGTGATTTGGGAGGGATTCATCTCAGATAGTTGTTAATGTCTCCTACAGAAGCCATTTGCAATAAGTCAGTTTCATAAATCAAAAGAAAGAGGAACTTGGATGGTAAAATGTTTATCAAGTGCTTTTAGATCATTGGAAAGACATCTCTGGTGCAGGTTGGATGGGGATTGATTTGAGCAAGCAGGGGGGTTGGAACTAGATGATCTTTAAGGTCCTTTCCAAGCCAAGCCATTCTATGATTCTGTGATGCCAGAAGGTCTTCTTATGATGGTATGTTGCAGTACAGAACCTGTTGTGATATTCATATCAAGAAATTTTACACTGCATCAGAATCATGTGATTCTACAGGGGGTCTACAGGAGAGCTGAGGAAGGACTTTTTTCAAGGGCATGTAGTGATAGGATGAGAGGGAATGGCTTCAAACTGGAAGAAGGAAGATTTAGATGAGATATTAGGAAGAAATTTTTCACTTTTGCATGGGAAGGCACTGGAACAGCTTGTCCAGAGAAGCTGTGGAAACTCCATCACTGGAGATGTTTAAGGCCAGGCTGGTTGGGATTTTGGACAACCTGGTCTAGTGGGAGGTGGCCCTGTCTATGGCAGGGGGGTTGGAACTCGATGATATTTAAGGTCCCTTCCAACCTAAACCATTCTATGATTCTGTGAATCATGTGTTTGCCCTCCCCACACTTTTCTCCCTTCCACATACACTTACAACATCTCTTCTTAGACAGAAAAGAAGATTTCCTGTTTCCTGAAGATTATCACACTTCTCTTCAAGCCCACCTTGGGACCATCTTTCATCTGCTGGTTCCTCAGGCTGGAAATAAAGGGTCTCATCAAAGAAGTTATGACTGTTTTGAGAAGGGACACTGCCCTGTTATAGAAAATGTGGTGATCTGAAGGCTGGACAGGCAGGAAGATGCAGCTACTGTAGCCCAAGATGACAAGGATGAAGGGAGAGAAACATGCAGAGAATGCCTTTTGCCAAGAGGAAGCTGACTACAACCTAAGTATGGTACTAATGATGTACAGGCAGGACCTTGCTGTCATGCCCAGGGAGCCAAGGACAATGATGCATGAGGCTCTGAAGGTGATCAGCTCAATAATGTGTGTTTCTGCACAGGACACCTTGATCAAAAGCACACTGTCCTAGAGGAAGTGCTCAATACCCTGCAGAAGGGCAGCCTGGCAACCGGGACAGTGGAGACACGGATGGCCAGGAAGCCTGCAGTCCACAAGCCCACCTTTAGGGCTGAAGGTAAAGCTGACTGTTCATGAGCACAGGCGGCTGAAGAGGGTGGCATATGGCATCATAACGGTCGTAGGACATGACAACCAGAAGCACAAACTCAGTGCAGCCCAGAAGGCAGAGGAAGTAGCATTGAGGTAAGCAGCCTGCGTAGGAGATGGCTTTGCTCCCTATCAGCCAGTTTCCGATGGCTTTGGCTGGGATGGACGTCGTGATGAAGTTCTCCACACGGGAGAGGTTATAGAGGAAAGAATACATGGGCCTGTGGAGGTCTCCTTCAGCAAGAATGAGGGAAATGATCAGCAGCTTTCCCACTAACATCACCAGGTACGAAGGCAGGAGAGAGAATGCCATTGGGCGCTCCTGATGGCAGAGGGATGGGAAGCCCAAAAAAGGGAACTCTGTGAGAGTCGTGTGGTTCAACATTTTTTAACAATTTTTTAAAGAACCACACAACTTTGTAAAACTTTTCAAAGATTGTTAACAAGCCCCCAGGGAGGCTTTGGCAGTAATGGCTCTCAGAGGGACCCATTAACACTCCAAGAAACTTTGGAGTTAACATCTGACTTCTTGAGAGGTTTCTTCAGCTTCCTCTCTGTCTGAGGTTCATGGACTCAGCACCAAAATCACCAGAGAGGTCATTAAAATGCCTTGGGTTGCTCCTCTGCCGCTAAACTGGTCCAGGCTCCTGGGAGGGAGGAGGCTCATGGCAAGTGGGCATGCTGCAGAGAGACAGCTCTGCCCAGGAGGAACTCCTCTGCAAAGCACAGCAGGGCAGGGTCCAAGGGCAGAGGAGCGAGGCAGAGAGGGTTTAAAGGCAGTTGGGAGCAGGAGGACACTGAGAGCTCACAGAGAGAGAAATCTCCACAGCCCCTGACACGGTAAGTCTCTGGCTGCGGGGCAATGCAGCCGCAGCTCCTGCAGGGATCTCCTAAAGCTGCCATAGCCCAAAACCTACGGGATCTCGCTGCAGCGTAGAGGAGGAGGACGTGCTCCAGAGCAGGGATCCTCTGCTGCACCATCAGAGGGAATGGGCACGATGGCTGCCTTCTCCCGGGGACGGCGTCAGGGCTGTGAAGGTGTGTGTGCAGGCACAGGTGCCCAGGGCTGTCCTTCTCAGCAGGGTCCCTGCACCCCAGGGGACCGTGTGCCGGGGCAAGGACTCTGCCGCTTGCCAGGGTCAGCACTCAGCCTGTCCAGGGAGCGCCCCACAGCCTGTGGCAGAAGCTGTGGGTGGAAGGGTTGACCCCCGGCAGGGCAGGGCAGGGCAGGGTCCTTCTGCTGTGGAGAGGCTGCTGCATGGGTCAGGTTGGCTCCACATCAAGCCAAGACGTTTCACAGGGGACGTTTCCAGAAGCCCATCAAGACAAGGGCTACCTGGGAGTTGTCCTGGTTTCAGCTGGGATAGAGTTAATTTTCTTCCTAGAAGCTGCTGTGGTTTGGATTTGGTATGAGAATAATGTTGATAACACATTTTGTTTTAGTTGTTGCTCAGTAATGCTCATAGTAAGTGAAGGACTTTTTCATCTTCCAATACAAACTGAGAGGGACCATAGGCAGGACAAGCTGGGCAAAGGAACGTTCCATACCATCATGCTCAGTACATAAATGGTGGGTTGGTGGGGAGCAGGAATCTGTGATCGCTGCTTGGGATGGACACTGGGTGGTAAGCACGTGTATTGTGTCACTTTTGGTTTTCGTATATACTTTTACCATTATTATTTTCTTTTCCATTACTGTTATTTTTAACTGTCTTTGTCTCAACCCATGAGGTTTTTAACCCTTTCTTCCCTCTTCTCGCTACCCTTCTGGGGAGCGGAGTAGGGGCTGGGGCGGAAGGTGATGTACTCCAGTGTTGTCTTCTCCCCGAGGGCTGAGGAGTGACCTGGCTCTGCTCATATCACTACAGTTTTAAGACATCCAGGACTTTCCTTGAGGTTTTCCTGCAGGAATATACTGAGCAGCTCCACACTACATTACAAGTGGATGACCGATGAGGTAAAGTGTGAATTTCAGAAGCTGTCATGTCCTTTTCACAATCCCCGCTGTTGTGGAGCAAGGATGACTCCTTGGGAGCCCACAAGCAGCTCCCATGCCCACAACTGGGCCAGCACAAACCAGAGCGCCAACACAGGAGATTCAAAAATTCCCTAGAAAAAAGGAGAGAGGCGATGTGTGTTTTCGGGGGTAGAGGTTTTGAAGGGCAGGGAATGGGAAGAGATTTGCTCAGAGCTGCCCTGAGTTGTGAGTGTGCTTTCTCAGTCAGCAGTACCTCGTGAATCAAGGGATCAGATGTCCAACGGCAGCTCCATCACTGAGTTCCTCCTGCTGGCATTCGCAGACACACGGGAGCTGCAGCTCTTGACCTTCTGGCTCTTCCTGGGCATCTACCTGGCTGCCCTCCTGGGCAACGGCCTCATCATCACTGCCATCGCCTACGACCACCGCCTCCACACCCCCATGTACTTCTTCCTCCTCAACCTCTCCCTCCTTGACCTGGGCTCCATCTCCACCACTGTCCCCAAAGCCATGGCCAATTCCCTTTGGGACACCTGGGCCATCTCCTATGGGGGATGTGCTGCACAGGTCTTCTTTTTTCTATTTTTAATCTCATCAGAATATTATCTCCTGACCGTCATGGCCTATGACCGCTACGTGGCCATCTGCAAACCCCTGCACTATGGGACTCTCCTGGGCAGCAGAGCTTGTGTCCACATGGCAGCAGCTGCCTGGGGCAGTGGGTTTCTCTCTGCTCTGCTGCACACTGCACATACATTTTCAATACCACTCTGCCGAGGTAATGCCGTGGACCAGTTCTTCTGTGAAGTCCCCCAGATCCTTCGACTCTCCTGCTCAGACTCAGACTACCTCAGGGAACTAAGGCTTCTTGTGTTTAGTACCTCTTTTACTTTTGTGTGTTTTGTTTTCATTGTGCTCTCCTATGTGCAGATCTTCAGGGCTGTGCTGAGGATGCCCTCGGAGCAGGGACGGCACAAAGCCTTCTCCACGTGCCTCCCTCACTTGGCCGTGGTCTCCCTGTTGATCAGCACTGGAATGGTTGCTTACCTGAACCCCCCCTACATCTCCTCCTCAACCCTGGATTTAGTGGTGTCATTTCTGTACTCAGTGGTGCCTCCAGCAGTGAAGCCCCTCATCTACAGCATGAAGAACAAAGAGATCAAGTATGCCCTGAGGAAACTATTGCAATATACTCTATTTCAGCATCAATGAGATAACTGTCTGTCTCCTGTGACTCCCAGCATATTCACAGAATACAGCAGGATGATCTCTTGTTCATTAGCTTCTCTTTTACTTTCTTTCTTTCTTTCTTTCTTTCTTTCTTTCTTTCTTTCTTTCTTTCTTTCTTTCTCTTTTTCTTTTTCTTTCTCTCTTTTCTTTATATTGTTTTCTTTCTTTTTCTTCTTTCCCTTTTTTCTTTTCTTTTTCTTTCTTCTTTTCTTTCTTTCCTTTTATTGCTTCAATCCTTCCTCTGTTTTGCTCTTTTTCTCTTTATTCATTTCTCTTTCTTTCTCTCTTTTGTTCCTTCATTTCCTTGTTCATTCACTCATTCCCTTATTCATTCATTGCTTCTTTCTTTCCTTCCTTTCTTCTTTTTTCTCACTTTTTCTCTCTCTCTCTCTTTCTTCTCTCTATCTCTCTTTCTCTCTTTGTTAGACCTTTGGTAATATTATTCCTAATCTCACTTCTTAAGCATTTAGGTGTATTTTCTTTCCCAGTGACCTGGTGTACATGAGAAGCCAGATTCCCTCTGTAATTGAAACAAAACAGAGGTGGCAGCAGAAAATCAAGTTTTAAAACCCCTGTTTCTGAAAACTTTCCTGGACCTGAGGGTGAATCTCCTCTGACTCTGCAGTCCCAGCATGGGCTGTTAGACAGCAGAAGGACACTAGAGAGGGATTCACGATATCCTGTTGTACTGGCTTTTGATGGGATAGACTCAAACTTTTTCATAACAGCTAGTACGGAGCTATGTTTTGGATTTGTGGTGAAAACAGTGCTGATAATATGGGGACGGTTTAGCTATTGCTGAGCAGGGTAACACAGCGTCAAGGCTTTATCTGCTCCTCTTAGTTCCCTGAGAGCAAGTAGGCTGGGGGTGCACAAGAAGTTGGGAGGGGACACAGCTGGACAGCTGACCCCAACTGACTGGAGGGATATCCCATACCATATGACGTCGTGATCAGCAATAAAACCTGGGGAAAGAAGAAGGAAGTGTGGAACATTTGCATTTATGGCATTTGTCTTCCCAAGTAACCATTACGCTTTCCTGGAGATGGCTGAACACCTGTCTGATGTTTGGAAGTACTGAAGGAGTTCTTGATTTTGCTTTGCTTACCCACACAGCTTTTGCTTTACCTATTAAACTGCCTTTCTCTCCACCCTTGATTTTTCTCAGGTTTGTCCTTCCGATTCTCTCCCCCATCCCACCCAGGGGGGAGGGAGCCAGGGGCTGTGTGGTTCTTTGCTGCCTACTGGGGTTAAACCATGACACCTCTTTGAAACACCACACGCCAGATTTAGTGCAGCACTCAAACGCAGAGGCACTGGAAATACCCCACGGTCCTACCAAGCCCCTTCCTTGGCCATAGGCCCATCAGGAAGTGGAAGCTGGAAAGGGGCTCATCGGCAGTGATCCCTGTCCGTCTGAGTCTGCTTCCCACCCTGACCATCACAGCCAGTGAAGGGGCACCCCGTAGCCCCAGGGCACCACAGTCCTCACCCGCTAAAGAGCAGCACTTTAGCTCAGGGCCCTGTGGGGAGCATGGGCAGGGGTGCAGAAACAGCCGGCCAGGCCAGCACAGACACACTCACATGGGAAAAGGCTCTCTGTGATCAGGGGTGTCCCAGGAGAGGAGCAGGAGACCATGTGTGTGAAAGGGATGAAGACAAAGAGCGACCCATTCCCATGTGTCCAACTGGGGCAGGCTGCTGTGCCGCTGGCAGAGCAGGAGCTGCAAGAGGAGCCCCAGGGCAAGGACCCTCCTGCTGTCCTGGGGAGTGGGGCTGGCACAGGGGGGCTGCAGGCTGCTGGTGAAGGGCACCTCCTGGGCCTGACAGCAGGAGAGGCACTGTCACAGACCTCTCTTTCATCCTTCCACGTCCAGCCTGCAGCCCTGGGGCTGATGGGGAAGCTGAGAGCCCTCTCTGCCCCCCAGCACCTGCTGTGCCCTTCCGTGGGGCTGTGGGCTGAGTGCCCAGCGCTCTGCAGCACCTTGCGGCAGGCACTGCCGTGGGGTCAGCCCAGACTGGGCTGCTCTGCTGGGCTGGGAAGATGGCAGGGGAGGTGGGGAGAGCAGGGGAGGGCCTGGGGTGAGCTGGAAAGTGCCTGGGAGAGGAAAATGCCAGTGCGGAGCTCAGCTGTGTGAGTATGAAGGTTGGGTGCACACAGGAGAGCAGGACCTGGTCTGTGCCATGGTCCGTGGACACACTAGCGAAGCTGCCCCAGGGTAATCATCAGCAACCAGCCCCTCATGGCTGCCACTGCCAGCAATAGCCACTCACCTCAGCTCAGAGAGGTGGTTTGTGCCTCCACAGAGGGACATAAAATGACCAGATCAGAAGATTTTTCTTGCATTACAGACTTATGAATACACATTTCCTGTGTGTGATGGGATGAACTTCTGCCTTCCATTGGTTTCGACATATCTTCCAGGAGGACCTGTTCCCTGACTGTACCAAGTACAGAAGTGAGGCTGACTGGTCAGCAGTTCCCAGGGTCCTCGTTTTTACCCTTTGTCAAAATGGGCCTGATGGTTCCAGTTTTCCAGTCACTGGGGACTCCAGCTGACTGCCATGATGTTTGAAATATGATGCAGAATGGCTTGAAAACTGCATCAGTCAACTCCCTCGGGACCCTAGGATTTATTGAGTTGGGTCCTGTGGACTTATGTACATTCAGGTTCCTTAGGTGACCTCAAACCTAATCTTCTGCTACAATGGGAGGGATTTAATTCTCCCAGTCCCTGCCTTGAAGTTCATGGACTTGACAGACAGGGGAGGACTGACTGCCAGGGAAAACTGAAGCAAAAAAAACGGTTGAGTAATTCAGCCTTCTCCATGTCAGCTGTCACTAGTTCTCCTGTCCCATTTATTAGGGCAGGTACATTGACTTGAAACTTCCTTTTCTGGCCAACGTACCCATAGAAGGCCTTCCTAATATTCTTCACATCCCTTGTCAAATTCAGCTCCAGCTGCGCCTTAGCTTTCCTGATCCCACACACACACAACTGGGTAGCATTCCTATATTCTTTCCAGGATACATGTCCCTGCTTCCACTGTCTCTGTGTTTCCTTCTTACACTGTAGTTTCAGCAGGAGGTCCTTACTAAGCTGTGCCAGCCTCCAGCTTTGTATGCATGTTTTCTTACACGTGGCAATCAAGAGCTCTTGCGCTCTGAAGAAAACGTCCTTAAAGAGCCGCCAGCTCTGCCCAGCACCTTTGTCTTTGAGGGCAGTTTCCTCAGGGGGCCCATCCACTAGCTCCTTAAACAACAGAAAGCTTGCTCTCCTAAAATTCAGGCTCCTGATGGTACTCTTCACCAGGCCCGTAACACTCAGGACTGCTAATTCCACCAGGGCACGATCACTGCATCCCAAGCTGCCATCAGTCTGGACCTCTCTAATTAGTTCTTCCATGTGGGTGAGCAACAGGTCCAGTGATGCTTCTCTTCTGGCCAGGCTGTCTATCACCTCAATGAAGAAATTATCCTTGACACTCTCCAGGAGTCTCCTGAACAGCTTACAGCTTGTTGTGCTCCTTGTTCAGCAGATGTCAGGAGGACTGAAGTCCCCCAGCAGGATCAGATCCTGCGAGCACGATGCTTCCTGTAGTTGAAGTAAGAATGCGTTGTCACCAGGCTCCCCTGGGGCAGGTGCTCTGTAGGAAACACCAGACACAAGGTTTCCTTTGTTTGCTTGGCCACTGGTTTTCACCCAGAAGCTCTCAACCTGTTCATTGCTGGTTTTCCAAGACAGCTCTGTGCAGTCAATCCAGTCTTTTACATGGAGGGCAACCCCCTGCCCCTCCTTCCTTGCCTGTCCCTCCTGAACAGTTTAGAGTCATCGATTGCAGTGCCCCAGTCATGCGACTCATCCCACCCCATTTCAGTGACAGCAGTCAGATCAGAGCTCTCTTGATACACAGGGCTTCCAGCTCCTCCGCTTTGTTACCCAGCACACCTGCATTGGCACAGAGGCATTTCAGCTGTGCTATGGATCATGTCACCTTTTTAGAGGAAGATGCCCTAATTCCTTTGAGGCATTTCACAGGGGTTTTCCTGGTGGTTCCTAATACATCAGCAGCCCCTGGTTCTTCTCTGCAGCAAGAAACTCCACCCCCTTCTCCCACTAAGCCTAGTAAATCCTTGTGAGTCTTGTGACCTTGTTGGTGAAGGCCCTACTTGTCCCACTTGGTCAGGTGAATCTCATCAGCTCCCAAAAGATCCAGCTACTCAAAGCTCACTCCATGACCACAGAAGCCCAAACCTTGAGTGTGACACCAGCAGCCACAAAGCCAGGCATTCACCTGTTCAGTTTGTCTCCCCCTTCTGAAACCCCTTCCTCTGACTGGGAGGAGAGAGGAGAACACCACCTGTGCTCCTGATCCTTTTAGCATTGCTCTGTGGGACATGTAGTGTCTTCTGGTGGTTCTCAGTTTCCTTGTGGCAATAGCATTAGTCCCTATGTGGAATCGGAGTGGGTGAAAACCTGTAGGGTTCACCAGGCTCAGCAGCTTCTCAATGATGTCACAAATGTGAGCTCCTGGTAGGCAGCAAACTTCTCCAGAAAAACTGTCTGGAAGGCAAATGGTTGCTTTGGTGCTTCTCCAATTACTAATACTTTATGTGCTTTCTGGTGGCACTGGTTCTAAAGCGGGTGGGTGGGTGGATCAGCTTTGCACGGTCGGCATTTCCTGAATCCTGCCCATTACTCACCTGCTCTTCATTCTCCATCCCCAGAGCATCACATCTGCTACACAGGGGCACTTCAGGGGAAGGGGGAAGGTTCCTCCTGCCCTGACCAGAGACAAGGGACCAATCTCCTTCCTCTCAGGACTTACTTGTGTCAGTCAGCCTGAGGTGGAATTCAGGCTTACCCTCCCCTTGGGCAGCATTAAGGCAGGGCTGGTGCTCAGCATGGCACAGCGCACAGGACCGTGCATCCATCTCTCCCTCACGTTCCTGGATACTGCACTGCCTGTTGAGTTCCTCTGGTAACACACCTACTGGTTTGAGGAGTTCTTCCAGCTGGGCACACTTGCAGCTATGATGGCCATTGCTTACTAGGGGGACTTCCAGGTGCTGGAGCTCCATGCAACCTGAGGTCTGGACAGCTATTTCAGTCCCTGGGAGTTCTGTTTGGGTGGAGGTGACAGCATAGGAAGGCTTTAGAGCTTCTGCTTGCATTTCAGCCTCCACCTTGCACTTGACTGCACACAGGATGCAGTCTCTTTGAAGTTCTCAGGAAAAACGGCTCTTTTACATCTAAAAGGGAAAATCCTTTGAAAGATGTTGTCCTTCTAATTCTAAATTACTGGAGACCTCAAGCTTCTGGGTGGGCTTGCACAGCCACCAGCGTGCTGGGGTTACCATCAGGGCTGCAGCCTACGCCTGCCCGGGGAGCAGAGGAGGCAGCAGCCCAACAATGGGCAGAGTGCGCTGCCCTTCTTGTGCAAAGTGCCGGGCAAAGGGTCGCACTGCTCCCAGCTGACACCACTCCCTGTTTGCACGCCCTCGTCGTGCTGCTCCTCAGGGAACAGTTATATGTGGCGTCCTGTGGTTTGAACTGGCCGCGGGGACCAATGCACCGCACAACTCTCGGCTGACCCCTCTTGCCAGACCTGTTGCCTGCCGGCTGGTCCCTCCACACACACAGCCTACAGGTGCCAGGCGCCCAGAGACACCCTCCGGCACCTCCGGCACCTCACAAGCCTTGACATCCTCTCAGCATGCCGCAACAACTGCTGCTCCACTGCTGCCACTGCCCAACGTTTAAACTCTGGCAGGAGCCATTACTTACATGGTTACAGATACTGTCTTTCCATTCCACCCATGCGTTGCTTATTAATACTCCAAGTGGAACATGGACTTCTGCAGTCCCCAACTGTATTACTCCGGTGGATGCAAAGATGCTTTAGGGCACAGCAAGCTGAAAATCAGCAGCTGAGATGCACCTCCATTACCAGTTATGTCCCCCATTAAGAAATACATCGCAAGTCTTGTGGTACTGATCAGTGGTTAAGGTTGAATTCTTAGGTATTAATTTAATAGATACTAGATGCAGAGTCAACACACACTGTTAATCCTTGGAACACATATTAGACAGTGACTTGGAACAGCTCAAAGATAAATAGCATAAGGTTTTGGTGCCTGAGCCAGAAATCCCAGTAGATGGTCTAGTGCAGTTCTGCAGCTGTAACTGCAATTGTTCAACTTAATCCACTAACAGAACTTTATTTTTGTTTCACAAATCTTGAATCTTAGTCTTGAATACAGAACTGAGGAAATGATGGCTACGTGAGCAAGGTGGGCTGGTAGTCTGTGAATGTCACCCTCCCTTCTTGCTGCACATGCCAGTTCAAGCCTGCAGCAGCTTCTGTTGTTCCAGCTGTAATCTTCCTTCTTCCTGTCTCAGTCATTTGCACTGAGCAGGGTGCATTACAGTTCTGTGACATGAACTAATGAGGGTTGCTTGAGACTGTTCTCCGGCCTGATGAGTTCAGGGTTCCAAAACACTCGAGTTTGGAGCCATTAGCTCTAATGGAGCAGTTCATAGAGACAGGGCAGCGTCTGGGGACATCTTGTTGGGGCTGGTAGGAAATTCTTTTGGCCAACTGAAATGACAGCAGATGCCCACACATACAGCTGAACCTGTAACAATTCCTTTTGTCCAGGACAGCCTATAGAGGTCTTCAGCTGACCAGATGGAGTCATGTGCCATTGGGAGAGAGAAGCATCTCTCTTTCTGTTCTCCACCAGCTGTATTTTCTCCACGTCCTTTGAGTATAATGATAATGGTCTCATGTGCATCTCTTTATTACGTAACTGAATTCAGGGCAACTGCATCTCAATTTCATGGCCAAATACAGGCCTGCAGTACTACGTGAGATGCCAGGGCTCTCCAGCAAAAAGTGAACACAGCTGACGCGGTCCTATAGAGGAACCCCATCCACTGACTGAAGCCCACCACTGCAGTGACAGAAGTTGCGCCCCTTCCCTACCCAGTAGATGCAGAGAACTGCATGAATACAAAGCACATCACACCAGGGTCTCCACTCGAGTGCATTCCCTCTCAAACCCTGATGGGGTTTCCCCCATCATTTAACCATCCCCTTGATGATACAATCATGGATGAGGCCAATGATTTTCACAGTTTGCCTGTACCACAGCATGTCCACTCCCAAGGACATTTTCAACATCATCTCTTCCTTCCTGACATCAGCTCCTGCTCCACCACAGCCCCTCAGACCTGCAGAGACACCACAGAAAGAAGGCTCCTCTTCTGCTCTGACTGCACAGCCCATCCCTGTTTCTCTCTGGCTTCGGGGAAAGCACAGTTCACTCTTTGTGTGGGCACCTGATTTCTTCCTTACGTTGCCATCGGCCATCCACTCCAGCGTGTCTCTGCCATGGAGCAAAGACTGTGCACACATGAGGTCTTGGAGGCTTGGTAGCAGGTTTCCCCATGGCAAGTCCACTCTCAGCCCTGGTGCTGCAGCCCAGACATGCACCGGTGCCCTCAGCTTGGGGCACAGGCAGGAGGAGTCCCACGTGCCATCTCTTCATTCACTTGAGGGGAATAACAACGGAGGTGTGTTGGGACAGCCCACGTGACTGGGGTGCTGTGATGAATGGGCAGAGGATGATCATGAGAGACAGGCCGGAAAGATCAGGAGGGGAGAGCTGTCAGTGCGAAGGAGATATGCTTAGATATGTGGAGCTCCTCTATGGGACCGACAAATGGAGTGAGCCCTTATGGCTGAGGGTAAGGGGAGAGGCTGGTAAGGGTGACGTTGTTGTGAGAGAAAAGAAGACCAGAGTGCTCATGACCTTGCAAAATGGCCTTATGTGCCAAGTGTGAGCATAATTTTCCTTAGTTTCTCAATCCTTATGTGTCCCCTGAAGGGGTCTGTAATGACCTGGTGTTCACTGGAAAGGAAGCACAACAGTGTGCAGACAATCACTGAGGTTTCTGGATGGTGTTTGGACACAGCTCGGGATATGGGTCTTTATAGCACAGCTGCCCGATGGGCCAACTATGGTGACCAAGAGCAGGTCATGGTTGTGGAAACCAGTGTTGTCCTCAGCTGTCATTCCCTTAGCCTCGCAAGGAGTCAAAAACCTTGAGAATGTTTTAACAGCACAATCAGTTTGGTGAGGGGGGAGCTACTGGCTTTGCAGCTCCTGGGCCCCTGACAGACTAACCAGGAGGTGTATGTGTGGCTTAGCCCAACGATTGGCTACGTAAAGGCTGAACCTCTCTTTAAGAAGTTGTAAGAGTGTGACAGGTCAAAGCTGACCTCAGCGCATGTATTCACCCACGGCAGTGGGGTTATCTGGGGTAATGACAGTGAATATTTAGAGACCGGTAACAGATCAAAGAATATAACATCACCAAGTATATTAATTTTATATATGTGTATATATGTATACATGGTATACATACATGGCTATATATTTATTATTTGCTATAACATTTCAAGGAGTATCAAAAAAACATATAACATATTTCTACATATTTCTAACATTTCAAAGAACATCATATATTTTGATACAGCAAACCAGTGACTGTTCTTACATTCAAAGATTGTAACTGGCACCTTAAATGAGTACCTTTAGCCCAAATTACAGCTGTGATTAAATAAAACTTCTCCTCCTTCCCTACATCATGTGGTCAGAGCGTTCCTGGCAAAGAACCTGGTTGGCTCAGTGGGAGCAGATGGCAGGTTCTCAGGTCCATAGCTCATTAGATGAGCTTTCCTGCAGAGGAGACAGCCAGGTGGGAGGCAGGAGCAGGAAAGAAGCTGTCTCCATTGCCACCATGCACCATTGCCTGAGTGCAGCCTGTGCAGTGAAGGTTCCAAAGCAGTGAGCTGAGGGAGCCCACTGAGGGCTCCACTGGCAGCTGGATTAGATGGGAAGGGTGGGCTCCAGCTGGAGGGCAAACACCATACAGGTGGGAGCCAACAAATAGAAATGGGATGGGATGGCCTGGGCATGGGCTCCTGGGGCTGCGTCTGATGCCTTTGGGTATGTGCAGTCTCTGCATGGAGAGAGAAACGTACCAAAAGCATTGAATGTCCAAAGAAAGGCCATAAACTGTGCTGGCAAAGGAGTTCCCCCTCTTCCTGGACCATCACCACCAGGATGAGGAGTGAATGTGCCCAGCTTGGACTGGGACCCCCAGCACCTTCTTTTCAGTGTGAGGCTCCCAAGATAAACTGTCATTCAATATCTCATGTCTATGGGAGCAACAGCACAAACATCTGTGTCCTTTGGCCTCCCTCTCCTGCCTTTCCAGCCAGGGCAGAGGAACAGGAGAGGCTTCTCCCAAAGTGGAAGCCCACCAGGACTGGAAGGAGCCATGCCCACTTGCTCCCCTTGGCTAGCAGAGGAGCAAGGGAGGCCCCTGTGCACCTCCTGTACAGGACTCCTATCTGGAAGGACATACCCACCGCTCTGCTGCCTTCAGCTGCCAACAAGGCAGGTCCCTCTGCCTCAGAAGGTCTGAGGCTTTCTCATGCTGTGTGAGCTGATGCAGTCATCTGAAGGGAACTGAGGTGAGTGCAATTTCTGGGGATTTTCTTGTTCTGCTCACCAAATTCAGAGCAGCTCCTGGTTCCGTTTCCCTGCCTCAGTTTACATCATGTTTCTGGGGGGTCAGCAGTGCCTGAGGCTGTTGACACAGTCTCCACCATCTCAGAGCTTCCATCCCACCAGGGAGCCAATTATACTGGTTCTACTCTCTGCAAATCCTCAGGGGGGACACGCCACAGCGAGAACCTTTAGAGTCTCCTTTCTGCTATAAACCCGGGCAGACTTGAGAGATGAGGGAGCCTTCAGGTGCTGCTGGAGACTCACCTTAGCAGCTGCTGGGAGAAGAGGGCAAGGGCAGAGTAAGGAATGAGCCCTGGTTCAGGGCTTGCAATAAGGTCCAAGAAGTGAAGGTCATGGTAGGGAAGAGGCAGAAGGTAAGACGCTGAACTTGGACTTCATTGCCATGATCCATCAGAGCTGATGTCAGTGCTTCATGATGAGGACTGCAGGTTTGTGATGGGTGTGCGGGGGGCTGTTTAGGTCTGAGTGTTATTAGTCAGGCTGCTGGGTCTTTGAAGAGAAGAAATGAGAGCATCGAGATAAGAGTTTCAGCCCCGTCCTTTCCTGCATGTCTTCCCACCCCAGCTTCCACCTTCCCCCAGACTCCCCCGGGCCCCCGGCTCTGCACAGTGACATCCCAGGGACAACCCCGGGACACTCTCCCTCCTTTGTTGGGCAGGCAGGAGAGCATTTGGGCACGTTGTGTGGGGCCACATTGCCTGTGCCCTTCACTTCATCCTTCACGGGGCTACTTCAATTGTCTCAAGATTTGGTTATTTTTTTGTTGTTATTGTTGCTGGGTTTTGTATTTTTTCTCACTCTCAGAATTAAGATTATGACCATGTAGTTGTTGGGGTTTTTTCTCCAGCCCTCAGCTTTGTCACTCCCCTGCAGTGGAGAGGGCTGGGGGTATCAGGCATTCTGAATAGTTTTTGGCAAATTCTCGGCACAGTTCCTTTGATTATCACCGCTGGAATAAGTGCATTCCAGCCCAAGAGGTGGGTGTGAGGCCCTTGGAGGGCACTGCTGTTGCACAGAGATGTGTTTGTTGGGCATGAGCTTTCTCCAATCATGCGCTGAGGCATGTCCTGGCATTGCCAACGCCCCTGACCCTGATCGTATCCCACCTCAGCCCCAGCACCCTGCGGACACCCCGCTTAATGTCTTGCTTGCCCAGGCTGCCCCTCAAACACAGCTGGCCATGCCGAAGTCCTGCTGCTGGGCTGGGATCTGCAGGCAGGCATCCTCAAACCCCTCAGGAACCACTGCTCGTGAGGGAAAAATCTGAAGCAACAGGTTCTGCCCAGCAGCTCCCAGTCACAGAGCCACAGAGCGGCTGGGCTTGGAAGCCACCCCAGCACATCAGCCTGTTCAGCCCCCGCTTCCTAAAAGCAGAGTCAGCTGAGGCAGGTGGCTCAGGACCATGCCCAGTCAAGTTTTTAATAGCCACAGGGATGAAACCTCTGCAGCCTCTCTGGGCAGCTCTTCCAGTATTTCACCACGCTATCTTTAAATTCCAATTTCCTGTATTTCAATGTGTTCTTTCTTCTTGGAACCACTGAGGAGAGCCTGGACTTGGCTTCTTTTGCCCTCCCATCCTTCCTCCCTGCACAACCTCTCCCATGTGCCTTGGCTTACTCCCAGTAACCCCTTCCCTATTTTGGGGTTTTTTTGATCCCTTCCTTGTCACTTTTTATGCCACATTTTGACCCGCAATGTGGTTTTCAGCATGCTCTCTGGCAGTCCCCCAGCACAGTGCTTTGGTCATCTGAGGCAGTAACTCCTGACCTGCCCTTTCTCAATGGAAGGCATTGGCCTGTTGGGTGGTGGGGAAGGAGTGGGGTGGGAATCCTTTCCTCCTCATGGGAGTGTTTCCGAGAGCTGTGGATACTCACCTGCAATGTGCCCATCCCTAGCTTTGGAGGAAGGGTGGTGTCTGGCATAATGTTTCCCACAATGGCATCTTTTTGACTGGGGTTTGTTTTCTCTGGCACACTTTGTCTTTCCTGACAGCAGAAGGATGTCAGTCGTCAACACCATGAATGCAACTTGATGATCTTCAAGGTCCTTTCCAGCCTAAACCATTCTATGATTCTATGACTTGCTGGGCATACCCACAGGCATATGAAAGTTCTCTGTTTCTGTGTGAGCAAATGCACGTCATAGAGTTATCCTGCCGTGAGAAAGAAGAACTTCCATTGGGCAGCTCACATCTGCAGTCTCCAGGGGGTCTGCTGGGATGAGTGTTCTGTAACCATCAGGAAAAACATTTTTATTTGCTTTCATGAGGCACGAAACACATAAAGCTCGTGAAAAGAACAATGTCCTACACATAAAATTTCTCAAGTTAAACACTGAAGCGTGATTATTTCTGATAGCGGTTCTTTGTGGAAGCTGAGGAACTGAAAGAAAAACAACATGGAAGAAGGAGAAAGGGACAACAGGACATCATCCATGGATTTTGTGCTGCTGGGAATAAGTGATGTCCCCACACTCCAGAACCTGCTCTTTCTCCTCTTGCTTATGATCTACTCAGTCACCATGGTTGGGAACATCCTCATCGTTGTGCTGGTGGTGGCGGACCGGCACCTGCACACCCCCATGTACTTCTTCCTGGGCAATCTGTCCTCCTTGGAGACCTGCTACAGCTCCACCATCCTGCCTCGGTTGCTGGCCAGCTTCCTGACTGGGGACAGCAGCATCTCTGCACACGGCTGCCTGGCTCAGTTCTACTTCTTTGGTTCTTTTGTGACTACTGAGTGTTTCTTGCTGGCGACCATGGCCTATGATCGGTATTTGGCCATACGCCAGCCCTTGGTCTATGCAAGCCTCATGACCTGGAAAGTCTCTGTACTCCTGACAGCTGCCTCTTGGCTATGGGGATCACTGCTGCTGGTGGTAGTCACGGCCTTCTTATCCCAGTTGCAGTTCTGTGGCCCCAAGGCCATTGACCACTTCTTCTGTGATTTTACCCCATTGCTGGAGCTTGTCTGCAGTGACACCAAAGATGTCACAATTATTTCTATCATATTTTGTATCTTAGATGTCGTTTTTCCCTTCCTTTTCACACTGGGCTCCTACGTGTGCATCATAGCTGCCATCCTGAGGATCCCATCCAGCACAGGCAGAGAAAAGGCCTTCTCCACCTGCTCCTCTCACCTCACTCTCGTCACCATTTTCTATGGAACCCTCTTTGTTGTCTACATGGTGCCTAGAAGAGCTCCTCTGAGGCAGCTTAATAAACTGTTCTCCTTTTTCTACACCATCCTCACACCCCTGGTCAACCCCCTCATCTACAGCCTGCGGAACAGGCAGGTTAGGGAGGCACTCAGAGAAATTATGAGGAAAGCCCTGGCCCTCACCCAGAGCTCATGGTCCCTTGTTGACACAGGCAAGAGACACTTCTAGCTCCTTTGAAAGCTCTGGATACCGGCTGGCTCTTCAGAAGTGCGTGCCACTGAGACCGCTTGTGGAGTGCTGAAGGGAAGATAGCAAAAGGTCTTTGGGAAGAAATATCATGGTTTAATTAACAGTCTAGAAAATGTCACAGGTTTGATTTTCCTTGTTAATAAACACCATGTGGGAAGTACTGAAGTGTCAATGTTTTCTTTTCTGGAGGAGTAAAGAAAAGATATTTGCCCGAGTTTGTGAATACTTACAAGGGCCATTATGAGGCCATCTTTCTCACTGTGGGTTCCGGGGATGGTAGTCACATGGTGCGCATCCCCCCTGTGGTGCACATTTCAGGAGCATGAGGCTCACATGGCAGCCACTAACAAAGGTCTACCTTCACTGCACTGCCAAGGAAAAATGGACCATTCCTATTGGGTGGCTCACGTGGGTTACAGCCATGCACATCTCCTCCTGCCACGGGCCAGGCCCTGCTGCATGCATGTCTCAGGAACCAGCTGGGGATGCAGCATCTCAGCAGCTGAGTGAGAAGCCTTTGCTTCTCTTGCTGCAAAGATAGGTTCTCCACCTCTCCGGCTGGAGTGATTCAAGCAGTTCCTCTTTATGAGGGCTAAAACAAGATGATCTCCTGCATCTCCCTCCCTCCACCTTTCCCTCCCCTCTTCCCAGGGAAATGAGCAAGTCCCTGCTCCAGCTGTGCTCCTCTGGCTCCAGCTCAAGGTCTTCTCTCTTCACTGGGACACTCACTCCCTTGCCCCATCTCCTCCATTTGTGGGGGATCAGGCTTTCCACCTCAGCCCTCCTTCCCCACTGGAAAGCTTTGACCCAGTGTAGGGGGTCTGGCTGGGATGGAGCTCATTTTCTTCATAGCAGCCCGTAAGGTGTTGTGTTTTGGATTGGGGACCAAAACTGTGTTGATAACACCCCCCTGTTTTAGCTTTTGCTGAACAGTGTCTGCACAGCATCAAGACTGTCTCATTCTCACACTGCCCTTAGAGTGCAGGTTGAGAGTGCACAAGAAGTTTGGAAGGGACACAGCAAGGAGAGACAGATATTCCATGCCATATAACATCATACCAAGGAAGAAAAATGGAGGGCAGGTGGTTTTTTTTGATGGGTAGCCATTGCTTGGGGACTGCCTGCCATTGGTGTGCTTGTGGAAGGTGCATCACTTGTTATTTTGGGGGGTTTGTTTATTGTTTTGTTTTTCTTTCTTTCTTCTTCCTATTTCCTTTGCCTACTATTTATTATCTTGACCCCTGACTTTTCTTCTTCCTAGTCTCTGCTCTCATTCCACTGGGGTGAGGGGTAAGTGAGGGAGCGGCTGTGTGAGGCTTCACTGACAACCATGATCAACCCACTCCACCCAGTTTATCCAGGGCCGAGGGCAGGGATGGTCATTGCACCCTGGTTCTCCGCAGATCTCAACTTTTTCAGTGGCCTGTGCTATGGGAGCCAGTATGTCAATGGCCTTTGCCTCCAGGGCACAATGCTGACTCCTCCTCAGCTCCTTCACCAGTACATGTGTCTTTTCTCCTCTTCTCCCTGTGACTGTGGGGATAAGCTCGCAGTACAACTGGGATCCATTAGACACAAATGTTGGTTTTAAATGCTGCCTTCTTGCTGAGCAGGGTCTGCAGAGATGCTGCATGAGCTCCTCATTGGCTCTTTAGGCTGCCACATGTATGACAGGGCTGATGGCATCTATCGTTCCTCTGGAAAGGAGTCTGGAGGGGTGAGGAGAGGATGGGGATTGTGCACGTTCCCTGGGGTGGGCAGTGAATGGAGACTCAGAAGAGTGATCACCGTACAGAGCCAGGTCTCATGGAGAAGGAAGCAAGGTGTGAAAGGTGGACAAGAGATGAGCTGGTCTGTGCCACAGTCCCTGGACACCCTGGGGAAGCTGCCCCAGGGCAATGGGGAGCAAACCAGCCCCGCACCCTGACCACTTCCACCTCTGGCCATACACCCCAGGCCCAGGGAGGGACCTTTGCTGCACGGCCAGTTCCATCCTCCTGCTGGGCTCAGTGCCTGCAGGGGGCATGGCCAGACCTGTGCAATCTCTCCTGGCCTAGATGCTGCCACACCCTGCAGCAGAGCTGTCTGCACACACCAAGGTGGGATTCAGCTGGGGTTGGGCAGGGGCAGGCACTGGTGGGGGGGAACAAACAGGGGACTACTTGGGGAAGAAGGAGAAAGGGCTGCCATGGGGACTGTTTGGGGGTGACATTTCTCCAGCCGTGAATGCACCCTGGTCCATGTGGTGTTGGAGGCCATGTGGGGCGGTGGGAAACCCACACAGTGGACACAGCAGTCCTGATGCGGTTCCCAGAGGGAAAGCATCACTGCCCTTTCCCTGCTGCCTCTGAATTTGCTAATGCAGCCCAGAATGCTGTTGGCATTCCCAATCCTAAGGGCACGCTGCTCCCTCCTCTCCCACTTGCTGTCCACCCACCCTCTTTGCAGAGCTGCCTTCCAGCCGGTCATCCCCAGCCGGGCCTGTTGCATAGTGTTGTCCCAGTGCAGTGGCAAGGGGAACATGGCATTTGTCTTGGATAAACATATTCCACCCAGGCAGCCCCTTTCACCAAGCCGTCAAGGACTACTGCATCCACCTCACCCCCCATCCCAAGGGCCCATCGTGTTGTTGTAAAAGGCATTCAGGTTGGTCAGGCACAGTTTGCCATTGTTGAGGTAATGCTGGCAGTTCCCAATCCCCTTCTTGACCATCAAGGTCTTGGGAATGGCTTCCAGGAGGATTTGGTCCATCACCGTCCCGGGGACGTAGGTCAGGCTGACTAGACTGTAGTTCCTTGAATTTCCCCTTGGCTCTTCATGAAGATGGGTGGCATGTTTGCCTTCTGCCAAGCATCAGGAACCTCCCTGAGTGCCATGGCCTTCCCAGGATGAGAGAAGCAGAGAGACAATGACTTTGACCAGCACCTTCAGCACCCTTGGCTGCAACTCTTCATGCCTGTATGAGTGAGAGTCGCGTAGGACCAGTCAGCTCACTGACACTCTCTCCACATCCCCTTGGTCACCAGGCACCCTGCCCCACTCAGCAGTGCCACCACAACTTTTTGCCGCCCTCTGGCTGCCAACACTCTTACTGAAGCCCTTCTTGCTACCCTCTGCCTCACCCAAGCAGTGCCCAGCCTGGGGGAAGCTCTGCCCCGTGCCTGGGGAGGGTGGACAGAGAAGGACCAGGGAAGGCTGGAAGAAGACAGGACAGCTCTGCAAAAGGCCAAGGGGGAACGCATTGCTGAAGTTGGGACTTGAACCTGGGGGTCATCAGATCAAACTTTCCTAGCTCAGCTCCTTCTGCCCTGCCCCAGGAGCCCTTGTCTTGGTGCCAGCCCTGCCTGAGCTCAGACAGGCATGCGAGAGGTGTGCTCCTCAGGGAGATATTGTGACTAGTCCCAGCTAAACCCCACAGATGGGACCTGCCCTCTCCCTGCCCATCCCTGGTCCCATCTCTCCAAGGGCACTGGAGCTGCCTCAGGTTCAGACCATCTTGCACACCTCTCGTGGGATTTTAAATGCCACGATGTCCTGTTCGCTGCAGCCACGTGACACTGACCTTCTGTGGAAGAGCTCACGTACCCATGGTCCCACGGTGCTGGTGGGTCTATCTCAAATATTCCCTCCAGAAGTCCACCACAGCCAAAATGGTCCAGCAGGCCCTCCTCCCACATCAACCCTCTCATCTAGCTGGGTCCATCCCCAGAGGAACAGAGAAGTGGCAGGATCTGACAGTCCTCTTTCCAGTGCTGAGGAAGGCACTGGGACAGCGCAGTGCTTCCCCGTGCATGAGCGCCTCACAGGTGCTGAGTACATCATCTCCCTCAGAAGTGAGTGCAAGCTGAGCAATCCCGTGTGGGATTTGACGGGATGGGCAGGGGCAGGCACAACAACGAAAAGGAAATGCAGATGAGGAAAACAAAAATCTAAAAAGAAAATGAAAATCTAAAAGGGGTGGGGTGGGAACCCCAAACTGAGGCTAGAAAAGGCATGTTCCATGGTGTGGGGAACTAAACCCTCCAGCAGAGCACAGGACACACTGCAGAGCAAAGAGCCCAAAGGCTGGGATTTCTCCTGAACCTCCTATGTGACATAAAAGCACAAGATCTTGAATTCAGGATGGGAGGGGGATGGCCATCATGGGGATTGCTGTCACTGCAGTTGTCAGAGATGGGAGCATACCAGTGACTCTCTTTTTCTTCTCCAAGAGCCCTAGCCTTCCCTTCCTGCCTCTTCCCAGACCCCTGTCTCTCCCTGTCTGCTCTGGGACGCCCAGCTCTCCCCCTCTTTACCTGCCTGTTCCATCCACCCTCCTCGGGAGCTTTTCTCCTACCGGCTTGTCAGTAGGGCTGGGCATGCTGCTCAATGGGTCTGTGTGTGGCCACATGGGTGAACATGTGCTTCTCCCATACAAATTGTGTCTGTCCTCTCCACCTCCTTCCCTCTCAATAAAACCACATTGAAAGTGAACACCATTTGGCTACATAAAAATGTGGACAATGTTGTTCCCCATACCCACAGCCAAGCTGTGCAGTTGTGACCAAAACCAATTTGGTTTCTTCTCCCTGTGGCCACCTCCCACGCCTTCCAGCTCATGTCCTGCTTCTCCTCACATCCTTGTGTCATGGGCCATGTTGTGACAGACACTCACCATTTCAGGAAAGATCACCACATGCACGGGCAATGAAAACGTGTCTGCTTTGGTCTGCAACGAGCTCTGCCCTTTCCTAGGAGGCCTTTGTACCAGCAGCAACTGCTGTGCTGTGCCCATCCTCAGTGCTACATGGACAGCTGGGGAGAGGGCAATGGAGCTCCCTGTTTTAATGGACAGTGTTCCGCACAGGGACACTGCCAAGCCCCAAAGAGCCACGCACCCAACTGCTTCCATTTTTCACGGCAGTGTTTGCAGCACCATCATCATGGCAGTGTTGCAAATTTTCTTGCTGAAGCCACAGGACCAGCAATGTTGAGCTGGGAGAGACTTTCCAGGATCCATCCCTGCCTTGCCCCTGAGGAGGATTTTCTAGTGCAGGAGTGAGTGAAAAGCCCTCTGAGCAACTGCATTCTATTTATTCTACAGGAGACACAGGGGGATGTGAAAGGCCCATGAAGTGTTGGTGTTGTGTGTGGCTGCTGATACAGTCAGTGCTTTCTCACTGTAGTGCAGGGTTGGGGTTCACACCATCATTCGGTTGTGTTTTCAGGCCAGGAAAGCATGTTCTTCAGCACTGTACCACTGACGTGAGGGTGGCTGATCCCTGTGCACGCACAGGGACACTTGTCTACAATGAATTTCACCTGCCGTGTGATTGCGTAGTCATTCAGTCTTAGTAGGTCTTAGGCAGATGCCAGTGCACACCCCTGCAGACCTCCCCTCCACTGTGAGAACTGACCTGTCTGTCCTTCCTTTCTTTTCTTTCTCACTTCCTCCCTCCCTCCATCCCTCCCTCCCTCCTTCCTCCCCTCTTTCCCTTATCCCCTCCTCTCCAACTGTTGTTGCGGAATGGTGAGGAGTCCAGCCCATCCAGCAGGCCACTGCAGAGTTGGTGGGGACGAGCTAGTGGAAGCAGGGCAGGCTGTCAAGGAGGAACTTGGAATCACATTCCAGGGAAGCAGACAATGTTTTCGGAAAGCCAAAGCTTCCTCAGACTTGACCCTTGCAGGCGACATCAAGGGTAAGATGGTGAGCTGCTACCACTTCCTCAACATGGAAAGAATTAACAAGGACAGTGTAGGGCCAGCTGCTCAGCTGGGTGGAGAACCTACTAACAGCAGATCCAGATAGGTCTGAAGAACTCAAGGCCTCCTTCTCCCGACTCTTCAACAACATGTCCCAAGCCTTTGTGTGTAGGGTCACGTCTCCAGAGGAGAAATACAACCAGCAGTGGATGAGGGTGGGGTCAGGGATTACTTCATGAACTCAGCCCATGCAGGTCTGTGGGGATGAACAGACTTCATGGGAGTGTGTTGAGAGCTGCTGCTTTCACTGCGAGGCCATTGTCTGTCACTTTTGGAAAGCCATGGTGATGGGAGAGATCCCTGGTGAGTGGACCTATGGCCACATTGCACCCATCTTTGAAAAAGCACAGAAGTTCAACCTGTGGAACCCCAGGCTTTGATGAGAGTGTGCTATTGAATGAGTCCTCTGCAGATGACATTTCTAGTCACATAAGGGAGAAGAAGGTGACCAAGAATGGTCAGTGTGCTTGTATAGTCAGTGGAAATTATGCCTCACCAGGCTGATTGCCTTCATGATAACCTACCTGTATAGAGGACTAAAGTGGATGTCATTTGCCTCAGCACAGGAAGACTTTTGACATGGTGTCCCTCAATATTCTTGTATTCAAATTAGTACGCTAGAGTCTGGATGGGTAGACAACCAGGTGGGTAAAGCACCAATTGAGTGATTGGACTGAGAGAGCGTTAGTGAAGGGGTCACACCTCCCTGGATGGGCAGCAGAGGGGTCTTTCCTGGACCTTGAGCAGTTTATAAGTCTTGGCTCTCCAGTGTCCAGACTTAGGGTGTCTAAAATAACTGCCTCCCAGGACTCTTGTTCTACTCGCTGGCTGCTCTGGTGTTGTGGGTTAACCCCGGTGGGCAGCGAAGCACCACAGAGCTGCTCACTCCTTCCCCCCACCCCTTGTGCCCCCAGTGGGATGGGGCAGGAAGAAACGAAGTATACAAGCAAGAAAACTTGGGTTTAGAATTTTAAAAGATGTTTAATAAGTGAAGGATAAGTGGAAGAAAAGAGAAAGAAAGGAAAACAGAACAAGTGATGCAACAGCAATCACTCCCTACCTCCCATGGGTAGTGGGATGCGCAGCCAGTACCCGAGACAAAGGTGGCTATTTCCGGAAAGCTCCCTCTTTTCCCTTTTATTACTGAGTATGATGTCATATGGTAGGGATGATCTCGTTGGTTAGTTGGGCGCATCTGCCTGGTTGTGTCCCCTCCCAACCCATTGCGCCCTCCCCAGTCTATTCCCTGAGAAGGCGCTGATGCTGTTCAGCAAGAGCTAGAACATCAGCGTGGTACACACTTTGTCTGCACAAAGAGCAGAGAGCCCCCTCACCCCAGAAACTTGCTGGAAATGAACTTTAGTAAGGAAACAGGACAGGCTGGAGAGATCAGTCGCAGGCAGCTAAGTATACAATCAGCCAACGGTTTACACATGACCAGCTCTTTTTAAACCCTTTTCCCTCTGTTTCCCATGTTTGTTCCTCCCCAGCCCACCTTGATCCCTTCCTTTCCTTTGCCTTTGGTCCTTTCCTAGACACGCCATGGAGGAAGGGCAAGATGACTTTCAGATCTTTAATTATCCTAAGTTGATTCCATCCAAGGACACTCTGGATACTCAATGGGGTCTAGCAAACGATTTCTCAGCCTGAGGGTACTCATCTTCTTCTCATGGGATGTGTCACCCTCCCATCCCTCATGACTGCTTTGACTATTTTCCTTTCAAGGTACTGGCAGCTTGGGCAGACACAGCCTGAACAAGCAATTTGCAGTCAAGTCTCCAGGGGAACTGCGGATGTTCTGGAGTAGGAAGATATCAAGGTGGAGCTATCCGAGATGGCAGGTATGTCCCGGGAGACCTATCCCCTTCCTGAGGAGGATCATAGCCAGGCAGGACACCACTTTTCTCTAAGCTAATATGGGACACCTGTGTTCACACAACCAAACACCTTGTGGGGGCTTTTGGTACTGTTTCGGCTTATTTCACAAACTCTGCAGTATCACTTTCTCCATAGGAGTCTCTTCAGGGCAATACTCACTTCCTTATTCCTCAGGCTATAGATGACAGGGTTAAGCACGGGGGTCACAGCTGTGTAAAACAGGGCAAGGTATTTGTCAGTGTCTGCAGGGTCTCTTGACCGTCCTTTGAAGTACACAACCATTGCGGAGCCATAGAAGAGAGTCACCACCCCGAGGTGTGAGGAGCAGGTGGAAAAGGCTTTGCGTCTGCCCAGAACTGAGGGCATTCTCAGGATTGCCCTGACAATTTGCGTGTAAGAAACAACTATCAAGGAAAAGGGAAGGACTGCAAAGAGCAGGATGATGGTGTGCAGCATCACTCGGTTCCAGAAAGTGTCTGCACAGGTGAGTTCCAAGAGAGGGGGCACGTCACAGAAGAAGTGATGAAGGGCATGGGAGGCACAGAAGGGCAAAGTGAACACCTGGTACGTCTGCCCTGCCTGTACTGGTATGACAGCCAGCCATGACCCCACTACCAGTGTGACACAGAGCCTCCCATTCATGATGAGGCCATAATGCAGGGGGTCACAGATGGCTACATAGCGGTCGTAGGCCATGGCAGCCAGGAGAAGGCTTTCGGTGCTTCCAAGCAAAACCAGGAAATACAGTTGGGCAGCACAGCCAAGGAAGGAGATCCTGCCATCTCCCGTCAGGAAAGCCAGCAGCATTTTTGGCAGCGTGATGGAGATATAGCAGATTTCCAGGAAGGATAACTTCCTCAGGAAGAAATACATGGGGCTGTGGAGGTTTGGGTCTACCAAAGTGATGAGCACGATGAGGCCATTCCCTACGAGGACCATGAGGCAGATGATCAGGAAGACTGTGAAGCACAAGTCTTGCAGGTTAGCCTGGCCAGAAAATCCCAGAAGAAGAAATCCGGGTCCGTCTGTGTGATTCTCCAAGCCTTTTCTTTGGGGCATTTTCTGTCTACAGAGCAATGCAAACAACAAGCTCACTGGACAGTGGCAGTGGCCCATCCACCATCCCACACCCCTCAAGCACAGCGAAAGACTGCAGACGCCAGCGCAGGTGTGACTGCAGTGTTAGCAAAGCCCCAACAAGATCTGCATGGCTGTATGGGAGTCTACCACCAGGTGCTTGTTGAGAAAGGGCTTCTAAGGAGAAAACAGAACAGAGATGTTCAGTCCAAATGATGGAGTTTGGCAGTATGGACCGGAAAAAAAGTGTCTTTCCTTCTTGAGAGGAGATGTTCTAAAAAGCATTGTCTGGTGATAGATGAGGGAAGGGAAGGGAAGGGAAGGGAAGGGAAGGGAAGGGAAGGGAAGGGAAGGGAAGGGAAGGGAAGGGAAGGGAAGGGAAGGGAAGGGAAGGGAAGGGAAGGGAAGGGAAGGGAAGGGAAGGGAAGGGAAGGGAAGGGAAGGGAAGGGAAGGGAAGGGCAACAGCAGATTTCACTCTTAGATTGTAGTGAGAGAGATTTACCTCAGCTCTTCTGAGACATAAGAACTCATCTCCTGAAGCTCTGTCCACACACGGTGAGCAGGGAGACATGCTTTGGATCCAAATTTTTCATTTCTACATGGCTGACAGGTGAACTCTATCAGAAAGAAAACAAATTCTATCTGTCCATGAATCAGAAACATTGATGGGGCATTTCAACACATCAGAAAAAGTGCTATTTGTGCATCTATCCCAATCCCTCAGGGTGCTAAAAGGAGCCACTGTGCAACACTGTCTCAAAGAGCTTTCAGTGCATCCCAAAACGAAGGTGATCAAAGGCAGAAGAGTGGAGATTAGAGGGTGATCTCCCAAGGTATCTGGTTTTCCTGAAAAGGTCAGACTTTTATGACTTCTGAAGGAGCTCTGTGCAGTTCCCTGTTCCTGACCTTGCTGCTCTGTCGCATGGATTTATGGCAGTTTACCGAGGGCTCGGTCGCTCTGATGCCAAGGCAGAGATGTTTCCCAGGCCCCTGGAAGCCCTTGCAGAGCCGAGCGATGCGCTCATTGACTGGGAAACTGAGCCTTCCCCTCTGCATTTCCCACAGCACACGGACTTCTGGTGGATCACACCAGAAGAACGTGAGCCATTAACAAGCAGCTCTGTAGTAGCAGGTTGCTTCTTGTGAATAACAGACTCAAACAAAGGTTTTTTAAAAGTTTTGATTTGATGTGGAGAAGGCATGTTCTCTTCCAGCGCTGAGGGTGCTGGCTGCGTCTCTGCAGCTCTCGCTAACTGCCTTCCAGAAGTTGTCTTAAACTCTGATGTATCGATAATGAGAAGAGCTGGTTAGAAAACATGTCATAAAAGCGTTCCCATTAGCCAAATGAAAAACACACCCTGTTTTGTCCAAGAGGTCGCTTGAATTCACAGACACCCAGTCTTAAGAGCATAATTATTTTTTTGTTGTTTTTAATATTCTCTTCCTACTGTTCCTGCCTATTTTGGTGAGTTTTATCTATGGAGTTCTCTTAGAGCTGCCCTTTGAAATCTCCAAGAGAAAATCAGGGTTTATGTGAGGGAAAAGTGACCACGATCTCTTTCCTAATCTCACAACTTATGCAAGCCAATGCACAGGAGCATTAAATACTTTTTATTTCCTGAAATACTGTCAGATATTGCATTTAGTGTACACAAGTTTTTAACAGAAAGCAGCCGCTTATAGGCAGCTTTTTCATAATCAGCATTGTCTGCTCCTTTCACTCCCCTCCCCCACCCAACCCTACAGCATCTTCTTTCTCAGCGCTTCACAGGATCACGCACAGTGCATGGTTTGGACTGGCTTTGGTGTGGGAAACTGCTGGAAGACTCTTTACCCAGGGACTGTCTCAGCAGCAGCGTTTCTCCAAGCTGAACCAAACCTGCTCCTCTGAGCCCAGCCGAGCCCCACAGATGCCTGCAGCTGCCGTGGCAGTGGCTGTGCTGCCACGGGCTCTCAGCACTTCAAAGCATGCCAAAAGGGAGTTACCATTGTCAGAAGCCACAATGCAGGGACACGCTCCTCACTCCATGATGCTGCGGGAGACGGTGCGGACCTCTCTTCCTTTCTGTCTTTTCCCTGGAAACCACCTGGATGGGGTTCCCCGGACTCTTCTCTGCCACTCCTGTTCCCACCTGGTTATAAGTCAGTGAAGAACCCCAGGAGAGAAGAGAGCAATGCTGGTGCGACCAGTGCTCCTCCCCAGACACCCACAGCATCATTACCAACTTGAGAAAGACTGTCAGAAAAATGATTAGAAGGGTCTGAGCAACTTCCAGAACGTGACTTTTGAAAACAGAGAAATTGAGAAATGAGATTTAGCTGCTCAAAGGAAAACTGCTAAGCTTGTAAGAAGGGGGAGCCGGGGGGAGGGGAGGGGAAGGCAAGAAAGGAGCAGTAAAGAAGCAAATTCAATCTGTGTTTAGCTTTAGTTTGCAGAAATGGAAAAGGCTGCTCTGCAACACCTCCTCCCTGGGCCTCTACCTTGGGTGTGCCCTGTATTAGCTCCAAGGTGGAGATGGTCTTGAGAGGTCAAACTCCAATTGCTTAAGCTGTCTGAATCCAGGTTCACCTTCAAAGAGGGTGCAGAGAGAAAGCTCGCGTTGGAGGTTCATGGGAAGGTAATAAGGCCTGTGTCACAGAATCACAGAATCACAGAATGGTCAGGGTTAGAAAGGGACCCCTGGAGATCGTCTAGTCCAACCCCCCCCACCCCAGAGCAGGGTCACCTACACCAGTTGCACAGGATGGCGTCCAGGCGGGTTTTGAATGTCTCCAGGGTAGGAGACTCCACAACCTCTCTGGGCAGCCTCTTCCAGTGCTCTGCCACCCTCAGAGTAAAGAAGTTCCTCCTCACGTTAAGATGGAACTTCCTATATTCAAGTTTGTGCCCATTCCCTCTTGTCCTATCACTGGGTACTGCTGAAAAAGACTGGTCCCATCCCCCTGGCACTCTCCCTTTAAGTATTTGTAAGCATTAATAAGATCCCCCCTCAATCTTCTTTTCTCCAGACTAAAAAGGCCCAAGTCCCTCAGCCTTTCCTCACAGGAGAGATGTTCTAATCCCCTAATCATCTTTGTAGCCCTTTCATGTAGTCCTTTCATGGCACTGCACATATCTATGTTTGGACAGATTACTGTGGCCCCAGGGCCCCCCAAACGGATGAGTGTGTCTGACCAAGGCAGCCTTTTGTGGCTATATAGGGGAGAGCTCCCAGGGGAGAGCATCTCCTGCCCTTGAGTGAGGTTCATGCAGTCCTTGATTTCTACCTCTGAAACTATGCATGGGTTCAGCCCTGCTGTTCAGCCAGTTCTTCATGCAGCACACCATGTACCTGGACAAGTTGTCCAGAAGGATGCTGTGAGGGAAGCTATCAAAAGCCTTATGAAAATCCACAACAACTACATCCCCCACTTTCCATTCATCCACTAGGTAGGTGACCTTTCTGTGGGCCGTGGTGAATCACTTGTTTCTCTTGATGTTAACTCCTTCTCCCAGGTGGGCATTAGTGCTCTAGACGGCCACCTGTTCAGGCTGGGCTCTTCACTGTCCAAGAAGGGCACTCTGTGCAGCAGAGCTGAGATAGTTTCCTAGCAAAGTCCGAGATAATAAGAGGAGGAGAAAGCCTAAGCTCTGACTCCATGAAGAGCAAGTAGAAGTGTTGGAGGTCGTCTGGCCAAAGATTCCTTATGACAGGGGAATCCTTTCCCACCGCTATCACTGGATGGAACTCTATGGACAATTCCTGAAGTGTTTGAGTGCAAAAAGCCCAAAGAAAGTCGTTTTGTCTCCACACCGTGCCTTCCTGGTGGGCCTTCCTGGTGACTGTGCCTGGGTCCAAGCTCATCACAGTACTTCACCCAGCCATGAGACTTCTCTTGCCTATCACCTGCACAGACAGATGGGACCTCACAATCTACATCCAAGCCATTTTCCTTTTTCTGGCCTGCGAGTTTCTCAGATAGAACTGGCTTCATAGTCACCTTCACAGATACCTGCCTGTTACGCAGCTGTGAGATTGTGATGCACAACTGACATAAGTGGAACTTCCTCACCATCACGCACCCTGTCACCTACAAGCTGATCTGACATCTCATCTCACATTCACCTTCCAGCACCATGTGACTACTCCAGGACATCACAGTCTCTGCATTCACTCTTCCTCCCGGGGAAAAACAGCTCCGAGTGAGGGTGAGAGGAAAGGTGGAAGGTTAGGGGTTTGGAGGGAGGGTGCTGGGGCTTAGGGGGTTGGGGTTTCTGTTAGCAGTTTGCGTTCACGCGAACCCGAAATTCTGCTGAGAATTTCTACTTAATGCTCAGGGTAGGGCGAGGGGTAAGAGCTTCCCTTTTAGGGTTGGGGATCAGGGTGAGGCTCAGGGTGAGGGTTTGGGATTCGTCTTAGGTCTTCTTGTAATTGATGTGAGTACTGGTCAGCTTTGTGGGTTAGGGGGTGGGGTTAGGGCTGGAGGTGAGGGCCAGGGTTAATGCTAGCATGGCATGAGTAGGGACCTCACAGACAGCAACCAAGTGCTGTCCCTCTCACACACCTCTCCTTTGACCTTCCCCACATTCCCTTCTCTCTTTGTTGAAACCCTCAGGCTTATGGAGCACCTCACAATGCTGCTTCTCAGCAGCCAGCTTCCTCCAGCAGAAATGACATCCCAACCTACTCTCCAGCGATGACACTTTTGCCTTCATCTTCCTCTTTGCCTGCCCCTAACCTCTCATCTCATCTCCCTGGCCTGTCCCTCCAAAACCTCACAATCCCTCTCCTCCTTCTACCTCCTGGGAAACATGAGTGAGGCTTAGGAGAGGAGTCTAAGATGAAGGGAGGTTGAGGGACAGGATGAGGGAGATGGGTTATGGTTTAGGCTTGAGGCACTTGATGAGGGTTTCATCTTTGGCATTAGTGTTCAGGGAAGGGCTAAAGATGAGAGCTCCGGGTTTGGTGTTCGGGTCAGGGTAGAGGCAAAGGTTTGGGGTGAGCTGGGCAGTGCCAGGTCTTAGAGGCAAGGGGGTGTAGGCACTCTGCGTGCTTCTGCCCTCGTGGTGACCAGAGGAAGCCTCAGCTCCTGGAGACCAAAACCATCACCATTTCAATGGGCTGGGGTTCAGCACTGGGCTTCTCGGCTTGACAGGGCACATTCAAGGGGCTACATGACACAGGACGTCTCCGCCTCCTTTCTCTGTCATCCTGAAATCGTTGCCTCTGAGTTTCTGCTCCAATCAGCCCCCAGGGAAGCCCGCTTCAATTCCCTGAAACAGCTTCATCACCCACAGCCCTCAGCAGACCCTGCTAAACCTCCAAGCCTCTTTATTCCTGCCATGGCCCTCCACTCCTTGTGACTTTCCCCTGGGAGCTTGTTAGTGTGCAGCAACTGTTCAGCGTAGTTGCAGAGGGATTTTTAGGAGAGTCTGTCTTTGAGGAAGAGTTTTGCAAAGTCTGATGATGTTAATAACACGTGATGTAACACAGATTAATTTCCGTCTCAGTCGTGACTCAGTACTGCTTTCCACATTGACAAGTGATTTTTCATTTGACTGTCAAATGATGCTCACAACACCCCAACTTCATTTGCTAGAGGTGGGCATGGGATCAGGAGGCAGAGGCAGCCTGGTAGATGTGATCACAGGAAGATGGGCAGGGAGATCGCGAGAGACATGAGCTGGTGACAAGGCTCTGGGCTGGAAATTTGGCCAAGAATGGATGTTGAGCTCTGCTCGAGAACCTGAGAAATTTTGTCAACATTTAAAAAGTTAGGAGCACTTTGTCACTCGCTGAAGTGATTGAATACTTCTACTAAAACTAATGAATTTTCCCCAAGACGTGTCAAATGTTAATTTTATTATACGTTCAGTAATTTCTGGCCATATGCTCTTTCCTTAGTCCTCAGGATTTTTGTCCTCTCCTTACTCATTGTTCCTTCAGTCATCTCTCACTGCTCTGACCTTCAGGGAGTTGCTGCTTTCCCCTTCAAGGAGCTAAAAGCTCTCCTGTCTTCTGGTAATCTGCTGAATTAACTTTTAAACCAACTTGCAAACTGTGTATATATTAATCTTTTCCTCTTCTCTTGCCTAAAGTGTGTCATGTATGGTCATTGCTTGAGGAAACTGGACCTTATTGGAGGTTTGGACTTGGCATACAGTTGAGGAGTGTGTTGCTTCTTTTTCTTAATTTTCTTAATATTATTAAATTATTAATATAATTAATTTTAAATTAATTATAATTTATTATTTATTAATTAACAATTGTATTTTACTTGTGGTTGTTCAAAATTAATAAGGATCCTGTGTCTATTTACAGCCAAGCCTCAGGGTAATTCACGCGGGAATTGGTGCAAAGGAGCTGTTAACATTCATCTACAGAGTTCAGTGCAGAAATGTGATGTAGGAAAAGAATGCAAGTCCCAGGCGGCCCCCGAGAGAAGTGGTGGGGTTGGGGAAGTGGGGAGGAAAGTTGTACATACAGTGGGGGACCTCGAGGGGACAGCTGTTGCTGCCTCTGCAGATCTGCTCAGGACACCCTCTGCTTCAATATCAGTTGGAGAAAGCTGCCAGCACTTCTGTACACTGAAAACATAAAATAAAATATGCTTCAAAATTAAAAACACTTTTTTTTTAAGTTCACATTGAAATTTTCCACTGTAAGTAGACTCCCGAGACCTCTCCAATTAGCTGTACAAGCCTGGAAGCCCTGCATAAATTTACGGAAGAGATGTTGCTCATTTGGGCTTTCTGCACTTTAACGAGCTCCATGGTGTATTTGGTGCTGAGCCCATGAACCTCAGATACTGAGAGGAGAGTGAACAACCTGTCCAGGAGTTAAAGTCAGCATCAAACGCCAAAGTGTGTTGGAGCATTAATTGGCTGCACGGAGGGCCATTCCAGAGCAAGCCTCCCCATGGGTGTGTTAGAGCAGAAAACTGGAGGCTGTGATTACAGGTAGGGAAAGGCGCTGTGCAGGTGGATCTGATGCTGAGTAACGATGCCTTGATGTATTTTATCATGCCAAGCGGTGTCGCAGAGGGAAATATTTGACATAGTTATGATTTACAGTGATTAAAAATTTATAAGTGTTTAAGGTAGACCAAGAGGTTGAATTTTAGCAGCACTTAATCATTCACTGGTTTACAGGTTTGCAAAGTGATTTAACAGAATAAATGAACAGTGACTTAAATACAGATTCAAAGATGTAAGATTCACACTAATGTACTATAGAGTATTCCAAATCAATACATATACATATGGGCAAAAAGACACATCTGAGGTTAATACATATGCACATAAGGAAAGCATGTAAGCACGCATGCACATAAGGAAAGCGTGTAAGCATGCATGCGCGCACACACGCATACACACAGGTCTCTGCTGGAATCAGGAATTTTGTAATAGCGGGTGGCTCTAACGAGCTGACAGGTACTACTTTTAACTCTTATGTGTGCACGGACAAAGGGCAGAACATCCACATCCATAAAGCTAATGTGTATATCACAAACATATAGGTAAAGGGTTGGGTGGGTGGGTGGGAGAGAGGCTAGCCTATAGTCACAATTTCCCTTTCCCAAGTTTAGGGTAAATAATCACGATGCATCGGTGTTCCTCAAGGGGCAGTAGTTGAGGCTCAAGAGGGATTCTCTCGCCCTGGCCTTCTAGTCCTTGGGGTGTCAGCCTGAGCAGCGTCCCCGCTCAGGGGAGATCCTGGCCACAGCCAGCTGCGATCCAGAGAGCTCAAAGGGTCTTAACTAGAATCGCTACTTATAGTGTCCAAGATAATTGACTTTCATCAGGTTCTTTTCCACGCTGGACAATGGAATATTCCAGTATTTTCAGCCAGCAAGTACGCAAGCCCAGAACTTAGCAAGCAATGTTGGGGTCCTGGTATTGCCTTGCTTTGTGGCCACGACCCATATGTTGTGAGTAGTGATGGATTATAGTTATTATCTTCAAATGGTTGGAGCCATGGGGACCAGGCACACTATTGTCTTCTGGTCCGTTGGGCTCCAGCTTTACTATCTTTCATGGTAGACCATTATGTATCGTTCTGGTCCCCTGTATTATTATGTGGCCCAGACATTGGAAGAACTGCTCTCTCCTGGGCCCTTTCCAGACCAGGCCAGAGCCTCCCTGGCTCTGCCCCACCTCCCCTGCCCTCTCCCCAGCCCAGCAGAGCAGCCCAGTCTGGGCTGGCCCCACAGCAGCACTGGCCACAGGGTACTGCGGGGTTCTGGGCACTCCCCCCACAGCCCCAGCCCCTCAGAAGGCCACAGCAGCTGCTGGCGGGCAGAGCGGGCTCTCAGCCTCCCCACCAGCCCAGGGCTGGAGCTGGCCCCAAGTGCCAGCAGAGCCCGCTCACTCTCGGGCTCTCCTGCATTCATCTGCGGGGCATCCCCCGCCCACACTGCCTCTGCCCCGCTCGGCCTCCCCGCCTGCCCTGCTCCCCAGCACAGCACCAGAGTCCTGGGGCTCCTCAGGCAGCTCCCCCACCTCTCCAGTCTCCCTTCCCTGGGCCCGCTGCATCCTCACTGCCTCCCACGGCACGGCACAGTCCTGGTTTGTGGGCACCTGGTTTGGTGCTTTCTCCTCGGGGGACTGAATCTCGGAGGCTGTTTCACCTTCTCAGTCTCCATTCCCTTCCCACCCCAGAGGACATGGAGTGTCCCCATCCTCCCCTGATTACTCCAGATTCCTTTCCACATGGACTGACATCTGCCATCAGCCCCACCATACCTGTGACAGCCTGAGGAGGGTGACAAGGAAGTCCTGCGTGATCTCTCCTGCACCTCAAAGTGAATAAGAGAGCCTTCAACTGCTAGGTGTCTGAAAGATCCCAGTGATACCATAACTTTATTCCCCCAAACGCAGGGAGAAAACAAGGTGGAAAGACGCTGTCCATTTCCTTGGGTTTGGTTTTAACAGCAACTGAATCAAGGAGACCCCATCCTTCAGGCACCACACTCGGGACATCGCTTTTTTTGCAGAGATGCTATTAGGGAGGCAAAAGGTGACACATACTTCTTCAAGGATCACACATGACAGGACAGAGCGTCAAGGGAAGTGCTGTGATCACAAGCAATTACCTCTAAGTATGATTATCAGAGAAAAGAAATACAGAGGTCTTCCTAAAATACTTTCCGCGTACCACACAAAGAAGGGGAAGAGAATTCCTGTTGATGGTGCAAGACCCCTTGGATCAGTCTCCACGGGGCATTCTTGAGCTCCTGGTTCCTCATGCTGTAGATGAGAGGGTTCACTGCTGGAGGCACCACAGAGTACATAACAGCCATCACCAGATCCAGCAATGGGGAGGAGATGGAGGGGGGCTTCAGGTAAGCAAAGAATGAAGTGCTGACAAAGAGGGAGACCACAGCCAGGTGAGGGAGGCACGTGGAAAAAGCTTTGTGCCTCCCCTGCTCCGAGGGTATTTTCAGAACAACCCTGAAGATCTGCACATAGGAAACCACAATGAAAACAAAACACACAGAGAATAAACAGGCACTAAGTACAATAAGCCCAGCTTTCCTGAGATAGTGTGTCTCTGAACAGGAGAGCTTGAGGATCTGGGGTATTTCACAGAAGAACTGGTCCAAGGCATTGCCCTGGCAGAGTGGTATGGAAAATGTGTTGGCCGTGTGCAGCACACCATGAACAAACCCACTGCCCCAGGCAGCTGCTGCCATGTGGACACAAGCTCTGCTGCCCAAGAGGGTGCCATAGTGCAGGGGTTTGCAGATGGCCACGTATCGGTCATAGGCCATGACGGTCAGAAGAGAAAACTCTGCTCCAATCAAGAAGACAAGCAGAAAGACCTGTGCAGCACATCCCCCATAGGAGATGTCTCTGGTGTCCCAGAGGGAATTGGCCATGGCTTTAGGGACAGTGACAGAGATGGAGCCCAGGTCGAGGAGGGAGAGGTTGAGGAGGAAGAAGTACATGGGGGTGTGGAGGCGGTGGTCGCAGGCGATGGCTGCGATGATGAGGCCATTGCCCAGGAGGGCAGCCAGGTAGATGCCCAGGAAGAGCCAGAAGTGCAAGAGCTGCAGCTCCCGTGTGTCTGCGAATGCCAGGAGGAGGAACTGGGTGATGGAGCTGCTGTTGGACATTTGTTCCCCCTGAACAGAGGGGCCTGTTGAAGGAGGAAAAAACAGTGAGGAGTTAGAACAGACACCTCTGAGCGGAGCCTGTTCCATATGTTACAGTAATGTCTCCCAAGTGAACTCTGTCCTTCCAGAAAGACGTCTGTGCAGTTCCTGGTGTGATCCTGGTTTGTGCAGACTGAGGGTGCAGTGGGGAGTAGGGGACTCTGCTGTGGGCTCTAGAGGAGTCAGTCATGCTGTGCAGCAATGGGCAGACAGGAAACAGGAGTGATCGCAGGTTGAAACTATCACTGATGTAAAAAAGCTTTTGACCATTGTCACTCCTAGTTCCCCGGGCGGCAGAACACAGATGTGGGTTGGGGGTTTTGTTTATTTTGCTCCTGTTACCTCTGTCTAACCTAAAGAGTAATTTTTGAAGAAAAAAGTCCCTGGTATTTTTATTACACTACAAGTGCTATTTGGAGAATCCTGGGAGGCAATAGGACAGAGCCTGAGTGCAGAAGGAGGAGAGCTGGAGAGAGGAAACAGACCATCTCTCCATCTCACCTCAGCTCAGCTCAGCTGAAGAAAGCTGAAGAAAAGCTCAGCTGCTTTTTCTTGCACCTCTTTGCTCTGGAGGATAATCACAGAGAGATCAGAGGAATCCAGGTTTCAAAGTGCAGATCTTCAACCTCCCCTCCCCAGTGAAGAGCTGTGAGCTTTTGGATGCCCAGAAGATGGGGTGTCCTTAACAATATGTCATCTTTATCCCCAGAACGTGGAATGCATTGCCTAGAGACCCACAGGTTGGAAGGGGGCTTGGGCACCATGGACACATCAGCATGGCAGGACCTGCAGGGCCAATCACTGAGCTGCTGCTGAAGCCCCATCCCAGAGAACCTAAAAAGAAGAGCAACAGCAAGAGCAGGGATGGGTGGAGAAGCAAGGAGAAATGGCCCAATGGTTCTTCCAAGGCAGGCAAGGCCAGGGAGGGACAGAAGGGCACTCAGGAGAGTCTCTTCTGCCCGAGCTCTGGCCGCAGATGAGGCAGCTGCTGCCCTGGATGCCACATCCTTGAGGGCAGAAGCTCACTGGGAAGGCACACAGTCCCCCGGGGCACAGGGACCTAGCTCTGAAGGACAGCCCCGGGCACCCCTGGCTGCACACCCGCCTGCACACCCCTGCAGCCATCCCCAGGACAAGGCAGTCCTGCTCCTCTGACGGTGCTGCAGGGAAGCCCTGCTCTGGAGAACACCCTTATCCTCCTCTACACTGCAGTGGCAGTGCCCTGCAGCCCGAGACTTACCGTGCAGAGGGCTGTGAAGCTTTCTCCCACTGTGAGCTCTCAGCTGTCCTCCACTCCCAACTGCCTTTAAGCTCTCTCTGCACTGCTCATCTCATCGTCGTGCCTGAAGCTGTTCCCTCAGCCCTGCGGCGCTTTGCAGAGGAGCTGCTCCTGGGCAGAGCTGTCTCTCTACAGCAGCACCAACTCACCAAGAGCTCCCTCTGTCCCAAGAGCCCGGCCCAGCTCACCAGCACAGCACCAGCCCAAGGCATTTTAATGACCCCTCTGGTGGGTTTGAGACACAGTCCATGAACCTCAGACACTGAGAGGAAGTTGAAGAAACCTCTCAAGAAGCCACACTCAGATGAAATCTGCAAAACCAACACTTTCTTGGAGTGTTAATGGGTCCCACTGAGGACCATTACCAACAAAGCCTCCCCAGGGGCTCGTTGGAGCACAACACTGGAGTCAATAATGACAGATAGGGAAAGGAAAATTAAAGGTGGCTCTGATGCTGAGGAAACCTGAATGTGTTACATTGAGCCAAAGGGCCACACTCTGACCTGCAGCCCCTGGGAAAAGAGATCTTGTCCCTCACCCCTTGCTCAGGGCTCTTCTTGGGGAAGTGTGATGTGGGGATGTGCAATGCCGAGGGAAGGAGTGTGGCATGACCCTTCTGGGTGGGGCAAGGAGGTAATGAGGTCTTCCTGAAAAAGGTTAAAGCATTTTCTGGTAGGCCTTGGTGGCAAAGATAGTAGCCATAGCAATGGTGAAGAAGAGATCATGTCTGGTGGGGGCTTTCAGTGCTCCCTTCTTTCTTTGAAGGCACTCAATTGTCTTTCATTTTCACCTCAATATCGCACTGCCCTTACTGATATCTCTCCATCCTCCCTGGCTGGTCCTTGAAAGACAAAGCCATGGGCTGGTCCAGCCTCCCTCTGGGTGCCTGATTGTTCCACAGCACTGCCCTTGCAGTACATTTCCTTCTCTTCCTTTCAAGTCTCAACCTCCCAAGCCACACTTTGTGGCATTCTTCCTCTCTCCTGCTTTTTAACCACTAAGAAGAAAAGCTCCACCATCTCTGAAACCACCCTTCAAGCTGTCACAGCTTGTGCCTGTGATGCTCTGAGCCTCCACTTCACCAGGCTGAAGGAGCTCAGGTCCCTCAGCCTCCCCAAATGGGGCATGTGCTTGAGACCATGAATCCCACATTGGCAGACCTCCTCTGGACACTCTCCATTCCTTCCCTCTTGTCGAGAACTGAAAGCCCCAAAGAGGGCCACGCTAGTCCAGAGGTGGCCACACGAGGTTTGAGTGAAGTGGGATGACAGCTCCCCTGATGTGGGTGACCCACACTCCTCCCAAGGCAGCTCCACATGCAGCTGGCCCTGTTCATGGTGAGCATGCCCTACTGGCTCCTCTGGCATCCCTCGTGGTGCCCAGGCCCTTCTCCTCAGGGTGCCTACTCAGCCAGGCAGGTCCCAGGCTGCCCTCATCTACGGGATTATTCCTCCCACCGATGCAGTACTGGCCTCTTCTCTATGTAAAATTTCACAAGGTTTCTGTTCCCCAAATCCCAGAGTTTCTCAAGTACTCCCTGGACTGAAGCTCCCTTCTCTCAACTGTTAATATTAGCGTGCAGTTGGTCACCCTGATGGTGGTGTCCCTCACAAGGTAACAGCACAGGGAGTTGAAGGGCACTATGAACAGTAACAGGTGGTGCTACTTTAGTGCAACTTCTTTCCGATTTAGGATTATCCATGGTGACCATTTCATAAACAGCTGCAAAGCAAGCAAAGCCAGGGCCAGTGAGGAAAGAGCAAAGGGAGGTCTGCTGTTTATGTTGGAGAGTACAAGAATGATCAAAGGGAAGAAAAGAGGGAGAAAGGAAATGGCAGGTGAAGCTAAGGACTAGATCAAGGCTGTTTTGGGCGTACCTTCCAAGAAGCTCTGGATGTGAGCAGCAGGTACTTGTTTGAGACAAGAATGTCCCAGATGATCTGACCAAACCTATGTCTTCCTTACTTCCAGGGTCTTGGAGAGTCTGAGTACTTTCCCTACCATGGTGAAGAGAAGACCTGTGGTGGAATGACATGTGCAGTCACTCATGTTGAAGGGACCGCTGAAGCTCTCTACGCCAATGTCCATCTCACAGCAAGTGCAGCTATTAGATTACATCAGGTTGCTCAGGGATTTATTCATGTCGGCTTTAAAACCTTCCAAGGAACGACACAGCACAACGTCACTGGCCAGCCTGCTCCAGTGCTTCACTCTCTTCATGGGTAAACAGTGTTTCCTCACACACAACAGGGAAGAACCTGGATCTGCCTCCTTGGTGACCTCCTGGTAGTGGTAGGAGGTAGTAATTTTATGTTAAAGCTCCCTAATCTCACAATTGAACAACTTCAGCTCTTTCAGCCTCTCCTAATGACAAGGTCAAACTTACCAATGCATGCCTGAGAGGTTT
Organism: Vanellus vanellus; assembly: GCF_965231255.1. NCBI lineage: Eukaryota > Metazoa > Chordata > Aves > Charadriiformes > Charadriidae > Vanellus > Vanellus vanellus. The sequence continues at coordinate 1,007,966 of NW_028128889.1, forward strand.
AGGGCTCTTCCAATCCCCCTGGATTTACTGGATTAGCAAGGGACTGCAGGGATGTTGGAATATCATCACCCTCATGCCATCACGTTCTGTGTCGCTCTCATTTGTCACCCTGTTGCAATGCACAGCTGTTGCAGGCTGTAGGGACAGCCTGTTCTGTCTGAACAAGCAGTCACCCACAGTGAAACACTGAGCTGATGATGGTTCAGGCCCTGGTGACAACAGGACACTACTGTGAGGGTCTGGCTCTGGGGCTACCATGCTTGGTGCTAACCCACATGCAGATGAGGAATTAATGGCTGCAAGAACCACAGTGGCCCCCACCAGAGATGACAGGTTTATCACGGAACTGTTCAAGTTGGGAGGGATTTTGGGATGTCTCTAGACCAACCTCCTGCTCACAACGGAGTCAACATTGAATTCACCCCAAGTTCCTTCCAATTCACTTTGAGCAACAGAATCCTGAAAACATCTTCTGAGGACTTCATCAGAGATCCTCGGTGAACTTAAATCTTGATTTAAATTGATGCCAGTTAAGGCTAGTCAGAGGAGACTGAAGGCCATGAAGGGGAGGAGGATCCTCTTCATAGGATCATCGAATCATTGTAAGGTTTAGGTTGGGAGGGACCTTAAAGATCATGTAGTTCCAATATCCCTGCCATGGGCAGGGACACCTCCCACTAGAACAGGAAGCTCAAAACCCTGTCCGACCTTGAGAACCTCCAGGGATGGGGCCTCCAAAACTTCCCTGAGCAATTTGTTCCAGTGCCTCCCCACCCTCAAAGTGAAAATTTTCTTCTTAATATCTATTCCCAATCTCGCCTTTTCCAGTTTGAAGCCATTCCCCCTCATCCTATCACTACATGCCCTTGTAAAAAGTCCCTCTCCAACTTTCTCCTAACTCTCTCAGCCTGTCTTCAAAGGAGAGGTGCTCCAGCCCTCTCATCATCTTTGTGGCCCCCTCTGGACGTATTCCTATCAGGTCATGGGAGAGAGCAGTGGGAATGTCTGGATCTCTGCCTGGGGAGAGGCGATGAGTCAGCTGAGGACAAATCAGTTAGTGGGCAGAGACACATGGGTGAGGTAGTGGGTGTCTTCTCAAGCGAATCAATAAGATTACAGAAAATGATTAAGGAAGATTAAGGCGGAGAGAGCTGGGACTCTTTAGCCTGTAGAAGAGAAGGCTGAGGGGAGACCTTATTATGGCGAACAAGTATCTAAAGGGTGGGTTGAAGGAGGATGGAGCCAGGCTCTTTTCAGTGGTTCCCAGTGACAGGACGAGGGGTAACGGGCACAAGTTAGAACACAGGAAGTTCCGTTCAAATACACGGAAACACTTCTTTACGGTGAGGGTGACAGAGCACTGGAACAGGCTGCCCAGGGAGGTTGTGGAGTCCCTTTCTCTGGAGATTTTCAAGACCCGCCTGGATGCAGTCCTGAGTAATGTGCTCTAGGCAATCCTGCTTTAGCAGGCGAGTTGGACTAGATGATCTCTAGAGGTCCCTTCCAACTCTGAAAATTCTGTGATTCAGGTGATCATGGGCCATGCTCCCATGGGGAACATGCTCCAGTTTCATCTGGGAAGGGATATGAAGGGCAACAAGAAAGGACTCTACAGCTCTATCAATGGCAAAGGGAAGGCTTGGGAAAACATGAGACCACAGCTGAATGGGGTGGGAGTCCTGCTGACACAGGACATTGACAAGGCTGAGGGATTTGATGCCCTTTTAACCTCACTCTTTGCTTCTTAGGTGAGCCTCTCAGATCCCCAAGACTAGAGGTAAAGGCCAGATCAAGGATCATTTACCTTTTCACAGAATCGCTGAATGGTTGAGGGTGGAAGAGAACGCTAAAAGTCATCTGGTCAACTCCTTTTCGACGGCAGGGCCACCTAGAGCCAGTTGTCCAGGATCATGTCCAGATGCCTCTTGAATATCATCAAGGATGGAGACTCCACAACCTCTCTGGGAAACCTGTGCCACTCCTCAGTTCAAAAACTTTTCCTGATGTTCAGGAGGAACCTGCTGTGTTTCAGCTCATGCCCATTGCTGCTGGTCCTGTCACTGAACGGCACTGAAAAAAATCTTAGAATCCTAGAATAGCAGGTTGGAAGGGACCTCAAGGGTCATCTGGTCCAACCTTTCTTGGCAAAAGCACAGTGTTAATTAGATGGCCCAGCACCCTGTCCAGCAGAATGCTAGAAGTGTGGTCCTGGTTTGAGGTGAAGCAGAACGGGTTTTCTGTTCAGGAACTTCACTTTTTAGCTGAGCCTCTTCTAACTACTGAAATTAACAGCACATTTTCCAGACACTGTTCACCCTCAGAGGGATAAGACCTGTGTTTATGGCTGATGCCCGGGCATGGTATGCAGAGAGGCTCCTGCTTATACCTATTGCTATAACACCCAAGGGCGGCTCACTTTGGTATTTGCCCCATTGGAGGGTCGGAAGCAGAAGAGCATAAAGGGGTCTCACCTGCAGGGAGGAGCGGACAGGACAGGTGACCCCAAACTGACCAAGGGGGCATTCCATCCCATCTGCCTCGTGCTCAGTGTAAAAGCTGAGGGATCAAAGGGTCAGTGCTCTTTCTTCAATAGCCTGTGTCCAAGGAGGACTCTGTGTTTTCATTTGCCTTTGATCCTGGTTTGTGCGTTCCTGACTCTTGATCCGCAGTCCAGTTCCCATCCGTTGCTGAGTCCAGTCTGGAACTTTCCCAGTTCTTGCCAGTGATGTGATCATCATACTCTGTGCTCCATATAGGTTCTATATAATGAATATATTCCACTGTTTTGTTATTATTAGGATTAAATATTCTTATTATTAATTGATTATTAATATTTTGTTAAAATAATTTAGTTTCTTTTCAAAGCATCAGTTTCTCTCTCTCTCATTCTTCTCTCCCTTGGGAGAGAAGTTAAAGGAGAGCATGACATTTATTTTGGTGGAAGTCCAGCCAAAACCACAATACCAGCCTAAACAACCCCAGGTCCCTCAGCCGCCTCTCATAAGACTTGTTTCCTAGACCACTCACAAGCTTCGTTGCCCTTCTCTAGACATGCTCCAGTGCGTCATTGTCCCTCCTGTAGTGCGGGGCCAGAAACTGAACAGACTACTCAAGGTGAGGCCTCAGCAGTGCCGAGAACAGGGGAACAATCACTTCCCCAGTGCTGCTGGCCACACTATTTATGATACAAGCCCGGATGCTGTTGGCCTTCTTGGCTACCTGAGCACGCTGCAGGCTCGTACACAGCTGGCTGTACACCAATACCCCCAAGTCTTTTTTGGCCAGGCAGCTTTCCAACCACACTTTGCAAGAACTGTAGCGTTGCATGGGGTTGTTGTGACCTAAGTGCAGGACCCAGCACTTCTCCAGCATCTGATTCCCATGACCTGCCTTCCTGGCCTGTGATGGGGCATTCCCAGGAGAAGAATGCGGGCTGCGGCTTGAGGAAGTCACATTGGCCCATCACGGGACTCAGAAATGACCTGTGAAGGCAGGAATGCTGAGTCCATGGGGCAGGGAACCACCCCCCTCCCACAGCAGGGAGAAGACCCAGGGGCCCAGGCTGACTGTCCCTGTGCTCCTCTCCTGCCCCAATACCAAATGGTGCCATTTGGTGCTCACTACAGCCCCGGTAAGAACCACTTTCCCGTTGTGCCTCCAAAGCACTGGCTGCCTCGAGGGCTGGCACCGTCTGCCCTTGGCCTCTCCCAGCCTCATGGGGGGCCACTCCAGTTTGCCCTAATCTGCCCTTCTCGGGGGGCACATGGTGGGTGGGAATGGGGATCTCCTTTACAGAGACACCCCAGGTGTCCACACTCCCTCAGTCACTCTGCTCACTGCCGTGGTACAGCCAGAGAGGACCCAGGCGTCTGGGCACTGGCAGGCGAGAGGGGACACAGACACAGACATGGACACACACACACATGCAGAGTGTAGCTTTGCTAAACGGGGTTTATTGATCATTAGAGGGAAATGGCTCAGGGCTCCCAGGGGATCAGGTGGGGTCATCCAGGGATGATCATCTCCTCATGCTGCTGGAGGGGAACAGGGCAAGGGTGTCACCACCAGTTCCAGTCCTGGAAGACAGAGCCCCAAATGAGACCCCCACTGTCAACTGGGGCATGAGAGTGCCCTTGTCTCCTACTGTCTCTCTCTGCAGAGCCCTGAGGAAGGAGCTGGGAATTGGAGCCCTCAACAGATCAAGGACTGGCCTTGGCTCTCCTGAGAACTATATGAAGCCCAGAGCTCCTTCCCAGTGAGTCATTACCCTGCGATGCCCCTAAATCTCCCAGAACCCTGCACAGCCCTCACGGTGATCCTTGGGGTCTGTATGGCACCAGAGACCCTGCCTGGCCTGCATGGTGACCCTCTTGTCTGTAGAGCCCCACTGTGTGCAAGAAGTGGCATGGAGGCAGCTCTGTCCCAGTCACCCTGGGACATGGATCATGGACAGTCCCCTCTCTTTCCCTCTCCCTTAGCCAAGTTAGTTCTGCCCAACCCAGAGGGCTCAGGGATCCCACGGGGCTCAGCATCCTTTATGGGGCTGGAGACACCCTGATGCTGCTCACCTAGACATCAACGTCGACAGCCACACGTCTCTGGCGCGCAAGGTCCACCGCCAGCTCAGCCACAGGAGGCTGGGGAGAAAGGGAGAGTTAGGGACACACTTGAGAGCACTGCAGTATACTGGGAGAAAGGGGAAAGCAATGGGGTCCTTGGGGAAGGTGCTTCTGGGGAGGAATGGGGTACATGAGTTTGTATGTTGGCGCAGAGAAGCAGTGGGGATCCTGGGGAAGGGGCCCACTTGGGTGCCTGTGTGTGTTCTGGGGTATCCTGGGGTGTACTGGGTTGTAATGGGATGGATGGGAATGCAATGGGAGCCCTGGGGAAGGGGGCCTCCCTGGGAAAAGACTGGGGTGCAGAGGTGTTTTCTGGGGTGTCAGTGGGGTGTACAGGGGTATACTGGGATGCCCTGGAGTGTTGTGGTCACAGGAGGGGAGGGTTGGGGGCCAGTAGAATTTGTGGTACCCACCTCAGACCTCTTTCCTATCGGGGATTTGAGTACCTTCTCCTGTAGAGAGACCATGAGACCTCACTGGTCACTAGAATGTCCTCGGTCCCAGCAAGGGATGGGAGGACCAAATTGCCCTCCCGTTCCCCCAGTCCATCCCACTACTTACATCAAGGTTAAGACTTCCACTTCCTTCCAAGAGTGCCTAGGGAAAGAGAGAAAAGGGGTGGTCTGGATTGGACCTTGGTGGGGCTGTGGGTGGGGCACGGGTTTCCCCACTCCCCCCAGGCCCATAGCTTCCTCCTTCTCTGAGAGGGGAAATCCTTTCTGCTCCTTCCAGCTCCGTTCCTCCCAAGTTTCACCTGGGATAGCTGTTCACACAAGGCCCAGGGGTGGGGATGGAGATAAAGATAGTGTGGAGAATTCAGGGCCTCCGAAGAGGATGGGGGAGGGGAGGACCCAAAGACGGAGAACTGGGGTGAATTAGTGGACCCCAAGGGACTGGGCTGCAGGTGTTAAATGGACAGCACTGTGTGGGATGCGAGTGAGGGGTAAAGGAATTGAAGTAGAGCGGATATGGGGAGTTCAAGCGAGGTGGTCGGTGGGGGCAGAAGGAGAGGACTGCTGAGGACCAAAACAAAGGGATCGGGATGGTGTTTGGGAGTTGGGTTTGAAGGAAGGTGATCTGGGGACACTACCACAGTGGACAGGATGAAAGGCAAAAGACAGAGGGGAAAGACTGAAAGCAAGGCATTGGGAATGATAAAAGGAAGAGTATTTGGGGACTCTAGAAAGGACACTGAAGAGATCTAAGGAAGTGATGTGTGAGGGTCACAAAAGGATGGGATGGGGAGGACCAGAAGGGGGTGATATGGGGGCACCAAGACGAGAAAGTGGCAGGTGCCCTTAGAGGAGTTTGCAGTGGACTCTCCCAGGGAGGGGACAGGTCCGACCACTCATTGAGGAACTCAGGCTCTGGGCACCAGAAGGTTAATTGCAGGGGAAGCGAAGACAACAGACGGAATTAAGGGAGGCAGAAAGCTGCATTGCTTTGAGCTGGAGGTGCATGGGAGCCTGGAGGAGCTCCTTGTGTGGGAAAGGGAGAGACCAAGCTCACCACTACAATGTCATTCTGCAGGACAGCAGATGTCCTGCCACCAGGCCCCATCCTCAGGCTCGAGCCCCTCCCTGTGGCATTGAGGACTCACCTCAGCATTGTCCGGGGTGCACAGCAGGATGGTGAAGAGGAGGGCCACGCTGAGCACTGCAACCTTCATCTTCCTCTGTGGTGTGGTGAGTCCTGGGTGAAGCTGGAGAAGGTGAGGGGCAGATTTATCCCTGCCCAAACTCCTCCTTGCCCCTCCCAGCCCCGAGAGCCCCCAGGGCAATACCAGGCTTGGCAGAGACACCAGCCCTGGCAACAAGCCCTGCCCTGGTACATATTGACCACCGCCTCCGGTACAGATCCAGCCACCTTCCCCGGCATCACTCCAGCTTCCCGCCTGGGGCAGCTGCACAGGGAACTGCTCAGGCATCAGCGGGTGGTGAGGGCAGTGCGCCCCTGACAGCTGCACACCCTACGGAGGACAACTGGGGGCATGGGCAATGGGGACAGCTGGGTGACTGTCATCTTCCGTCCCTGGAGGCAATGGGGAGCACTGGTGAATGCTGGGCCCCCGGAGATGAGGGTTGAGCTTGGGGGAAGTGCTGACTTGGTGTCAGTGCCCAGCTCCAGCCCACTCCATTCCCCTTGCACTGTGGCCCCACAGTGGTCCAGTTCCCAGCCGTGACCTCCCCAGAGCACAGAACAGAGGGGGAAATCCCGTGCCCTCCAGACAGCATGGGTCTGCAGAACTCTGCAGAACTGCCCCCACACAGTGGGTCCCAGTGGCCCTGTCCCAAACAAGGCTCTGCCTACAGCCCTCTCCCTTGCTGGGACTTGGCCACAGCTCTTGGCCCTTGTCCCCACAGAGTGTCCCTTCCATGCCCTCGTCCTTGGCCCAGGCTTTTGCCATCACTGAGCAGGATGTGGCTGTTCAAAGTGACACGATGAAGGAGGCCCTTGTGCCCGGGCAGCCACCCGCAGCTAATTGTGGGGACAGAGCCCTCCGGGCAAGAGGAGGGATGTTTGTCCCCACAGCATCACTGATAAGGTCTGTTTGCCCACGGCACCAGGAGCCCCTTCAGCAAGCTTGGTGCTTTACAAGAGTACCCAACTGGGGGGAGTCGGGGGGGGATAAAGCATCCTGGATGCCGGGGCTCCCTCCAGCCCTGGCAGTGGGCAGAGCCCGCAGAGGAGGGCAGTGCTGGGGGCACCGGGGAGAAGCAGGTCCTGGGGCACCCTGCACGCCTGGGGCTCCCTCGCTGCCCCTGGGACAGGCTGGAGCCTAGAGGTGGGGTCAGTTCCGGGGGAGCAGCCTGACACCCGGGGTGTCGCTGTCCTTCGGGAAAGCCTGGCGGCAGGGGAGTCCTGCAGGAGCGGGGCTTAGAGCAGCCTGGGGGCTGGAGCTGTCTCCCCAGGGGCACTGCCTCCCTTTCCCTCTCCCCCCTGCCTGCCCTGCAGCTTTCCCCAGCTTTCCGTGGGGGTTTCCTTCACAGCACCCCTGGCCCACACATCACCTTCCTGGGGGCCCTGCACAGCACCCTCTGGCCAGTGTGGGGCAGGGGCAGTGTGCGGTTGTACACAAGTGGTTCAGCTCTCCCCTCTCAGTGGGGAGGGCCGCTGGGTGAAGCTGCTGGCCTGGCTCGCATAAGCCAAGCAAGACCTTCTCCAGCAGTGCAGTGTCTATGCAGCGTTCTTTCCAGTTGTGACCCACACGGGATCGGCCATCACTGCTCCCTTCAAGGATGCAACTGCCCAAACAGCAGAGGGAATAGCTGGTGCCTCTATCAGCGGGGACACCCTCCTAATGAAGATGGGCGTATTTTGGATCAAGAAGCTCCGGCACGCCTGCTGTGCCTCCTGTAGATGCACACAACTGGAAGGAGAGAGAGACAAATGGAAAGGCATTTATGGATTTCTGCATCCCAAGAAGACCAGCATTTTTCCTGGTGGTGTGAGCTAGCACTGGGAGGCCAGTAACGTCTCAGTCAGGAGATGCAGCATGTCATGTATTCACTTGCCTCTTTGGGTAGCTGATGGTCAGAAGTAACGTCATGGAATGACCATCAAACCCACCAGCTGACATCCTCTGATTGTCATGTACCACAATAATTCAAGCTACCACGATGTGCTTCCCAATTGCCCTTCTAAAACCATCCAGCAGTCCCTGTCATGTGTCTGAAAGTAAAAGAGGGCTCTATTTGAGTCCTCTGCCTGTGAGGGGGTGAGGCTAATTTATTTTTATGAGACACAAGCTGGGAATCAAAGGCTGGTAGTAAAAATCTGGTTTAGGTTTTGAAATCAGTGGGAGGTTTGCCTGAGTTTCAGTGAATCCAAAGCGTCACTGGTTTTGTTCCCGTGATGACACAGGCTCCTGTCAGGGCTTCAAAGAAACAAAAATGCACTGACAAGTGGTTCACGAGAACTGTGAATGGCTCAGATTCTTCCATGACATTCTATGTCATTTTTGAGGCTTATGGGTACAGTTCTATCTTTACGGGAGACTAAGTATAAATAAGAGATCTGTTGTGGATCAGCTGTGAAAAGATCTCAGGGAACTGACTTGAATATTTGCTTTGGAAATTGCCCAAAGAGCAGTCAGTCACCTGGAAGGTTTTCATTTTGACTGCTTCTGCTTTGTGTGTTACTTATTAGAGAGCGAAATGACCGAGTGTTGATTTATTTATCATCTTTAAATATGCTGTGACATTCTTTGTGTTTTGAAGTTATGTTGAAAAGAAGTGCTGAACTGTGCGCACTGTCATAATTGAGGAATATTGACTTAGGAGAGGTCAGGGCTGCCTTTGAGGTCAATGCAAATGAGGGGCAAACGCATTTGATGGGCACTTAACCTTAAAGGCGCTGTTCAGGAAGATCCCATCTGTTGGTTTAAGGACATCTCAAAGGACGCACATCAGTGGGGGCAGACAGAGAGTGAAGGACCAGTTTCCCCCAGTTAGGTTTTGCTTCCCATCCCCCCATATCCTCCAGTTCCCAGTGTCCCTTAGTGCCCGTGGAGGGTGGGGGGAAGGACAGGACTCAGCAGGGGGCCTCTGTCCTGCTGTCCTGCTTTGGGCTGGGATGGAATTAACAAGAGATATGACCCCAGTGTGTTAGAGGGAACTTTTAATTGTTATATCTGTGTAACGGCTGCTGGTCACGATATTGACCTATCTGTACTCGACCTTCGTTTATCTGCTCTGTGCCATGATCCCTTTTGTGTTGTGGATGTTAAAGGCTGGTTTGGGCTTTTGTCCTTTGCTGTGCTCTGCAGCGCTTGGTGGTGTTTTCTCTGGGAGATTTACTGTAAAAGGACTGTCCTGAAGTTTAATGTGGTATGTGAGCTCTGCACTGATGCCATTTCTCTGCTTTGGGAACCATCTCATGGAGACAATTAACAATTACACTTTACACTTTCACCTTTTGTCCTCCAAGAGGTTTTTGGGGGAGGACACACAGCACGGCACCCTCACCATCTTCTGCGTGGCAGATGTTTTCTCCCTCATTACAATAGGTGTCTTCAATATCTTGAACACCCTTGGGTAGCCAAAATGCTGCTGGTGGTACTTCTCAAGCATACTCTCTCCCCTTTTTCTAAGGTTAACCAAGTACTTAGGGATATCCCGCAGGCCTCGAGGCAGTGTGGTTATGGGTGGCAAGAATGGTGGTCACCTTTGATGGTCTGGGACTTCAACCCAGAACAAAGGGTGCCCTGGCCCTGGCTGTGCCCAAGAGCCACAGCTTGTCGCGCCGTGCTGGGGCCTGGCCTGCGCCTACTGAGCTCTATTCAGCACTGCTCAGCACCTCAAGGGGAAGAGAGGGGTTCTGGATCTCAAGACGTGCAAACAGACACTGAGGCTGAACCAGGCCCAGCCCTCAGCCAGATCAGTCTCCCCTCTAGCCGAGAAGGAACAATGGAAGCCGAGGTCAACTTGCGAGGTGTGCAAATGGATTTCAGCCATCATCCAGGAGAGCAAATTGTCAGCTGGTTGCTCCGATGCTGGGACACTGGGGCCAACAGTCAGAATGAGAGGGTGAGGATGCCCGGCAGCTCGGGGTGTCCTTGCCAGGGATAAGGCCGTTGTGCACATGCCAGCACCTTGTCTATAGTGAGCTGGACAGACGCGGAGGCACCAGCTGTGGAGGGACTGCCCAGCCAGCTGCAGGAATCGAAAGAGACTCTCGCTTGCTCCCTACAGGCCTGCGTCTCAGCTGTGGAGAAACTGTCCCAACAATTGCCCCAGCACTGAAAAAAGGATGTCTTCCTCTCTCATACCGACCGACATCTCAGCTATTAAGAGTCAGCCTTTTTCTGCTCAAGGGAGAGGGTACTGGTGGCACACACCCTGTGCCACCCTGTGGTTCTATGTGCCTGACCAGGGGAAGGACATGAGGAACTGGGAGGGCGAACCTACCCAGAGACCAGAAGCTCAGGTACAAGAAGTGCAAAGAAAGCCAAAAAAAGCCAAAAGTCAATCCATTTGCTATTTATTTATTTATTTATTTTTATTGGCTATAGCCAGGTGCCATGACAGTCCACAGGCGACAACATCGCACCAGCTGAAACTCCCTGGTCCCCTCTGTAAGCTGATACAGCGACTGGAGAGCCATGGAGTGATCAGCAAGACTTGCTCACCCTTTAATAGTCCCAAATGGCCACTGCAAAGATCGAACCAAGAGTGGAGACTAAATGTGGACTTCTGTGGCCTGAACAAAGTCACACCACCACTGAGTGCTGCCGCACCAGACATGATAGAATTCCAGTAGGAACTGGAGTCAAAGGCAGCCAAGGGCTATGCAACAATTGATACCACTGAGTTTCTTTCTTGGTCTCTTTGGCAGCAGAGTGCAGGCCAGAGTTTGCTTTCACCTGGAGGAGTACCCCATACGCCTGGAATCGACTGCCCCAGGGGTGGAAACACAACCCCACCATTTGCCATGGACTGATCCAGACTGCACTACTGCGCTCCCCAGAGGAGCAGGGGCTGGAGCCCCTTCTCAGGACAGACTGCTTGCCAAGAAGCCACAGCCATGCGGGAAGCTCAGGAGGCTTTTTCTCTCACTTCACTCAGCATTTGTTTTGACATATGTGGTGCTTTTCTGTGACTATTTTTTCTGCACAGAATACCGTAAAAAGACAACCATTTCATAAAAGATGGTCGTCCCTGTTAAACGACAGGAAAGATCCCCATGAGCTGTGGAGGAAGCCAGGGAGATTGTAATAAGCACCAGGAAGATCCAGAAAGCTCAAGATCCTGTCTGAAGAGTGAGTGGCTCTGAGCAGCAGTGATTGGCCTTGTGTAGGACTTGACTGGCTGCCAGGTGCCCACCGAGCTGTTCTGTCACTGCCCCTCCTCAGCAGGACAGGGAGAAAATAAAATGAAAAGCTCATGGGTTGAGATAAGGACAGGGAGATCGCTCACCAGTTACCATCACAGGCAAAACAGACTCGTAATTTATTGCCAATCAAACAGAGGAGGATAATGAGACAAAAGAACATCATCTAAAAAGACATTCCCTCCACTCCTCCCTTCTTCCCAGCATCAGCCTTGCTCCTGACTGCTCTACGTCCTCTCCCAGAGTGATGCAGGAGGGTGAGGAATGGGGATTGTGTTCGATTTGTATCGCTTTGTTTGTGCCACTCGTTCCTCCTCATGCTCTTCCTCTGCTTCCTTCCAGAAGCCTCCCAAAGTGTGGGCTCTCCACAGCGCTGCAGCTTCCTTCAGGGCACACCCACCTGCTCTGGTATCCAATCCTCGATGGGCTGCAGGGGGATACGTCCTCCACTCTGGATATCTGCAGCCTCCATGGGCTGCAGGGGTCAGCCTGCCTCACCATGGTCTTCCCCACGGGCTGCAGAGGAATCTCTGCTCTGGCACCTGGAGCACCTCCTCCTCCTCCTTCTTCACTGACCTTGGTGACTGCAGAGTTCTTTCTCTCACATATTCTCACTCCCCTCTCTCAGCTGCTGCTGAGCAGCCATTTTTTACTCCTTTTTAAATATGTTATCAAAGAGGCACTACCACTGTTACTGATTTGCTCAGCTTCGGCCAGCGGTGGGTCTGTCTCATAGCTGCCTGGAACTGGCTCTGCCCAACGTGGGGGCAGCTTCTGGCATCTGCTCACAGACGCCACCCTGGAGTGCCCCCCTACCAAAACTCTGCCACGTAAAGCCAATGCAGTGTGTCTGGGAAGGTGGGTCAGGGGATGTCAGTGAGTAACAAGGTGATGGCTGATGGCTTTAGCAAATCCTCACAAGCAGGCTTAAAGGTCATCAACCAGGCTTGGGCATCCCGCTTGGTGAAACACATCAAGGTCTTTCAGAGCCACTTCTACATTTAATTTTCCACCTGTAACCGGGGCCTCTGACTGCCTGTTTCACCAGCCCCAGGGACCATCTCCTTGTCAGGCCATGCCCTCCATGGCCTTTTCAGTGATGGCCCTCAGTGGGACCTGCTGATGTGCTCAGAAACTTGAAGGTTTGCTGCTGACTCTTTACTTCCACAGAAGCTTGTTCCACCTTTCAATAACTGCAGTTCAAACATTTGACACCAGAGGGCTCATAAACACCCAAAAAGCCCTAACAAGCCAAGTCTTGGGGCAGAGTTTTCCTCAAGTCCTCAGTTCTCATGTGGTTGATTAGAGAGATTTCAAGAGCCCACTCAAAGTGAAAAGAGTTGAATAATAAATAACAATAACAAAGCATTTGTTCTTTTTCTCATACTCCTTTTTTTTCTGCTTACAGATTACGTGAGGTCAGCAATCCATTGGGGATGCTGTTCCTGATCGCCTCCGAATGGACAGCCTTAGACCAACGGAAAAAATGTTTTTCTGTCAAGCACAGATCCCAAGGCCCACCACAACGCTCCCTGCTCGGACTCTCTCAGTCTTCCCTTTTTTTGCCTACTATGAGTCACACGGTGAATTCACGAACTCCCTCAATTCACAGAAGGAAGCAAAGAGACGCAGTTAATGAAGTGCTCTACTTTGAATAGCCAAACCTGCACTCATCCCAATGCATCAGGGATAAAGGATCCATTTCAAGTAGACTCTGCAGCACCTACACCAACTCCTGTTTAATTCCCTGCAGGGTAGGGTACAGGTGGCTCCTTTGCAGGGGGAGGCAGGGATGAGAGTGATCTCCTCTAATGTTGGAGACCTGGGGTGCCATTGCCCAGGCTTCCTTTTCTACCCAAGGAAGAGAAACCAGTTGTCTCAACTGTGACGCTTTGACACAGCCTGTCTGGTGACCAGCTCCTGCTCCAGAAGTGCTCCTGTAGATTATGGGTCACCGGGGGAACCCAGTCCTATGTGGGGGCTTCAGTGCTGCAGCTCTTGCCCTTCTGGCTCTTCCTGGGCATTTACCTGGCTGCCCTCCTGGGCAACGGCCTCATCATCACTGCCATAGCCTGCAACCACTGCCTCCACACCCATGTACCCCATGTATTTCCTCCTCAACCTCTCCTTCCTTGACCTGGGCTGCATCTTTACCACTGTCCTAAAATCCGTGGCCAATTCCCTCTGGAACACCAGGCCCATCACCTATTTGGGATGTGTTGCTCAAATTTTTTAGATTCTCTTTTTAGTTGTAGCAGAGTATTTTCTTCTCGCTGTCATGGCCTGTGACCACTATGTGGCCATCTGCAAACCCCCGCACTATGGGACTCTCCTGGGCAGCAGCTTGTCATACCTGTTTCTGACAGGTTGGACTACAGACCTCCCGAGATTTCTTCCAACCTCTATCCAACCTCAAGAAGGGACGCCTCTCAAGGTTAGAGATTCCTTACCTGAGACTAAGAGATCATTCCTTGCCCAAGGTGGAGATATGCCTTACCCACGACGGATCCTGAGTAAGTGACAGCATGCTGAATGACACACTGCGAATCCATATAGCTACCCACATATTATTAATCTTGTAAGAATAATTCCATTAGACATGAACCGTTGACCAAGTCTGAGACTATGATTGGACCCAGCCAGACCTAGGCTTCAAAAAGGAGTTTAGAAGGCAAGGAGGTCCACACTGAACCTCATTACTCAACAGAAGGGTCATAGAATCATAGAATTGTCAAGGTTGGAAGTGACCTTTAAGATCGTCAAGTCCAACCATCAAACTAACACTGACGAAAACACCATTAAACCATGTCCCTAAGTGCAACGTCTATCCATCTTTTAAATACCTCCAGGGATGGCGATTCCACCACTTCCCTGGGCATCGTGTTCCACAGAATGACAACCCTTTCTGTGAAGACATTTTTCATAATCTGCAATCTAAACCTTCCCTGACGCAACTTGAGGCCACTTGCTCTTCTCCTATCACTTGTTACTAGTGAGAAGAGACGGACCCCCACCTTGCTACAACCTCCTTCCAGGCAGTTGTAGAGAGCGATAAAGCCTCCTCCAAGCTCCTTTTCTCCAGGCTAAACAACCCCAGTTCCCTCAGCCGCTCCTCCTAAGACCTGTTCTCCAGACCCCTCACCAGCTTCACTGCCCTTCTCTGGATATGCTCCAGCACCTCAATGTCTTTCCTGTAGCGAGGGGCCCAAAACTGAACACAGTACTCGAGGTGGGGCCTCACCAGTGCCGAGTACAGGGGAACAATCACTGCCCTGCTCACCAAAATACTCTTGATAGAGGCCAGAACACTATTGGCCACCTGGGCCCACTGCTGGCTGATATTCAGCCCCAGGTCCTTTCCTGCCAGGCAGCTTTCCAGCCACTCTGCCCCAAGCATGTAGAGCTGCATGGGGTTGGTGTGTCCCAAGTGCAGGACCCAGCACGTGGCAATCTCATACAATTGGCCTCAGCCCATGGACCCAGCCTGTCCAGATCCCTCTGTAGACCCTTCCTGCCCTCAAGAAGATCAACACTCCTGCTGAACTTGGTGTGGTCCGCAAATTTACTGAGGGTGTACTCAATCCCCTCGTCCTGGTTGTTGATAAAGATATTAGAGGACTGGCCTCCTGGGGACACAACTTGTGACTGACGATCACCTGGATTGTGAGGGAGTTTTCCTGGAGATCTCACAGTCAGCAGCACTAAAAGGCAGCAGAGCTTCCTAGAACAGCATCTTCCAGGCTTGGTGTGGTTGCTTAACCTTGGCTGGCTGCCAGGTGCCCACCAAGCCACTCCATCACTCTTCCTCAGCAGGACAGGGGGAAAAATAAGATGAAAAACTTCTGACACTAGATAAAAGCAGTTTAATAATGAAAAAAAAAGACCCCACGTGGAAGCAAAGGAACCAACCAAACAAAAGATTTATTCTCTACTTCCCATCAGCAGGTGATGTCCAACCACTTCCTGGCAAGTATGACCTCGGTTGCTTTAGAAACCCCTCCTCCTCCTTTCTCTTCTCTTTTATTGCTAGGTGTGATGTTATATGGTATGGAATGTCTCTGTGGTCAGTTTGGGTCAGCTGTCCTGGTTATGTCCCCTCCCAACCTCTTGACCACCCCCAGCCTACGGGCCTGTGTTTGCAGTGGGGTTTGGAGAGACAGCCTTGCTGCTGTGTGAGCACTGCTCAGCAGTAGCCAAAACATCGGTGTGTTATTAACACCATTCTAGCGACAAATACAACAGTAGGACGGCACTGTGAGGGCTGCTATGGGCAAAAGTTAACTCCATCCCAGCCAGACCTCCCTCTTCCTAATCACTGGGTTGATCTCCCGCCTTAGCTGCCCTGCAGGCCGCCATCCCCCGGCCTGTCCTGCTCGCCTTGCTCAGGTACGGTGGGGCTGGGCCCTGGCTGGGGAGGCACCACCTGCGTTGCCAGCTATGGTCTCACCAGCTCGCCTTCCTTTGGAGAGCAGCCCGGCTCTTGCTGCTCCCTGTCAGGGGAAGAATGTCTTCTGACCAAGTGTCAACATTCTTAAGAGAAAACCTGCCCCTGACCTCATCATCTGGCCTCACTTCTTATTCTCCAGGAAGAAAATATGCACAAAGGTATTTAGGAAGTATAACTCATCCCACTTAATGCGGACAACTGAAATCATTCTAGCAGCATTGGTTTCCTTTTATGGACGATCTCTTTTCCTCCAGGTGAACACACGCTCCCCTGGGCCAATAGAAAAAAAAAGGATTTGAATGAGGGTAACTCATCAGAGGTGCTCTGCACAGATGAACCCAAAAGCAATGGATTGCCCTCAGGAAGTCTCCCTGCATTGATCACAGCAGGAGCGTAGAACAGTTCAGACTTTGCAACTGTCTCCACGGTGTATAAAGTTACCTGAAACTAACTGTATCCCCTCCGTTCTCGAGCTATGTGCAGGTATCACTTCTGTTTCTCCTCCCGCTCACAACTGCCTTCCTGGCTCTGCAAACAGGGCTCAACGTGCACTCACCCAGAATAAATCTTGCCCTCCCCACCCCTTTCTCTCTACCAAATACACTTACAACATCTCTTCTTAGACAGAAAAGATTTCCTGTTTCCTGAAGATTATCACACTTCTCTTCAAGCCCACCTTGGGACCATCTTTCATCTGCTGGTTCCTCAGGCTGGAAATAAAGGGTCTCATCAAAGAAGTTATGACAGTTTTGAGAAGGGACACTGCCCTGTTATAGAAAATGTGGTGATCTGAAGGCTGGACAGGCAGGAAGATGCAGCTACTGTAGCCCAAGATGACAAGGATGAAGGGAGAGAAACATGCAGAGAATGCCTTTTGCCATGAGGAAGCTGACTACAACCTAAATATGGTACTAATGATGTACAGGTAGGACCTTGCTGTCATGCCCAGGGAGCCAAGGACAATGATGCATGAGGCTCTGAAGGTGATCAGCTCAATAATGTGTGTTTCTGCACAGGACAACTTCATCAAAAGCACACTGTCCTAGAGGAAGTGCTCAATACCCTGCAGAAGGGCAGCCTGGCAACCGGGACAGTGGAGACACGGATGGCCAGGAAGCCTGCAGTCCACAAGCCCACCTTTAGGGCTGAAGGTAAAGCTGACTGTTCGTGAGCACAGGCGGCTGAAGAGGGTGGCATATGGCATCATAATGGTCGTAGGACATGACAGCCAGAAGCACAAACTCGGTGCAGCCCAGAAGGCAGAGGAAGTGGCATTGAGTTAAGCAGCCTGCGTAGGAGATGGCTTTGCTCCCTACCAGCAAGTTTCTGATGGCTTTGGCTGGGATGGATGTCGTGATGAAGTTCTCCACACGGGAGAGGTTATAGAGGAAAGAATACATGGGCCTGTGGAGGTCTCCTTCACCAAGAATGAGGGAAATGATCAGCAGGTTTCCCACTAACATCACCAGGTACGAAGGCAGGAGAGTGAATGCCATTGGGCCCTCCTGATGGCAGAGGGATGGGAAGCCCAAGAGGGGGAACTCTGTGAGAGTCGTGTGGGTCAACATTTCTGCATCTGCTCTGCAGGGAGTAAGGGAGATGGTCAGTGGAGGAAGCAATGCCTCGGCAAGGTAAAAGAGGAGACAGAGCACAAGAATGTAGAATGATGAGAACAGAGATGCATGAAGGCATTCACAGTGACTCCTGAAGGAAAACAGAAGAGAAGAGAATCAACCTAGAGCAAGAAGACACCATTCTATGCACTGATAGCAAACTCAGCATGGGGCTAAGAGCAGGCATCCACTAGAAACCAGCGATCAGGTATTGTGTTTGAGCTCTTTACCCAGGAGTCCCTTTACAGTAAATGGAGGAAAAATAGGCATTTGTCAATCATTCTTACTCTAGTGTATCTTAAACATAGCTTTTGATATGAGATAAAATGCACTCTAGTGAAAGATAAAACAGCTCAGCAAAGTGGCTTTAACCTTTTGATTAGGACAGGCATGGAGAGAAGGTGGCATGAAGATGGTGACAAAGGAGGAGGCATGTTGGGAAAACCAGATCCAAGCAGGGAAAAGACAGTCTTGCTGTCATTAAAACATTGTCATGACTGTCTTCCCAGTTGTACTTGAACTTTGCCAGGTAGGGCAGGAAAAGTTAGTAACAGATTCCTCTTCAGTGACTGAAAATTTTCTTTGTCCTGCTGAAAAACAATTTTGATAAAACAGCCTGACTATAAGAAGGAAAAAAAAAAAAAGACGACTAAAAAAGCAAAATAGTAAAGGGGGGGAAGAAAAAGAAAAACCAAACCCGAAAATTAAGAGTACAAAAAGATTTCAAAGATTGTTAACAAGTCCCCAGGGAGGCTTTGGCAGTAATGGCTCTCAGAGGGACCCATTAACACTCCATGAAACTTTGGAGTTAACATCTGACTTCTACTTCTTGAGAGGTTTCTTCACCTTCCTCTGTGTCTGAGGTTCATGGAATCAGCACCAAAATCACCAGAGGGGTCATTAAAATGCCTTGGGCAGCTCCTCTGCCGCTAAACTGGTCCAGGCTCCTGGGAGGGAGGAGGCTCATGGCAAGTGGGCATGCTGCAGAGAGACAGCTCTGCCCAGGAGGAGCTCCTCTGCAAAGCACAGCAGGGCAGGGTCCGAGGGCAGACGAGCGAGGCAGAGAGGGGTTAAAGGCAGTTGGGAGCGGGAGGACACTGAGAGCTCACAGAGAGAGAAATCTCCACAGCCCCTGACACGGTAAGTCTCTGGCTGCGGGGCAATGCAGCCGCAGCTCCTGCAGGGATCTCCTAAAGCTGCCATAGCCCAAAACCTACGGGATCTCGCTGCAGCGTAGAGGAGGAGGACGTGCTCCAGAGCTGGGATCCTCTGCTGCACCATCAGAGGGAATGGGCACGATGGCTGCCTTCTCCCGGGGACGGCGTCAGGGCTGTGAAGGTGTGTGTGCAGGCACAGGTGCCCAGGGCTGTCCTTCTCAGCAGGGTCCCTGCACCCCAGGGGACCGTGTGCCGGGGCAAGGACTCTGCCGCTTGCCAGGGTCAGCACTCAGCCTGTCCAGGGAGCGCCCCACAGCCTGTGGCAGAAGCTGTGGGTCGAAGGATTGACCCCCGGCAGGGCAGGGCAGGGTCCTTCTGCTGTGGAGAGGCTGCTGCATGGGTCAGGTTGGCTCACAGCTCCACATCACCCCAAGATGTTTCAGAGGGGACTTCTCCAGAAGCCCATCAAGACAAGGGCTACCTGGGAGTTGTCCTGGTTTCAGCTGGGATAGAGTTAATTTTCTTCCTAGAAGCTGTTGTGGTTTGCATTTGCTATGAGAATAATGTTGATAACACATTTGGTTTTAGTTGTTGCTCAGTAATGCTTATATTAAGTGAAGGACTTTTTCATCTTCCAATAGAAACTGAGAGGGACCATAGGCAGGACAAGCTGGGCAAAGGAACGTTCCATACCATCATGCTCAGTACATAAATGGTGGGTTGGCGGGGAGCAGGAATCTGATCGCTGGTTGGGATGGGCACCAGGTGGTAAGCAAGAGTATTGTGTCACTTTTAGTTTTTGTATATACTTTTACCATTATTCTTTTCTTTTCCATTACTGTTATTTTTAACTGTCTTTAACTGTCTCAACCCGTGAGGTTTTTAACCCTTTTTTTGCCTCTTCTCCCTACCTTACTGAGGAGGGGGCTTGGGTGTGCGGAGGAAGTGAGTGTACTCCAGCATTGTCTTCTCCGCCCAGGGCTGAGGAGTGAACTGGCTTTCCTCGCATCACTACAGTTTTAAGACATCCAGGACTTTCCTTGAGGTTTTCCTGCAGGAATATACTGAGCAGCTCCACACTACATTACAAGTGTATGACCGATGATGTAAAGAGTGAATTTCAGAAGCTGTCACGCCCTTTCCAAATCCCCGCTGCTGTGGAGCAGGGATGACTCCTTGGGAGCCCACAAGCAGCTCCCAAGCCCACAACTGGGCCAGCATAAACCAGAGCGCCAACACGGGAGATTCAAAAATTCCCTAGAAAAAAGGAGAGAGGCGATGTGTGTTTTCGGGGGTAGAGGTTTTGAAGGGCAGGGAATGGGAAGAGATTTACTCAGAGCTGCCCTGAGTTGTGAGTGTGCTTTCTCCGTCAGCAGTACCTTGTGAATCAAGGCACCAGATGTCCAACGGCAGCTCCATCACTGAGTTCCTCCTCCTGGCATTCGCAGACACACGGGAGCTGCAGCTCTTGCACTTCTGGCTCTTCCTGGGCATCTACCTGGCTGCCCTCCTGGGCAACGGCCTCATCATCACTGCCATTGCCTGCGACCACCGCCTCCACACCCCCATGTACTTCTTCCTCCTCAACCTCTCCCTCCTCGACCTGGGCTCCATCTCCACCACTCTCCCTAAAGCCATGACCAATTCTCTCTGGAACACTACGGCCATCTCCTATGGGGGATGTGCTGCACAGGTCTTTCTATTTTTATTTTTTATCTCAGCAGAATATTATCTTCTGACCGTCATGGCCTATGACCGCTACGTGGCCATCTGCAAACCCCTGCACTATGGGTCCCTCCTGGGCAGCAGAGCTTGTGTCCACATGGCAGCAGCTGCCTGGGGCAGTGGGTTTCTCTGTGCTCTGCTGCACACTGCACATACATTTTCAATACCACTCTGCCGAGGTAATGCCGTGGACCAGTTCTTCTGTGAAGTCCCCCAGATCCTCAAGCTTTCCTGCTCAGACTCAGACTACCTCAGGGAACTAAGGCTTCTTGGGTTTAGCACCTTTTTTACTTTTGTGTGTTTTGTTTTTATTCTGCTGTCCTATGTGCAGATCTTCAGGGCCGTGCTGAGGATGCCCTCGGAGGAGGGACGGCACAAAGCCTTTTCCACATGCCTCCCTCACCTGGCCGTGGTCTCCCTCTTTATCAGCACTGCTATGGTTGCTTACCTGAAGCCCCCCTCCATCTCGTCCTCATCCCTGGATTTAGTGGTGTCATTTCTGTACTCAATGGTGCCTCCAGCAGTGAACCCCCTCATCTACAGCATGAGGAACAAAGAGATCAAGGATGCCCTGAGGAAACTATTGCAATGTACTCTATTTCAGCATCAATGAGGTAACTGTCTTTCTCATATGACTCTCAGCATATTCACAGAAAACAGCAGGATGATTTCCTGTTTGTAAGTTTTTCTTCCTTCCTTTCTTTCTTTTTTTTTTGTTATTTCCTTCTTTCTTTCTTTTTTCTTTCTCTCTTTCTCTTTCTTCTTTCTTTCACTCTTTTTGTTCTTTCTTTGTGTAATTACTCTCTTTCTTTCCTTTCTTCATTCCTTCTACTCGCTTTTTCTCTCTCTCTTTCTCTCTTTCTCTCTTTCTCTCTTTCTCTCTTTCTCTCTTTCTCTCTCTCTTTCTTTCTTTCTTTCTTTCTCTATTTGTTAGACCTCTAGCCTTATTATTCCTAATCTCACTTCTTAAGCAATTAGGTGTTGTTTATTCCCCAGTAATAAAGGTAGCAGCAAAAAACCATAATTTTCAGCTCCTGTTTCTGAAAACTTTCTTGGAGCTGTAGCAGAAGCTCCTCTGACTCTGCAGTCCCAGGCTGAGCTGTTAGCCGGCAGAAGGCCACTGGAGAGAGATTCATGATATCCTGTTGTACTGGTTTTGATGGGATAGAGTTAAACTTTTTCATAACAGCTAGTGTGGAGCTATGTTTTGGATTTGTGGTGAAAACAGTGTTGATAATATGAGGACAGTTTAGCTATTGCTGAGCAGGGTAACACAGCGTCAAGGCTTTATCTGCTCCTCTTAGTTCCCTGAGAGCGAGTAGGCTGGGGGTGCACAAGAAGTTGGGAGGGGACACAGCTGGACAGCTGACCCCAACTGACCCGAGGGATATCCCATACCATATGATGTCATGATCAGCAATAAAACCCGGGGAAAGAAGAAGGAAGTGTGGGACGTTTGGATTTACGGCGTTTGTCTTCCCAAGTAACCATTACGCTTTCCTGGAGTTGGCTGAACACCTGTCTGATGTTTGGAAGTACTGAAGCAATTCTTGATTTTGCTTTGCTTACCCACGTAGCTTTTGCTTTGCCTATTAAACTGCTTTTCTCTCCACCCTTGATTTTTCTCAGGTTTGTCCTTCCGATTCTCTCCCCCATCCCACCCAGGGGGGAGGGAGCCAGGGGCTGTGTGGTTCTTCGCTGCCTACTGGGGTTAAACCATGACACCTCTTTGAAACACCACACGCCAGATTTAGCGCAGCACTCAAACGCAGAGGCACTGGAAATGCCCCACGGTCCTACCAAGCCCCTTCCTTGGCCATAGGCCCATCAGGAAGTGGAAGCTGGAAAGGGGCTCATTGGCAGTGATCCCTGTCCGTCTGAGTCTGCTTCCCACCCTGACCATCACAGCCAGTGCAGGGGCACCCCGTAGCCCCAGGGCACCACAGTCCTCGCCCATTAAAGGGCAGCACTTTCAGTTCAGGGCCCTGTGGGGAGCATGGGCAGGGGTGCAAAAACAGCCGGCCAAGCCAGCACGGACACACTCACATGGGAAAAGGCTCTCTGTGATCAGGGGTGTCCCAGGAGAAGAGCAGGAGACCATGTGTGTGAAGGGGATGAAGACAAAGAGCGACCCATTCCCATGTGTCCAACTGGGGCAGGCTGCTGTGCCGCTGGCAGAGCAGGAGCTGCAAGAGGAGCCCCAGGGCAAGGACCCTCCTGCTGTCCTGGGCAGTGGGGCTGGCATAGGGGGGCTGCAGGCTGCTGGTGAAGGGCACCTCCTGGGCCTGACAGCAGGAGAGGCACTGTCACAGACCTCTCTTTCATCCTTCCACGTCCAGCCTGCAGCCCTGGGGCTGATGGGGAAGCTGAGAGCCCTCTCTGCCCCCCAGCAGCTGCTGTGCCCTTCCGTGGGGCTGTGGGCTGAGTGCCCAGAGCTCTGCAGCACCTTGCAGCGGGCACTGCCATGGGGTCAGCCCAGACTGAGCTGCTCTGCTGGGCTGGGAAGATGGCAGGGGAGGTGGGGAGAGCAGGGGAGGGCCTGGGCTGAGCTGGAAAGTGCCTGGGAGAGGAAAATGCCAGTGCGGAGCTCAGCGGTGTGAGTATGAAGGTTGGGTGCACACAGGAGTGTTCTGCCAGGCCTTCTGGCAGAGACATGAACGATCAGGAGAGCAGGACCTGGTCTGTGCCATGGTCCGTGGACACACTAGCGAAGCTGCCCCAGGGTAATCATCAGCAACTAGCCCCTCATGGCTGCCACTGCCAGCAATAGCCACTCACCTCAGCTCAGAGAGGTGGTTTGTGCCTCCACAGAGGGACATAAAATGACCAGATCAGAAGATTTTTCTTGCATTACAGACTTATGAATACACATTTCCTGTGTGTGATGGGATGAACTTCTGCCTTCCATTGGTTTCGACATATCTTCCAGGAGGACCTGTTCCCTGACTGTACCAAGTACAGAAGTGAGGCTGACTGGTCAGCAGTTCCCAGGGTCCTCGTTTTTACCCTTTGTCAAAATGGGCCTGATGGTTCCAGTTTTCCAGTCACTGGGGACTCCAGCTGACTGCCATGATGTTTGAAATATGATGCAGAATGGCTTGAAAACTGCATCAGTCAACTCCCTCAGGACCCTAGGATTTATTGAGTTGGGTCCCATGGACTTACGTATGTTCAGGTTCCTTAGGTGACCTCAAACCTAATCTTCTGCTACAATGGGAGGGATTTAATTCTCCCAGTCCCTGCTTTGAAGTTCATGGACTTGACAGACAGGGGAGGACTGACTGCCAGTGAAAACTGAAGCAAAAAAAACGGTTGAGTAATTCAGCCTTCTCCATGTCAGCTGTCACTAGTTTTCCTGTCCCATTTATTAGGGCAGGTACATTCACTTGAAACTTCCTTTTCTGGCCAACATACCCATAGAAGCCCTTCCTAATATTCTTCACATCCCTTGTCAAATTCAGCTCCAGCTGTGCCTTAGCTTTCCTGATCCCACACACACACAACCGGGCAGCATCCCTATATTCTTTCCAGGATACATGTCCCTGCTTCCACTGTCTCTGTGTTTCCTTCTTACACTGTAGTTTCAGCAGGAGGTCCTTACTAAGCTGTGCCAGCCTCCAACTTTGTATGCATGTTTTCTTACACGTGGCAATCAAGAGCTCATGCGCTCTGAAGAAAACGTCCTTAAAGAGCCACCAGCTCTGCTCAGTACCTTTGTCTTTGAGGGAAGTTTCCTCAGGGGGCCAATCCACTAGCTCCTTAAACAACAGAAAGCTTGCTCTCCTAAAGTTCAGGCTCCTGATGGTACTCTTCACCAGGCCCGTACCCCTCAGGACTGCTAATTCCACCAGGGCACGATCACTGCATCCCAAGCTGCCATCAGTCTGGACCTCTCTAATTAGTTCTTCCATGTTGGTGAGCAACAGGTCCAGTGACGCTTCTCTTCTGGCCAGGCTGTCTATCACCTCAATGAAGAAATTATCCTTGACACTCTCCAGGAGTCTCCTGGACAGCTTACAGCTTGTTGTGCTCCTTGTTAAGTACATGTCAGGAGGACTGAAGTCCCCCAGCAGGATCAGATCCTGCGAGCACGATGCTTCCTGTAGTTGAAGTAAGAATGCGTTGTCACCGGGCTCCCCTGGGGCAGGTGCTCTGTAGGAAACACCAGACACAAGGTTTCCTTTGCTTGGCACCGGTTTTCACCCAGAAGCTCTCAACCTGTTCACTGCTGGTTTACCAAGACAGCTCTGTGCAGTCAATCCAGTCTTTTACATGGAGGGCAACCCCCCGCCCCTCCTTCCTTGCCTGTCCCTCCTGTACACTTTAGAGTCATCGATTGCAGTGCCCCAGTCATGCGACTCGTCCCACCCCATTTCAGTGACAGCAGTCAGATCAGAGCTCTCTTGCTACACAGGGCTTCCAGCTCCTCCGCTTTGTTACCCAGCACACCTGCATTGGCACAGAGGCATTTCAGCTCTACAATGGATCATGTCACCTTTTTAGAGGAAGATGCCCTAATTCCTTTGAGGCATTTCACAGGGGTTTCCCTGGTGGTTCCTAATACATCAGCAGCCCCTGGCCCTTCTCTGCAGCAAGAAACTCCACCCCCTTCTCCCACTAAGCCTAGTAAGTCCTTGTGAGTCTTGTGACCTTGTTGGTGAAGGCCCTACTTGTCCCACTTGGTCAGGTGAATCTCATCAGCTCCCAAAAGATCCAGCTACTCAAAGCTCACTCCATGACCACAGAAGCCCAAACCTTGAGTGTGACACCAGCAGCCACAAAGCCAGGCATTCACCTGTTCAGTTTGTCTCCCCCTTCTGAAACCCCTTCCTCTGACTGGGAGGAGAGAGGAGAACACCACCTGTGCTCCTGATCCTTTTAGCATTGCTCTGTGGGACATGTAGTGTCTTCTGGTGGTTCTCAGTTTCCTTGTGGCAATAGCATTAGTCCCTATGTGGAATCGGAGTGGGTGAAAACCTGTAGGGTTCACCAGGCTCAGCAGCTTCTCAATGATGTCACAAATGTGAGCTCCTGGTAGGCAGCAAACTTCTCCAGAAAAACTGTCTGGAAGGCAAATGGTTGCTTCGGTGCTTCTCCAATTACTAATACTTTACGTGCTTTTCTGGTGGCACTGGTTCTAATGCGGGTGGGTGGGTGGATCAACTTTCCATGGTCGGCTTTTCCTGAATCCTGCCCATTACTCACATGCTCTTCATTCTCCATCCCCAGAGCATCACATCTGCTACACAGGGGCACTTCAGGGGAAGGGGGAAGGTTCCTCCTGCCCTGACCAGAGACAAGGGACCAATCTCCTTCCTCTCAGGACTTACTTGTGTCAGTCATCCTGAGGTGGAATTCAGGCTTACCTTCCCCTTGGGCAGCATTAAGGCAGGGCTGGTGCTCAGCGTGGCACAGCGCACAGGACCACACATCCATCTCTCCCTCACGTTCCCGGATACTGCACTGCCTGTTGAGCTCCTCTGGTAACACACCTACTGGTTTGAGGAGCTCTTCCAACTGGGCACACTTGCAGCTATGATGGCCATTGCTTACTAGGGGGACTTCCAGGTGCTGGAGCTCCATGCAACCTGAGGTCTGGACAGCTATTTCAGTCCCTGGGAGTTCTGTTTGGGTGGAGGTGACAGCATAGGAAGGCTTTAGAGCTTCTGCTTGCATTTCAGCCTCCACCTTGCACTTGACTGCACACAGGACTCAGTCTCTTTGAAGTTCTCAGGAAAAATGGCTCTTTTACATCTAAAAGGGAAAATCCTTTGAAAGATGTTGTCCTTCTAATTCTAAATTACTGGAGACCTCAAGCTTCTGGGTGGGCTTGCACAGCCACCAGCGTGCGGGGGTTACCATCAGGGCTGCAGCCTACGCCTGCCCGGGGAGCAGAGGAGGCAGCAGCCTGACAATGGGCAGAGTGCGCTGCCCGTCTTGTGCAAAGTGCCGGGCAAAGGGTCGCACTGCTCCCAGCTGACACCACTCCCTGTTTGCACGCCCTCGTCGTGCTGCTCCTCAGGGAACAGTTATATGTGGCGTCCTGTGGTTTGAACTGGCCGCGGGGACCAATGCACCGCACAACTCTCGGCTGACCCCTCTTGCCAGACCTGTTGCCTGCCGGCTGGTCCCTCCACACACACAGCCCACAGGTTCCAGGGGCCCAGAGACACCCTCAGGCTCCTCCGGGCACCTCACAAGCCTTGACATCCTCTCAGCATGCCGCAACAACTGCTGCTCCACTGCCGCCACTGCCCAACGTTTAAACTCTGGCAGGAGCCATTACTTTCAGGTTGGTGTGGCTATTTAATTCCCAAAGTGCTGCAAATGAAAGTGTCACTGACGGTGAAATAAGTTTCAATAGCTCCAAAGTTGCTGGAGATTGTTTTCTTTTAATAAAACTTTCGTTCTGGCTGGGAGCACAAGTGCCGTGGTTTAACCCCAGACAGCAGCGAAGCACCACACAGCCACGCGCTCACTCCTCCCACTTGGATGGGGGAGAGAATCACAAGAGCAAAAGTCAGGAAATTCGTGAGTTGAGACAGGAACAGGTGCATAAGTAAAGCAAAAGCCGCGCACGCAGGCAAAGCAAATCAAGGAATTCCCTCACGACTTCCCACGGGCAGGCAGATGTTCAGCCATCTCCAGGAAAGCAGGGATCCATCACGCGGAACGGTTACTCGGGAAGAGAAAACGCCGTAACTCCAGAAGTCCCCCTTTCCTTCTTCTTCCCCCAGTTTATATGCTGAGCACGACGTCATGCGGTGTGGAACATCCCATTGGTCAGTGGGGGGCAGCTCTCCCGGCTGTGTCTCCTCCCAACCCTTTGTGCATTCCAGCCTACGCGCTGGCGGGGTGGTGTGAGGAGCACAAAAGGCCTCGACTGCGGAGCAACAACCACAAACCTGAGGGTGTTATCAACCACCCGGCAGGAAAACAAATAGTCCCACCACCTCCCAGCAGCCACAGGGCCATTGGCCCCGGAAGACTCTCTCTCTTCTGGTCATGTGCTCTGTTGTGATTGGCTGGCAGGACAGGCCGCTCCCTCCAGTTCACCTGGAGATACATCAGACCCGGAAGGCCCTTCCCCTACATGCACAGGGGCCGCCATTTTGGTTTGACCACCATTTTAGGTCAGGGTGCCGCCATTCATGGCAGTGAGAGGCCATTTTGTTAAATAACATTGTGTTCTGGGATTGGCTAATGGCCATCTTGTGACATCGCAACACCCGCGTGTTCTCAGGCAGCCCCTGTGTTTGGCTGCCTCCTTTCTTTGGCCTAGGATGTGCTTGGATATAAAATATATACATTTATATTCAATATATACATATATGGAAATAGATGTCTGAAAGGAAGTGTATAATTCTATCAGTAAAATTATTATTTATATATAAATAGGTACAGTATTTTTTATAGATATACTTATATATGTATATACGTATACACATTTCTAACAAATAAATATTTTTAAAGGTACAGAACTTAATATAATCACAAAAGTATAGTTATGAAATGGATAAAATCTATTTCAATGAAGATTTAGTGTACTGAAGAATTAAAGTTTAAGTGTGAGCAGAAACAAAAGGAGAAGGCCGGGTCGGGGTCCCCCACTTTACCAGGCGGCAGAACACGCCCTGGCAGGTCTGGGCTGGGGGGGATTCAAGAGGGTGAAGGGGTACCCGAAAGGTGCTGGGGCACGGACAAGCTGCGACATGCCCAGGTACTCTTGCCCCCTCCCTGGAGACCTCCATGGGGCCCCCAGAACAAATCCTGTCAGGTGCAAAGAAGGGCCCATTCCTGTGAGCAGCACTGGGAGGCCCCCACAGCCCAGCCCAGCGCTGCAGGGCGGCCGTGTGGGCTGACTGGGGCAGAGTGTGGGCTTTGAGCAGTGCTGCAAGACACAGGCCATGCTGGCTATGAGAATGGAAAACCAGGACAAAATGCCACCTGCAGAAGAACATGCGCATGGGGTCAAAGCAGAAAAGATGCAAAGGGCCTCCCCAAAAGCACCACGTGCTCGAGGGAAAACAGCCAATGGGCCAGTGAACTGCAAACTGCATTTTGAGGTGTCCCAAGAAGAAGTTTGGTGGATTGGGGAGACCCCTTTCCTCAAGGTTGTGGAGGAGATGACAGATCCCTGTCAGACCACCATGGGGTGCAGGGCAGTGCTACATGTTCTGCCTTGTCCTTAGGTGGATGACCTGATTAAAATTTTTAAAAAAACTCCAATTAACTGAGTGAGGGGAGAAGTCAGGAGTGGGCTGGGACTTGTCCACGTCCACCTGAGCCACACCAGCCAAACCCAGTGTGCTGTGTGTATGTCATGTCAAAGGATGGGGAAGGGGGTGCTGGTGGTTGCTGCAAATGCATTGAACACTGCAGGACCTGAGCAGGATGACCCCACTTATAAAACAGTCTTTATATCAACCCATGGTTTTGTTCTTTTGTTGTTTGTTTTTTTATCATTTGGCCTTCCAATTTTCTATCACCTCTTTCTGTGGAGGAGTGAGCAAGTGACTGAGAGGGGTTTCAGCTACTGGCTTGGGTCACCCCTAAAGGATGAGTACATACTAAATGCTATATTACTCCGAGGTCACAGCTGCCAGAGTGACAAGGCCAAGAGGAGGCTTATGGTTTGTGTAGGAGCTTGTGAGGTCACTTGTTCCCTCCTATCTCATAGGTGAGCAGATAGCAAATAGGTAGATGTGTGGTGGTCAGGTCTCTGGTGCCAGAGTAGCTGATAGAGCAGGAGCAAGGCCAGGGCTCTTGTACGAGCCTGTGAGGTCACTGGTGCTTGTGTAGCTGATAGGCAAAAGGGAGACACATGGCTTGCGTATGTCCTTGTGATGTCACTCTCGGCTGAGTAGCTGATAAGCCAGGACCAGGTACACAGCTTGTATAGGTGCTTGTGAGGTCACGGGAGCCTGAGTACCTCACCAGGAAGTACATGGCAGATGGGCAGATACGTACATATGAGGTCACTCTCAGCTAACAGGCCATGAGCTGACCCATGGCTTGTGTAGGTTTTGTGAGATCGTCCTTGCCTCAGTACCTGACAGGCCAGGAGCAGACCCATGGTATGTGTCTGTGCTTATGAGGTCACTCATGCCTGAGTAGCTAGTAGGCCCGGAACAGGCCTATGGATTGTGTAGGTGCTTGTGAGGTCACTGGTGCCTGAGCATGCCAGGAGAAACGTGTTGAGTTGGATATTTTGAGGTACAGGTGCCTGAGAATCTGGTAGGCCAGGAGTAAGCACCTGTCTTGTGTAGGTGTTTGCAAGGTCATTTGTGACCAATTAGCTGATACACCAGGAAGAGGCGCAGGGGTTATTTAGGTGCTGGGGAGGTCACTGCTACCCTAGTGTCTGATAGGCCAGGAGAAGACCCATTTGTTGTGTCGATTGTTGTGGTGTCACTGGTGCCTGAGTTTCTGATAGGTTAAGAGCCAAGCAATAGCTTGTGTACATGTTTGTGAGGTCACTGTTGTCCAAACACCTGATAGGCCAGGAGCAGGCCCATGCAGATTTAGATGCTCTGACATCACCAGGAGCAGGCCCATGTCAGGCTTAGATGCTCTGACATCATCAGAGGCTGAGTGGTAGATAGGCCAGGAGTATGTACGTGGCTTCGGAATGATCTTGTGATTTCACTGGTGCCAGAGTAGCTTTTATGCAAGGAGTAGGCATGTGGTTGTGTGGGTGCTTCTGATGTCATTAAAAGAATATTTAGATCCCACCCAAATAGGGATTTTTGGAAGAACCATCCTCAGCAGAAGCCCATAGTGAGGTCACCATCAGTATAAGTCCTGAGCACACAGCAGCAGAAGGAGGAGAGTGTGAGGTCACTGTCAGTATAACCCATGAGCACACATCTTTGGCAGGAGGAGGGATGTGAGGTCACGTCACCGATGGAACCCCGTGGCCGTGGGGTCGGTGCAGAGCGGCCACGTGCATACCAGGGGCATCACGGGGGACGGGAGCTGCCCGGCGGCGTGCCTGCGAGGCCGAAGGAGCAGCCCCTGCAGCCCTGGCTGGAGCAGTCGGGGTGGGGGTGTCTCGGGGGCACGGCAGGGATGTGCCTGGGCACGGCGCCAGGAGGAAACCACAGACTTCCTGCCCGGGCACTGCGGGGGGAGCGCGGGGAGCGCTGCGAGGCCACGTGGGCTGTGGGTTGTGCACCTGCAGGCTCCAGCTCCCGATCCGCCCGCGGGGAATAACGGCCCCTCGGTGACACGCTGAGAGTCAGGGACACGTCTGAGCCTCTGGGCTGTATGTCTGCTGCCAGGGCAGGGACGTGTCCCAGCTCCAGCTGCTGCGAGGGACCGACCATGGGCTCTCTGGGGAGGCCTGGACAAGCCAGCACTGCTGGGATGGAGCTCTTGCCCTGGCCAAGGCCTTTTCCCGGCTGCTGCTCCCAGCACAGAGGGGTCTGTAGCAGGGGCAGGGGTGGTTTCCTGCCCATCTTGACACAGACCCCTGTGCAGTCCCAGCTCCATGGCTCCCACAGCTCGGGGACAGCTGGACTTTGCCTCTTGGGTTCATGGATGAGGCCAGCGGAAGAGATGCTCAGTGCTCCCAGTCCCCACAGCAAGGTGCAAGGAGTGACCGACTCATATTCCCTCCGCACCCAGCTTGTCCCATGACAATCCGCCACCACAGTGACCGTGATACGCGCAGTGGGACATGTATGTCCTTCATATATGGTCATGAACGGCGCTAGAGAAGTTCATTGGAGGGCTGGGCTGTGTCGGAGGGGAGATAGCTCCCGATAACGTCTAAAAAGGTGCTGCTGCTTCGATTGGCTCCTCCTGCAGCTGGGTCGGCATCTGCAGAGATATATTACCCTCCCATTGTCATCATCCCCATGAGTCCCCAGGAGCCGTGATAGGGAGCAGGGTGCAGCAGGCTGTGCCGGCAGGGCGGCTGGCTCAGGATGAGGACAGAAGGACTTCTCTCTCCTGAGGTGCTGCTGCTTCTCCTCTGGGGGCAGCTCTGCAGGGGTAAGTGCTGGCTCCCTATTCCCACAGCCCAGTGTTATCGGGTATCAGTGGGATCATCAGGAACCCTTTGGGAATGGGGTTTCTTTGTAGGATCCACTGAGATGAGATGAGATGAGGGTCAGAATGTGCCCAAGTCCATAGACCTTCTGCCTTTCTCTGTGCCTCTCTGTGTTTATGGCAGCCCATGTCTGGCTGTATATATGAACACCCCATCTTGAGGTACCCTTTTGGGACTCCTTGTTCCCCAGTGCTGTACCCCTGGGGCTGGCAGCGTCTCAGGTAGCGATGGCAGCACTCAGCAATCCCCAGACCACAGCCAAACTCTCGGGTGCCCCAGAGGGTTTGTGTGCTGCTCACTGCCCCAGGGTCCAGGGGAGCCCCCACCCCGGGAAGGCAGTTTGTGCTCTGTAGAGAGAGGGTGACCACTCTGTGTGCACTCAGAGGTTACAGAGATTTTTCCTTCCTCAGGGCCCCGGCCAAGTGCAGGGGCTGGGCTGGCACCGGGGGCGATGGGGATGCATGGGTTGGGGGCATCCTTGGGATCATCTCAGTGCTCCCTGAGGGCACTGAAAGCCCCGGGGATGGTGTGGCTTTGGGTGGTGCCAGAGCAGGTGGTCAGCTGGGGATGCTGGGAGCCTGGGTGCGTGGGACTGTTCAGGGGGTGCTGGGCTCAGGGGGAGCGGGTGCCCTGTGCAGGGATGGGGGCACAGTGGGTGGATGAGCATGTGCAGGGGGCCTTGGAGTGGGAGGAGGTTCCAAGGGCTGTGGGAGAGTCAATGGCCCAGCAGGGCTGGGGTTGGGCACCCCTAGCCTGTATGGGTGGTGGGGAGAGAAGGGACACCCACACGTCCCTGGGGACAGCTCAAAGGGGAGAGGGCTCCCACCCAGTGCCTGTGACTCTATTCAGGCAGGGGGCAGTCCCAGACCTGCAGTCTGGGGCTCAGCACTCTCCTGATCGGTCCCATGTTTCTGTTTGAAGGGGCTGCAGAAGTGAGGCTGGAGGATGGCGGTGGGCGCTGTGCTGGGAGAGTGGAGGTGAAACATCGGGGCCAGTGGGGGACTGTGTGTGATGACTCCTGGGGCATGGCCGATGCTGCGGTCGTTTGTAAGCAGCTGGGCTGTGGGTCTCCTGTCAAAGCTCATGTCAAAGCACACTTTGGGGCAGGATCTGGCCCCATTTGGATGGATGATGTTCAGTGTCGTGGCACCGAGTCTGCCCTGTCTGACTGTACACACAGAGGATGGGGAAAACACAACTGTTATCATGGTTTCGATGCTGGTGTGACGTGTTCAGGTAAGGGACAGCCTGTTCATACCTTTGGGGCCAGGACAGGGGAAAGGACCTGGCTGTGCATGTGTGAGCAGGGCCCCGGGTGGTCAGTTGCACTGCTGAGCTGGGACTGTCATTGCTGGTGTCCCAGGTTCCTGGGGAAGGGCCAATGGGAGCCCACCCCGGGTGCGAACCCATGCTTGGCCCCTAGAGGTGTCTCAGCCTACCCTAGGTCACATCCAGGTACCTGAAGACGAATCCCCCTCCCTGCCCCATGGTGTCCATTGGTTCTCACCTCTCTCCTTCCATTCAGCCAGGACCTGTCTGGCAACACTGAGGAAAAGGTCCCCCCATACCAGAGGCACTGAGAAAAGCTCATGTGGCCACCCACATCCCAAGGAAGGGCCCAAGGTGGCCTGGGACCTTTGTGTTTTGTCCCCTGGCAGACAGGAGTCCCCTAAAGCAGAGGGGCTGCTCAGAGAAGAGGAACACTGGGCTTGGGCAGAAGAGCAGGATGGCCCGTGGCTACCTCATTCCTCTTCCAGAGTCACCCCATGAGAGCCATCCCCCAGGGAGACAACCCTGTGCAGGCAGTGCCAACCTGCTGCCCAGCCTCTCCTGCCCACCCCAGCCCCTGCCTGCCCTGCGCCACAGGGGTTTGCCAGCGCTTTCTGGCTCTCCTTTGTGCCTGTCGTTGCACTGGGAGTTGGTGTCATCCCAGGGCTGCCCCTCTGCTCCGTCTCCTGCCCTCTCCCAACTGGTGGCCAGGGATGTGCACACCTGGCAGTGTACTCTGGCCCTGGCTGAGGACCCCTCCCTGGGCAGGCGCTGGAGCCGGGGGCTGGTGCAGACAGAGACTGCAGGTACACCCGCACCACATCTCTTCCCTCTGGCATGTCCCATCTAATAGCAGTGCCCCAACAAACTGAGAACCACCTGGGCATGGGGTGCTGTTCTGGTGGCTCCAAGGGGTTCCTCAGCCTGGCTCTGAGCTCGGTGGGGCAGAGAAGACCTCAGCAGCCAACAGAGCCTCAGTGCATCTCCTTGGGCTCAAGTTCTCCAGGCGCTGCAGTGTCTGGGGCCAGTGCCATGTTGCCCAGGGTCTCCAGGAGGGCAGCAGTTCTTCTAAGTGGTTCCTATGGCTGTGGGTTTGGGAGAAAAGCCAGCTCACAAGTGCTGTGATGATGTCAGAGAAGCGACAGGGGTTCCCTGGTGTGTTTGTGCCATCAGCACACACTGGGAGCTGCTGCGATTCTTGTGGAGCTCTTTGCAGCAGCCTTGGAGATGAGGTGGGAGATGGTGGGACATGTAACCGAGAGAGGGCTCTGGGAACTCACAGGGTTCTTTGGTTACTCCAGGATTTGTCCAGCTGGTTGGAAGTCATAGCCCCTGCTCAGGACGAGTGGAGATCCGTGATGGGAACGAGTGGAAAACTGTCTGTGACTCAGACTTTGGTCCCAAAGCTGCCACTGTGGTCTGCAGGGATCTGCAGTGTGGCACAGCCCTGTCTGTCCATGAGGCAGCTCACTTTGGAGAAGGGGTTGGTCCCATGTGGAACAGGGAGCTCCAGTGTGTGGGGAATGAGTCCCTTCTCGCCTCCTGCCCCACAGGGTCCCCCAGGGACCAGCCCTGCACCCACGCGCATGATGCCGGTGTCACCTGCACACGTAAGGACTCAGGGCAGGCTGTTAACACGGGGGTTGTGCTGAAGACAGGGGATCAGGGCAGGGACTGCGCTGTGCTGGGTGTGAGGACAGGAGGGGCGATCATAGAACTATAGAATGGTTTGGGTTGGGAGGGACCATTAAATGTCATCTAGTCCAACCCCCCTGCAATGAACAGGGACATCTTCAACTAGATCAGGTTGTGGAGGGCCCCATTAGACCTGACCTTGAATGTTTGTCTGCAGCCCTAATGTTGTGCAGAAGGAGGAGAAAGGAAGGGTGTCCATTTAGCCTCTATTCCACCACCCAAGGGAGCAAAATCACAAACTGCCCCATCTCATCCTTCTCTGTCCCTGAGTTCACAGGGTTCAGGCTGGTGAATGGCACCACGGCGTGTGAGGGGAGGGTGGAGGTCCAGGTGCTGGGGACCTGGGGCACCCTCTGTGCCTCCCACTGGGATGTCTCGGACGCCCACGTTCTCTGTCGTCACCTCGACTGTGGATTCGCTGAGTCTGTTCCCAGAGGAGGGCATTTTGGGAGAGGCACTGGCCCCATCTGGAGAGACTCATTCCACTGTGACGGAACTGAATCCCACCTGGGCCAGTGCTTAGTGACCTCACTGGGGATGTCACCATGCTTCCATGGGAACACCGCTGCTGTCATATGCTCAGGTGAGTGCTGGGAAAACACTCAATTAACTCCGTTTTCTCCTTGCATGCTACATGGTCTCCCAAAGCAGGGGGACCTGTGGCAGTGCAAGGCGTCACCAGGGGACATCTGGAGCACTTTGCCTGCTCAGACTGACTACTCCGCTGTGACGGAGCAGAGGACTGAACAGGGGATGGTGTCTTTCCCCCTCAGGGCAGCAGCTCCAGCCCTGGGGCCACCGCCAGGCCCAGGTTCCTTTACCTTCCCACAGTGGGATGGGCCAGGGACGTGGCTGTGGGGCTTGTCTCCATCCCTCTGCCTGCAGGCAGCCCTGTCCCACCCCACAGAGAGTCCCACAGAGCCCAATCCCACAGCAGAGGTGCTGCCCGGGGGCCACCAGCCGCAGCATCAGACCTGAGGGTGAGCTGCAGAGTGGGGCAGGTTTCTGGTCAGCACAGGACCCAAATTTTGCCCATTTGATGGCAAAGGCCCACCTTGGTCTGGCTCCCAGTCCCCCATCCCAAGGGATGCAGGTGAGCAGAGACGTGTGGGCTCTGTCCTGTGTCTCAGTAGTAGCCACTTCTGGCTGCTGCTCCCTCCTGCGGGAGCTGCCCCAACTGCCTTGGCAGGGACGTGCTCTGTGGCTCTGCCCCACCAAGAGCAAAGCTGTTGTCTCACTCGGGAAGGCTCAGGGACTGGGAAAGCACCCCATGGACCCCGGGACAAGGAGGTTCCTGATGAGGGCTGGAGGCAGGCAGGCGAGATCCCAGGCACTTCTGCAAGGGTGTCAGAGCCGGAGACGTGCTGCAGGCTGCCAGGCTTCCCAATGCCACCAAGGACTGGGGCATGGCTGTTCTCCCCAGGCCCAGCTCACTTTGCATCCCTGCGGCTGGTGGGTGGAGGAAGCCGGTGTGATGGGCAAGTGGAGATCTTCCAGCACGGGACGTGGGGCAGAGTCCTGGATGACCAGTGGGATCTGAAGGAGGCCAGCGTGGTGTGCCGGCAGCTGCAGTGTGGACAGGCGGAGAAAGCCTACAACCCCCCGAAGCCTCAGCGAGGGACGGGTCCCGTGGGGCTTCGAGGGGTCCGGTGCGCAGGGCACGAGGCCAACCTGACCCTCTGCAGCACCTCCCTGCCTGAGAGTGCACTGGACGCAGGGATTGCCAAGGACGTGGGGGTCGTTTGCTGGGGTGAGTGGCACTGCAGGGCCCCCCAGGCTCTGGGCTGGGTGGGCAGCCAGCCCGTGACGGCAGCTGGGGTTTCCTCCTGCTGCAGGGAGCCGGCGGGTGCGGCTGGTGAAAGGGCCTGGGCGCTGCGCTGGGAGAGTGGAGGTCTACTACCAGGGACGCTGGGGGACCGTCTGCAATAATGACTGGGACCTGTCCGACGCTGCCGTCGTTTGCCGCCAGCTGGGCTGTGGAGGGGCGGTGGAGGCGGTTGGCTCCGCTCGGTTCGGGAAAGGCTCCGGTCAGATCTGGTTGGACGGCGTGAGCTGCTCCGGGGCCGAAGCTGCTCTCTGGGACTGCCCGGCAGGGTCCTGGGGGCAGCACGACTGCGGGCACAAAGAGGACACAGGAGTCGTCTGCTCAGGTCTGTGGCAGGGGCTGCGGTGGGAGCCCAGTGCCCAGGCAGGCTGGGACGAGGGGAGGGCTGACAATGGCCGAGGCTGTTGCTGGCCACCTCTGAGCCCCTGACAAAGTCCATCCTGGGGACACCCACCCACAGGTCCCCTCAGTCCCTTCGGGGGTCCCTGGGGAGCTCAGCTGTCCCTGATGGTTTGCAGGGAGGGCAGGGTTGTCTGTCCATCAGGGACATTTCCCTGCCCGTGGGTGCAAGAGGGACTTGCTGGCCGTTCCTTTGCCTGGCTGAGGGTGTGGGTTGTGCAGGGGCGTCCCTGCTGCCACAGCCCCACACCAGCCTGTTCCCCCTCGGTGCCTTTCCTCCCAGAGTTCGTGGCCCTGAGGCTGGAGAACAGCAAAAACTGCTCTGGGCGCCTGCAGGTTTTCTACAATGGGACGTGGGGGAGCGTTTGCTCCAACTCAATGACTCACAAAACGATGTTGCTGGCATGCAAGGAGCTGGGCTGCGGGGACATACAGACCCTGGAAACACAACTGCCCCCCGGCAGGCTGTCTGGCCCTGCCTGGCTGGATCGTGTGCAGTGTGGGGAGAGAAACAGCTCCTTCTGGCAGTGTCTCTCCGATCCCTGGAACCCACAGTCATGTGATGACCTGCGGGATGAGACCCACATCACCTGCAATGGTAATTCTGCGCTACCCGGGCACCAGCATCTCCCCAGCTCCTGTTCCCTGCTGGGGACGGTAAAACGGAGAGGATGTGTGAGGAATGTCTGCACATGCACACATGCGCACACACAAAAAGCATGTCAGAGAGGAGGCTCCCTGATACCTGCACACGTATTCTCTCAGTCCAACTCTCCTCCTCCTCCTCTGCAGATGCACCCAGGACGACAGTACGAACCCCTCGAGCAGGTAACCTCTCCTCCCCACCAGCACTGGGTCTCCTTGGGGCCAGGCTGTGACCCACAGCCAGAGGGAAGGGGCTAATTGCTGTGTATGAAACTCCCAGGAGGAAGCACCAGGGTAGCAGGGAGGTGAGGAGGTTGGGAAGGACTGTCATATAGCCAGTAAGAATGGAGCGTGCCCATCCCTCATCCCCTGGAGTCCCCTAGTCAAGATGCAGTGAGGATCAGGACTGGGCTGTCCCGGCCCCTCACCTCTCCCAGGCCTGGTACTTCCCTTGCTGTGTTCCTGCCATGCAGATCCCACCCGGGGCCGTCTGAGTGGCAGCAGGAGACTCTCATTGCCCGTCATCATCTGCATCATCCTGGGAGCCCTTCTCTGCCTGCTCCTGGCCCTCCTGGCCAGGCAAGTGCAACGCGCCAGGGCTGGGCGCAGAGGTGGGTCCCTTCCAGGGGAAGATGCCTCCTGGCAAGGCCAGGGCTGGTGTGGGGTGTCAGTGAGTGATAAAGGCAGAGCTGCGGGGATAAGAATGTGTGCTTTCCCATCCCATCCTCTCTCTGACCACCCCTGGGCCAGCTCTGCCTCTGTCCGCAGGCTCTGAGAGAGCTCAGGAGCCCTTCCCTGAGGCCGTGTACGAGGAGATTGGTTACAGCCCAGCATGGGAGAAGCAGGCAAGGTTCAGCGGCTCAGGTTGGTGCGCATCCCTCATTGAGGACACATCTACAGTGCCTTTCCGCTGGTCCCCACCCAGGGTTGACACCCCCTGCAGCCCCCTGGCCAAAGGTCCCTGCAGCTCTGGGGCTGTGGGGTGTGTGGGGAGAGCAGCCAGGTCCTGGGCCCAGGAAAGAAGCTTTCTCCCCACCAGCTCTGCTCGCCCCAGCTGGGGATGGCCCCTCTCTGC
The DNA here is from genome assembly GCF_965231255.1 of Vanellus vanellus. Classification (NCBI taxonomy): domain Eukaryota; kingdom Metazoa; phylum Chordata; class Aves; order Charadriiformes; family Charadriidae; genus Vanellus; species Vanellus vanellus. Next base: position 1,046,322 of record NW_028128889.1, read on the forward strand.
CTCCCCTTGCACCCTGGGGGACACATGAGGGGTGAGGGAAGGGGCTGTCCCAGGGTAGCTCTGGGAGGCCCTTTGAGAAGGGGTTTGTCCCAGGGGAGCAGGGTGAGTCCTCAGCCCTCGTCCCCATGCAGCCATGGCTCTGGGGCTCCCCCGTTCCCAGCAGCACTGGCCAAAAGTGGCATCAGCAGAGCGCACTCCCATAACACCCGCTGTGCCTCTCTCCAGGCGCCTCTTCAGAGGGGTCCCTGACCAAGCTGCAGTCCTACTCCGGGGACAGCAGGGAGGAGGATGGTCCGGGGTCATCACCAGGTAATGGGGGGCAGGAAGGGGTGGATCTCTCCTCCTTGCAGACATGTGATCGACAGCAGTGTCACTGGGTGTCAGCGTCAGAGTTGGAGAGGACATGGGGGGGTCTGCTGTGGGGCTGCCAACACCAATGTCTGAGCCCCATGTCCCTGCGTGTACTCCCATCCTCTGCTCTGCAGATGTATCTTCTCATTGTCACCAGCTCCCCTCTCCTTTCAGACGTCCCTGTCCTGGCCGGAGGTGACCCAGCGGATGGCTATGATGATGCCAAGGAGGTTTCTGACGTGGGGGAGGATCCTGCCCCTGGGCAGGAAGACTTGGAAATGCCCAGGGTGCCAGAGGAACGAGCAGGGCCCAAGGATGCACCTGGAGGTGAGAGGGGGAGATAGCGCTGCCGGTTCCTGGGATGCCATCCCTGGTGCTGGATGAATCGCTGCCATACTGAGAGCCTGACCTGCTGGGACGGGGGCATCTGCCCCAGGAGTTTTCCTTGGGGGAAGTAATGGTGGGAGAGGGAGCTGAACATCTCCGGACTGGTGAGGAGAAGGGAGGAAGGTGTTGTAGAGTCCAGGAGGGGCACCCCATGGGATGAACATGCAGTGGCATGCCTTGCTGCTTGCAGGGGCAACCCTGCACTCCCAGAGAAGTGCTGAGGCCGCTGGAGCTAAGGGGGATGTCTGTTCCCTGTCCCCAGAGAGCACGGGCTACGACAATGCTGAAGAGGTGTCTCTGGCGCATCCCCCTGAGGACACAGAGGCTGTGACACCGGATCTCAGTGCACAGCAGTCCCTGAGCCCCGGGCCAGGAGAGCCGTCCCTGCCGTGAAGTGTGGTGCAGCCGGGAGGGAGGAGAGGTCTGTGCAGCTGGGAGAGCCGTGAGCACCAGGGAACTGTCTCCCTTTTCCATGGGCAGCAGAAGCTGCCAGGTGGTTCCTCTGTTTGTAATCCCCCGTTTTTACACCATGCCCCTGTATTTGCTCTTATTAAAAGCCTTTGGGCTCTGAGCCAGAGCTGTGCTTGCCTGCCCAGGAGTTGTAGTGTCTCCCTGAGGCCAACTAGGGGGAAAAGAGCACAAAAACATGGGGGTGGGGAAGGGGCATGTCTTGGGGACAGCAGGCTGTGAGAGACCATGTTCCATGCAGAATGTTTCTGCTGACAGAGACATTTCCATCCTGCCAGTCACACCTTCCAGCAAAAACAGTTCTCGTCAAGGTCCCGTGATGCACCCAGTGGGAGCGTCCATCCCCTCACCCCGGGGTTCCCCAGTCGCCCTTTCCTGCAGCCCTGCCTGGGCCACGCAGGTCCCGCAGCGCAGAGCTCACGACAGAGCGTCTGTGTGTGGGGGAGCCCTGGGCTGTGGCCCCACAGAAGTGAGCTCGAAGGCGGCTGCAGTGCCCTGCACACTCCAGCCAGCCCCAGGGGGTTTCTCAGCCCACGGGTCACCTCCCATAGTGGGCAGGAGGCAGCTCTGCTCGCACTGCCCTGGCACAGGGTGCAGAGCCACTTGCGGGGGCACACGGTGCTGGGACTGCCCCTTCACTGGCTCTGCCAGCACCCCAGTCTCCATGGGCCGTTCCTGCTGCCGTGGGCCCTCGCAGAACCCAAGCGCTCTTGTCACAGCCCCAGAGCTGCCTCCTTCCTGGGCAGGGGCTGTAAGGCCCCACAGCAGCCCTGGGACCCCTCCTGCTGCTGTGCTCCAGCCAACACCCCATTCCCTGTGGGAGCTCCTCCACCCCTGGGGTGACCCTGGGGGGCTCCAGGGCAGCCCAGGCTCACACAGCCCTCTGCCCTGGTCCCTAGAGCTTTCCTGCTGGCAGCCCCAGTCCCCAGGGAAGCCCCTCTGTCCCCAGCCCTGGGCCCATCTCTCCTTGTGGAGACGCAGGGCTGGAGCCTGCCCCGGTGGGAGTTTCCCAGGGGATGGAGGCTGTGCGTGTAGTGCCCGTGTGTGTCACCCATCGCCAAGGGGGTCTCGCCCTGGGAACGCTGCTCTCCCATGGGCTTTCCACAGCTGCTCTCTGCTCAGCGTGGGGTAGCAGTGCAGAGGGTTGGGGTCTCACCGTCCCATCTCTCAGGCAGGTCCGTGGGAGCTTCAGGAGGAGGCACAGAGCCGGGGCACAGTGACAATCCCACTTTGCTGCAGAGACCGGACCCAGCCTGCAGGGCCAGACTGTTCAGGCCCCAAAAATGCCATGAAACGGGCTCTTTCTGCTCAAGTGTTCTGCCCCCTCACACATCTCCCTGAGGAGGAGGAGGAGGCAAAGCTCTGCCAGGTGCCAGAGTCAGGGAGAACTGTCACAGCTGTGGGAGGGAAGGGCTGGTGGGGAGGTGGCCTGAGAAGGACACTGGGCTCTTCTCCATGGTCACCAACTGGGGCAGATTGAGTTTACAGGTCAGTGTCCATCCTGGCACCCATCATCTCACGTTGAGAAGATTTCCCAACCTCTCTTCTTCTTTGCTTCACTTTTATACCTCATTTCTTTGAATTTGGTCCCACTGTTGCTGGGGACTGGGCACCCTGCAGTGAAAGGCTGTCTCACACCTCATTTTGGTTGCAGGTAGTTTTGGGGGGGGAAAAGTTGAGGAACCATCTACCATCTCCGTGTCCTCCTCTCTTCTGCACAGCTGTGGACAGGCCTGTGCCTCCCTGTTCCCACTGGCACGTGGGTGAACAGAGACCCCCAAAACCCCCCAGAACAAGAGGTGGGTTCTGGCCCCCCCAGTTCCACCTCTGCAGGGCTGTGCCTGACCTCAGCAGCTCCGGGTGCCCTGAGCTGAGGCTCTGCTCAAGCCAGTGGTGATGGCAGAGGGAAGAGGACCTGGAGACAGGGTCGGGGTAAGAGGTGTCATCCCTCAAGCTGGGATTCCCACAGGCCTGTCCAGGTTCATCCAGATCAGACACCCCTACCTGCTGGCACAGAAGGTGTGGTGATCTCCACCTGGAGACAGGACCATCTCAGACTCAGACCACGGCAGCATGGCTCTGTTCCCACAGGACACCCGAGCTGGAGCAGCACCCTCACACCACATCTCTCAGTGCAGCCAGAAAGGATTCCTCGTGTGCTGCTGATGTCTCCTCCCTCCCTGAGATCTCCTCACAGGCACTCTGCTGCCCAACCTTGTCCCTGGGTGTTGGGTGGGGTGGGTCTGTGGTGCAGGCAGTGACCTGAGCTCAGGCCCAGCACAGCCGCCTGCCTCTCTTCTGAGAGGGGGCTCAAAAGAGGCAGAGCCCTCCTCACCCCACAGCCAGGCCCTGGGTGGGCAGGGCAGGCCCACAGTGCCTGGAGAGGACCAGAGGCTCCAGCTCCAGCCTGTGCCCGCCTGAGGCTGGGGATTCAGAGAAGAACACCCTTGGAGATGCCGGGGATCAAACCAGGGACCTCCCACATGCACAGTGGGCGCTTGACCACTGAGCAACATCCCCTTGACACTTGCCAGTAGAAGAGACATTCTGCTCCCACGACATGTCTATGACACAGCAGCTCTGTTGTCCCCTGGGTGCCTGGGGACCCTCTGCACAAAACAGCACTTGAATCCTCCTGCGATGGGGGAAGGCCGGACTGCCTCTCCACTGGGGCCTGATCCTGGCACAGGGCTTCACTGCAGAGCACTGCCGCTTCAGCATCTCTGCAGGGTGATGGGGCAGAAGGAGGCTCTTGCTGCAGGCACTGCTCCCATGCTCTGGTTCACCCTGGGGTGTTTGGATGGAGAGGAACAAACCTCTTCCCCTGAGCCTCCTCTGCCACCCAGGACAACACAACTCTGTGCCACAACTGCCCCCAGCTCCACAGGAGGAGCAGTACAACAGGGTGAGGGACATGGCCTCCCTGGGGTGAGGTGCCCCCAGGCTCTTATGACACCCCAGGGTGTGTGGTGGGGGTAACATGGGGGCAGAAATCTCACAAAGTCTCTCCAGGTACTGGGCCTCCTCCTGCACCCCTCGCCCCGCAGCATCCCTGGAGGTGGGGTGAAGGGCAGGCTTCCATCTCCATGGGGCTGATGCCCAGAGAGGGCACGTAGGTGTTTTATCAATCACTGCAGCAGGGGAGCAAAGGGGGGCAAGAAACTCTGCTCAGGACAGAGTGGGACTAAACAACCCTGGCACCCATGCAGGGCAGTGGGTGACCCTCAGCATGGCTTTGCCAACTGTCCTGGGCACATCAGAGGTGTGGCTGTAACACCCCCCCGCAGGAAGGATGCTGCCATCCAGGGCTCGGCTCCAGGGAGTGCCTGTCCCTGGGACTGGGGGGACGGTGGCCTCTGGTCTGGGAACTGAAGACAAAGTGAAGGAGGTGCACGAGGAGGGGAGCAGAGTGTGCACTATCAAGCGTTACAAAGAGGAGAGGAACAGGGTCTTTATTGAGACCCTACAGAGGAGACATCCCCATCTCTGTGGAGCAGGGAAGGAGGGACAGCTGGACACCACCCCAAAGCAGCACTGAATGGAGAGTCCTGCCCAGGGGGAGGATGGGGACTTGTGGCGCTGGAGGAAGGCTCCTTCTAAGCTACAGATTCACAGCTCCAGGGCAGTGCCAGTGCTGTGGCAAGAGGTGAAGGAGCAAGCATGGCTGGGGCAGGCTGGAAGAAGGCAGAGGGGCTCTGCAAAAATGAAAGGGAGAAAATCATTGCTGAAGCCCGGGGTTGAGCCAGGGACCTTTAGATCTTCAGTCTAACGCTCTCCCAGCTGAGCTACTTCAGCCCTGCCCCAGCAGCCACTGTGCCACCTGGGCCAGGCTGACACACACGAGTAGTGCTCCTCAGGGAAGTTCCCAGGGAGAAGCTGTGCCCAGCCCCGGACAGAGGGGACCTGGCCCCTCCCTGCCTCCAAGGCGAGGGGGGCTCCAGGTTTGGGTGGAGGTCAGCTTACACTGGGCATGCCCAGATGTGTGTGGGCCTTGTACAAACCTGACAGGAGTGAATGCGTTTGGCAGACCAGGCTTGTGCCACTGCAAAGGTTGAGGGTCGAAAAAGTGTAGGGCAGGTAGAAGACCATCTGCCAGTTCCCTCAGGACCCACAGATGAATCTCATTAGGGCCCATGTATTTGTGCAGCTTCACGTTCCTCAGATGGTCTTGAACCTGGTCTTCTCCTACAGTGGCCAGTTCCTCACTCTCCCAGTCTCTGCCTTTGCCTTCTGTGACTTGGGTGGTGTGGCTGGAGCCCCTGCCAGTGAACACCGAGGAAAAAATGTCATTGGGTACCTCAGCCTCCTCCATGTCCCAGGTTACCTGGTCTCCCATTTCCTTCCTGAGAGGGTCCACATTTTCGTCATCTTCCTTTTGTCACTGACATACCTATAGAAGCTTTTCTTGTTGTCCGTGACACCCCTGGCCAGATTTAGCTTTAGCTTTCCTAACCTGATCCCTGGCTGCTCGGACAATTTCTCTGTATTCCTCCCAGGCTACCTGCCCTTGCTTCCACCCTCTGTAGGCTTCCTTTTTCTCTTTGAGATTGCCCAGGAGCTCCTTGTTCACCCATGCAGGCCTCCTGGCATTTTTGCCCAACTTCCTCTCTGTTGGGTTGCATTGCTCCTGAGCTTGGAGGAGGTGATCCTTGAATATTAGCCAGCTTTCTTGGGCTCCTCTTCCCTCCGGGGCTTTATCCCATGCTACTCTGCCAAGCAGATCCCCGAAGAGGCACAAGTCTGCTCTCCTGAAGTCCAGGGTAGTGAGCTTACTGTGCGCCCTCCTCACTGCCCTAAGCCTCTTCAATTCCACCATCTCATGATCACTGCAGCCAAGGCTGCCCTTGAGCTTCACATTCCCCACCAGCCCCTCCATGTTGGTGAGAACAAGGTCCAGCGTGGTCCCTTTCCTCATTGGCTCCTCTGTCACTTGGAGAAGGAAGTTGTCATCGATGCATTGCAGGAACCTTCTGGATTGCTTATGCCCTGCTGTGTTCTCCCTCCCACAGATATCAGGGTGACTGAAGTCCCCCATGAGGACCAGGGCTTGTGAATGTGAGGCTGCTCCAATCTGCCTCTAGAGGGCCTCATCTGCACAGTCTTCCTGGTGGGGTGGCCTCTGTCAGACCCCTACTGAAATGTCACCTGTCCCTGCCCTCCCTTTAATCCTGACCCATAAGCTCTTGATCCGCTCTTTATCCATCCCCAGGTGGAGCTCCATGCCCTCCAGCTGGTCTTCCCCATCAGGCCCCAGGGGACCCTGTTTCTCAAAGTGAGTCTCATGGTCGAAGCAGCCAAACCCCTGGCTGTGGCACCAGTCCTGTAGCCATTTATTGACTGGCCAGCTTTGACTGGACCTTTCAAACCCTTCTCTTTGACTGGGAGGATGGATGAAACAGCCACCTGTGCCCCATAGTCCCTGACCGCTGCTCCCATGGCTCTATAGTCTTTCTTCATCGTCTTCAGGCTGCTCCCAGATGCATCACTGGTGCCCACGTGAAACAGCAGCAGCAGATAACAGCCAGAGGACTGCTCTCGGCGCCATCCCTGATACGAGCCCCCGCTAAGCAGCACACCTCTCCAGAGAGTGCCTAAGGTCAGCGAATGGGTGCCTCCGTGCCTCTCAGAAGAGCGTCGCCTACTGCTATCACGCATCGCCTTTTCTGAGTTGCACTGGTTGTTACACGGGGAGCAGATCGGGTGGCGTTACTCAGCTCCAGCGCCTCTCCTGATGCAGTGGGTTTTTCCTCTTCACTCTGCAGAGCAGTGAAGCGGTTCTGCAAGGGCACCTCAGGTTTTGGGGGAAGTCTCTTCCTCCTGCTGGTCTTTGCAGTAACAAGCTTCCATTCCCCTGTGTCGCTGGTGCCCCTCCCTTCTGTGTGTGCCAGAGTGGGAGGTTTTGGCTGTTTGGCCGTGTGCTGTGGGTCCACTTCAGGCTGTGCTTGTAACGAGCTATCTCCTTCTCAGCCTCCCGGATACACTAAGATAAACCAAAGAAAAGCACTAACCAACAAAACCCCAGCTTCCCTGAGGTAGGATTCTGAGCAGGAGAGTTTGAGGATCTGGGGGATTTCACAGAAGAACTGGTCCACAGCATTGCCGTGGCAGAGAGGTATTGAAAATGTATGTGCAGTGTGCAGCACAGCATTGAGAAACCCACCGCCCCAGGCAGCTGCTGCCATGTGGACACAAGCTCTGCTGCCCAGGAGGGTCCCATAGTGCAGGGGTTTGCAGATGGCCACGTAGCGGTCACAGGCCATGACAGTGAGAATGAAATACTCTGCTACAACTAGAAAGAGAATCTAAAAAAATGTGAGCAGCACATCCCAAGTAGGAGATGGTCCTGGTGTCCCAGAGGGAATTGGCCACGGATTTTAGGACAGTGGTGGAGATGCAGCCCATGTTGAGGAGGGAGAGGTTGAGGAGGAAGAAGTACATGGGGGTGTGGAGACAGTGGTCACACGCTATAGCAGTGATGATGAGGCCGTTGCCCAGGAGGGCAGCCAGGTAAATGCCCAGGAAGACACAGAAGGGCAAGAGCTGCAGCACTAAAGCCCCCACATAGGACTGGGACCCCCCGGTGACCCATGATCTACAGGAGCACTTCTGGAGCAGGAGCTGGTCACCAGACAGGCTGTGTCTAAGCATCACAGTTGAGACAACTGGTTTCTCTTCCTTGGGTAGGAAAGGAAGCCTGGGCAATGGCACCCCAGCTCTCCAACATTAGAGGAGATCACTCTCATCCCTGCCTCCACCCGCAAAGGAGCCACCTGTACCCTACCCTGCAGGGAATTAAACAGGAGTTGGTGTAGGTGCTGCAGAGTCTACTTGAAATGGATCCTTTATCCCTGATGCATTGGGATGAGTGCAGGTTTGGCTATTCAAAGTAGAGCACTTCATTAACTGTGTCTCTTTGCTTCCTTCTGTGAATTGAGGGGGTTCATGAATTCACCGTGTGACTCATAGTAGGTAAAACAAGGGAAGACTGAGAGAGTCCGAGCGGGGAGTGTTGTGGTGGGCCTTGGGATCTGTGCTTGACAGAAAAACGTTTTTTTCCATTAGTCTAAGGCTTTCCATTCGGAGGCGCTCAGGAACAGCATCCGTCATGGATCGCTGACCTCACTAAACCTGTAATCAGAAAAAAAAAAAAAAAGAACTGGAAAAAGAACAAGTGCTTTGTTATTGTTATTTATTATTCAACTCTTTTCACTTTGAGTGGGCTCTTGAAATCTCTTTAATCAACCACATGAGAACTGAGGACTTGAGGAAAACTCTGCCCCAAGACTTGGCTTGTTAGGGCTTTTTGGGTGTTTATGAGCCCTGTGGTGTCAAATGTTTGAACTGCAGTAACTGAAAGGTGGAACAAGCTTCTGTGGAAGTGAAGAGTCAGCAGCAAACCTTCAAGTTTCTGAGCATGTCAGCAGGCCGCACTGAGGGCCATCACTGAAAAGAGCATGGAGGGCATGGCCTGACAAGGAGTTGGTCCCTGGGGGCTGGTGAAACAGGCAGTCATTGGCCCCGGTTACAGGTGGAAAATGAAATGCTGAAGTGGCTCTGAAAGACCTTGATGTGTTTCACCAAGCGGGATGCCCAAGCCTGGTTGATGATCTTTAAGCCTGCTTGTGAGGATTTGCTAAAGCCATCGGCCATCACCTTGTTACTCACTGACATCCCCTGACCCACCTTCCCAGACACACTGCATTGGCTTTACGTGGCAGAGTTTTGGTAGGGCGGCGCTCCAGGGTGGCGTCTGTGAGCAGATGCCAGAAGCTGCCCCCACGTTGGGCAGAGCCAGTTCCAGGCGGCTATGAGACAGACCCACCGCTGGCCAAATCTGAGCAAATCAGTGACAGTGGTAGTGTCTCTGTGATAACACATTTAAGAAGGAGTAAAAAATGGCTGCTCAGCAGCAGCTGAGAGAGGGGAGTGAGAATATTTGAGAGAAAGAACTCTTCAGTCACCAAGGTCAGTGAAGAAGGAGGGGGAGGAGGTGCTCCAGGTGCCATAGCAGAGATTCCTCTGCAGCCCGTGGGGAAGACCATGGTGAGGCAGGCTGACCACTGCAGCCCATGGAGGCTGTGTATCCAGAGTGGAGCACGTATCCACCTGCAGCCCGTGGAGGATGGCATAGCAGAGCAGGTGGGTGTGCCCTGAAGGAAGCTGCAATGCTGTGGAGAGCCCACACTGCAGGAGGCTTCTGGAAGGAAGCAGAGGAAGAGCAGGAGAAGTAACAAGTGGCACAAGCAAAGCGATACGAAATGAACACAACCCCCATTCCCCACCCTCCTGCATCACTCTGGGAGAGGACGTAGAGCAGTCAGGAGCAAGGCTGATGCTGGGAAGAAGGGAGGGGTGGAGGGAATGTGTTTTTAGATGTTGTTCTTCTGTCTCATTATCCTCCTCTGTTTGATTGGCAATAAATTACAAGTCTGTTTTGCCTGTGATGGAAAATGGTGAGCGATCTCCCTGTCCTTATCTCAACCCATGAGCTTTTCATTTTATTTTCTCCCTGTCCTGCTGAGGAGGGGCAGTGACAGAACAGCTCGGTGGGCACCTGACAGCCAGTCAAGTCCTACACAAGGCCAATCACTGCTGCTCAGAGCCACTCACTCTTCAGACAGGATCTTGAGCTTTCTGGATCTTCCTGGTGCTTATTACTATCTCCCTGGCTTCCTCCACAGCTCATGGGGATCTTTCCTGTCCTTTAACAGGGACTTTATGACCATCTTTTATGAAATGTTTGTCTTTTTAGTATATTCCGTGCAGAAAGAATAGTCACAGAAAAGCACCACATATGTCAAAACAAATGCCGAGTGGAGTGCCAGAAAAAGCCTCCTGAGCTTCCCGCATGGCTGTGGCTTCTTGGCAAGCAGTCTGTCCTGAGAAGGGGCTCCAGCCCCTGCTCCTCTGGGGAGCGCAGTAGTGCAGTCTGGATCAGTCCATGGCAGATGGTGGGGCTGTGTTTCCACCACTGGGGCAGTCGATTCCAGGCGTACGGGGTACTCCTCCAGGTGAAAGCAAACTCTGGCCTGCACTCTGCTGCCAAAGAGACCAAGAAAGAAACTCAGTGGTATCAATTGTTGCATAGCCCTTGGCTGCCTTTGACTCCAGTTCCTACTGGAATTCTATCATGTCTGGTGTGGCAGCACTCAGTGGTGGTGTGACTTTGTTCAGGCCACAAAAGTCCACAGTTAGCCTCCACTCTTGGTTCGATCTTTGCAGTGGCCATTTGGGACTATTAAAGCGTGAGGAAGTCTTGCTGATCAGTCCATGGCTCTCCAGTCGCTGAATCAGCTTACACAGGGGACCAGGGAGTTTCAGCTGGTGCGATATTGTTTCCTGTGGACTGTCATGCACGTGGCTATTGTGAATAAAAATAAATAAATCAATAAATAGCAAATGGATTGCCTTTTGTCTTTTTTTTTGGTTTTTTTTGCACTTCTTGTACCAAAACTTCTAGTCTCTGGGTAGGTTCACCATCCCACTTCCTCATGTCCTTCCCCTGGTCACGCAGATAGAACCACTGGGTGGCACAGGTTGTGTACCACCAGTACCCTCTCCCTTGAGCAGAAAAACGCTGACTCTTAATAGTTGAGATGTTGGTCAGTATGAGAGAGGAAGACATCCGTTTTTAAGTGCTGGGGCAATTGTTGGGACAGTTTTTCCACAGCTGAGATGCAGGCCTGTAGGGAGCAAGCGAGAGTCTCTTTCGATTCCTGCAGCTGGCTGGGCAGTCCCTCCACAGCTGGTACCTCTGCGTCTGTCCAGCTCACTATAGACAAGGTGCTGGCATGTGCACAACGGCCTTATCCCTGGCAAGGACACCCCGAGCTGCCGGGCATCCTTACCCTCTCATTCTGACTAGTGGCCCCAGTGTCCCAGCATCGGAGCAACCAGCTGACAGTTTGCTCTCCTGGATGATGGCTGAAATCCATTTGCACACCTCGCAAGTTGGCCTCGGCTTCCGTTGTTCCTTCTCGGCTAGAGGGGAGACTGATCTGGCTGAGGGCTGGGCCTGGTTCAGCCTCAGTGTCTGTTTGCACGTCTTGAGATCCAGAGCCCCTCTCTTCCCCTTGAGGTGCTGAGCAGTGCTGAATAGAGCTCAGTAGGCGCAGGCCAGGCCCCAGCACGGCGCGACAAGCTGTGGCTCTTGGGCACAGCCAGGGCCAGGGCACCCTTTGTTCTGGGTTGAAGTCCCAGACCATCAAAGGTGACCACCATTCTTGCCACCCATAACCACACTGCCTCGAGGCCTGCCTGATATTCCCAAGTACTTGGTTAACCTTAGAAAAAGGGGAGAGAGTATTCTTGAGAAGTACCACCAGCAGCATTTTGGCTACCCAAGGGTGTTCAAGATATTGAAGACACCTATTGTAATGAGGGAGAAAACATCTGCCACGCAGAAGATGGTGAGGGTGCCATACTGTGTGTCCTCTCCCAAAAACCTATGGGAGGAGAAAAGGTGAAAGTGTAATTGTTAACTGTCTCCATGAGATGGTTCCCAAAGTAGAGAAATGGCATCAGTGCAGAGCTCACATACCACATTAAACTTCAGGACAGTCCTTTTACAGTAAATCTCCCAGAGAAAACACCACCAAGTGCTGCAGAGCACAGCAAAGGGCAAAAGCCCAAACCAGCCTTTAACATCCACAACACAAAAGGGAGCATGGCACAGAGCAGATAAACGAACGTCGAGTACAGATAGGTCAATATCGTGACAAGCAGCCGTTACACAGATATAACAATTAAAAGTTCCCTCTAACACACTGGGGTCATATCTCTTGTTAATTCCATCCCAGCCAAAAGCAGGACAGCAGGACAGAGACCCCCTGCTGAGTCCTGTCCTTCCCCCCACCCTCCCCGGGCACTAAGGGACACTGGGAACTGGAGGATATGGGGAGATGGGAACCAAAACCTAACTGTGGGGGAAACAGGACCTTCACTCTCTGTCTGCCCCCACTGATGTGTGTCCTGTTAGGTGTCCTTAAACCAGCAGATGGGATCTTTCTGAACAGCGCCTTTAAGGTTAAGTGCCCATCAAATGTGTTTGCCCCTCATTTGCACTGACCTCAAAGGCAGCCCTGACCTCTCCTAAGTCAATATTCCTCAATTATGACAGTGCGCACAGTTCAGCAGTTCTTTTCAACATAACTTCAAAACACAAAGAACATCACAGCATATTTAAAGATGATAAATAAATCAACATTCGGTCACTTCGCTCTCTAATAAGTAACACACAAAGCAGAAGCAGTCAAAATGAAAACCTTCCAGGTGACTGCCTGCTCTTTGGGTAATTTCCAAAGCAAATATTCAAGTCAGTTCCCTGAAATCTTTTCACAGCTGATCCACAACAGATCTCTTATTTATACTTAGTGTCCCGTAAAGATGGAACCGTACCCATAAGCCTTAAAAATGACAGAGAATGTCATGGAAGAATCTGAGTCATTCACAGTACTCGTGAACCACTTGTCAATGTATTTTAATTTCTTTGAAGCCCTGACAGGAGCCTGTGTCATCATGGGAGCAAAACCAGTGACACTTTGGATTCACTGAAACTCAGGCAAACCTCCCACTGACTTCAAAACCTAAACCAGATTTTTACTACCAGCCTTTGGTTCCCAGCTTGTGTCTCATAAAAATAAATTAGCCTCACCCCCTCACAGACAGAGGACTCAAATAGAGCCCTCTTTTACTTTCAGACAAATGACAGGGACTGCTGGATGGTTTTAGAAGGGCAATTGGGAAGCACATCGTGGTAGCTTGAATTACTGTGGCATATGACAATCAGAGGATGTCAGCTGGTGGGTTTGATGGTCATTCCATGAGGTTACTTCTGACCATCAGCTACCCAAAGAGGCAAGTGAATACATGACATGCTGCATCTCCTGACTGAGACCTTTACTGGCCTCCCAGTGCTAGCTCACATCACCAGGAAAAATACTGGTCTTCCTGGGATGCAGAAATCCATAAATATCTGTCCATTTGTCTCTCTCTCCTTCCAGTTGTGTGCATCTACAGGAGGCACAGCAGGCGTGCCAGAGCTTCTTGATCCAAAATACGCCCATCTTCATTAGGAAGATGTCCCTGCTGACAGAGGCACCAGCTATTCCCTCTGCTGTTTGGGCAGTTGCATCCTTGAAGAGAGCAGTGATGGCCGATCCCGTGCGGGTCACAACTGGAAAGAATGGTGCATAGACACCACATTGCTGGAGAAGGTCTTGCTTGGCTTATGCGAGCCAGGCCAGCAGCTTCACCCAGCGGCCCTCCCCACTGAGAGGGGAGAGCTGAACCACTTGTGTACAACCGCACATTGCCCCTGCCCCACACTGGCCAGAGGGTGCTGTGCAGGGCCCCCGGGATGCTGATGTGTGGGCCAGGGGTGCTGTGAAGGAAATCCCCCTGGAAAGCTGGGGAAAGCTGCAGGGCAGGCAGGGGGGAGAGGGGAAGGGAGGCAGTGCCCCTGGGGAGACAGCTCCAGCCCCCAGGCTGCTCTAAGCCCCGCTCCTGCAGGACTCCCCTGCTGCCAGGCTTTCCCGAAGGACAGCAACACCCCGGGTGTCAGGCTGCTCCCCCGGGACTGACCCCACCTCTAGGCTCCAGCCTGTCCCCAGGGCAGCGAGGGAGCCCCAGGCGTGCAGGGTGCCCCAGGACCTGCTTCTCCCCAGTGTCCCCGGCACTGCCCTCCTCTGCGGGCTCTGCCCACTGCCAGGGCTGGAGGGAGCCCCGGCATCCAGGATGCTTTATCCCCCCCCGACTCCCCCCTGTTGGGTACTCTTGTAAAGCACCAAGCTTGCTGAAGGGGCTCCTGGTGCCATGGGCGCTGGGCAAAGAGACCTTATCAGTGATGCTGTGGGGACAAACATCCCTCCTCTTGCCCGGAGGGCTCTGTCCCCACAATTAGCTGCGGGTGGCTGCCCGGGCACAAGGGCCTCCTTCATCGTGTCACTTTGAACAGCCACATCCTGCTCAGTGATGGCAAAAGCCTGGGCCAAGGACGAGGGCATGGAAGGGACACTCTGTGGGGACAAGGGCCAAGAGCTGTGGCCAAGTCCCAGCAAGGGAGAGGGCTGTAGCCAGAGCCTTGTTTGGGACGGGGCCACTGGGACCCACCGTGTGAGGGCAGTTCTGCAGAGTGGGACCCATGCTGTCTGGAGGGCACGGGATTTCCCCGTCTGTTCTGTGCTCTGGGGAGGTCACGGCTGGGAACTGGACCCGTGTGGGGCCACAGTGCAAGGGGAATGGAGTGGGCTGGAGCTGGGCACTGACACCACCTCAGCACTTCCCCCAAGCTCAACCCTCATCTCCGGGGGCCCAGCATTCACCAGTGCTCCCCATTGCCTCCAGGGACGGAAGATGACAGTCACCCAGCTGTCCCCATTGCCCATGCCCCCAGTTGTCCTCCGTAGGGTGTGCAGCTGTCAGGGGCGCACTGCCCTCACCACCCGCTGATGCCTGAGCAGTTCCCTCTGCAGCTGCCCCAGGCGGGAAGCTGGAGTGATGCCGGGGAAGGTGGCTGGATCTGTACCGGAGGCGGTGGTCAATATGTACCAGGGCTGGGCTTGTTGCCAGGGCTGGTGTCTCTGCCAAGCCTGGCTTTGCCCTGGGGGCTCTCGGGGCTGGGAGGGGCAAGGAGGAGTTCGGGCAGGGATAAATCTGCCCCTCACCTTCTCCAGCTTCACCCAGGACTCACCACACCACAGAGGAAGATGAAGGTTGCAGTGCTCAGCATGGCCCTCCTCTTCACCATCCTGCTGTGCACCCCGGACAATGCTGAGGTGAGTCCTCAATGCCACAGGGAGGGGCTCAAGGCTGAGGATGGGGCCTGGCGGCAGGACATCTGCTGTCCTGCAGAATGACATTGTAGTGGTGAGCTTGGTCTCTCCCTTTCCCACACAAGGAGCTCCTCCAGGCTCCCATGCACCTCCAGCCCAAAGCAATGCAGCTTTCTGCCTCCCGCAATTCTGTCTGTTGTCTCCGCTTCCCCTGCAATTAACCTTCTGGTGCCCAGAGCCTGAGTTCCTCAATGAGTGGTCAGACTTGTCCCCTCCCTGGGAGAGTCCACTGCAAACTCCTCTAAGGGCACCTGCCAATTTCCAATCTTGGTGCCCCCACATCTACCCCTTCTGGGCCTCCCCATCCCATCCTTTTGTGACTCTCACACATCACCTCCTTAGATCTCCTCAGTGTCCTTTCTAGAGTCCCCAAATCCTCTTCCTTTTATCATTCCCAATGCCTTGCTTTCAGTCTTTCCCCTCGGTCTTTTGCCTTTCATCGTGTCCACTGTGGTAGTGTCCCCAGATCACCTTCCTTCAAACCCAACTCCCAAACACCATTCCGATCCCCTTGTTTTGGTCCTCAGCAGTCCTCTCCTTCTGCCCCCACCGACCACCTCGCTTGAACTCCTCATATCCCCTCTACTTCAATTCCTTTACCCCTCACTCGCATCCCACACAGTGCTGTCCATTTAACACCTGCAGCCCAGTCCCTTGGGGTCCACTAATTCACCCCAGTTCTCCGTCTTTGGGTCCTCCCCTCCCCCATCCTCTTTGGAGGCCCTGAATTCTCCACACTATCTTTATCTCCATCCCCACCCCTGGGCCTTGTGTGAACAGCTATCCCAGGTGAAACTTGGGAGGAAGGGAGCTGGAAGGAGCAGAAAGGATTTCCCCTCTCAGAGAAGGAGGAAGCTATGGGCCTGGGGGGAGTGGGGAAACCCGTGCCCCACCCACAGCCCCACCAAGGTCCAATCCAGACCACCCCTTTTCTCTCTTTCCCTAGGCACTCTTGGAAGGAAGTGGAAGTCTTAACCTTGATGTAAGTAGTGGGATGGACTGGGGGAACGGGAGGGCAATTTGGTCCTCCCATCCCTTGCTGGGACCGAGGACATTCTAGTGACCAGTGAGGTCTCATGGTCTCTCTACAGGAGAAGGTACTCAAATCCCGAATAGGAAAGAGGTCTGAGGTGGGTACCACAAATTCTACTGGCCCCCAACCCTCCCCTCCTATGACCACAACACTCCAGGGCATCCCAGTATACCCCTGTACACCCCACTGAACCCCAGAAAACACCTCTGCACCCCAGTCTTTTCCCAGGGAGGCCCCCTTCCCCAGGGCTCCCATTGCATTCCCATCCATCCCATTACAACCCAGTACACCCCAGGATACCCCAGAACACACACAGGCACCCAAGTGGGCCCCTTCCCCAGGATCCCCACTGCTTCTCTGCACCAACATACAAACTCATGTACCCCATTCCTTCCCAGAAGCACCTTACCCAAGGACCCCATTGCTTTCCCCTTTCTCCCAGTATACTGCAGTGCTCTCAAGTGTGTCCCTAACTCTCCCTTTCTCCCCAGCCTCCTGTGGCTGAGCTGGCGGTGGACCTTGCGCGCCAGAGACGTGTGGCTGTCGACGTTGATGTCTAGGTGAGCAGCATCAGGGTGTCTCCAGCCCCACAAAGCATGCTGAGCCCCGTGGGATCCCTGAGCCCTCTGAGTTGGGCAGAACTTGGCTAAGGGAGAGGGAAAGAGAGGGGACTGTCCATGATCCATGTCCCAGGGTGACTGGGACAGAGCTGCCCCCATGCCTTTCGTTGCACCCAGTGGGGCTCTACAGACCCAGAGGGTCACCATGCAGGCCAGGCAGGGTCTCTAGTGCCATACACACCCCAAGGATCACCGTGAGGGCTGTGCAGGGTTCTGGGAGATTGAGGGGCATTGCAGGGTAGAGACACACTGGGCGAGGGACTCTGGGTGCCATATGGTCTCAGGAGAGCCAAGTCGAGTCCTGGGTCTGTTGAGGGCTCCAATTCCCAGCTCCTTCCCCAGGGCTCTGCAGAGAGAGACAGTGGCAGACAAGGACATTCTCATGTTCCAGTTGACACT
Source organism: Vanellus vanellus (assembly GCF_965231255.1). Classification (NCBI taxonomy): domain Eukaryota; kingdom Metazoa; phylum Chordata; class Aves; order Charadriiformes; family Charadriidae; genus Vanellus; species Vanellus vanellus. Next base: position 1,063,412 of record NW_028128889.1, read on the forward strand.
GGTGGTCTTGTTTGGGGCTCTGTCTTTCAGGACTGGAACTGGTGGTGACATCCTTGCCCTGTTCCCCTCCAGCAGCATGAGGAGATGATCATCCCTGGATGACCTCACCTGATCCCCTGGGAGCCCTGGGCCATTCCTTTCTAATGATCAATAAACCCCTTCAGCAAAACTACACTCTGCGTGTGTGTGTCCCCGTGTCCATGTCCCCTCTCGCCTGCCAGTGCCCAGACGCCTGGGTCCTCTCTGGCTCTACCACGGCAATGAGCAGAGTGACTGAGGGAGTGTGGACTCCTGGGGTGTCTCTGTAAAGGAGATCCCCATTCCCACCCACCATGTGCCCCCCGAGAAGGGCAGATTAGGGCAAACTGGAGTGGCCCCCCATGAGGCTGGGAGAGGCGAAGGGCAGACGGTGCCAGCCCTCGGGGCAGACGGTGCTTTGGAGGCACAACGGGAAAGTGGTTCTTACCGGGGCTGTAGTGAGCACCAAATGGCACCATTTGGTATTGGGGCAGGAGAGGAGCACGGGGACAGGCAGCCTGGGCCCCTGGGTCTTCTCCCTGCTGTGGGAGGGGGGTGGTTCCCTGTCCCATGGACTCAGCACTCCTGCCTTCACAGGTCATTTCAGAGCCCCGTGATGGGCCCATGTGCCTTCCTCAAGCCCCAGCCCGCATTCTTCTCCTGGGAACCCCCCATCACAGGCCAGGAAGGCAGGTCATGGGAATCAGATGCTGGAGAAGTGCTGGGTCCTGCACTTAGGTCACAACAACCCCATGCAACGCTACAGTTCTTGCAAAGTGTGGTTGGAAAGCTGCCTGGCTGAAAAGGACTTGGGGGTATTGGTGTACAGCCGGCTGTGTATGAGCCAGCAACGTGCTCAGGTAGCCAAGAAGGCCAACAGCATCCGGGCTTGTATCATAAATAGTGTGGCCAGCAGCACTGGGGAAGTGATTGTTCCCCTGTTCTTGGCACTGCTGAGGCCTCACCTTGAGTACTGTGTTCATTTTTTGGCCCCTCACTACAGGAGGGACATTGACGCACTGGAGCGTGTCTAGAGAAGGGCAAGGAAGCTTGTGAGTGGTCTAGGAAACAAGTCTTAGGAGAGGCGGCTGAGGGACCTGGGGTTTTTTTAGTCTGGTGTTGTGGTTTTGGCTGGACTTCCACCAAAATAAATGACAGATGCTCTCCTTTAACTTCTCTCCCAAGGGAGAGAAGAATGAGAGAGAGAGAAACTGATGCTTTGAAAAAGAAACTAAACTATTCTAACAAAATATTAATAATCAATTAATTGGAAGAAAATTTGATCCTAGTAATAAGAAAACAATGGAATATATTCAGTATATAGAACCCGTATAGAGCACACAGTATGACAATCACATCACTGGCAAGCACTGGGAAAGTTCCAGACTGGACTCAGCAATGGATGGGAACTGGAGTGCAGATCTAGATTCAGGATCGCACAGACAGGGATCAAAGGCAAATGAAAACACAGAGTCCTCCTTGGACACAGGCTATTGAAGGAGGAGCACTGACCCTTTGATCCCTCAGCTTTTACTCTGAGCATGAGGCAGATGGGATGGAATACCCCGTTGGTCAGTTTGGGGTCACCTGTCCTGTCCGCTCCTCCCCGCAGGTGGGACCCCTTTACACTCTTCTGCTTCCGACCCTCCAATGGGGCAAATACCAAAGTGAGCCGCCCTTGGGTGTTATAGCAATAAGTATAAGCAGGAGCCTCTCTGCATACCATGCCCGGGCATCAGCTATAGACACAGGTCTCATCCCTCTGAGGGTGAACAGTGTCTGCACAATGTGCTGTTAATTTCAGTAGTTAGAAGAGGCTCAGCTCAAAAGTGAAGTTCCTGAACAGAAAAGTGATTCTGCTTCACCTCAAACCAGGGCAACACTTTTAAGATTCAGCTGGACAGGGTGCTGGGCCATCTAATTGACACTGTGCTTTTGCCAAGAAAGGTTGGACCAGATGACCCTTGAGGTCCCTTCCAACCTGCTATTCTAGGATTCTAAGATTTTTTTCAGTGCTGTTCAGTGACAGGACCAGCAGCAATGGGCATGAGCTGAAACACAGCTCTGAACATCCGGAAAAGTATTTGAACTGAGGGGTGGCACAGGTTTCCCAGAGAGCTTGTGGAGTCTCCATCCTTGATAATATTCAAAAGGTATCTGGACATGATCCTGGACAACTGGCTCTAGGTGGCCCTGCCGTAGAAAAGGTGTTGACCAGATGACATTTAGTAGTCTCTTCCACCCTCAACCATTCAGCAATTCTGTGAAAAGGTAAGTGATCCTTGATCTGACCTTTGCCTCTAGTCTCAGGGGTCTGGGATTACTGAAGGCTCATCTAAGAAGCAAAGAGTGAGGTTAAAAGGGCATCAAATCCCTCAGCCTTGACGATGTCCTGTGTCACCAGGACTCCCGCCCCATTCAGCTGTGGTCTCATGTTTTCCCAAGCCTTCCCTTTGCCATTGACATAGTTTTAGCGTCCTTTCTTGTTGCCCTTCATATCCCTTCCCAGATGAAACTGGAGCATGTTCCCCATGGGGGCATGGCTGTGATCATCTGAAGAAAGCCTTAATCTTCCTCAATCATCTTCTGTAATGTTCCTGATTCCTTTGAGAAGACACCCACTACCTCACCCATGTGTCTCTGCCCACTAACTCATTTGTTCCCAGCTGACTCATCATCTCTCCCCAGGCACAGATCCAGACATTCCCGCTGCTCTCTCCCATGACCTGTTAGGAATAGGTCCAGAGGAGGCCACGAAGATGATGAGAGGGCTGGAGCACCTGTCCTTTGAAAACAGGCTGAGAGAGTTAGGAGAAAGCTGGAGAGGGACTTTTTACAAGGGCATGTAGTGATAGGACGAGGGGGAATGGCTTCAAACTGGAAAAGGTGAGATTTGGAATAAATATTAAGAAGAAAATTTTCACATTGAGGGTGGTGAGGCACTGGAACAAATTTCTCAGGGAAGTTTTGGAGGCCCCATCCCTGGAGGTTCTCAAGGTTGGACAGGGTTTTGAGCTTCCTGCTCTAGTGGGAGGTGTCCCTGCCCATGGCAGGGATATTGGAACTACATGATCTTTGACAAAGTCCTCAGAAGAGGTTTTCAGGATTCTGTAGACAAAGTGAATTGAAGGATCTTGGGGTGAATTCAAGGTTGACTCTGTTGTGAGCAGCAGGCTGATCTAGAGACATCCCAAACTTCCTCCCAACTTGAACAGTTCTGTGATAAACCTGTCATCTCTGATAATGGCTACTGTGGTTCCTGCAGCCATTAATTCCTCATCTGCATGTGGGTTAGCACCAAGCATGGTAGCCCCAGAGCCAGACCGTCACAGTGGTGTCCTGTTGCCACCAGGGCCTGAACCATCGTCAGCTCAGTGTTTCACTGTGGGTGACTGCTTGTTCAGACAGAACAGGCTGTCCCTACAGCCTGCAACAGCTGTGCATTGCAACAGGGTGACAAATGAGAGCGACACAGAACGTGATGGCATGAGGGGGATGATATTCCAACATCCCTGAAGTCCCTTGCTTGTAAATCCAGTGGGATTGGAAGAGCCCTAAATGTCTCAGGCATGCATTGGTAAGGTTGACCTTGTCAGTAGGAGAGGCTGAAAGAGCTGAAGTTGTTCAATTGTGAGATTAGGGGGCTTTAACAAGAACGTAAAATTACTACCTCCTACCACTACCAGGAGGTCACCAAGGAGGCAGATCCAGGTTCTTCCCTGTTGTGTGTGAGGAAACACTGTTTACCCATGAAGAGAGTGAAGCACTGGAGCAGGTTGGCCAGTGACGTTGTGCTGTGTCATTCCTTGGAAGGTTTTAAAGCCAACATGAATAAATCCCTGAGCAACCTGGTGTAATCTAATAGCTGCACTTGCTGTGAGATGGACATTGGCCTTGAGAGCTTCTGCGATCCCTTCAACATGAGTGACTGCACATTTCCTTCCACCACAGGTCTTCTCTTCACCATGGTAGGGAAAGTACTCAGACTCTCCAAGACCCTGGAAGTAAGGCAGACATAGGTTTGGTCAGGTCATCTGGGACATTCTTGTCTCAAACAAGTACATGCTGCTCAAATCCAGAGCTTCTTGGAAGGTACCCCCAAAACAGCCTTGATCTAGTCCTTAGCTTCACCTGCCATTTCCTTTCTCCTTCTTTTCTTCCCTTTGATCCTTCTTGTACTTTCCAGTACAAACAGCCCACCTCTGTTTGCTCTTTCCTCACTGGCCCTGGCTTTGCTTGCTTTGCAGCTGTTTCTGAGATGGTCACTATGGATAATCCTAAATTGGAAAGAAGTTGCACTAAAGTAGCACCACCTGTTTGTATCTGTAGTGCCCTGCAACTCCCTGTGTTGTTATCTTGTGAGGAACACCACCATCAGGGTGACCAACTGCACATTAAAGTTGGCAGCTGACAAAAGGGAGCTTCAGTCCAGTGGGGGCTTGAGAAACTCTGGAATTTGGGCAACAGAAAACCTTTGAAATTTTACACAGATAAGAGGCCAGTGGTGCATCAGGGGGAAGATTAATACAGTAGAGGAGGGCATCCTGGGACCTGCCTGGCTGAGTAGACACCCTGAGGAGAAGGGCCTGGGCACCACCAGGGGTTCCATAGGAGCCGGCAGGGCATGCTCACCATGAACAGGGCCAGGTGTATGTGGAGCTGCCTTGGGAGGAGTGTGGGTCACCCACAGCAAAGGAGCTGTCATCCTGCTCCGCTGAAACCTTGTGTGGCCACCTCTGGACTATTGTGCCCCTCTTTGGGAATTCCTGTTCTAGACAAGTGGGGAGGAATGGAGAGTGTCCAGAGGAGGTCTGCCAATACAGGATTCATGGCCTCAAGCACCTGCCCCGTTCGCGGAGGCTGAGGGACCCGAGCTGCTTCAGCCTGGAAGTAGAGGCTCAGAGCATCACCGTCACAACCCGTAACTGCTTGAAGAGGGTTTTCAGAGATGGTGGAGCTTTTCTTCGAGGTGGTCAAAAAGCAGGAGAGAGGAAGAATGCCACAAAGTGTGGCTTGGGAGGTTGAGACTAGAAAAGAAGAGAAGGAAATGTACTGCAAGGGCAGTGCTGTGGAACAATCAGGCAGCCAGAGTGGGGCAGGACCAAGCCATGGCTTTCTCTTTCAAGGAACAGCCAGAGAGGATGAAGATATATCAGTAATTGAGATTCTGAGATGAAAATGAAAGACAATTGAGAGCCTTCAAAGAAAGAAGGGGGCACTGAAAGCCCCCACCAGACATGATCTCTTCTTCACCATGGCTATGGCTACTGTCTCTGCCACCAAATCCTACCAGAAGGTACCTTAACCTTATTCAGTAAGGCCTCATTACCTCCTTGCCCCACCCAGAAGTCTCACGCCATACTCCTGCCCTCAGCATTGCACATCCCCACACCACACTGCCCCAGGAAGAGCCCTGAGCATGGGGTGAGGGACGAGATCTCCTTTCCCAGGGGCTGCAGGTCCGAGCGTGGCCCTTTGGCTCAATGTAACACGTTCAGGTTTCCTTATCATCAGAGCCACCTTTAATTGTCCTTTCCCTATCTGTCGTTATTGACTCCAGTGTTGTGCTCCAACGAGCCCCTGGGGAGGCTTTGTTGGTAATGGTCCTCAGTGGGACCCATTAACACTCCAAGAAAGTGTTGGTTTTGCAGATGACATCGAAGTTCTGTTTCTTGAGAAGTTTCTTGTACTTCATCTCAGTGTCTGAGGTTCATGGACTCCATGCCAAACCCACCAGGGGGGTCATTAAAATGCCTTGGGCTGGTGCTCTGCTGCTGAGCTGGGCCGGGCTCTTGGGACAGAGGGAGCACTTGTTGAGTTAATGCTGCTGTAGAGAGACAGCTCTGCCCAGGAGCAGCTCCTCTGCAAAGCGCAGCAGGGCTGAGGGAACAGCTTCAGGCACGACGATGAGATGAGCGATGCAGAGAGAGCTTAAAGGCAGTTGGGAGTGGGAGGACAGCTGAGAGCTCACTGTGGGAGAAAGATTCACAGCCCTCTGCACGGTAAGTCTCGGGCTGCAGGGCACTGACACCGCAGTGTAGAGGAGGATAAGGGTGTTCTTCAGAGCAGGGTTTCCCTGCAGCACCGTCAGAGGAGCAGGACTGTGTTTGTCCAATGGATGACTGCAGGGGTGTGCAGGTGGGTGTGCAGCCAGGGGTGCCCAGGACTGTCCATCAGAGATGGGTCCCTGTGCCCCGGGGGGCTGTGTGCCTGCCCAGTGAGCTTCTGCCCTCAAGGATGTGGCATCCAGGGCAGCAGCTGCCTCATCTGTGGCCAGAGCTGGGGCAGAAGAGACTCTCCTGAGCGCCCCTCTGTCCCTCCCCAGCCTTGCCTGCCTTGGCAGAACCATTGGGCCATTTCTTTGTGCTTCTCCACCCATTCCTGCTGTTGCTCTTGTTCTCAGGTTCTCTGGGATGGGGCTGCAGCAGCAGCTCAGTGACTGACCCTGCAGGTCCTGCCATGCTGATGTGTCCATGGTGCCCCAGCCCCCTTCTCACCTGTGGGTCTCTCGGTAATGCAGTCCATGGGGTGGGGACAAAGCTGACATTTTGCTAAGGACACCCCATCTTCTGGGTGTCCAAAAGCTCACAGCTCTTCACTGGGGAGGGGAGGTTGAAGATCTACACTTTGAAACCTGGATTCCTCTGTTCTCTCTGTGGTCATCCTCCAGAGCAGAGAGGTGCAAGAAAAAGCAACTGAGCTTTTCTTCAGCTTTCTACAGCTGAGCTGAGCTGAGATGAGATGGAGAGATGGTCTGTCCATCTGTCCAAGACAGATGAATAGACCAGCTCGCCCCCTTCTGCGCTAAGGCTCTGTCCTATTGCCTCCCAGGACTCGCAAAATAGCGCTTGTAGTGTAATAAATATGCCAGGGATTTTTGTCTTCAGAAATGACTCCTCCGGTGGGACAGGGGTAACAGGAGCAAAATAAACAAAAAAATCCAACCCACATCTGTGTTCTGCCACCAGGGGAACTGGGAGTGACAATGGTCAAAAGCTCTTTTATATCAGCGATAGGTTCAAGCTGCGATCACTCCTGGTTCCTGTCTGCCCATTGCTGCACAGCACGACTGACTCCTCTGGAGCCCACAGCAGAGTCCCCTTCTCCCCACTGCACCCTCAGCCCACACAAACCAGGATCACGCCAGGATCTGCACAAACGTCTTCCTGGAAGGACAGAGTTCACTTGAGGGACATTACTGTGATGTGGAACAGGTTCTGCTCAGAGGTGTCTGTCCTAACTCCTCACTGACTTTTCCTCCTTCAACAGGCCCCTCTGTTCAGGGGGAACAAATGTCCAACAGCAGCTCCATCACCCAGTTCCTCCTGCTGGCATTCGCAGACACACGGGAGCTGCAGCTCTTGCACTTCTGGCTCTTCCTGGGCATCTACCTGGCTGCCCTCCTGGGCAACGGCCTCATCATCACTGCCATCGCCTGCGACCACCGCCTCCACACCCCCATGTACTTCTTCCTCCTCAACCTCTCCCTCCTCGACCTGGGCTCCATCTCCACCACTCTCCCCAAAGCCATGGCCAATTCCCTCTGGGACACCAGGGCCATCTCCTACATGGGATGTGCTGCACAAATCTTTCTGTGTACATTCTTGATCTCAGCAGAGTTTTATCTTCTCACCATTATGGCCTACGACCGCTACGTTGCCATCTGCAAACCCCTGCACTATGGGACCCTCCTGGGCAGCAGAGCTTCTGTAAACCTTGCAGCAGCTGCCTGGGGCAGTGGCTTTCTCTATGCTCTTATGCACACTGCCAACACATTTTCCATACCACTCTGCCATGGCAATGCCTTGGACCAGTTCTTCTGTGAAATCCCCCAGATCCTCAAGCTCTCCTGCACAGACATAGTCTATCTCAGGAAATCTGGGCTTCTTGTACTTAGTGCCTGTTTATTCTCTGTGTGCTTTGTTTTCATTGTGCTCTCCTATGTGCATATCTTCCGGACCGTGCTGAGGATTCCCTCGGAGCAGGGACGGCACAAAGCCTTTTCCACCTGCCTCCCTCACCTGGCCGTGGTCTCCCTCTTTATCAGCACTTCATTTTTTGCTTACCTGAAGCCCCCCTCCATCTCCTCCCCATCGCTGGATCTGGTAATGGCTGTTGTGTACTCGGTGGTTCCTCCAGCAGTGAACCCCCTCATCTACAGTATGAGGAACCAGGAGCTCAAGGATGCCCTGAGGAAACTGAGCCAATGGATCTTTCACCATCTACAGTGCTTTTGTGGCACCACAACTTGAAGAATGTTTCATCTCTTGCCTCCTTATTAGCATCTTTGCAATAAAAGGGGATCTCCTGAGTGTGGTGTCATAAGACTGGGCTCTCCATGACAAAGTTGCGTCTCAGAACAAACTCAGGGAAGTGGAATTTCCACCTCTTTCTTCTCCCTGTCTTTCAGGGAATAAATTCATGGTATCACTGGGGTCTGTTAGATACCAAGCACTTAGCTGAAGACTGTCTTCTCTGTGGATCAGCGTAGTAGAAATAGTAAAACGGTGCCTAGTCACCCTCCTCAGGCTGTCACAGGTATGGTGGGGCTGATGGCAGATGTCAGTCCATGTGGAAAGGAATCTGGAGTGGTCAGGGGAGGATGGGGACACTCCATGTCCTCTGCGGTGGGAAGGGAATGGAGACTGAGAAGATGAAACACCCTTCAAGAATAAGTCCCTCCAAGAGAAAGCACCAAACCAGGTACCCACAAACCAGGACTCTGAGGTGCTGTGGGAGGCAGTGAGGATGCAGCGGGCCCAGGGAAGGGAGACTGGAGAGGTGGGGGAGCTGCCTGAGGAGCCCCAGGACTCTGGTGCTGTGCTGGGGAGCAGGGCAGGCGGGGAGGCCGAGCGGGGCAGAGGCAGTGTGGGCAGGGGATGCCCCGCAGCTGAATGCAGGAGAGCCCGAGAGTGAGCGGGCTCTGCTGGCACTTGGGGCCAGCTCCAGCCCTGGGCTGGTGGGGAGGCTGAGAGCCCGCTCTGCCCGCCAGCAGCTGCTGTGGCCTTCCGAGGGGCTGGGGCTGTGGGGGGAGTGCCCAGAACCCCGCAGTACCCTGTGGCCAGCGCTGCTGTGGGGCCAGCCCAGACTGGGCTGCTCTGCTGGGCTGGGGAGAGGGCAGGGGAGGTGGGGCAGAGCCAGGGAGGCTCTGGATTAGTGTTGATTGAGCCCAGGAGAGAGCAGTTCTTCCAGTGTCTGGGCCACATAATAATACACTGGACCAGAACGATACATAATGGTCTAACACAAAAGGTAGAAAAGGTGGAGAGCAACGGACCAGAACACAGTAGTCTGCCCGGTCCCCATGGTCCTGCCGTATGAAGATAATAACGATGATCGGTCACTCCTGACAACATAGCATGGTTACATGGACCATCTTTTAATAATAAACAATCCCAACTTATATGATGGGACACCACTGCGTTACTGGGGACAGAATCGGGAGTACAGAATAGCATAGATGCTGAGGTCTTAGTGAACAGACTAACTGCTACTACCGATGACCTGAGCAAATTGGAACGCCCACTACAGTCATCTTTATCAGCCTTGGGAGCAAGTCAGTGTCTCCGATCAGACATTTTACCTTATTGGGAAGAAAATGAAAAAAATGATCATCAGTTAATTGCAAAAGCCCTCAGAGCAACCCAAGGTAACACCTCTCTTGCCTTGAGTTGTATACGAGCACACTTGTGGATACAGCCTATGGTAGCAGCCATTCTTGGAGAAAGAGAAGGAGGAACCCTACCACTGAAACTTGTAAATTGATTTGGGACAATGCCTCAGAATTTGAAAAACAGTTTCAATCATGCTGGCAACTCTGCAACTTCACTTATCACATGGAAAGTGATAAGATTGTTGCCTTCATCCTCACAATACGCAATGCTTCAGTGTACACTATATACCCAATCACTGCGTTAGGACTAAATCACAATGGAACTGTCCTCTATCCCTTAGAGCACAGAGTGTGGGCCTATCAAAGGGAGGAAAGTTGCAAACAGTTGATGTCAACACATGCATTATGAGAGAGCAACAAGGTTTCATTTGCAAAACTAACACTCTTGAAGCTGAAGACATCTGTTAAGATACAGAACAAAACATCTGCCACTTTGAAATCCACCCAAATGAGATTCCTGAATCTGTCATCAGACATTGGAAAAGGATGTGTCTGTATTGTGTGAATCTTTATTGATAGCTGATCTTGCTTCCAACAAAACCAATCAGCTCAACTTATGTGTATGCATCTTGTCCATGATTGTTGGTTGGAATTTACTTTATCTGTACCAATAACTATTCATGATGATTTGTCTTTTGATTACATGATATATCATGAGCTACAGCCCACACCTATCAGAATGAGTCTAAGTATAATCAAACAGCTCCTTCACCACCCTGATTTAATCAATCTTCTACAACAAGCATGAGAGACTGGACAAAGTCTCTTATCACAGTCCAGTGAGATGTTAAATGAATACATCAATCTTAAAAAGGAGTGTTAAAAAGTGGAGGTTGATATCCAGAACACCGATGGTGGGAAATCCTGTTTGGATGGTCTCTAACAGCAACTGGAATACCAAACCCGGTGTTACAGCCTATCGTGATCTTACTGACTGCTGTTATATTATGCTTGCTGTTAAATATTGTCTTATACATTGCAGTTTGGAGGATGGCTAAACAAACTGCATTCCTGCAAAAATATCCCTGTGTATATAATGTGACTTAATAACATGTAACAAAATGCTGAGGAACTAACCAAACACAAAATCTCCCTCAAATTATACTTGGACTGAGGCATTCCATGTTTAGAGGCATAGAGACAAAAGGCAACAAAACAGCAGCTCTACAGACCAGATAAATTAACGTTAGTCACGGGTAGATTGTGATGGGGAACCCCCCTTCTCCCAGGCCACTCGGTACTTGCCGAGATTTCCTCCCCACCTGAGCCACAAAATAACACACTGGACCAGAACAATACATAATGGTGTACCATGAAAGATAGAAAAGGTAGAACACAACAGACCAGAACACAATAGTGTGCCTGATCCCTACGGTCCTACACTTTGGAGATAATAAGTACAACCCATCACTACTCACAACATATGGGTCGTGGCCACAAAGAAAGGGAATACCAGGACCCCAAGTCCTTGCAACTTCTGGGCTTGCGTACTTTCTGGTTGCATTATCTGAGCTGGTTCAGAGTGGAAAAGTACATGATGAAAGTCAATTACCTCAGATCCTATAAGTAGCAATTATCTTAAAGACCATTTGAACTCTTCTGGATCGCAGTGGGCTGTGGCCAGGATCTCCCCTGAGTGGGGACACCGCTCAGGCTGACACCTCGAGGACTAGAAGGCCAGGGTGAGAGAATCCCTCTTGAGCCTCAACTACTGCCCCTTGAGGAACACCAATGCATTGTGAGTATTTATCCTAAACTCGGGAAAGGGAAATTGTGACTATAGGCTAGCCTCTCTCCCACCCACCCCTCCACCTATGTGTTTGTGATATACACATTAGCTTTATGGAGGTGGATATTCTGCTGTTTGTCCATGTACGCATAGGAGTTAAAAGCAGTACCTGTTGGCTCGTTAGAGCCATTATAAAAGTATTAGCATTATAGCTAATATGCTATTATGAAATTCCTGATTCCAGGAATCAAAGACCACTGTCTGGGGTGGGGGGGGTGTGTGCATGTGTACTTATATGCTTTTCTCATGTATTATGTATTAACTTGAGACGTGTGCTCTTGCCCATATGTATATGTATTGATTTGGAATACTCTATAGTACGTTAGTGTGAATCTTCCCATCTTCGAATCTGTAGCTAAGTCGCTGTTCAATTATTTTGTTAAATCACTTTGCAAACCTCTAAATTGGTTAATGATTAAGTGCTGCTAAAATTCCATCTCTTGATCTACCTTAAATCACTAATAAATTTTTAATCACTGTACATCATAACTGTGTCAAATATTTCCCTCTGCTCTAACAAACCCATGGGGAGGCTTGCTCTGGAAGGGCCCTCCGTGGGGCCAATTAATGCTCCAACACACTTTGGCGTTTGCTGCTGACTTTAACTCCTGGACAGGTTGTTCACTCTCAGTATCTGAGGTTCACGGGCTCAGCTCCAAATACACCATGGGGCTCGTTAAAGTGCAGAAAGCCCAAACGAGCAACATCTCTTCTGTAATTTTCTGCAGGGCTTCCAGACTTGTACAGCTAGTTGGAGAGGTCTCAGGAGTCTGCTTACAGTGGAAGATTTCAATGAGAACTGAAAAAAAAAATTGGTTTTAATTTTGAAGCATATTTTATTTTATGTTTTCAGTGTACAGAAGTGCTGGCAGCTTTCTCCAACTGATACTGAAGCAGAGGGTGTCCTGAGCAGATCTGCAGAGGCAGCAACAGCTGTCCCCTCGGGGTCCCCCACTGTATGTACAACTTTCCTCCCCACCTCCCCAACCCCACCACTTCTCTCGGGGGCCGCCTGGGACTTGCATTCTTTTCCTACATCACATTTCTGCACTGAACTCTGTAGATCACTGTTACAGCTTCTTTGTACCAATTCCCACCTGATTTAACCTGAGAGTTGTCTGTAAATAGATACAGGTTTGTAATTAATATTGAACAACCACAAGTAAAATACAATTATTAATTATTAATCAATAAATTATAATTGATTTTTATCAAGTATATGATAAACCAATATTTCTTATTAAATTAATAAATTAATAAAAAGAAGCAACACGCTCCTCAACTGCATGCCAGGTCCAAACCTCCAATAAGGTCCAGTTTCCTCAAGCAATGACCGTACATGACACACTTTAGACAAGAGAAGAGGAAATGATTAATATATACACAGTTTGCAAGTTGGTTTAAGAGTTAATTCAGCAGACTACCAGAACACAGGAGAGCTTTAAGCTCCTTGAAGGGGAAAGCAGCAACTCCCTGAAGGTCACAGCGGTGAGAGGTGACTGAAGAAACAATGTGGAAGGAGAGGACAAAAATCCTCACGACTGAGGAAAGAAGACATGGCCAAAAAATACTGAACATATATTAAAATTCTCCATTTGACATGACTCGGGGAAAATTTATTAGTTTTAGTAGAAGTATTCTATCACTTCAGCGAGTGACAAAGTGCTCACAGCTTTTTAAACGTTGACAAAATTTCTCAGGTTCTCAGGCAGAGCTCAGCATCCATTCTTGGCCAAATTCCCAGCCCAGAGCCTTGTCACCAACTCATGTCTCTCGCGATCTCCCTGCCCATCTTCCTGTGGTCACATCTACCTGGCTGCCTCTGCCTCCTGATCCCATGCCCACCTCTAGCAAATGAAGTTGGGGTGTTGTGGGCAACATTTTACAGTCAAATGAAAAATCACTTGCCGATGTGGAAATCAATACTGAGTCACGACTGAGAAAGAAAAGAATCTGTGTTCCATCATGTGCTTGTTAACATCATCAGACTTTGCAAAACTCTTCCTCAAAGACAGACTCTCCTAAAAATCCCTCTGCAACCGTACAGAAATTGAGATGCAAGAATAAACTCATTACAGTTGCTGCACACTAACAAGCTCCCAGGGGAAAGTCACAGGGAGTGGAGGGCCATGGCAGGAATAAAGAGGCTTGGAGGTTTAGCAGGGTCTGCTGAGGCTGTGGGTGATGAAGCTGTTTCAGGGAATTGAAGCGGGCTTCCCTGGGGGCTGATTGGAGCAGAAACTCAGAGGCAGCGATTTCGGGATGACAAAGAAAGGAGGCAGAGATGTCCTGTGTCATGTAGCCCCTTGGATGTGCCCTGTCAAGCCGAGGTGCCCAGTGCTGATCCCCAGCCCATTGAAATGGTGATGCTTTTGGTCACCAGGAGCTGATGTTTCCTTCTGGTCACCACGAGGGCAGAAGCACGCAGAGTGCCTACACCCCCTTGCCTCTCAGACCTGGCACTGCCCAGCTCACCCCAAACCTTTGCCTCTACCCTAACCCAAACACCTAACCTGGAGCTCTCATCTTTAGCCCTTCCCTGAACACTAATGCCAAAGATGAAACCCTCATCAAGTGCCTCAAGCCTAAACCCTAACCCAACTCCCTCATCCTGTCCCTCAACCTCCCTTCCTCTTCAACCCCTCTCGTAAGCCTCACTCATGTTTCCCAGGAGGTAGAAGGAGGAGAGGGATTGTGAGGTTTTGGAGGGAAAGGCCAGGGAGATGAGCTGAGAGGTTAGGGGCAGGCAAGAGGAAGATGAAGGCAAAAGCGTCCTTTCTGGAGAGTAGGTTGGGATGTCATTTCTGCTGGAGGAAGCTGGCTGCTGAGAAGCAGCATTGTGAGGTGCTCCATAAGCCTGAGCGTTTCAACAAAGAGAGAAGGGAATGTGGGGAAGGTCAAAGGAGAGGTGTGTGCGAGGGACAGCACTTAGTTGCTGTCTGTGAGGTCCCTACTCATGCCATGCTAGCCTTAACCCTGGCCCTCACCTCCAGCCCTAACCCCACCCCCTAACCCACAAAGCTGACCAGTACTCACATCAATTCCAAGAAGACTTAAGATGAATCCCAAACCCTCACCCTGAGCCTCACCCTGATCCCCAACCCTAAAAGGGAAGCTCCTACCCCTCGCCCTACCCTGAGCATGAAGTAGAAACTCTCAGCAGAATTTCAGGTTTGCCTGAATGCAAACTGCTAACAGAAACCCCAACCCCCTAAGCCCCAGCACCCTCCCTGAGGTGGGATTCTGAGCAGGAAAGCTTGAGGGTCTCGGGGAAATTCACAGAAGAACTGGTCCAGGGCATTGCCTTGGTGGACTGGTAGGGAAAATGTATTAGCGTTGTGCAGCAGAGCATGGAACAAACTGCAACATTAATCTGCTGTTGTCATTTTGACACAAGTCCTGCTGCTCATCAGGGTCTCACAGGACAAGGGTTTGCAGATGGCAACCTAGCGGTCGTAGGCCATGTGTTGTGGTTTCACCCCAGTCAGATAATAGGACCAGGCAGCCTCTCTCTCAGCCCTGCTTTCCACCCCAGAAAGATAGAGACAAGAGGGAGAAAAAGATGAGAAAGGAAAAAAAAAACAAACTCTTGTGGGTTGAGATAAAGACAGTTTAATAGAACAATAAGGAAAAGGAAAATAACACTAATAATAACAAGAATGGTAAAAGAATATACAATACACAAGTCCCTCTCACTATCTGGTAAATTGGTTCCCAGCCCGACCCAAGCACAGATCACAGATTCTTCAGGCCAGCAAGCCTCCATTTACATACTGAGCATGACATCATCATGTTATGTCTGTGCTCCTTCTCAGCTTCTGTGGGAAGCTGGAAAAAGTCCTTGACCAGTATAGACTTCACTTAGCAACAGCTAAACCAATACTCATCGTTGACATTCCTTTCATACCCAATCTGAAAACACAGCAATGATTAGAAAGAAAATTAACTCTCTCTCAGCTGAAACCAGGACACCGTGACAGTGAGAAGAGGGCACTAAGCTCACACCAAGGAGACAAAGAGAAAGGCCTGTGCAGCACATCCCGTGTGGGAGATGGCCCTGGTGTCCCAGAGGGAACTGCCCATGGATTTGGGGAGAGTGGTAGAGATGGTGCCAAGGACCAGCAGGGAGAGGCTGAGGAGGAAGGAGTACATGGGGTGTGGAGGCGGTGGTCTCAGGCTATGGCTGTGATGATGAGGGGGAAGGGAATACTGCTTTAGCCCGAGGGCTTCCAGCTTGGGATGAGACGCCTGCATTCCCTCAGCTGAATCGCTGCCCTGCACAGGGGAAGCCAACCCCTCCCTGTCCCACCCTGTGTGTCCTTTTATTTAGGGCAGTAATGGCATTTCCAGAGGGGAACATTTACAGCCTTTGCAGGCAACCACACTCTGCTGTGACAAACCATGCTGCTGGAGTCAGTCTCTCTCTGCTCTTTAGAGAGGGACAATTGGTGATTCCTTCTGCTGACTGCAAAGGACATTCCCCAGGGGTGACCTGGAGCACCAGGGGAATCTCCAGGGAGCTGGGGCGGAGACAGTGACCCCTTGGGCTGGGTCTCTTCTCCTGAGCTGATCCAGGCTCCTAGGACAGGGGGAGCTGGTCGCAACCGGGCAGGGCTGCGGTGAGACAGCTCTGCCCAGGAGCAGCTCCTCTGCAAAGCCCATCAGGGCCGGGGGCACTGCCTGCAGGTGACAAGGGGAAAGGAGAGAACTCGATTTCAACAGCTCTCTGAAGCGGGAAGACAGCTTAAATCTCACTGCAGGAGAAATCCCCCAACAGCCCTTAACATGGTAAGTCTCTGGCTGCAGGGCAAGGCAGAGGAGAACCCTGGAGGGCTCCTCTAGAGCTGGCACAGCTCATGGCTGGGAGGATGTG
Organism: Vanellus vanellus; assembly: GCF_965231255.1. Taxonomy (NCBI): domain Eukaryota; kingdom Metazoa; phylum Chordata; class Aves; order Charadriiformes; family Charadriidae; genus Vanellus; species Vanellus vanellus. The sequence goes on from NW_028128889.1 coordinate 1,079,765, forward strand.
TCTCAGTGTTTCTGCCGGCTTCTCTAGCGCAGAGGAGGAGGACATTTTGTGGATCTGTTATTAGCTGCCAAAATTGCCAGAAGGACAGGGCATGCCACCTCCCTTCTGCCAAGGATGGCTGCTGGGGTGGGAAGCCATGGGGTGCACCCCAGGGTGCCCCGGGCTGTCCTTCAGAGCTGTGTCCCTCCACCCCTGGGAGCTGTATGCCGCGTCAGGGACTCTGCTGCTGCCGGGCTCAGCACTCAGCCTGCCCAGGGAGCTCCCCACGGCGCTGCAGGGAGAAGCTCTGGGTAGACGGAGAGACCCACGGCAGGGCAGGGTCCTTCTGCCATTCAAGGGGGTGATGGGTGGATCAGGGCTGCTCTTAGCCCCTGCTCACAACCGAGACTTCTCTGGAGGGGACTTTACATGAGTATGACCAGGGCAGCCTTGTCCTGCTCAAGCCTGTTCTTTCTTGAAGCTGTGCTTGGAGTTTTCGCTGGTTTGTCTGCATGGGAATGAAGATAAGGCTGGCTGGCTTAGAAAAGGGCTGGGGCTCCTAAGCCACCACTCTGAGGTTTACGAGGAACCTCAGCAAGTGCCTTCAGCACCCATCAGTCTGCACATAGCACCAGCATCCCCTTTCCAGCTCCCTCAGGCTTTGTGACATGCTGGTTGGCTCCTGCTACCGTGGAGATGCCCATGGGCAGTGCCCCTCCTTTGGGAGGTGTCTGCAAAGCAGAGCTGAGCCCGCAAAGGGTGGGATGAGGTCTGTGAGTGATGAGAGGGCACAGAGGGTGGGACAGAGAAGCAGCTCCCAGCAGGGACAGGTTTAGGAAAGAGAGACGTAGGGAGGGAGAGAGAGGGTGGTGCTACCAGAAATGCCGAGGGAGGGGGGATTCGGGCACCTTCCTGCCATCCCCAGCAGGGCAGAAGCCTTCCCCAGAGCAAAGCCTCTTTCTCCTCTCCCACCCAGCAGAGCCTCTGCCCTCCAGGCTGTGGCCTTTCTGCCTGAGTGGCCTCCTCAGCAGCCCCACCCCTGGGGAGGAGAAATTCCTGAGTGACCATCTGCCTGTCCCTGTCCTGCCTGCCTTGGCAGGGACATTGAGGCATTTATCCATGTTTCCCCGGCTCTCTGTGCTGCCTTTTCCCACCAAGACTGCAGGCTCTGAGCGCTGCCATGGGAGGGGCTGTAAATGTTCTGAATTTCTCCCTGGCCTCAGGTCACCCCACCTTTAGGACATTCCTCTCTTTTCATGCTGGGCTGCAGGCTGCCCTCCACAAGGGCACTGCTCTGCCGTAGCATCTCTGTGTCATCCGGGAGCCCCATGGAGAAGACACCTTGGTGTTAAGGCCATTGAAATGCTGATGAAAGGTGTGTGTCACAACTGAAAGGAGCCCTCTGTATCCCTGGCATGGAACAGAGAGCTGAGATCCTCCTCAGGCCCTTTGAGACTGGGTGAGGGGTTTGTTGACCTGCACTTTCAAACTGGATTCCTCTGCTCCCAGCAGTGCCCAGGTTGGTCTCAGGTTACCTGGGTATGACCACCCTCCAGCTCAAAGAGCTGCCAGCTCAGGGCAGCTGAGAGCACAACTGGTAGACTGACCAACTGTCCTCACTGCACGAAGGGACAGGCCCTTTTCTTCTCAGGACCCACAACTTGGAGTGCAGCAGAAAGGCCAAGGATTTCTGCCTTAAAAAACCCTTGTCAAGTGTGGTGGGACAACTGGAACAAAGTAAAATGGGCAAAATTCCCTCAGCACTGCTCTGCAGTGGGGTGAAGTAGGAGCAACAATGCCAAAAACATCTTTGCTATCAGAAGCGGATTTAAACTGAGATCCGCCATGTTCCTATTTACCAACTGCTGTCGGGCAGGCACTCCTCCAGAGACCTGAGCAGAGACCCTGCTCTCCTGGGTGCCTCAGCCAGGACTGGCCAGACCTCCAGGAAAGGGAGCTGCACAAAGGCATTTTGGAAAGGACAGAGACAGCGGGAGGATTTTCTTTGAGAAATGGAGTATTTTTTTCTCAGAGGTGTCTGTGTTAACTCCTCACTGTTATTTCCTCCCTCGACAGGTCCCCATGCCAAGAGACCCTAGATGTCCAACAGCAGCTCCATGACTGAGTTCCTCCTGCTGGCATTCGCAGACACACGGGAGCTGCAGCTCTTGCACTTCTGGCTCTTCCTGGGCATCTACCTGGCTGCCCTCCTGGGAAACGGCCTCATCATCACTGCCATCGCCTGCGACCACCGCCTCCACACCCCCATGTACTTCTTCCTCCTCAACCTCTCCCTTGTGGACCTGGGTTACATCTCCACCACTGTCCCCAAAGCCATGGCCAATTCCTTGTGGGACACCAGGGCCATCTCATACATGGGATGTGCTGCTCAGGTTTTTTTCTTTTTATTTCTGATCTCAGCAGAATTGTATCTTCTCACCATCATGGCCTATGACCGCTATGTTGCCATCTGCAAACCTCTGCACTATGGGACCCTCCTGGGCAGCAGGACTTGTGTCCACATGACAGCAGCTGCCTGGGGTGGTAGCTTTCTTAGTGCTGTGCTGCACACTGCTAATACGTTTTCACTACCACTCTGCCAAGGCAATGCCTTGGACCAGTTCTTCTGTGAAGTCCCCCAGATCCTCAAGCTCTCCTGCTCAGACTCCTACCTCAGGGAAGTTGGGTTTCTTGTGGCTGGTGTCTTTTTAGCAATTGGCTGCTGTGTTTTCATTCTTTTCTCTTATGTGCAGATCTTCAGGGCCGTGCTGGGGATGGCCTCAGAGCAGGGACGGCACAAAGCCTTCTCCACATGCCTCCCTCACCTGGCCGTGGTCTCCCTCTTTATCAGCACTGCCATGTTTGCCTACCTGAAGACCCCCTCCATCTCCTCCCAGTCCCTGGATCTGGTGCTGGCAGTTCTTTACACAATGGTACCACCAACTTTGAACCCCCTCATCTACAGCATGAGGAACACAGAGCTCAAGGATACTATTAGGAAAGTGATTTCACGGATGTTTCTGAACAGTGATAAACTTCCCGTCACTCTCCACAAATGACTCCATCATATCCCATTCCAGACTTTTACTTTGGGTTTTGTTGTTTTTTGAATTTGCTATAGCAATATTAGCTTGAGCATCACCCTTATTGTTATCATTATCATTATTATTATTGCTGTCATTATCATTGTTATTTGTGGTTATTACATCCTGCACAAATGTTTAGATTCAGCTCACATCTGCTGAGGAATGAACCTGCTCTCTCACCTGAGCGTTGTACAAATGTTTGTCTAACATTGGGTCAGAGCTGACTCAGCCTCTCTCTAACAGAGTGGGATCTCCCCAGTGCACTCCTGAAGACTTGGCTCTTTCAGCGCTGGTCCCAAGAACAGACGTGAGCAACCGCTCCCCCAGGAGGCCGTGAGGCTCCATGTCATATTGTGACCTTTTAGAGAATGAGAGCTGGATTTAAGACTAACCCATGGGTGTTTAATGACAGTGGAGGTGGTGAACCCTCACTGCATTACATACTCAGGGCTGACCAACACGTGACATGCAGGTGATGTCCTTAAGGAGGGGCGTCTGGAGTGGCCTGGAGAGCCTGGGAGATCTCCATGGGCAGTGTGTGCCTGGGGTGGGCAGTGACCAGAGTCCCACAAATCGAGAACTCGCCCAGGGCAGAGTCACCCAAAGGGAAAGTGCTAAGTGCAGGTATCCTCAGGGAAATCAGGACTTTGCTATCCCAGGGGAGGCTGTGGGGACCCGGCCAGCACAAGGAAAGGAGGCTGGAAAGTGATTCATGTCACCCTCAGGCGTAACTGAGTCACTGAGGTGACTTTGGAAATGCTCCATACTCCCTTCAAGCACCTGCCACGTCCACACATCTCCAGGGAGGGGGGTTAGCAGTGATCCCCATCCAGCTCAGGGCTCCGCTGGGAGCATGGGCAGGAGGACAGGGAAGTCCGGCCACATCAAAGGAGGGATGGGAAGACATCAGGTGGGAGCTGACCTGAGCTTGAAATTGCCTCACAGGGGACAATGCTGGTGTTCAGCTCATCCAACACAATGCCCAGATTGTGGGTGCCCTAAAGCATGGTTATGGTGTGAAGTTCTGTCTCTCCTGGTGCTCCACAAGGTTGGGAAGTGTCTGAAGAAGGACCAGTGCTTCCCACTCCCCATTCCTTAGTGCCATCGTCTCTCCTGAAGGGTGTCACTAAGAGGGAGGCTGGGACCCGGGTCAGACCTTGCACTGAAAGAAGCATGACCCAGGAGCCATGTGGGCATGTTGCTGTCCCTCAGACCCCATGCCCAGCACATGGCCTCAGTATCCCCCACCCCCTGTGCTGCACCTTTTCCCAAAAGTCACCCTGTATTGGCTTTGTGTGGCAAGGTTTTGGTAGCGGAGAGGCTAGAGGGGTGGCTTCTGTGAGAAGCTGCTAGAAGCTTCCCCATGTCTGATAGAGCTGGTTCCAAGACGGACAGCTGGTCAGCTGGTTCCAAGACGGACCCACTGCTGGCCAAGGCCGAGCCAATCAGCGACGGCGGTTGCGCCGCTGGGATAACATGCTGGGGAATGAAAAACCTGAGCAAGGGCAACTGCAGCTGAAGAGAGGAGTGAGAATATGCGAGACAAACAACTCTGCAGACAGCAAGGGCAGTGAAGATGAAACGGGGAGAAATGCTCAAGGCACCAGAGCAGAGGTTCACCAGCAGCCTGTGTGAAGACCATGGTGAGGCAGACTCTCCCCCTGCAGCCCATGGAGGTTAACAGTGGAGCAGATATCCACCTGCAGCCCGTGGTGGTCCCCACGCTGAGGCAGGTGGATGCGCCCAAAGGAGGCTGTGACCCTGTGGGAAGCCTGTGCTGGAGAAGGCTCCTGGCAGGACCTGTGAACCTGTGGAGAGAGGAGCCCACACTGGAGCAGGTTTGCTGACAGAACTTGTGACCCTGTGGGGGATCCATGCTGGAGCAGTCTGTTCCTGAAGGACTGCACCCCATGGAAAAGACCCACGCTGGAGCAGTTTGTGAGGACTTGCAGCCTATGGGGAGGACTTGTATTGGAGAAGGTTGTGGAGGACTGTCTCCCATGGGAGGGACTCCACCGTGGAGCAGGGAAAGAGTGTGAGTCCTCCTCCCCCTTGAGAAGGAAGGAGCAGCAGAGACAATGTGTGATAAACTGACCGCAAACCCAATTCCCCGTCCCCCTGCACCACTGGCGGGGAGGAGGTAGAGAAAATTGGGAGTGAAGTTGTGCCCAGGAAGAAGGGAGGGTGAGGGAAGATCATTTAGTATTTAAGTTTACTTCTTGTTGCCTTACTCTGACTTTGATTTACAATAAATTAAATTCTTTTTCTCTGAGTCTGTTTTTCCCTTGATGGTAGTTGGTGAGTGACCTCTCTCTCTCCTTATCTCGACCCGCAAGCCTTTTGTTATATTTTCTCTCCCCTGTCCAGATAAGGAGGGGGAGTGATAGAGCAGCTTTGGTGGGTACCTGGTGTCCAGCCAGGGCCAACCCACCACACTCCCTCTTTGAACTGAAACCTCTCCAACCAGCTGTACAGCTCTTGAAGACTTTAAGAATCTTATGGGAAAAGTCATGGCTCATTAGGGCTTTTTGCCTTTTAATGACCGTTGTGATGTATTTGCTGCTGAATTCATGAATGTCAGCCTCTGTGAGGGGACTGAACAAACCACTCAAGCAGTTAAAGTCAGAAGCAAACTCTGATGTTTCATGGAACGTTAATGCGTCTCACTGAAGGCATCCCCAGGGACTGGTTGGAGCAGAAACTTGGAGGCACTGGTAACAAGTAGACCAAGACAACGTGCAGATGGCTCTAACACTGCGTCAACTCTTGAAATGTTTTATCAAGGAAAGGTCCAAGCATGGCAAGCACTCTTCGAGCACTGACAAGCTGTTACTATACTGCTCTCAGGCTCCACTTCAGCAGGCTAAAGAAGCCCTGGTCCCTCAGCCCTTCCACACAAGCGTGAAGCCCTTAGCCTCATCTTAGCAGACTTCCTCTGGACCCTCTCCATCTTCTCACCCCATTCTTCTACAGTGGGGAGTCCCACAGCAGGACACACTGTTCCAGCTGTACTGACAGCAGTGCTGAATTGAGAGGGATGATAGCTCCCCTTATCCAAGTGGCCACGCTGCTCCTAATGCAGCCCCATAGGCAGCTGGCCTTATTCACAGTGGACAAGTACCGCTGGCTCCTATGGCATCCCTCATAACACCCAAACCCTTCTCTTCCAGGCCACTCCTCAGCCAGCGAGGTTCCAGCCTGCATTGATGCATGGGGTTGTTCTGCATCCTGATGCAGGACTGGCCACTTCTCTTTGTTAAACTTCAAGACGTTTCTGTTGGCAAAATCCCAGAACTCCTCAAGGTGCCTCTGGACTGAAGGACATTGTGTCCATTGTTAATGTGTGTCTGAAGGTGGCTCACAGTGACTGTGGTACCTGTGGTACACGGTAACACCATGAGGAACTGCAAGATACTACTGAAAAAGGAGGTACTGGTTGAATGGAATTGCTTGCTAAGGAAGGAACTACACCATCACAGACTCATTTAGGTTGGAGGGTACCTCTAGAGGTCATCTAGTCCACCCTCCGCCCCCCCCCAGCAAAGCAGTTACCTGGAGCCAATTGCACAGAACCCTGTCCTGTTGAGTTTTGACTGTCTCCAAGGATGAAGACTCCACAACCTCCTGTTTTTCAGTTTGTGCCCACTGCCTCTTGTCCTGTAACTGCACGCTACTGAGAAGAATCTGGCTCCATCTTCTTTACACTCTCACATCAGATATTTACACGTATGGGTAAGATGGGTAAGATCTCTGCAGAACCTCCTCTTTTCCAGGCTAGACAGTCCCAGCTCTCTCAGCCTCTCCTTGTATGAGAGATCATAGAACTGTAGAATATCTCAAGTTGGAAGGGACCCGTGAGGATCATTGAGTCCAACTCCCTGCTCCTCGCAGCACTACCTAAACACTAAATCACATGGCTAAGAGCATTGTCCAGACGCTCTTTGAACTCTGACAGGCTTGGTGCTGTGGCCACTTCCCTGGGGAGCCTCTTCCAGGGACTGACCACCCTCTCAGGGAAAAACCTTCTCCTAATGTCCAGTCTGAACTTCCCCTGATGCAGTTTCATACCATTTCCATGTTTCCTGTCACTGGTCACCAAAGACATGAGATCAGCTCCTCCTTCCTTGAGGAAGTTGTTGACTGCAATGATGTCACCCCTCAGCCTTCTCTTCTCCAAGCTGAACAAACCAAGTGACTTCAGCTGCTCCTCCTAAGTCTTCCCTCAAGACCTTTCACCATCCAGGTCACCTTCCTCTGGAAATTCTCTAATAGTTTGATGTCCTTATATTGAGGTGCCCAAAACTGCACACACTACTGGAGATGAGGCCGCACCAGTGCAGCGTAGAGTGGGACAGTCACCTCCCTCGACCGGCTAGCTATGCTGTGCTTGATGCACCCAAAGACACGGTTGGCCCTTTTGGCTGCCAGGGCACACTGTTGACTCCTATTCAAGTTGCCACCAACCCAACCCCAGATCTCTTTCCATGGGGCTGCGTGTCAGCCTCTTGTCCCCGAGTTTGTACATATAACCAGGATTACCCCATCCCAGATGCAGAATCTGGCACTTGCTCTTGATAAATTTCATGCGATTCGTGATTGCCTGGCTCTCTAGTTTACCCAGATCTCTCTGTAAGGCCACTCTACCCTCGAGGGAATCCACAGCTCCTCTTAGTTTACTGTCATCGGCAAACATACTTAAGGTCAATGGCTCCATATCCAAGTGGCAACCAGTGGTCCTCAGGGATCGGTACTGGGACCGGTGCTGTTCCTCATCTTTGTTGGCGACATGGACAGTGGGATCGAGTGCACCCTCAGCGAGTTTACTGACAGTACCAAGGTGCATCCGACATGCTGGAGGGAAGGGATAGCATCTGAGAGGGACCTGGACAGGCTTGAGAGGCGGGCCTGTACAAACCTCATGAAGTTCAAAAGGGCCGAGTGCAAGGTCCTGCTCATGGGCTGGGGCAATCCCAAGGACAAATGAAGGCTGAGCGGAGAATGGCTTGAGAGCAGCCCTGAGGAGAAGGACTTGGGGGTGTTGGTTGATAAGATGAACATGAGCTAGCACTGCACGCTTGCAGCCCAGAAAGCCACCCACATCCTGGGCTGCATCAAAAGAAGCGTGGCCAGCACTGAAGGAAGATGATTCTTCCCCTGTACCTTCCTGTGGTAAGACCCCACCTTGAGTGCAGTGTCCAACTCTTGGGACGCCAACGTAAGAAGGACATGGACCTGTTGGAGCAGGTCCAGAGGAGGACCATGAAGATTATCAGAAGGCTGGAGCACTTCTTCTGTGAGGACAGGCTGAGAGAGTTGGGGTTGTTCAGCCTGGAGAAGAGAAGACTCCAGGGAGCCCCTTCCAGTACTTAAAGCAGGCCTACATGAAAGCTGGGGAGGGACATTTAACAAGGTCTTGTAGTGATAGGATGACGGGGAATGGTTTTAAACTGAATAAGGGTAGATCTAGATTAGATATTAGGAAGAAATTTTTCACTATGTGGGTGGCGAGACACTGGCCCAGGTTGCCCAGGGAAGTTGTGGAGGCCCCATCCCTGGAGGTGTTCAAGACCAGGTTGGACGGGGCTTGGAGCAACCTGGTCTAGTGAGAGGTGTCCCTGCCCACGGAAGGGGGGTTGGAACTAGATGACCTTTAAGGTCCCTTCAAACCCAAACCATTCTATGATTCTATGAATCCCACGTGATTTTTTTGCAGATAGCAATGCTGCAGGGTCTGCAGTGTCTGGGTCAGGAGAGATTGCAGAGGGTTGGCCATGGCTCCTGCAGACACTGAGACCAGTTGGAAGATAGAGTTTGCCATGCAGCAGAGGTCCCTGCCCACAGCTGGTTGTATTGCCAGAGATGGGAATAGCCAGGGTTGAGGACTGATATTTCCTGGTCATTGGGCAGCTTCCTCAAGGGACCGTTGCAATGGCCTCTCTTTTCTGCCTTTGATGTCTTGCATCCTTTCCCAAAAGGCCTGGCTGTTCACCACGATCATGCTGCTTTGTGCTCCCGCCCTGCACAACTCAGCTAACAGTGGTCTCTTCCTCTCCCAAGAAACCTTCCAGCCCAGCCGAGCCCTTCCCTGCCTCTCCCGACCTCTCCTGCCCTCTCCCCAGCCCTCCCCAGCCCAGCCAGCAGAGCAGCCCAGTCTGGGCTGACCCCGTGGCAGTGCCTGCTGCAGGGTGCTGCCGAGCTCTGGGCGCTCACACCAAAGCTCCAGCCCTTCTGAGGGGCACAGCAGCTCCAGGGGCAGAGAGGGATGTCAGCTTCCCCATCAGCCCCAGTACTTGAGCTTGCCCCAAGGGCACAAGGAAACAGAGGCCACTCACTCTCTCTGTCCTGCATTCGTGCTGCAAGTGATCTCCAGCCCTGACAGCCTTTGTCCCCCTCTGCCTCCCCACCAGCCCCGCTCCCCAAGACAGCATGAGACCCCGTGCCCTGAGGCTCCTCAGGCAGCTCACGCATCCCTTCGGTCTTCCTTCCCTCTGCCTGCTGCATTTTCACTAGCTTCCACAGAACTGCAGGGTCATGGTTTGTGGGTATCTGCCCTCAGCACTTCACTCTGGGAGAACTTCACCTTTGAAGGGTGTTTCATCTTCTGAGCCTCTATTCACTGCCCACCCCAGGGCACACTGAGACTGTCCTTTCTTTCCTCACCCCTCCAGACTCCTTTCCACAGAGAACAAGATATGCCATCAGCCTTGTCATACATGTGGCAGCCTAAAGAGTTAATTAACGGAGAGCTCCTGCAGCATCTACATGGCCCCTGGACACCGGGAAGACAGTCTTCACAAGCAGCACTCGGTGTCTAATAAATCCCAAAGATTCCACAAACTTATCGCCCCCAACACAGGGTGAAAAGAATGAGAGAAGACACTTCAAAAGTCCAAATCTCTGGGCTTGTTCTTGGCAGCAGCTTTCTTAAGAGAGACGAGCCTTCAGGCACAGCACTCAGGAGAACCCTTTATTGCTGAGATGCTATCAGGGAGGCCCCATCTGATACAGTATTGAAAGTATTTTTGAAAGGATCAGAAAAAACTGGATGAAGCCTTTAGAGAAGTGGTAGGAAGCCAAGCAGTTCCCTATTCCCATGATTATCATAGGAAAAATAAAAAAAACCTAGAGGCCTGGCTCTGTGTGCTCTGCAGAGAAGGAGAGGCAGTTACTGCTGGTGGCACACGGTCCATTGGATCAATTTCTTCATCACATCCTTAAGCTCCCTGTTCCTCATGCTGTAGATGAAGGGGTTCAAAGTTGGAGGTACCACTGAGTAAAGAATGGCCACCACCAGATCCAGGGATGAGGAAGAGCTGGACTAGGGCTTCAGGTAGGAAAAAAAAGAAGTACTGAGGAACAGAGAGACCACGGCCAGGTGAGGGAGGCACGTGGAAAAAGCTTTGTGCTGTCCCTGCTCCGAGGCCATCCCCAGCACAGCCCTGAAGATCTGCACACAAGACAGCGCAATGAAAACAAAATAGCCAAAGACTAAGCACGCACTGCCCACAAGGACCCCAACTGCCCTGAGATAGTCTATGTCTGAGCAGGAGAGCTTGAGGATCTGGGGGATTTCACAGAAGAACTGGTCCAAGGCATTGTCATGGCAGAGTGGTATGGAAAATGTATGGGCAGTGTGCAGTGCAGCATCGAGAAGCCCATTGCCCCAGGCAGCTGCTGCCATGTAGACACAAGCTCTGCTGCCCATCAGAGTCCTGTAGTGCAGGGGTTTGCAGATGGCCACGTAGCGGCCGTAGGCCATGACAGTCAGAAGAGCACACTCTGCTCCAAGGAAGAAGACAAAGAGAAAGACCTGTGCAGCACATCCCCCATAGGAGATGGCCCTGGTGTCCCAGAGGGAACTGGCCATGGCTTTGGGGACAGTGGTGGAGATGCAGCCCAGGTTGAGGAGGAAGAAGTACATGGGGGTGTGGAGGCGGTGGTCGCAGGCGATGGCAGTGATGATGAGGCCGTTGCCCAGGAGGGCAGCCAGGTAGATGCCCAGGAAGAGCCAGAAGTGCAAGAGCTGCAGCTCCCGTGTGTCTGCGAATGCCAGCAGGAGGAACTTGGTCATGGAGCTGCTGTTGGACATTTTCTCCCTATGGAGCCAAGGTCCTGTATCAGAAGGTAAAAACAGCGACAAGGGAGGTCAGACTTCTCTGTGCAAAACCAAAGACTTTTCTCATACATTCTCCACTCTGACACACACACACACACACACTTTTTTTCCTACCTGGCAGGACCTTTGTGCAGCTCCCTGGCTGGAGTCATGGTTTGTGTGGACTGAGTTTGCAGAGAATAGCAGGGCCTCTGTCCGTGGGCTCCCAGAAGTGTTGGAAATGCTCCATTTCAGGGTCTACCTGGGAGCAGTGGGGTCACAGAGGCCAAATCTGATAGTCAGAATTTCAAAGGTGGCATCCCCCTTAACATTGATGGGATTGCCAGCATCTACACCCCCAATCCCAATGCAAGTTGACTGCATAAAGAAGTTTCAGGATTTTGCGTGTGGTTTTTTCATGCAGAAAGCTCTTCCCTTCCCGTTTCGCCCAGACTCCTCTGGGGAGTCTTCTCTGAAGTCAGAAAGCCTGAGCATCTCTGCTGCACTCAGGCAGAGCAGCTGTGAGCATAGAGGTAAAAGGACTCTCTGTCTCTTAGTGCAGGCGAAGGTGAGCTGGTCTGTCCATCGGTCTAGTTCCCAGCTCGCTCCTTCTTGAGATGGAGCTCTCCTTCGCTACGCTGAGAAAAACACAGGCACTGCTGAGAGCAGAGGGACCCACTGCAGAACACCGATTCTCTCACCCTTCTCCAGGGGCCCGAACAAGGTTCCAGCACCCCACTGCTAGCCAAGGACACAGAGGCCATTTCACCAGCCCAGCAGCGTTTCCCTGCCCCTGGCCTCGCTGCACTTTTCCATCAGGTAACACACAGATGCTGTGGGACAGATTTGCAGTCTGGAGGGCAGCTCCCGACTTGGGAGGAGTTAGTCCAGTGTCCTAAGGATGGCATCTCATGAAGGGAGAGGCAGCTCATTCCCCACCCCCACTGCCTGTATGGCCCAGAGCCCCACAGCTTAGAGGAAAGCTGGGACACCTGGTTCCCATGGACATGTCTGCATAGGAGGATGGACAAGGTCAGGTCTTGACTCTGCAGCTGGGTCCTGCTTCTCTGTCCCCACCTCTGTGTGTGGTCATTGCTCACAGACCCCATCCCACCCACAGTGTGCTCAGCTCTGCCCTGCGGACACCTCCATGAGCAGGACACTGCCCAGGGGCATCTCTGTGCTTCAAAGTTCAGATGGGAACATCAGAGAAACCCTGATGAGCCTGGAAAGGTGATGCTGGTTACCTGTAAGCCGCGGGGGATTGATCTAATGCTCCCAGGCTCATTCCCCTCCTAGTGAAACAGATTTGGAACCTTCTCCAAACCTGTGAGAGTAATTCCCATCTCTCACTCCCCACCTAGCCGACCAAGCGTAGAAAACTGAAAGCGCAAGCTCTCTGCCTTGCAGGTAAAACCTTCCTTGATTTGTTCTATCTTGGAAGATTCCCCTCCAGAGATGTCTAGGCTGTGATCCAGAGCTCTGAGCATCCCTGATCCCCGCAGCACCCTTCTGACAGGCAGAAGGACCCTTCCCTGCCAGGGATCACGCCTTCCACACGCAGCTTCTCCCTGCAGTGCCGTGGGGAGCTGCCTGGGCAGGCCGAGTGCTGACCTGACAAGCGACAGAGTCCCTGACCCATCCCATCCTCCTGGGGTGCAGGGACCCTACTCAGAAGGACAGCCCTGGGCACCCCTGGCTCCACACTCAGCTTCACACCCCTGCAGCTGTTCCTGGGAGAAGGGAGTCATGATGCCCTGTTGCTCTGATGGTGTGGAAGTGAATCAGTGACCTGGGGCAGGTTCTCCTCCTGCACACTGATGAAGCTGTGAGAGTCCTGAAAAAACCCATAAGCTCTGAGGTGTGCCTGTTTAGGAGATCCCCCCGGCAACTGCGTCTGCATTGCCCTCAGCTACAGACTTACCCTGTTAAGGGCTCTGAAGACTTCTCTCACAATGAACTCTGTGTTGTCTCCCCCCTTCACAGAGCTCTCTCATCTCCTCGTGGTGTCTGCAGGCAGTGCCCCCAGCCCTGCTGCGCTTTGCAGAGGAGCTGCTCCTGGGCAGAGCTGTCTCTCTGCAGTGCCACCCGGTTGCCACGAGCAATCTCCATCCCAGGAGCCCGGCCCAGCTCAGCAGCAGAGGCCCAGCCCAAGAGAGAGCTGGAGAGTTCCCTGGGGCTCCCCAGGAACCTACTTTGAAAGAGACTAAAGGAGTCACTGCATTGCTGCTAATCTGTCAGCTCTGCAGAGATGCTTCTTGCCAGCAGTGTCATTCCTCCTCTCGGAATCAGAGTTAGCTATGAGAATGCTTGCTCCTTGTCCCACCGTTAGACAGGACACACGGACAGGGAACCCATGCTTAGGGAAGGGATTGAACTGAGTCAATGGAGGCATCTCATCCTGGCATTGTAGCCCTGGGAGTCAAAGAGGAGTCATCTCCCTCCCATACATTGCACAAACCCACAGGAGGAGGGATTCATCTTGCCTCAGTTTAGGTGTGCACAAAACAGGCACCCGCATGTGAGCTGCTTGTCTCAGCATCCATGCAAATGAGATGGAGAGCAGGAATCCATGCACAAAGGCCTGGTGACATTGGAGGTGCCCGAGCTGGTAAACAATATGTGCGGGTCACTTCCAGCTCTCATGGAGCAATGTTTAGAGACAGGACAGCATCCGAGGGCATCCTCTTGGGGCCTGGTGCCAAATTCCTTTGGCCAATTGAATTGGCATGAGATGTCTGTATTTAGGACCACAAAACCTGACTCCACTCGTAATAATCAGTGCCACCTGTGGAGGCCGTCAGCTGTCCAAATGGAGTCACGTGCCATAAGGGGACCAAAGTCTCTCTGTTTTTGTCATCATCATCAGCTGCATTTACTACATCCCCAGCGATTGTAAAGTTGTCTCATATACATCTCTACACATCACAAAGCTCCTGTCAGCACCAACGCGCAGTGTCATGGTGCCTTTGAACAGCAACCCAGCCCTCCACAGGTCAAGCAGTAGAGAGCAGAGACCAGAGCTCTCAGGTCACTGGAGGATGGGCATGGAAGAAATCTTTCCCGCGTACCCTCACAGAGGGTCAGCCGGAACTCTGCAGCTGATCACAAAGAGACAAAATTCTCCAGGGTCTCCTGGCAAAAGCACACTCCCTGTGGAGTCATCGAAGGGACTTGGGACTGTGTAGAACCTGTTCTGGGCTGGTTCACAAGAACCATGCACAGCATCCGGGAGGCTGAGAAGGAGATATACAGCTGGTTACAAGCACAGTCTGAAGTGGACCCACAGCCCACGGCCAAACAGCCAAAACCTCCCACTCTGGCACACACAGAAGGGAGGGGCACCAGTGACACAGGGGAATGGAAGCTTGTTACTGCAAAGACCAGCAGGAGGAAGAGACTTCCCCCAAAACTTGAGGTGCCCTTGCAGAACTGCTTCACTGCTCTGCAGAGTGAAGAGGAAAAACCCACTGCATCAGGAGAGGCGCTGGAGCTGAGTAACGCCACCCAATCTGCTGCCCGTGTAACAACCAGTGCAACTCAGAAAAGGCGACGGGTGATAGCAGTAGGCGACGCTCTTCTGAGAGGCACGGAGGCACCCATTCGCTGACCTGAGGCACTCTCTGGAGAGGTGTGCTGCTTAGCGGGGGCTTGTATCAGGGATGGCGCTGAGAGCAGTTCTCTGGCTGTTTCACGTGGGCACCAGTGAAGCATCCGGGAGCAGCCTGAAGATGATGAAGAAAGACTATAGAGCCGTGGGAGCAGCGATCAGGGACTCTAGGGCGCAGGTGGTTGTTTCACCCATCCTCCCTGTCAAAGAGAAGGGTTTGAAAGGTCCAGTCAAAGCTGGCCAGTCAATAAATGGCTACAGGACTGGTGCCACAGCCAGGGGTTTGGCTGCTGGAAGCCATTGTACACCAGGGTAATTACGATGTAGTTGCCATCACAGAAACATGGTGGGATGACTCGCATAGCTATAGTGCTGCCATGGATGGCTATAGACTCTTCAGGAAGGATAGGCAAGCGAGGAGAGGTGGGGTGTGGCCCTGTATGTCAGGGAGTGTTATGAATGTCTTGAACTAAATGATGGTGATAATGGGATTGACTGTTTATGGGTAAGGATCAGGGGGAGGGCTAACAAGGCAGATATTGTAGTAGGAGTCTCTTATAGACCGCCCAACCAGGATGAGGAGGCAGATGAAATATTCTATAAACGGCTGGGAGAAGTCTCAAGATCGCGAGCTCTAGTCCTCGTGGGAGACTTCAATTTGCCGGACATCTGCTGGGAATACAATACAGCAGGGAGGGAACAGTCTAGAAAGTTCCTGGAAGGTACTGGGCATAACTTCTTAACACAACTAGTGAAAGAGCCAACTAGGGAAGGTGCCCTGCTGGATCTGTTGTTTGTAAACAGGGAATGTCTTGTGGGGGATGTGATGGTCGGAGGCCGTCTTGGCAACAGCGACCACGAAATGATAGAATTCTCAATTCTGGGAGAAGCAAGGAAGGGGGTCAGCAGAACTGCCACCTTGGACTTCCAGAAAGCGGACTTTGGGCTCTTCAGGAGCCTGGTTGACAAAGTCCCCTGGGAGGCAGTCCTCCAGGGCAAAGGAGCCCAGGAAGCCTGGATGTCTTTCAAGACGGAAGTCCTAAAGGCGCAGGAGCAGGCTGTCCCCGTGTGCCGGAAGACAAGCCGTCGGGGAAAAAGACCGGCCTGGCTAAGCAGGCAGCTAGTGTTGCAGCTTAGGGAAAAAAAGAGGATATACGGCCTTTGGAAGGAAGGGCAGGCCGCTCAGGAGGACTACAAAGAGGTAGTGAAGCAATGTAGGGAAAAAATCAGAAGGGCCAAAGCTCAGCTAGAACTAAACCTGGCTTCTGTTGTCAAGGACAACAAAAAAAGTTTCTATAAATATATTAGCAATAAAAAGAGGACCAAGGATAATATCTGTCCTCCAGCAGATGGGGCCAGTAACGTAGTAACCAAGGATGAGGAAAAGGCTGAGGTACTTAATGCCGTCTTTGCCTCAGTCTTCAGCAGTAGGACCAGTTGTTCCTTGAGTTCCCCGACCCCTGAGCTAGAATACAGGGATGGGGAGCAGAATGAAGCCCCTGTAATCCAAAGGGAAATGGTGAGGGACCTGCTTCAGCACCTGGAGGTGCAGAAATCTATGGGGCCGGATGGGATCCATCCAAGGGTACTTGAAGGAGCTGGCGGAAGTGCTCACCAGGCTACTCTGCATCATTTATGAACAGTCCTGGATAACCGGGGAGGTCCCAGCTGACTGGAGGTTGGCAAATGTGACACCCACCCATAAGAAGGGCCGGAAGGAGGATCCAGGGAACTACAGGCCAGTCAGTCTGACATCGGTGCCTGGGAAGGTCATGGAGCAGATCATCCTCAGTGCCATCACACAGCACATGCAAGAGAACAGGGTGATCAGGCCCAGTCAGCATGGGTTTGTGAAAGGCAGGTCATACCTGTCAAACCTGATCTCCTTCTATGACAAGGTGACCCACTTGGTGGATGAGGGAAAAGCTGTGGATGTTATCTACCTGGATTTTTGCAAGGCACCTTTTGTTATCTACCTGGATTTTTGCAACACACCGTTTCCCATAGCATTCTCCTGGAGAAACTGGCTGCTCATGGCCTGGACAGGTGTACTCTTCGCTGGGTAAAAAACTGGCTGGATGGCCAAACCCAGAGAGTGGTGGTAAATGGAGTTAAATCCAGTTGGTGTCCAGTCACGAGTGGTGTCCCCCAGGGATCGGTGCTGGGGCCCGTTCTCTTTAATATCTTTATCAATGATCTGGATGAGGGGATCGAATGCACCCTCAGTAAGTTCGCAGACGACACTAAACTAGGGGGGCATGTTGATCTGCTTGAGGGTAGATTGGCTCTGCAGAGGGATCTGGACAGGCTGGACAGATGGGCTGAGGCCAATGGTATGAGGTTCAACAAGGCCAAGTGTCGGGTCCTGCACTTGGGTCACAACAACCCCATGCAGCGCTACAGACTGGGGACAGAGTGGCTCGAAAGCTGCCTGGCAGAAAAGGACCTGGGGGTGTTGGTGGACAACCGGCTGAGTATGAGCCAGCAGTGTGCCCAGGCAGCCAAGAAGGCCAACACCATCCTGGCCTGCATCAGGAATAGTGTGGTGAGCCGGACGAGGGAAGTAATCATCCCCCTGTACTCGGCACTGGTGAGGCCTCACCTCGAGTACTGTGTTCAGTTTTGGGCCCCTCACTACAAGAAGGACATTGAGGTGTTGGAGCGTGTCCAGAGAAGGGCTACAAAGCTGGTGAAGGGTCTGGAGGACAAACCTTATGAGGAACGACTGAGGGATCTGGGGTTGTTTAGCCTGGAGAAGAGGAGGCTGAGGGGAGACCTTATCACCCTCTACAACTACCTGAAAGGAGGTTTTAGAGAGATGGGAGCTGACCTCTTCTCCCTGGTGACAAGTGATAGGACAAGAGGAAACGGGTACAAGTTATGTCAGGGCAGATTTAGATTGGATATTAGGAAGCATTTTTTCACTGAAAGGGTTATTAAAGATTGGAATAGGCTGCCCAGAGAGGTGGTGGATTCACCATCCCTGGAGGTGTTTAAGAAAAGGGTAGATGAGGTGCTTAGGGACATGGTTTAGAAGTGGTGGTGTTTTTATCAGGGTAGGTTAACGGTTGGACTTGATGATCTTAAAGGTCCCTTCCAACCTCATTCTATGATTCTATGATTCTATGATTCTATGATTCATTGCCCTTCTCTAGATACCCTCCAGTACCTCAATGTCCCTCCTGTAGTGAGGGGCCAGAAACTGAACACACTACTCAAGGTGAGGCCTCAGCAGTGCCGAGAACAGGGGAACAATCACTTCCCCAGTGCTGCTGGCCACACTATTTATGATACAAGCCCGGATGCTGTTGGCCTTCTTGGCTACCTGAGCACGCTGCTGGCTCATACACAGCCGGCTGTAGACCCATACCCCCAAGTCCTTTTCGGCCAGGCAGCTTCCCAACCACACTTTGCAAGAACTGTAGCGTTGCATGGGGTTGTTGTGACCTAAGTGCAGGACCCAGCACTTCTCCAGCATCTGATTCCCATGACCTGCCTTCCTGGCCTGTGATGGGGGGTTCCCAGGAGAAGAATGCGGGCTGGGGCTCCAGGCACATGGGCCCATAATGGGACTCAGAAATCACCTGTGAAAGCAGGATTGCTGAGTCCATGGGGCAGGGAACCACCCCCCTCCCACAGCAGGGAGAAGACCCAGGGGCCCAGGCTGCCTGTCCCCGTGCTCCTCTCCTGCCCCAATACCAAATGGTGCCATTTGGTGCTCACTACAGCCCCGGTAAGAACCACTTTCTCGTTGTGCCTCCAAAGCACCGGCTGCCCCGAGGGCTGGCACCGTCTGCCCTTCGCCTCTCCCAGCCTCATGGGGGTCCACTCCAGTTTGCCCTAATCTGCCCTTCTCGGGGCTTACGCAATGGGTGGGAATGGGGATCTCCTTTACAGAGACACGCCAGGTGTCCACACTCCCTCAGTCACTCTGCTCATTGCCGTGGTACAGCCAGAGAGGACCCAGGCGTCTCGGCACTGGCAGGCGAGAGGGAACAGGGACACGGACACACACACATGCAGAGCATAGTTTTGCTGAAGGGGTTTATTGATCATTAGAAAGGAATGGCCCAGGGCTCCCAGGGGATCAGGTGGGGTCATCCAGGATGATCATCTCCTCATGCTGCTGGAGGGGAACAGGGCAAGGGTGTCACCACCAGTTCCTGTCCTGAAAGACAGAGCCCCAAACAAGACCCCCACTGTCAACTGGAACATGAGAGTGTCCTTTTCTGCCACTGTCTCTCTCTGCAGAGCCCTGGGGAAGGAGCTGGGAATTGGAGCCCTCAACAGACCCAGGACTCGACTTGGCTCTCCTGAGACCATATGGCACCCAGAGTCCCTCGCCCAGTGTGTCTCTACCCTGCGATGCCCCTAAATCTCCCAGAACCCTGCACAGCCCTCACGGTGATGCTTGGGGTGTGTATGGCACCAGAGACCCTGCCTGGCCTGCATGGTGACCCTCTGGGTCTGTAGAGCCCCACTGCGTGCAAGAAGCGGCATGGGGGCAGCTCTGTCCCAGTCACCCTGGGACATGGATCATGGACAGTCCCCTCTCTTTCCCTCTCCCTTAGCCAAGTTCTGCCCAACCCAGAGGGCTCAAGGATCCCACGGGGCTCAGCATCCTTTATGGGGCTGGAGACACCCTGATGCTGCTCACCTAGACATCAACGTCGACAGCCACACGTCTCTGGCGTGCAAGGTCCACCGCCAGCTCAGCCACAGGAGGCTGGGGAGAAAGGGAGAGTTAGGGACACCCTTGGGTGCACTGGGGTTTACTGGGAGACAGGGGAAAGCAATGGGGTCCTTGGGGAAGGTGCCTCCAGTAGGAAATGAGGTTGTACGGTAGTGCACAGAGAGCAGTGGGGGTCATGGGAAAGGGGCCCACTTGGGTACTGGCTGTGTTCTGGGGTATCCTGGGGTGTACTGGGTTGTAACGGGAGAGATGGGAATGCAATGGGGGCCCTGGGGAAGGGGGCCTCCCTGAGAAAAAAAACTAGGGTGCAGGGGTGTTTTCTGGTGTTCAGTGGGGTGCAGCGGGGTGTACAGGGGTATGCTCAGACACCCTGGAGCTTTGTGGCCATGGGAGAGGAGGGTCCAGGGCCAGCAGAACTTGTGGTACCCACCTCAGACCTCTTCACTCGCCCCAAACTGAGCCCGTACTGTAGAGAGAACATGAGACCTCACTCATCAGTGGTCGAAATTGCCCTCCCGTTCCCCAGACTGGATGTCCTCCCAGTCAACCCCACTACTTACATCCAGGTTATAACTTCCACTTGCTTCGAAGAACGCCTAGGAAAGGAAAACAAATGGGTGATCTGGATTAGACCTTGGTGGGATTGTGGGTGGGGCACAGGTGTCCCTAGTCTCCCTAGTCCAGTGGTGTTCCCCTGCTTGGAGGGGGAAATCCTTTCTGCTTCTCCCAGCTCCATTCCTCCAAGTTTCACCGGGGGTATATGTTTGTGCAGGGACCAGGGGTGGGGATGGAGACAAGGATAGCATGGGGAATTCAGGGCCTGCAAAGAGGATGGGGGTGGGTGTGGGGGGTAAAGGAGTTCAAGTGGAGGCAATATGGGGACTTCAAGCGAGGTGGTCGGTGTGGGCAGGAAAAGAGGACTGCAGAGGACCAAACCAAGGAGACTGGGAGAGTGTTTGGGAGTGGGGGTTGAAGGAAGGTGATTGGGGGACACTACCACAGTGGACAGGATGAAAGGCAAAAGACTGAGGGGAAAGACTGAAAGCAAGTCATTGGGAATGATAAACGAAAGAGTATTTGGGGACTCTAGAAAGGACACTGAGGAGATCTAAGGAGGTGATGTCTGAAGGTCACAAAACGATAGGATGGGGAGGCCCAAAAAAGGAGATGTGGGGGCACCAAGATGAGAAAGTGGCAGGTGCCATTAGAGGAGTTTGCAGTGGACTCTCCCAGGGAGGGGACAGGTCTGACCACTCATTGAGGAACTCAGGCTCTGGGCACCAGAAGGTTAATTGCAGGGGAAACAGAGACAACAGACAGAATTGCGGGAGGCAGAAAGCTGCATTGCTTTGGGCTGGAGGTGCATGGGAGCCTGGAGGAGCTCCTTGTGTGGGAAAGGGAGAGGCCAAGCTCACCACTACAATGTCATTCTGCAGGACAGCAGATGTCCTGCCGCCAGGACTCATCCTCAGCCTCGAGCCCCTCCACATGGCATTGGGGACTCACCTCAGCATCATTCGGGGTGCACAGCAGGATGGTGAAGAGGAGGGCGACGCTGAGCACTGCGACCTTCATCTTCCTCTGTGGTGTGGTGAGTCCCGGGTGAAGGCGGAGAAGATGAGGGGCAGATTTATCCCTGCCCAGACTCCTTGCCCCTCCCAGCCCCGAGAGTCACCAGGGCCAAGCCAGGCTTGGCAGAGACACCAGCCCTGGCAACAAGCCCAGCCCCGGCAGAGAGTCAACCCCCTCCTCCGGCACAGATCCAGCCACCTTCCCCGGCATCACTCCAGCTTCCCTCCCCGGTCAGCTACGCAGGAAACTGCTCAGGCATCAGCGGGTGGTGAGGGCAGTGTATCCCTGACAGCTGCACACCCTACGGAGGACAACCAGGGGCATGGGCAATGGGGACAGCTGGGTGACTGGCATATTCAGTCACTGGAGACAATGGGGAGCACGGGTGAGTGTGTTGGGTCCTGGGAGTTGAGGGCTGAGCTTGAGGGAAGTACTGGGTACTCGCAGTGCCCAGCTCCACCCCACCCCATTCTCCTTGCATTGCAGGCCCCAAACCGGTACAGTTCCGAGCCACAGGCTCCCCAGAGCAAAGAACAGAGGGGAAAATCCCGTGCCCTCCAGACAGCATCAGTGCCACTCTGCCGAGCTGCCCCTGCACTGTGGGTCCCAGTGGCCCTGTCCCAAACAAGGCTCTGGCTCCAGCCCTGTCCCTGGCTGGGACTTGGCCACAGCTCACCAGAGGCCCTTGTCCTCACAGAGTGTCCCTTCCATGCCCTCGTCATCTGCGCAGCCCAGTGCTGTCACTAAGCAGGATGTGGCCATTCAAAGGGACATGATGAAGGAGGTACTTGTGCCCGGGCAGCCACCCGCAGCTAATTGTGGGGACAGAGCTCTCCTGGTAAAAGGAGGGATGTTTGTCTCCACAGCATCACTGATAAGGTCTGTTTGCCCAGCGCCCATGGCACCAGGACCCCTTCAGCAAGCTTGGTGCTTCACAAGAGGGCCCAACTGGGGGGAGTCAGGGGGGATAAAGCATCTTGGATGCCGGGGCTCCCTCCAGCCCTGGCAGCGGGCAGAGCCCACAGAGGAGGGCAGTGCCGGGGGCACTGGGGAGAAGCACATCTTGGGGGTCCCCACACACTGGAGCCCAGAGGTTTCATCCTGGGGGAGCAGCCTGACACCCGGGGTGTAGCTGTCCTTCGTCAAAGCCTGGTGAGAGGGGAGTCCTGCAGGAGTGAGGCTTAGAGCTGATTGGGTGATGGAGCAAGACGTAACTGTGGGGAAAACACGGCCCTCACTGTCCATCTGTCCCCACTGACACGCTTCCAGCGCTGCAGAGCGGCCTCTCCCCTCTCCTTCTACCCCCATCCCTTCTCCTCCCCTTTCGTTCCTGCCTCTGTTGGTCTCCCTCTCCCTCCCTGCCTCCATCCCTGGGGTTCCTACAATGGGGCAGGGGAAGATGCATCTCCAAATGCTGGAGGGGAGAGCTGGGGTGATTGCTCAGGCTCCAAACCTATATACATGTTCAAGATGAATGGATGAACCAAGTGTTTCCACCAAAGCAGCAGTGCATGAACGTTTCTTTTCCCTCTTTTACAGAGGGAAAACACACCTTTCCCTCTGTAAAACAACGGGATACCTCGCTGCAGGTCAAAGCCTGAGGACAGCAACTGTACTACAACTTAATTTGGAAAACAAATGTGAGACAAATTCCACTGCCTCACAGAAGTGACTGCAGGAAAAACAGAGAAACCTCCACAATTGCTCTCAGCACTGCTCAGAGAAGGTTGAGGGAGACAGCACAAGTAGGAGAAGCTACACTTTAAACCAACCTTGTAAAGTCTCTTGTCCACCTCTTTGTCAAGCTGGCAACCTCGTGACATTACACTTTTCCAATAGGCTACTCTTACCTAAACATGACCGCGTCCTTTTAGGTGTCATTAAACAGCAGATGGGATCTTCCTGAACAGCACCTTTAAGGTTCAGTGCCCATCAAATGCCATCCACCTGGTTTGAATTGAACTCAAAGGCAGCCCTGACCTCTCCTAAGTCAGTATTTCTCAAGTATAAAAGTGCATCAGTTCTATTCAAAATAGCTTCAGAATACTTCAGTTCTTTTCAAAATAGCTTCATAATACAAATAACATCACAATATATTTAAAGACGATAAATAATTCAACACTCAGTCACTGAGCTATCTGATAAGTAACACAAAAAGCAGAAGCAGTCAAAATGAAAATCTTCCAGGTGACTGCCTGCTCTTCAGGCAATTTCCAAAGCAAATATTCAAGTCAGTTGCCTTAAATCTTTTCACAGCTGATCCACAGCAGATCTCTTATTTATAGTTAGTGTCCCGTAAATATAGAACCATACCCATAAGCCTTAATAATGACAGAGAATGTCATGGAAGAATCTGAGCCATTCACAGTTCTCGTGAACCACTTATCAGTGTATTTCTATTTATCCCTTTTCACGTGGATAAAACAACACAGTCTTTCTTCAGTTGTGGCAGGAGTCAGTATCATCATGGGACATGGAACAAAACCAGCGACAGCTTGAATTCACTGAAACTCAGGCAAACCTCCCACTAAACCTAAACCAGATTTTGACCACCAGCCTTTGATCCCCAGCTTGTGTCTCATAAAAATAAATCAGCCTCACTCCCTCACAGACAGAGGACTCAAATAGAGCACTCTTTTACTTTCAGACCGGTGACAGGGACTGCTGGATGGTTTTGGAAGGGCAATTGGGAAGCACAGTGCGGTAGCTTGAATTAGTGGCACACAAAACTCAGAGGATGAGTTTGCAGAGGAACATGTCCGCCTTACAAAGTATCCATGGATGTGCTGTCATAATGCTGATGTCCCATGAACTCAGTAGGGGCAGGAGTCCAATGCCTTCAATGCTGCTGTGGCTCAGTGCAGCTGGTGGGTTTGATGGTCATTCCATGAGGTTACTTCTGACCATCAGCTACACAAAGAGGCAAGTGAATACATGCTGCATCTCCTGACTGAGACCTTTACTGGCCTCCCAGTGCTAGCTCACACCACCAGTAAAAATGCTGGTCTTCTTGGGATGCAGAAATCCATAAATATCTGTCCTTTTGTCTCTCTCTTCTTCCAGTTGTGTGCATCTACAGGAGGCACAGCAGGGGTGCCGGAGCTTCTTGATCCAAAATACGCCCATCATCATTAGGAGGGTGTCCCCGCTGACAGAGGCACCAGCTATTCCCTCTGCTGTTTGGGCAGTTGCATCCTCGAAGAGAGGAGTGATGGCCGATCCCGTGCGTGTCACAACTGGAAAGAACGGTGCATAGACACTGCACTGCTGGAGAAGGTCTTGCTTGGCTTATGCGAGCCAGGCCAGCAGCTTCACCCAGCGGCCCTCCCCACTGAGAGGGGAGAGCTGAACCACTTGTGTACAACCGCACACTGCCCCTGCCCCACACTGGCCAGAGGGTGCTGTGCAGGGCCCCCGGGATGGTGATGTGTGGGCCAGGGGTGCTGTGAAGGAAACCCCCCTGGAAAGCTGGGGAAAGCTGCAGGGCAGGCAGGGGGGAGAGGGAAAGGGAGGCAGTGCCCCTGGGGAGACAGCTCCAGCCCCCAGGCAAACATCCCTCCTCTTGCCAGGAGAGCTCTGTCCCCACAATTAGCTGTGGGTGGCTGCCCGGGCACAAGGGCCTCCTTCATCGTGTCCCTTTGAACAGCCACATCCTGCTCAGTGACAGCACTGGGCTGGGCAGAGGACGAGGGCATGGAAGGGACACTCTGTGAGGACAAGGGCCTCTGGTGAGCTGTGGCCAAGTCCCAGCCAGGGACAGGGCTGGAGCCAGAGCCTTGTTTGGGACAGGGCCACTGGGACCCACTGTGTGGGGGCAGTTCTGCATAGTTGGACCCATGCTGTCTGGAGGGCACGGGATTTTTCCCTCTGTTCTGTGCTCTGGGGAGCCCGTGGCTGGGAACTGTACCAGTTTGGGGCCACAGTGCAAGGGGAATGGAGTGGGCTGGAGCTGGGCACTGCGAGTACCCAGTACTTCCCCCAAGCTCAACCCTCATCTCTGGGGGCCCAGCATTCACCAGTGCTCCCCATTGCCTCCAGGGACTGAAGAACCCATTCTCCTGGCTGTCCCCATTTCCACAATTGTCCTCCCACCACTCAGCGTTCCCTAATCCCAGGGATCCCCCGTACTCCAAGGAGAGGGTCAGTCCCAGCCCCGCGTTTACCCGAAGGGGCAGGAGAGGGCTCAGAGAGAAGTCTACTCAGAGACCACTGGTTTGAGGCTGGAGGCATCTCTGGGGGAGTCCCAGAGGGAAAGACTGGCCCAGGAGGCAAGGGGCACTGGGAGATGGCAGTGCTGGGAGGTGAGGGGCACTGGGAGATGGGGGAAGGTCTGTGTTTGAGGAGCTGTTGGAGCATGGTTTTGTGTTGGAGCAGTGGGTCTTCACCATAGCATGTCCAGCTGTCAGTGGCACACTGCCCACCCCCCCATCGCCCCCTGCTGATGCCTGAGCAGTTCCCTGTGCAGCTGCTCCAGGTGGGAAGGTGGAGTGATGCCAGGGAAAGTGGCAGGATCTATGCCGGAGGCGGGGGTTGACTCTCTGCCGGGGCTGGGCTTGTTGCCAGGGCTGGTGTCTCTGCCAAGCCTGGCTTTGTCCTGGGGGCTCTCGGGGCTGGGAGGGGCAAGGAGGAGTCTGGGCAGGGATAAATCTGCCCCTCACCTTCTCGGGCTTCACCCAGGACTCACCACATCACAGAAGAAGATGAAGGTCGCAGTGTTCAGTGTGGCCCTTCTCTTCACCATCCTGCTGTGCACCCCGGAAGATGCTCAGGTGAGTCCTCAATGCAACAGGGAGGGACTCAAGGCTGAGGATATATCTTCATTGCAGGTCATCAGATCCCACCGGTTTCTTGTCCTGGTGCCCCCACATCTCCCCTTTTTGGTGCTCCTCATCCCATCCTTTTGTAACCCTCCAACATCACCTCCCTGGGATCTCCTCTGTGTTCTATCAAGGGTCCCTAAACACCATTCTGTCAATTGTTCCTATTCCTTTTCTTTCTGTCGTTCCCCTCCGTCCTTTGCCTTTCATCCTGTCCACTGTAGTAGTTACCACTGATCACCTTCCTTGAACCCCCACTCCCAAACACTCTCCCATTCCTCATGTTTTGATCCTCTTCATTGCTCTCCCTTCTTCCCCCACCTACCACCTTGCCTGAAGTCCCCGTATCCCCTCCACTTGAAGTCCTTTATGCGTTACTTCCATTCCACGTGTTCCTGTCCATTCAACACCCCCAGCCCAGTCCCTCTGGGGTCCACTAATTCACCCCAGTGCCCCGTCTTTGGGTCCTCCCCACCCCCATCCTCTTTGGTGGCCTTGAATTCCCCATACTATCCTTATCTCCATCCCTGCCCTTGGTCCCTGAGTGAACAGCCATCCCAGGTGAAACTTGGAGGAATGGAGCTGGGAGGGGCAGAAGGGATGGACCAGAGCAGGAGGAAGCTGTGGGCCTGGGGGAACTGGGGACACCTGTGCCCCACTCACAGTCCCACCAAGGTCCAATCCAGACCACCCATTCACTCTCCTTTCTTAGGCGTTCTTTGAGGCAAGTGGAAGTTATGACCTGGATGTAAGTAGTGGGGTTGACTTTGAGGACATCCAGTCTGGGGAATGGGAGGGCAATTTCGCCCTCCCGTTCCTTGCTGGGACCAAGGACATCCCAGTGACCAGTGAGGTCTCATGTTCTCTCTACAGTACGGGTATAGTTTTGGGCGAGTGAAGAGGTCTGAGGTAGGTACCACGAGATCTGCTGCACCTGGACCCTTTCCTCCCAGGGCCACAAAACTCCAGGGTGTCCAAACATAGCCCTGTACACCCCCCTGCACCCCATTGAACCGCAGAAAACACCCCTGCACCCCACTCTTTTCCCAGGGATGCCCCCTTCCCCAGGGCCCCCACTGCATTCCCATCCCTCCCATTACAATCCAGTACACCTCAGGATGCCCCAGTACACAGCCAGCACCCAAGTGGGCCCCTTCCCCAGACCCCCACTGCACACTGTGCACCCCCATACAAACTCATGTATTCCATTCCTCCTCAGAGGCACCTTCCCCAAGGACCCCATTGCTTTCCCCTGTCTCCCAGTGCACCCAAGTGTGTCCCTAACTCTCCCTTTCTCCCCAGCCTCCTGTGGCTGAGCAGGTGGTGGACTTGGTGCGCCAGAGACGTGTGGCTGTTGACGTTGATGTCTAGGTGAGCAGCATCAGGGTGTCTCCAGCCCCACAAAGGATGCTGAGCCCCGTGGGATCCTTGAGCCCTCTGGGTTGGGCAGAACTTGGGTATGGGAGAGGGGAAGCGAGGGGACTGCCCATGATCCATGTTCCAGTGTTAGAGGGACAGAGGTCATCCCATGCCCTGGGGCATCCCAAGGCAATGACACCCTGGGCAACGGGCTTTGGTTGCGATATGTTTCTCAGGAGAGCCACGTCCAGTCCTTGGTCTGTTGAGCGCTTCAGCTCCCTTCTCCTTCCCCAGCTCTCTGCAGAGAGGGATCATGGCAGACAAGGCCACTGTCATGTCTCAGCCGACAGTGGGGGTCTCATTTGGGGCTCTGTCTTTCAGGACTGGAACTGGTGGTGACACCCTTGCCCTGTTCCCCTCCAGCAGCATGACCATGAGTTCTTCCCTGGATGACCCCACCTGATCCCCTGGGAGCCCTGGGCTATTCGCTTCTAATGATCAATAAATCCCTTCAGCAAAACTACGCTTCGCGTTTGTGTGTGTGTGTCCGTGTCCGTGTCTGTGTCCCCTCTCGCCTGCCAGTGCCCAGACGCCTGGGTCCTCTCTGGCTGTACCACGGCAGTGAGCAGAGTGACTGAGGGAGTGTGGACACCTGGGGTGTCTCTGTAGAGGAGATCCCCTTCCACCCACCGTGTGCCCCCAGAAAAAGGCAGATTAGGGCAAACTAGAGTGTCCCCCCATGAGGCTGGGAGAGGCGAAGGGGAGACGGTGCCAGCCCTCGGGGCAGCCGGTGCTTTGGAGGTTGTTACACCCCACTCTCGAGAGAGGGTGGGAAGTGACTCAGATTTGCAAATCCCCAGTGGTGTGGAGTAAGGCGAGACAACTCTCAGGGTCCATACAGAAACATTTATTAGATTCCCACAGTGATTAATATATGTCTTTACTAGGTCTCCTATAATGGGTTAGGTATATGACAAATTATGGCTAACGGTAAAACAATGTATTTCAAGTGGCAAAGTGCGCCTTGCGTGATGTACTTAACTTTAAAAGAAGAAGGGAAAAGAAAGAGAAACAGAGGGATAGAGAAAAAGAGAAAGAGAGAGAGAGGAGGAGATCACTGGATCTGGTTCCAGCATTTGTCCAGCCAACGGGGGTCTCTGGGTTGTAGAAGCACCCCTCTGTGGATCCCCAAGGAAAAACATCTCCCTAGGTGCAATTATTTTCCCCTTTTATGTTCTCAGTATCAGTATGACCTGCTCAGGTTTCCCTCCCCACTAGGTGACGTGTAGCATGATTTGGGTGGAGAGAAGAGTCCTATAGTCATGTATGTTTAGCATGATCTCGATAATCTTCATGAGCATATGCTGGGGTGTGAACTTTACAGAATCACGGAATCACACAATTATCAGAGTTGGAAGGGACCTCTAGAGATCATCTAGTCCAACTCCCCTGCTAAAGCAGGATTGCCCAGAGCACATCACTCAGGACTGCATCCAGGCAGGTCTTGAAAATCTCCAGAGAAGGGGACTCCACAACCTCCCTGGGCAGCCTGTGCCAGTGCTCTGTCACCCTCACCGTAAAGAAGTGTTTCCGTGTATTTGAACGGAACTTCCTGTGTTCTAACTTGTGCCCATTGCACCTCGTCCTGTCACTGGGAACCATTGAAAAGAGCCTGGCTCCATCCTCCTTCAACCCACCCTTTAGATACTTGTACGCCATAATAAGGTCTCCCCTCAGCCTTCTCTTCTCCAGGCCAAAGAGTCCCAGCTCTCTCAGCCTTTCCTCATAAGGCAGATGCTCCAAGCCCTTAATCATCTTAGTTGCCCTTCGCTGGACTCGCTCCAGCAGTTCCCTGTCCCTCTTGAACTGGGGAGCCCAAAACTGGACACAGTATTCCAGTTGTGGCCTCACCAGTGCAGAGTAGAGGGGGAGAATGACCTCTCTCGACCTACTGGCTACACTCTTCCCTATGCAGCCCAGGATTCCATTGGCCTTTTTGGCGACAAGGGCACATTGCTGGGCCATGGATAATTTACTGTCTACCACAACCCCCAGATCCTTCTCCTCCGAGCTACTTCCCAGCAGGTCCGCCCCTAACCTGTACTGGTGCCTAGCATTCTTCCTCCCCAGGTGCAGGACCTTGCACTTGCTTTTGTTGAACCTCATTAGGTTCTTCTCTGCCCAGCTCTCCAGCCTGTCCAGGTCACGCTGGATAGCAGCACGGCCCTCTGGGGTGTCAGCCACCCCACCCAGTTTGGTATCATCAGCAAACTTGCTGAGGATACACTCTGTCCCCTCATCCAGGTCATTAATGAATATATTAAACAAAATTGGACCGAGTATTGACCCCTGGGGGACACCACTGGTTACAGGCCTCCAACTAGACTCTGTGCCGCTGATCACAACCCTCTGAGTTCTGTCCCGCAGCCAACTCTCAATCCACCTCACTGTCACCTCATCTAGCCCATACTTCCTCAGCTTCCTAATGAGGATGTCATGGGAGACAGTGTCAAAAGCCTTGCTAAAGTCAAGGTAGATGACATCCACGACTTTCCCCTCATCCAGCCAACTTTAATATACTTTTTGTGAATAATGAGGCAAAGGTCATTCATCAGACACGATGGCCCCAAAAACAGAGAACTAACAATCTTCACAAGTTGAGCAGAAACCCCTGTCTTCACAAGACTTCCCCCACACAGATGAATCCTGCGTTATCGAGATGAGTTTTTTCTCCTGAGTGACACAAGAGAGAAGCAAGTGTTAGCCATATCAGTTCTTTGAGCACAAGGCCTCCATTATCCAGACTCCACATTATCCACCCCTTGGCTGCAGCCATATCTCAAAGTACTTGTGTTTGAGACGTTCCTCAGTGAGGCTCAGAGGGCCTCCCCTGTCTTTGGTCTCACCATTTGTTTCAGGGAATTTACAAGTCATCTCCTACAGTGATGAGTGGCAGCGTGACTTCATTCAGGCCATGATAGTCCACTGTTAGCCTCCACTCTCCATTAGATTTTCGCACTGGCCATATGGGACCATTAAAGGGTGAGTGGGTCTTGCTGATGACTGCTTGAGTTTCCAGTTGACGAATCAGCTTATGGATGGGAATCAGAGAGTCTTGGTTAGTGCCATATTGCAGCTGATGCACCGTTGTTGTACTGATTGGCACCTGTTTCCCATGCCAGCTCCTTGGGAAGATTAACCCTATCCCCACCAGACCGAGGACAATGGTACTGCAGAGCTCTGGGCATTCACACCACAGCCCCAGCCCCGCCGAAGGGCACAGGACCTTGTCGGGGCCAGAGAGAAGGGTTGCCAGCGTCCTCATCAGCCCCGGGGCTAGAGGCTGGACATTGCCTGAGCACTGTAGGACACTGACACTCTTGACCTATTCTCCTGTGCAGGGTATCCTCATCCCCACCCACATAAGGCCCCTGTCTGACAGACCCCTCTCCAGCGCAGCACAAGAATCCTGGTCCTAGGGCTCCTCAGGCAGCTCCTGCTAGCCAGTGGCAGGACAGTTTGCCCTGAGCTGGTGCAGTCAGAAACATGGTTTTCTTTCTCGTTTATTCCTGCTCCGCACACAGTCTGCCCTGATCTTCTCTTGAGATGTCCCTGTTCCCCAGAGAGCCTTTGCCCAGGTGAATGCATCTGAGCTGGCCTGACCGGCTGTTCTGATGCTCTGCCGAGCGAGGTGGCTGTGGTGCCCTGGGACTATGGGGTGGCTACCTATTGGCTGTGCTGGTCAAGCTGGAAGCAGAGTCAGAGAGACAGGGGTCATTGCATGTGAGAATGCTCTCCCTGGGGACCTGTGGCTGTGCAGGTGCTCGGAGCAATCGTGGGGCTTTTCAGAAAGTCACAAGGCGTTCAGATGTGTCCTTAGATCCAGGCCCTGGCTCTTCATTGGAGGTGATGTGAATCCCACTCCAGGCTCTCTTCCCTGCACCCGCTGTGCCTCCCCTGCCTCTCTTGGGATTGCAGAGCCATCAATAGCCTGTGTATTCTTTGGTTTAGCCCTTTACTTTTAGGAGAGTCCACTTGGCTTTTGGAAGTAGCATTTGCTGCCCACCCCCCAGCACAGGGTGTCTGTGAATATGCCCTGTGCTCTCCTGGCGGGAGACAGGACGATGGGCAACTGTAAGCAGCGCTGTTACATGTGGGACGGTCATGAGCAGATGCGTACTGCCCATTCATCATCTCCAGTGGCACTGTGCGACCACAAATGCGAGCTGAGTCAAGCCCTCCCTCCCTAACACATCGCCCAATGAGCTCATCCCCATGAGCCCATGGAGACCCCAAGCACAGCATCAGACCCTTTTAGCGTGCAATTCCTTGTGGGTATTCCTGACTCCAGCTAAAGGAAGAAGATCTCAGTCTTTGGACAGTGCACTGAGGACATCCCCTTTTATTAGCGGCTACATGGGAGGCCAGCTCTGACATAGCGATCGACACATTGAAAGAAGGCCTCTGGGTCAGATGGAGTGGGTCGGTGCCACTGGAGAAGTGGGATAAATTCAATTATTTGTGTACAGACACAATAATGACAGGACAAATGTGCGAGGCACGGAAGATGCCTGAGAATAACTGGCAATTACTTGTGGAGAGATGGGTGGCTCAGTCCTGCTGAAATACGACCAAGGGAATCAGTTTCCTCAGGGCATCCTTGAGCTCCTGGTTCCTCATGCTGTAGATGAGGGGGTTCACTGCTGGAGGCACTACTGAGTACAGAACTGCCACCACCAGGTCCAGGGATGGGAAGCAGATGGAGGGGGGCTTCAGGTAGGCAAACATGGCAGTGCTGGGGAAGAGGGACACAACAGCCAGGGGAAGGAGGCACGTGGAAAAGGCTTTGTGCCGTCCCTGCTCCGAGGGCATCCTCAGCACTGCCCTGAAGATCTCCACATAGGAGAACACAATGAAAATAAAAACACACAAAGAATAAACAGGCACTAAGTAAAAAAAGCCCAGCTTTCCTGAGATAGTGTGTCTCTGAGCAGGAGAGCCTGAGGATCTGGGCAACTTCACAGAAGAACTGCTCTAGGCTATTGCATTTGCAGAAAGGTATTGAAAATGTATTAGTAGTGTGCAGGAGAGCGTGGAGGGAACCACTGCTCCAGGCAGCTGCTGCCATGTGGACACAAGCTCTGCTGCCCTTCACTGCCTCCCACAGCATGGCAGAGTCCTCGTTTGTGGGCACTTGACTTTAGTGCTTTCTCCTGAGGGGACTTAATTTCAGAGGGTGTTTTTCCTTCTGAGTCTCCATTCCCTTCCCACCCCAGAGCACATGGAGTGTCCCCATCCTCCCCTGACCACTCCAGATTCCCTTCCACATGGACTGACATCTGCCATCAGCCCCATCACCTGTGACAGCCTGAGGAAGGTGACCAGGCACTTTTTGACTATTTCCGCTGCCCCTGGACACCAAGAAGAGAGCCTTTAATTAAGTGCTTGGTATCTAACAGAACGCAGCTATACCATGAGTTTATTGCCCCCCAAAAAAAGGAAAAGGTGCAAAACACTTGGAAAGGTCAGTTCCTTGGGTTTGTTGTTAACCACAACTGTAGAGAACCCAGCCTTCAGGCGCCACGCTCAGGACATCCCCTTTTATTGCAGAGATGCTATTAGGGAGGCAAGAGGTGACACACAGTTCTTCAAGGGTCAGACGCAACAGGACACAGTCCCAAGTGAAGGACTATGAACCCAAGCAATTACCTCTAAGTATGATTACCAGAAGGGGGGGAAGGGGGCGGGGGGTGGAAATTAAAGGCCATGTGTAAAATACATCCTGGGAAACGTGCAGAGAAGGGGAGGCAAATTATTTTTAATGGTGTGTTAATGGTGCCAGATCCATGGGATTGCTTTCCTCAGGGCATCCTTGAGCTCCTTGTTCCTCATGCCGTAGATGAGGGGGTTCACTGCTGGAGGCACCACTGAGTACAGAAATGATATCACTAAATCCAGGGCTGGGAAGGAGATGGAGGGGGGCTTCAGGTAAGCAAATAAGGCAGTGCTGATGAAGAGGGAGACCACGGCCAGGTGAGGGAGGCACGTGGAAAAAGCTTTGTGGCGTCCCTCCTCCGAGGGCATCCTCAGCACCACCTTGAAGGTCTGAACATAGGACAGCACAATGAAAACAAAGCACACAGAGAAGAAACAGGCGCTAAGAACAATAAGACCAACTTCCCTGAGGTAGTCTGAGTCTGAGCAGGAGAGCATGAGGATTTGGGGGATTTCACAGAAGAACTGGTCCAAGGCAATGCCGTGGCAGAGAGGTATTGAAAATGTATGTGCAGTGTGCAGCAGAGCATTGAGAAACCCACCGCCCCAGGCAGCTGCGGCCATGTGGACACAAGGTCTGCTGCCCAGGAGGGTCCCATAGCGCAGTGGTTTGCAGATGGCCACGTAGCGGTCATAGGCCATGACAGTGAGAAGAAAATATTCTGCTGAGATCAAAAATAGAAATAGAAATACCTGTGCAGCACATCCCAGGTAGGAGATGGCCCTGGTGTCCCACAGGGAATTGGCCATGGCTTTGGGGACAGTGGTGGAGATGCAGCCCAGGTCAAGAAGGGAGAGGTTGAGGAGGAAGAAGTACATGGGGGTGTGGAGGCGGTGGTTGCAGGCGATGGCAGTGATGATGAGGCCGTTGCCCAGGAGGGCAGCCAGGTAGATGCCCAGGAAGAGCCAGAAGTGCAAGAGCTGCAGCTCCTGTGTGTCTGCAAATGCCAGGAGGAAGAACTCCGTGATGGAGCTGCTGTTGGACATCTGATCCCCCTGAACAGAGGGGCCTGTTGAAGGAGGAAAAGACAGTGAGGAGTTAGGACAGACACCTCTGAGCAAAATTTGTTCCACATCACAGTAAGGTCCCCCAATTGAACTCTGTCCTTCCAGGAAGACGTTTGTGCAGATCCTGGCGTGATCCTGGTTTGTGCGGGCTGAGGGTGCAGTGGGGAGAAGGGGACTCTGCTGTGGGCTCCAGAGGAGTCAGTCGTGGTGTGCAGCAATGGGCAGACAGGAACCAGAGTGATCGCAGGTTAAGCCTACCGCTGATATGAAAGAGCTTTTGACCATTGTCACTCCCAGTTCCCCTGGCGGCAGAACACAGATGTGGGTTGGGGGTTTTGTTTATTTTGCTCCTGTTACCCCTGTCCCACCGGAGGAGTCATTTTTGAAGACAAAAGTCCCTGGCATATTTATTACACTACACGCACTATTTTGAGAGTCCTGGGAGGCAATAGGACAGAGCCTTAGCGCAGAAGGGGGAAAGCTGGTATGTCTATCCGTCTTGGACAGATGGACAGACCATCTGTCTAACTCATCTCAGCTCAGCTGTAGAAAGCTGAAGAAAAGCTCAGCTGCTTTTTCTTGCACCTCTTTGCTCTGGAGGATGATCACAGAGAGAGCAGAGGAATCCAGGTTTCAAAGTGCAGATCTTCAACCTCCACTCCCCAGTGAAGAGCTGGGAGCTTTTGGATGCCCAGGAGATGGGGTGTCCTTAACAAAATGTCAGCTTTATTACCAAACCGTGGACTGCATTGCCGAGAGACCCACAGGTTGGAAGGGGGCTGGGGCACCATGGACAAATCAGCATGGCAGGACCTGCAGGAGCAGTCACTGAGCTGTTACTGCAGCCTCATCACAAATAAACTGAAAACGAGAGCAAAAGCAACAGCAGGGATGGGTGGAGAAGCAAGGAGAAATGGCCCAATGGTTCTGCAAAGGCAGGTAACGCCAGGGATGGACAGAGGGATGCTCAGGAGAGTCTCTTCTGCCGGAGCTATGGCCACAGATGAGGCAGCTGCTGCCCTGGATGCCACATCCTTGAGGGCAGAAGCTCACTGGGCAGGCACACAGCCCCCTAAGGCACAGGGACCCAGCTCTGATGGACAGCCCTGGGCACCCCTGGCTGCACACCCGCCTGCACACCCCTGCAGCCATCCCCAGGACAAGGTAGTCCTGCTCCTCTGACGGTGCGGAGAACACCCTTATCCTCCTCTACACTGCAGTGGCAGTGCCCTGCAGCCCGAGACTTACCGTGCAGAGGGCTGTGAAGCTTTCTCCCACTGTGAGCTCTCAGCTGTCTTCCACTCCCAACTGCCTTTAAGCTCTCTCTGCATTGCTCATCTCATCCTCACACCTGAAGCTGTTCCCTCAGCCCTGCTGCGCTTTGCAGAGGAGCTGCTCCTGGGCAGAGCTGTCTCTCTAGAGCAGCACCAACTCACCAAGTGCTCCCTTTGTACCAAGAGCCCAGCCCAGCTCAGCAGCACAGCACCAGCCCAAGGCATTTTAATGACCCTTCTGGTGGGTTTGAGACACAGTCCATGAACCTCAGACGCTGAGATGAAGTACAAGAAACTTCTCAAGAAGCAGAACTTTGATGTCATCTACAAACCCAACACTTTCTTGGAGTGTTAATGGGTCCCACTGAGGACCATTACCAACAAAGCCTCCCCAGGGGCTCGTTAGAGCAGAAAACAGGAGTCAATAATGACAGGTAGGGAAAGGAAAATTAAAGGTGGCTCTGATGCTGAGGAAACCTGAATGTGTTACATTGAGCCAAAGGGCCATGCTCTGACCTGCAGTCCCTGCGAAAGGAGATCTCGTCCCTCACCCCATGCTCAGGGCTCTTCCTGGGGCAGTGTGATGTGGGGATATGCAATGCCGAGGGCAGGAATACGGCATGACACTTATGGGTGAGGCAAGGAGGTAATGAGGTCTTCATGAGAAAGGTTAAAGTACCTTCTGGTAGGACTTGGTGGCTAAGATAGTAGCCATAGCCATGGTGAAGAAGAGATCATGTCTGGTGGGGGCTTTCAGTGCCCCCTTCTTTCTTTGAAGGCGCTCAATTGTCTTTCATTTTCACCTCAATAACTCACTGCCCTTACTGATATCTCTCCATCCTCCCTGGCTTGTCCTTGAAAGACAAAGCCATGGGCTGGTCCAGCCTCCCTCTGGCTGCCCGATTGTTCCACAGCACTGCCCTTGCAGTGACATTTCCTTCTCTTCTTTTCTAGTCTCAACCTCCCAAGCCACACTTTGTGGCATTCTTCCTCTCTCCTGCTTTTTGAGCACTATGAAGTAAAGCTCCACCATCTCTGAAACCACCCTTCAAGCAGTTAGGGGTTGTGACTGCGATGCTCTGAGCCTCCACTTCACCACGCTGAAGGACCCCCAGTCCCTCAGTCCCCCCAAATGGGGCATGTGCTTGAGGCCATGAATCCCGTATTGGCAGACCTCCTCTGGACACTCTCCATTCCTCCCCACTTGTCTAGAACAGGAATTCCCAAAGAGGGACACGCTAGTCCTGAGGTGACCACACGAGGTTTCAGTGGAGTGGGATGACAGCTCCGCTGGTGTGGGTGACCCACACTCCTCCTAATGCTGCTCCAAATGCAGCTGGCCCTGTTCATGGTGAGCATGCCCTACTGGCTCCTCTGGCACCCCTGGTGGTGCCCAGGCCCTTCTCCTCAGGGTGCCTACTCAGCCAGGCAGGTCCCAGGCTGCCCTCTTCTACTGTATTAATCTTCCCCCTGATGCACCACTGGCCACTTCTCTGTGTAAAATTTCAAAGGTTTTCTGTTGCCCAAATCCCAGAGTTTCTCAAGCCCCCCCTGGACTGAAGCTCCCTTTTGTCAGCTGCTAACATTAATGTGCAGATGGTAACTCTGATGGTGGTGTCCCTCACAAGGTAACAGCACAGGGAGTTGCAGGGCACTACAAATACTAACAGGTGGTGCTACTTTAGTGCAACTTCTTTCCAATTTAGGATTATCCATGGTGACCATTTCATAAAGAGCTGCAAAGCAAGCAAAGCCAGGGCCAGTGAGGAAAGAGCAAAGGGAGGTCTGCTGTTTATGTTGGAGGGTACAAGAAGGATCAAAGGGAAGAAAAGAGGGAGAAAGTTAATGGCAGGTGAAGCTAAGGACTAGATCAAGGCTGGTTTGGGAGTTCCTGCCAAGAAGCTCTGGATGTGAGCAGCAGTGACTGGTGTGGGACAAGAATGACCCAGATGATCTGACCAAACCTATGTCTGCCTTACTTCCAGGTCTTGGAGAGTCTGAGTACTTTCCCTCCCATGATAAAGGGAAGAGCTGTGGTGGAAGGAAGCACAGAATCACTCATGTTGAAGGGACCGCAGAAGCTCCTTAGGCCAATGGCCATCTCACAGCAAGGGCAGCTATCAGGTTACACCAGGTTGCTCAGGGATTTATTCATGTTGGCTTTAAAACCTTCCAAGGAACGACACAGCACAACATCACTGGCCAGCCTGCTCCAGTGCTTCACTCTCTTCGTGGGTAAACAGTGTTTCCTCACACACATCAAGGAAGAACCTGGAGGCACCTTATTGATGATTTCTTGGGAGCGGTAGAACTGTCATCTTTAGTTCTGCCCAAAGCCCTCTCTTCTCACAATTGAACAACTTCAGCTCTCTCAGCCTCTCCTACTGACGCGGTCAACCTTACCAATGCATGCCTGAGACATTTAGGGTTCTTACAGTCCGAACAGATTTGATTGGATTTCCAAGTTACCGCAGGGATATTGGAATATTGTCACTCTCATATCATCACGTTCTGCATGTGTCGCTCTCATTGGTCACCCTGTTGCAATGCACAGCTGTTGCAGGCTGTAGGGACAGCCTGTTCTGTCTGAACAAGCAGTCACCCACAGTGAAACACTGAGCTGATGATGGTTCAGGCCCTGGTGGCAACAGGACACCACTGTGAGGGTCTGGCTCTGGGGCTACCATGCTTGGTGCTAACCCACATGCAGATGAGGAATTAATGGCTGCAAGAACCACAGTACCCGTCATCAGAGATGACAGGTTTATCACAGAACTGTTCAAGTTGGAAGGGAGATGGAACGTTTCCAGACCAACCTCCTGCTCACAATGAAGTTAACGCTGAATTCCCCCCAAGTTCCTTCCAATTCACTTTGTCTGAAAGAGTCCTGAAATCCTCTTCTGAGGACTTTGTCAGAGATCCTCAGTGAACTTAAATCTTGATTTCTGTTGCTGCCAGATAAGGCTAGTCAGAGGAGACTGTGACTGCTGGCAAGCTGCTGGCAGGCTCTAGCAGCTTCTAAGGAGCTCTGTCAACTGTCCTTGATGAAAGGAGGCATTGCTGAGAGTCTGATGAAGGTTGTCCTTCTTTTGGACTATTAACCCCTGCTGCTCTTCCACACGAGCACCAATGACCCTGTCCCAGGACACCTGGAAAACATGAAGCATGACTATGTGACTCTGGGTGCGCTGGTCAAGGGCAGGGGGGGTGTAGGTGGTGATCTCAGTCCTTCTACTGAGGGGAAAAGGTTTGAGGAGAAGTGGACAGATCCTGCAGGTACACAATTGGTTGTGCATCTGGTGTCAGCCACAGAGTTACTAGAACCATGAGACACCCTCTGAGGACCAGTAACTGCTTGGAAGAGAAAGACTTCACCTGTGGAAGTTGGGGAAAAGTGTCTTTGATAACAACGGGACCAAGCTGGAAAGAAAACTTCAAACTGGAATTGATGAGGAAGGGAGGGAATGACCAAGAGTCACATGAGGAAGTGATGGGTGTCAATGACAGGAAAGGGTCTTGCAGGATGGTAACAAAAGGGTCATGGTAATCAACAGAGCAGTACTGATGGGGAATCACCCAAACATACACATCTCTAAGGAGACATGATGGAAGGGCTCCCACGCCCTTTCTGGGAGATCAGCATGACTGGACAGCTCTTTGGCCACTTTTGGGGCCATAACAAAGTCACACCACCACTGAGTGCTGCCACACCAGACATGATAGAATTCCAGTAGGAACTGGAGTCAAAGGCAGCCAAGGGCTATGCAAAAATTGATACCACTGAGTTTCTTTCTTGGTCTCTTTGGCAGCAGAGTGCAGGCCAGAGTTTGCTTTCACCTGGAGGAGTACCCCGTACGCCTGGAATCGACTGCCCCAGGGGTGGAAACACAGCCCCACCATCTCCCATGGACTGATCCAGACTGCACTACTGCGCTCCCCAGAGGAGCAGGGGCTGGAGCCCCTTCTCAGGACAGACTGCTTGCCAAGAAGCCACAGCCATGCGGGAAGCTCAGGAGGCTTTTTCTGGCACTTCACTCGGCATTTGTTTTGACATATGTGGTGCTTTTCTGTGACTATTCTTTCTGCACAGAATACCGTAAAAAGACAACCATTTCATAAAAGATGGTCGTAAAGTCCCTGTTAAAGGACAGGAAAGATCCCCATGAGCTGTGGAGGAAGCCAGGGAGATTGTAATAAGTACCAGGAAGATCCAGAAAGCTCAAGATCCTGTCTGAAGAGTGTGTGGCTCTGAGCAGCAGTGATTGTCCTTGCGTAGGACTTGACTGGCTGCCAGGTGCCCACCGAGCTGTTCTGTCACTGCCCCTCCTCAGCAGGACAGGGAGAAAATAAAATGAAAAGCTCATGGGTTGAGATAAGGACAGGGAGATCGCTCACCAGTTACCATCACAGGCAAAACAGACTTGTAATTTATTGCCAATCAAACAGAGGAGGATAATGAGACAGAAGAACAACATCTAAAACCACATTCCCTCCACCCCTCCCTTCTTCCCAGCATCAGCCTTGCTCCTGACTGCTCTACGTCCTCTCCCAGAGTGATGCAGGAGAGTGGGGAATAGGGATTGTGTTCGTTTTGTATCACTTGTTTGTGCCACTCGTTCCTCCTCATGCTCTTCCTCTGCTTCCTTCCAGAAGCCTCCTGCAGTGTGGGCTCTCCACAGCGTTGCAGCTTCCTTCAGGGCACATCCACCTGCTCTGCTATGCCATCCTCCACGGGCTGCAGGTGGATACGTGCTCCACTCTGGATATCCACAGCCTCCATGTGCTGCAGGGGTCGGCCTGCCTCACCATGGTCTTCCCCACAGGCTGCAGAGGAATCTCTGCTCTGGCACCTGGAGCACCTCCTCCTCCTCCTTCTTCACTGACCTTGGTGACTGCAGAGTTCTTTCTCTCACATATTCTCACTCCCCTCTCTCAGCTGCTGTTGCGCAGCTATTTTTTACTCCTTTTTAAATGTGTTATCACAGAGGCACTACCACTGTCACTGATTTGCTCAGCTTCGGCCAGCGGTGGGTCTGTCTCATAGAGGCCTGGAACTGGCTCTGCCCAACGTGGGGGCAGCTTCTGGCATCTGC
This sequence comes from Vanellus vanellus, assembly GCF_965231255.1. Lineage (NCBI taxonomy): Eukaryota > Metazoa > Chordata > Aves > Charadriiformes > Charadriidae > Vanellus > Vanellus vanellus. The sequence continues at coordinate 1,120,126 of NW_028128889.1, forward strand.
TCACTGAAGCCGCCCTGGAGTGCCCCCCACCAAAACTCTGCCACGTAAAGCCAATGCAGTGTGTCTGGGAAGGTGGGTCAGGGGATGTCAGTGAGTTACAAGCTGATGGCCGATGGCTTTAGCAAATCCTCACAAGCAGGCTTAAAGATCATCAACCAGGCTTGGGCATCCCGCTTGGTGAAACACATCAAGATCTTTCAGAGCCACTTCAGCATTTCATTTTCCACCTGTAACCGGTGCCTCTGACTGCCTGTTTCACCAGAACCCAGCGATGGTCTCCTTGTCAGGCCATGCCCTCCATGCTCTTTTCAGTGATGGCCCTCAGTGGGGCCTGCTGACATGCTCAGAAACTTGAAGGTTTGCTGCTGACTCTTTACTTCCATAGAAGCTTGTTCCACCTTTCAATAACTGCAGTTCAAACATTTGACACCAGAGGGCTCATAAACACCCAAAAAGCCCTAACAAGCCAAGTCTTGGGGCAGAGTTTTCCTCAAGTCCTCAGTTCTCATGTGGTTGATTAGTGAGATTTCAAGAACCCACTCAAAGTGAAAAGAGTTGAATAATAAATAACAATAACAAAGAATTTGTTCTTTTTCTAGTTCTTTTTTTTTTCTGCTTACAGATTACATGAGGTCAGCAATCAATAGGGGATGCTGTTCCTGAGCGCCTCTGAATGGACAGCCTTAGACCAATGGAAAAAATGTTTTTCTGTCAAGCACAGATCCCAAGGCCCACCACAACGCTCCCTGCTCGGACTCTCTCAGTCTTCCCTTTTTTTGCCTACTATGAGTCACACGGTGAATTCACAAACTCCCTCAATTCACAGAAGGAAGCAAAGAGACACAGTTAATGAAGTGCTCTACTTTGAATAGCCAAACCTGCACTCATCCCAATGCATCAGGGATAAAGGATCCATTTCAAGTAGACTCTGCAGCACCTACACCAACTCCTGTTTAATTCCCTGCAGGGTAGGGTACAGGTGGCTCCTTTGCAGGTGGAGGCAGGGATGAGAGTGATCTCCTCTAATGTTGGAGAGCTGGGGTGCCATTGCCCAGGCTTCCTTTCCTACCCAAGGAAGAGAAACCAGTTGTCTCAACTGTGATGCTTTGACACAGCCTGTCTGGTGACCAGCTCCTGCTCCAGAAGTGCTCCTGTAGATCATGGGTCACCGGGGGGTCCCAGTCCTATGTGGGGGCTTCAGTGCTGCAGCTCTTGCACTTCTGGCTCTTCCTGGGCATTTACCTGGCTGCCCTCCTGGGCAACGGCCTCATCATCGCTGCCATAGCCTGCAACCATTGCCTCCACACCCATGTACCCCATGTATTTCCTCCTCAACCTCTCCTTCCTTGACCTGGGCTCCGTCTTTACCACTGTCCTAAAATCCGTGGCCAATTCCCTCTGGAACACCAGGCCCATCACCTATTTGGGATGTGCTGCTCAAATTTTTTACATTCTCTTTTTAGTTGTAGCAGAGTATTTTCTTCTCGCTGTCATGGCCTGTGACCACTATGTGGCCATCTGCAAACGCCCGCACTATGGGACTCTCCTGGGCAGCAGCTGATCATACCTGTTTCTGACAGATTGGACTACAGACCTCCCGAGCTTTCTTCCAACCTCAGTTCCAACCTCAAGCAGGGACGCCTCTCAATGTTAGAGATTCCTTACCTGAGACTAAGAGATCATTCCTTGCCCAAGGTGGAGATATGCCTTACCCACAACGGATCCTGAGTAAGTGACAGCATGCTGAATGACACACTGCGAATCCATATAGCTACCCACATATTTTTAATGTTGTAAGAATAATTCCATTAGACATGAACCGTTGACCACGTCTGAGACTGATGGGATCCAGCCAGACCTAGGCTTCAAAAAGGAGTTTAGAAGGCAAGGAGGGCCACACTGAACCTCATTACTCAACAGAAGGGTCATAGAATCATAGGGTTGGAAGTGACCTTTAAGATCATCAAGTCCAACCATCAAACTAACACTGGCAAAAACACCATTAAACCATGTCCCTAAGCGCAACGTCTATCCATCTTTTAAATACCTGCAGGGATGGCGATTCCACCACTTCCCTGGGCAGCCTGTTCCAATGAATGACAACCCTTTCTATGAAGACATTTTTCATAATCTCCAATCTAAACCTTCCCTGACGCAACTTGAGGCCACTTCCTCTTGTCCTATCGCTTGTTACTAGCGAGAAGAGACGGACCCCCACCTTGCTACAACCTCCTTCCAGGCAGTTGTAGAGAGCGATAAAGCCTCCTCCAAGCTCCTTTTCTCCAGGCTAAACGACCCCAGTTCCCTCAGCCGCTCCTCATAAGACCTGTTCTCCAGACCCCTCACCAGCTTCACTGCCCTTCTCTGGATATGCTCCAGCACCTCAATGTCTTTCCTGTAGTGAGTGGCCCAAAACTGAACACAGTACTCGAGGTGGGGCCTCACCAGTGCCGAATACAGGGGAACAATCACTGCCCTGCTCACCAAAATATTCCTGATAGAGGCCAGAATGCTACTGGCCACCTGGGCACACTGCTGCCTGATATTCAGCCGGCTGTTGTCCAACATCCCCAGGTCCTTTCCTGCCAGGCAGCTTTCCAGCCACTCTGCCCCAAGCCTGTAGCACTGCATGGGGTTGGTGTGACCCAAGTGCAAGACCAAGCATGTGGCAATCTCATACCTTTGGCCTCAGCCCATGGACCCAGCCTGTCCAGATCCCTCTGTAGACCCTTCCTGCCCTCAAGAAGATCAACACTCCTGCTGAACTTGGTTTTGTCCACAAATTTACTGTTGGTGTACCCAATCCCCTCGTCCTGGTTGTTTATAAAGATATTAAAGAGGACTGGCCTCAGTGCTGAGCCCCTGGGGACACAACTTGTGACCGACCGCCACCTGGATTGTGAGGGAGTTTTCCTGGAGATCTCACAGTCAGCAGCACTAAAAGGCAGCAGAGCTCCCTAGAACAGCATCTTCCAGGCTTGGTGTGGTTGCTTAACCTTGGCTGGCTGCCAGGTGCCCACCAAGCCACTCCATCACTCTTCCTCAGCAGGACAGGGGGAAAAATAAGATGAAAAACTTCTGACTCTAGATAAAAGCAGTTTAATAAAGAAAAAAAAGGCCCCATGTGGAAGCAAAGGAACCAACCAAACAAAAGATTTATTCTCTACTTCCCATCAGCAGGTGATGTCCAACTACTTCCTGGCAAGTAGGACTTTGGTTGCTTTAGAAACCCCTCCTCCTCGTTTCTCTTTGCTTTTATTGCTAGGTGTGATGTTATATGGTATGGAATGTCTCTGTGGTCAGTTTGGGTCAGCTGTCCTGGCTATGTCCCCTCCCAACCTCTTGCCCACCCCCAGCCTACAGGCCTGTGTTTGCAGTGGGGCTTTGGAGAGACAGCCTTGCTGCTGTGTGAGCACTGCTCAGCAGTAGCCAAAACATCGGTGTGTTATTAACAACATTCTAGCAACAAATACAACAGTAGGACGGCACTGTGAGGGCTGCTATGGGCAAAGGTAACTCCATCCCCGCCAGACCTCACTCTTCCTAATGACTGGGTTGATCTCCCGCCTTAGCTGCCCTGCAGGCCGCCATCCCCCGGCCTGTCCTGCTCGCCTTGCTCAGGTACGGTGGGGCTGGGCCCTGGCTGGGGAGGCACCACCTGCGTTGCCAGCCATGGTCTCACCATTGGCTCCCAGCTCGCCTTCCTTTGGAGAGCAGCCCAGCTCTTGCTGCTCCCTGTCAGGGGAAGAATGTCTTCTGACCAAGTGTCAACATTCTTAAGAGAAAACCTGCACCTGACCTCATCATCTGGCCTCACTTCTCATTCTCCAGGCATAAAATACCCACAAAGGTATTTAGGAAGTATAACTCATCCCACTTAATGTGGACAACTGAAATCACTCTAGAAGCATCGGTTTCCTTTTATGGACGATATCCTTTCCTCCAGGTGAACACATGCTCCCCTGGGCCAATGGGAAAAAAAAGAATTTGAATGAGGGTAACTCATCAGAGGTGCTCTGCACAGATGAACCCAAAAGCAATGGATTGCCCTCAGGAAGTCTCCCTGCATTGATCACAGCAGAAGCGTAGAACAGTTCAGACTTTGCAGCCGTCTCCACGGTGTATAAAGTTACCTGAAACTAATCGTATCCCCTCCGTTCTCGAGCTATGTGCAGGTATCACTTCTGTTTCTCCTCCCCCTCACAACTGCCTTCCTGGCTCTGCAAACAGGGCTCAACGTGCACTCACCCAGAATAAATCATCAGGAGCTTGCCTTCATACAATGACTGGATAAAACAAAGACATGTATAAGAACGTTCACATTTTCCTCTGTGTGCCACTGGGAGTTGGATCTCATTAGGGTTTCCTGTGCTGGCCCAAGAGTCATACCGCTCTCTGCTCACACAGCGTTCTTGAAGAACAATATACAACTCCAGGAGTGGCTGATAGGTGTTGCCTCTGCCTTCACTTGCAGCACAGTGTAGGCCTCGGCAGGTAACTTACTGTTCTCTCATGTCTCAGCTCTGGACACAGAGAAAAGGCCTGAAATTTCTGCGTTCTCAAAGACCGGAAGTCCAAAGTTCCTGGTGGTTGGATACTAAGGTTCTCATACCTCCAGCACACACCACGATTGGAATACAGAGATATTAATGTGGATTTTCTCTGCCTCATTACTTCGACAACCTGGTCCAGTGGGAGGTGGCCCCGTCTATGGCAGGGGGCTTGGAACTCGATAATATTTAAGGTCCCTTCCAACCTAAACCATTCTATGATTCTATGAATCATATGTTTGCCCTCCCCACCCCTTTCTCCCTACCAAATACACTTACAAAATCTCTTCTTAGACAGAAAAGATTTCCTATTTCCTGAAGATTATCACACTTCTCTTCAAGCCCACCTTGGGACCATCTTTCATCTGCTGGTTCCTCAGGCTGGAAATAAAGGGTCTCATCAAAGAAGTTATGACAGTTTTGAGAAGGGACACTGCCCTGTTATAGAAAATGTGGTGATGTGAAGGCTGGACATGCAGGAAGATGCAGCTACTGTAGCCCAAGATGACAAGGATGAAGGGAGAGAAACATGCAGAGAATGCCTTTTGCCATGAGGAAGCTGACTACAACCTAAGAAGTATGGTACTAATGATGTACAGGTAGGACCTTGCTGTCATGCCCAGGGAGCCAAGGAGAATGATGCATGAGGCTCTGAAGGAGATCAGCTCAATAATCTGTGTTTCTGCACAGGACAACTTCATCAAAAGCACACTGTCCTAGAGGAAGTGCTCAATACCCTGCAGAAGGGCAGCCTGGCAACCGGGACAGTGGAGACACGGATGGCCAGGAAGCCTGCAGTCCACAAGCCCACCTTTAGGGCTGAAGGTAAAGCTGACTGTTCATGAGCACAGGCGGCTGAAGAGGGTGGCATATGGCATCATAACAGTCGTAGGACATGACAACCAGAAGCACAAACTCAGTGCAGCCCAGAAGGCAGAGGAAGTAGCATTGAGTTAAGCAGCCTGCGTAGGAGATGGCTTTGCTCCCTATCAGCCAGTTTCCGATGGCTTTGGCTGGGATGGATGTCATGATGAAGTTCTCCACACAGGAGAGGTTATAGAGGAAAGAATACATGGGCCTGTGGAGGTCTCCTTCAGCAAGAATGAGGGAAATGATCAGCAGGTTTCCCACTAACATGACCAGGTATGAAGGCAGGAGAGAGAATGCCATTGGGCCCTCCAGAGGGATGGGAAGCCCAAGAGGGGGAACTCTGTGAGAGTCGTGTGGTTCAACATTTTTTAACAATTTTTTAAAGAACCACACAACTTTGTAAAACTTTTCAAAGATTGTTAACAAGCCCCCAGGGAGGCTTTGGCAGTAATGGCTCTCAGAGGGACCCATTAACACTCCAAGAAACTTTGGAGTTAACATCTGACTTCTACTTCTTGAGAGGTTTCTTCAGCTTCCTCTGTGTCTGAGGTTCATGGACTCAGCACCAAAATCACCAGAGAGGTCATTAAAATGCCTTGGGCTGCTCCTCTGCCGCTAAACTGGTCCAGGCTCCTGGGAGGGAGGAGCTCATGGCAAGTGGGCGTGCTGCAGGAGACAGCTCTGCCCAGGAGGAGCTCCTCTGCAAAGCACAGCAGGGCAGGGTCCGAGGGCAGACGAGCGAGGCAGAGAGGGGTTGAAGGCAGTTTGGAGCGGGAGGACTCTGAGAGCTCACAGAGAGAGAAATCTCCACAGCCCCTGACACGGTAAGTCTCTGGCTGCGGGGCAATGCAGCCGCAGCTCCTGCAGGGATCTCCTAAAGCTGCCATAGCCCAAAACCTACGGGATCTCGCTGCAGTGTAGAGCAGGAGGACGTGCTCCAGAGCAGGGATCCTCTGCTGCACCATCAGAGGGAATGGGCACGATGGCTGCCTTCTCCCGGGGACGGCGTCAGGGCTGTGAAGGTGTGTGTGCAGGCACAGGTGCCCAGGGCTGTCCTTCTCAGCAGGGTCCCTGCACCCCAGGGGACCGTGTGCCAGGGCAGGGACTCTGCCGCCTGCCAGGGTCAGCACTCAGCCTGTCCAGGGAGCGCCCCACAGCCTGTGGCAGAAGCTGTGGGTCGAAGGATTGACCCCCGGCAGGGCAGGGCAGGGCAGGGTCCTTCTGCTGTGGAGAGGCTGCTGCATGGGTCAGGTTGGCTCACAGCTCCACATCACCCCAAGAGGTTTCACAGGGGACTTCTCCAGAAGCCCATCAAGACAAGGGCTACCTGGGAGTTGTCCTGGTTTCAGCTGGGATAGAGTTAATTTTCTTCCTAGTAGCTGCTGTGGTTTGGATTTGGTATGAGAATAATGTTGATAACACATTTTGTTTTATTTGTTGCTCAGTAATGCTCATAGTAAGTGAAGGACTTTTTCATCTTCCAATAGAAACTGAGAGGGACCATAGGCAGGACAAGCTGGGCAAAGGAACATTCCATACCATCATGCTCAGTACATAAATGGTGGGTTGGCGGGGAGCAGGAATCTGTGATCGCTGCTTGGGATGGGCGTCGGGTGGTAAGCAAGTGTATTGTGCCACTTTTAGTTTTTGTATATACTTTTACCATTATTATTTTCTTTTCCATTACTGTTATTTTTAACTGTCTTTGTCTCAACCCATGAGGTTTTTAACCCTTTCTTCCCTCTTCTCCCTACCCTTCTGGGGAGGGGAGTAGGGGCTGGGGAGGAAGGTAGTGTACTCCAGTGTTGTCTTCTCCCCCCAGGGCTGAGGAGTGACCTGGCTCTGCTCATATCACTACAGTTTTAAGACATCCAGGACTTTCCTTGAGGTTTTCCTGCAGGAATATGCTGAGCAGCTCCACTTCATTACAAGTGGATGACCGATGAGGTAAAGAGTGAATTTCAGAGGCTGTCACACCCTTTTCCAAATCCCCGCTGCTGCGGAGCAGGGATGACTCCTTGGGAGCCCACAAGAAGCTCCCGAGCCCACAATTGGACAGCACAAACCAGAGCTCCAACATGGGAGATTCAAAAAGTCCCTGGAAAAAAGGAGAGATGCGATGTGTGTTTTCAGGGGTTGAGGATTTGAAGGGCAGGGAATGGGAAGAGATTTGCTCAGAGCTGCCCTGAGTTGTGAGTGTGCTTTCTCAGTCAGCAGTACCTCGTGAATCAAGGCATCAGATGTCCAACGGCAGCTCCATCACTGAGTTCCTCCTGCTGGCATTCGCAGACACACGGGAGCTGCAGCTCTTGCACTTCTGGCTCTTCCTGGGCATCTACCTGGCTGCCCTCCTGGGCAACGGCCTCATCATCACTGCTATAGCCTTCGACGACCGCCTCCAAACTCCCATGTACTTCTTCCTCCTCAACCTCTCCCTCCTTGACCTGGGCTCCATCTCCACCACTCTCCCCAAAGCCATGGCCAGTTCCCTGTGGGACACCAGGGCCATCTCCTATGGGGGATGTGCTGCTCAGGTATTTCTACTTATATTTTTGATCTCAGCAGAATTTTATCTTCTCACTGTCATGGCCTATGACCGCTACGTGGCCATCTGCAAACCCCTGCACTATGGGACCCTCCTGGGCAGCAGAGCTTGTGTCCACATGGCAGCAGCTGCCTGGGGCAGTGGGTTTCTCACTGCTCTGCTGCACACTGCACATACATTTTCAATACCACTCTGCCAAGGCAATGCTGTGGACCAGTTCTTCTGTGAAGTCCCACAAATCCTGAAACTCTCCTGCACAGACTCAGACTATCTCAGGGAACTAAGGCTTCTTCTGTTTAGTACCTCTTTTACTTTTGTGTTTTTTGTTTTCATTGTGGTGTCCTATGTACAGATCTTCAGGGCTGTGCTGAGGATGCCCTCGGAGCAGGGACGGCACAAAGCCTTTTCCACGTGCCTCCCTCACTTGGCCGTGGTCTCCCTGTTTATCAGCACTGGAACGGTTGCTTACCTGAACCCGTCCTCCATCTCCTCCTCATCCCTGGATTTAGTGGTGTCATTTCTGTACTCTGTGGTGCCTCCAGCAGTGAATCCCCTCATCTACAGCATGAGGAACCAGGAGCTCAAGGATGCCCTGAGGAAACTATTGCAATATACTCTATTTCAGCATCAATGAGATAACTGTCTGTCTCCTATGACTCCCAGCATATTCACAGAATACAGCAGGATGATCTCTTGTTCATGAGCTTCTATTTTACTTTCTTTTTCTTTCTTTCTTTCTTTCTTTCTTTCTTTCTTTCTTTCTTTCTTTCTTTCTTTCTTTCGTCCTTTCTTTCTTTCTTTCTTTCTTTTTTCTTTTTCTTTCTTTCTTTCTTTCTTTCTTTCTTTCTTTCTTTCTTTCTTTCTTTCTTTCTTTCTCCTTCTCTTTTTTCTTTCTTTATTTTCTTTCTTCTATTCCTTTCTTTTTTTTCTTCTTTTCTTTCTTTTCCTTTATTGCCTCCATCCTTCCTCTGTTTTGCTCTTTTTCTCTTTATTCCTTTCTATTTCTTTCTCTCCTTTGTTCCTTCATTTCCTTGTTCATTCCCTCGTTCCCTTATTCATTCATTGGTTCGTTCTTTCCTTCTTTCCTTTTTTTTTCCTTCTTCTCATATTTTCTCTCTTTCTCTCTTTCTTCTCTCTATCTCTCTTTCTCTCTTTGTTAGACCTGTGGTAATATTATTCCTAATCTCACTTCTTAAACATTTAGGTGTATTTTCTTGCCCAGTGACCTGGTGTACATGAGAAGCCAGATTCCCCCTGTAGTTGAAACAAAACAGAGGCGGCAGCAGAAAATCAAGTTTTAAACCCCCTGTTTCTGAAAACTTTCCTGGAGCTGAGGGTGAATCTCCTCTGACTCTGCAGTCCCAGCATGGGCTGTAAGCAAGCAGAAGGCCAGGGGATGTCCCGCTGGAGAGGGATTCATGATACCCTGTTGTACTGGCTTTTGATGGGATAATTCATTTTATAGTGGCTAGTATGGGGATATGTTTTGGATTTGTGGTGAAAACAGTGTTGATAATATGGGGACAGTTTAGCTATTGCTGAGCAGGGTAACACAGCATCAAGGCTTTATCTGCTCCTCTTAGTTCCCTGAGAGCAAGTAGGCTGGGGGTGCACAAGAAGTTGGGAGGGGACACAGCTGGACAGCTGACCCCAACTGACCCAAGGGATATCCCATACCATATGATGTCGTGAACAGTAATAAAACCCGGGGAAAGAAGAAGGAAGTGTGGGATGTTTGGATTTACGGCATTTGTCTTCCCAAGTAACCATTACGCTTTCCTGGAGATGGCTGAACACCTGCCTAATGTTTGGAAGTACTGAAGGAGTTCTTGATTATGCTTTGCTTACTCACGTAGCTTTTGCTTTGCCTATTCAACTGCCTTTCTCTCTACCCTTGATTTTTCTCAGGTTTGTCCTTCCGATTCTCTCCCCCATCCCACCCAGGGGGGAGGGAGCCAGGGGCTGTGTGGTTCTTCGCTGCCTACTGGGGTCAAACCATGACACCTCTTTGAAACATCACACACCAGATTTAGTGCAGCACTCAAACGCAGAGGCACTGGAAATACCCCACGGTCCTACCAAGCCCCTTCCTTGGCCATAGGCCCATCAGAAGTGGAAGCTGGAAAGGGGCTCATCGGCAGTGATCCCTGTCCATCTGAGTCTGCTTCCCACCCTGACCATCACAGCCAGTGCAGGGTCACCCCGTAGCCTCAGGGCACCACAGTCCTCGCCCGCTAAAGAGCAGCACTTTAGCTCAGGGCCCTGTGGGGAGCATGGGCAGGGGTGCAGAAACAGCCGGCCAAGCCAGCACGGACACACTCATATGGGAAAAGGCTCTCTGTGATCGCGGGTGTCCCAGGAGAGGAGCAGGAGACCATGTGTGTGGAGGGGATGAAGAAAAAGAGCGACCCATGCCCGTGTGTCCAACTGGGGCAGTCTGCTGTGCCGCTGGCAGAGCAGGAGCTGCAAGAGGAGCCCCAGGGCAAGGACCCTCCTGCTGTCCTGGGGAGCGGGACTGGCACAGGGGGGCTGCAGGCTGCTGGTGAAGGGCACCTCCTGGGCCTGACAGCAGGAGAGGCACTGTCACAGACCTCTCTTTCATCCTTCCACGTCCAGCCTGCAGCCCTGGGGCTGATGGGGAAGCTGAGACCCTTCTCTGCCCCCCAGCAGCTGCTGTGCCCTTCCGTGGGGCTGTGGGCTGAGTGCCCAGAGCTCTGCAGCACCTTGCGGCAGGCACTGCCATGGGGTCAGCCCAGACTGGGCTGCTCTGCTGGGCTGGGAAGATGGCAGGGGAGGTGGGGAGAGCAGGGGAGGGCCTGGGGTGAGCTGGAAAGTGCCTGGGAGAGGAAAATTCCAGTGCGGAGCTCAGCTGTGTGAGTATGAAGGTTGGGTGCACACAGGAGTGTTCTGCCAGGCCTTCTGGCAGAGACATGAAGGATCAGGAGAGCAGGACCTGGTCTGTGCCATGGTCCGTGGATACACTAGCGAAGCTGCCCCAGGGTGATCATCAGCAACCAGCCCCTCACGGCTGCCACTGCCAGCAATAGCCACTCACCTCAGCTCAGAGAGGTGGTTTGTGCCTCCACAGAGGGACATAAAATGACCAGATCAGAAGATTTTTCTTGCATTACAGACTTATGAATACACATTTCCTGTGTGTGATGGGATGAACTTCTGCCTTCCATTGGTTTCGACATATCTTCCAGGAGGACCTGTTCCCTGACTGTACCAAGTACAGAAGTGAGGCTGACTGGTCAGCAGTTCCCAGCATCCTCGTTTTTACCCTTTGTCAAAATGGGCCTGATGGTTCCAGTTTTCCAGTCACTGGGGACTCCAGCTGACTGCCATGATGTTTGAAATATGATGCAGAATGGCTTGAAAACTGCATCAGTCAACTCCCTCAGGACCCTAGGATTTATTGAGTTGGGTCCCATGGACTTACGTATGTTCAGGTTCCTTAGGTGACCTCAAACCTAATCTTCTGCTACAATGGGAGGGATTTAATTCTCCCAGTCCCTGCTTTGAAGTTCATGGACTTGACAGACAGGGGAGGACTGACTGCCAGTGAAAACTGAAGCAAAAAAAACGGTTGAGTAATTCAGCCTTCTCCATGTCAGCTGTTACTAGTTCTCCTGTCCCATTTCTTAGGGCAGGTACATTGACTTGAAACTTCCTTTTCTGGCCAACATACCCATAGAAGCCCTTCCTAATATTCTTCACATCCCTTGTCAAATTCAGCTCCAGCTGTGCCTTAGCTTTCCTGATCCCCCCCACACACAACCGGGCAGCATCCCTATATTCTTTCCAGGATACATGTCCCTGCTTCCACTGTCTCTGTGTTTCCTTCTCACACTGTAGTTTCAGCAGGAGGTCCTTACTAAGCTGTGCCAGCCTCCAGCTTTGTATGCATGTTTTCTTACACGTGGCAATCAAGAGCTCATGCGCTCTGAAGAAAACGTCCTTAAAGAGCCGCCAGCTCTGCTCAGTACCTTTGTCTTTGAGGGAAGTTTCCTCAGGGGGCCCATCCACTAGCTCCTTAAACAACAGAAAGCTTGCTCTCCTAAAATTCAGGCTCCTGATGGTACTCTTCACCAGGCCCGTACCCCTCAGGACTGCTAATTCCACCAGGGCACGATCACTGCATCCCAAGCTGCCATCAGTCTGGACCTCTCTAATTAGTTCTTCCATGTGGGTGAGCAACAGGTCCAGTGGCACTTCTCTTCTGGCCAGGCTGTCTATCACCTCAATGAAGAAATTATCCTTGACTCTCTCCAGGAGTCTCCTGAACAGCTTACAGCTTGTTGTGCTGCTTGTTCAGCAGATGTCAGGAGGACTGAAGTCCCCCAGCAGGATCAGATCCTGCGATCACGATGCTTCCTGTAGTTGAAGTAAGAATGCGTTGTCACCAGGCTCCCCTGGGGCAGGTGCTCTGTAGGAAACACCAGACACAAGGTTTCCTTTGTTTGCTTGGCCACTGGTTTTCACCCAGAAGCTCTCAACCTGTTCATTGCTGGTTTTCCAAGACAGCTCTGTGCAGTCAATCCAGTCTTTTACATGGAGGGCAACCCCCCGCCCCTCCTTCCTTGCCTGTCCCTCATGAACAGTTTAGAGTCATCGATTGCAGTGCCCCAGTCATGTGACTCATCCCACCCCATTTCAGTGACAGCAGTCAGATCAGAGCTCTCTTGCTACACAGGGCTTCCAGCTCCTCTGCTTTGTTACCCAGCACACCTGCATTGGCACAGAGGCATTTCAGCTGTGCTATGGATTATGTCACCTTTTTAGAGGAAGATGCCCTAATTCCTTTGAGGCATTTCACAGGGGTTTCCCTGGTGGTTCCTAATACATCAGCAGCCCCTGGCTCTTCTCTGCAGCAAGAAACTCCACCCCCTTCCGCCACTAAGCCTAGTAAGTCCTTGTGAGTCTTGTGAGCTTGTTGGTGAAGGCCCTACTTGTCCCACTCGGTCAGGTGAATCTCATCAGCTCCCAAAAGATCCAGCTACTCAAAGCTCTCTCCATGATCACAGAAGCCCAAACCTTGAGTGTGACACCAGCAGCCACAAAGCCAGGCATTCACCTATTGGGTTTCTCTCCCCCTTCTGAAGCCCCTTCCTCTGACTGGGAGGAGAGAGGAGAACACCACCTGTGCCCCTGATCCTTTTAGCATTGCTCTGTGGGACATGTAGTGTCTTCTGGTGGTTCTCAGTTTCCTTCTGGCAGTATCATTAGTCCCTATGTGGAAGAGGAGTGAGTGAAAACCTGTAGGGTTCACCAGGCTCAGCAGCCTCTCAATGACATCGCAAATGTGAGCTCCTGGTAGGCAGCAAACTTCTCCAGAGAAACTGTCTGGAAGGCAAATGGTTGCTTCGGTGCTTCTCCATAAGGAATCTCCAATTACTAATACTTTATGTGCTTTCTGGTGGCACTGGTTCTAATGCGGGTGGGTGGGTGGATCAGCTTTGCACGGTCGGCTTTTCCTGAATCCTGCCCATTACTCACCTGCTCTTCATTCTCCATCCCCAGAGCATCACATCTGCTACACAGAGGCACTTCAGGGGAAGGGGGAAGGTTCCTCCTGCCCTGACCAGAGACAAGGGACCAATCTCCTTCCTCTCAGGACTTACTTGTGTCAGTCAGCCTGAGGTGGAATTCAGGCTTACCCTCCCCTTGGGCAGCATTAAGGCAGGGCTGGTGCTCAGCGTGGCACAGCGCACAGGACCACGCATCCATCTCTCCCTCATGTTCCCGGATACTGCACTGCCTGTTGAGCTCCTCTGGTAACACACCTACTGGTTTGAGGAGTTCTTCCAGCTGGGCACACTTGCAGCTATGATGGCCATTGCTTACTAGGGGGACTTCCAGGTGCTGGAGCTCCATGCAACCTGAGGTCTGGACAGCTATTTCAGTCCTTGGGAGTTCTGTTTTGGTGGAGGTGACAGCATAGGATGCCTTTAGAGCTTCTGCTTGCATTTCAGCCTCCGCCTTGCACTTGTGCTGCCTGGACACCATTTTCTTTGACCAGGACACAGTCTCTTTGAAGTTCCGAGGAAAAATGGCTCCTTTACATCTAAGATGGCAATTCATTTGAAATATGTTGTTCTTCTAATTCTAATTCCCTGGAGACCTCAAGCTTCTGGGTGGGCTTGCACAGCCACCAGCGTGCGGGGGTTACCATCAGGGCTGCAGCCTACGCCTGCCCGGGGAGCAGAGGAGGCAGCAGCCCGACAATGGGCAGAGTGCGCTGCCCGTCTTGTGCAAAGTGCCGGGCAAAGGGTCGCACTGCTCCCAGCTGACACCACTCCCTGTTTGCACGCCCTCATTGTGCTGCTCCTCAGGGACCAGTTATATGTGGCGTCCTGTGGTTTGAACTGGCCGCGGGAACCAATGCACCGCACAACTCTCGGCTGACCCCTCTTGCCAGACCTGTTGCCTGCCGGCTGGTCCCTCCACACACACAGCCCACAGGTGCCAGGGGCCCAGAGACACCCTCAGGCACCTCCGGGCACCTCACAAGCCTTGACATCCTCTCAGCATGCCGCAACAACTGCTGCTCCACTGCCGCCACTGCCCAACGTTTAAACTCTGGCAGGAGCCATTACTTTCAGGTTGGTGTGGCTATTTAATTCCCAAAGTGCTGCAAATGAAAGTGTCACTGACGGTGAAATAAGTTTCAGTAGCTCCAAAGTTGCTGAAGATTGTTTTCTTTTAATAAAACTTTCGTTCTGGCTGGGAGCACAAGTGCCGTGGTTTAACCCCAGACAGCAGCGAAGCACCACACAGCCACGCGCTCACTCCTCCCAGTTGGATGGGGGAGAGAATCACAAGAGCAAAAGTCAGGAAATTCGTGAGTTGAGACAGGAACAGGTGCATAAGTAAAGCAAAAGCCGCGCACGCAGGCAAAGCAAATCAAGGAATTCCCTCACGACTTCCCACGGGCAGGCAGATGTTCAGCCATCTCCAGGAAAGCAGGGCTCCATCACGCAGAACGGTTACTCGGGAAGACAAAACGCCGTAACTCCAGAAGTCCCCCTTTCCTTCTTCTTCCCCCAGTTTATATGCTGAGCACGACGTCATGCGGTGTGGAACATCCCGTTGGTCAGTGGGGGGCAGCTCTCCCGGCTGTGTCTCCTCCCAACCCTTTGTGCATTCCAGCCTACGCGCTGGCGGGGTGGTGTGAGGAGCACAAAAGGCCTCGACTGCGGAGCAACAACCACAAACCTGAGGGTGTTATCAACCACTCGGCAGGAAAACAAATAGTCCCACCGCCTCCCAGCAGCCACAGGGGCCATTGGCCCCGGAAGACTCTCTCTCTTCTGGTCATGTGCTCTGTTGTGATTGGCTGGCAGGACCGGCCGCTCCCTCCAGTTCACCCGGAAATACATCAGACCAGGAAGGCCCTTCCCCTACATGCACAGGGGCTGCCATTTTGGTTTGACCACCATTTTAGGTCAGGGTGCCGCTATTCATGGCAGTGAGCGGCCATTTTGTTAAACATCATTCTGCCCTGGGATTGGCTAATGGCCATCTTGTGACATCGCAACACCCACGTGTTCTCAGGCAGCCCCTGTGATTGGCTGTCTGTCTCCTTTGGCCTAGGAAGTGCTTGGATATAAAATAAATATATTACTATTCAATATATACACATATGGAAATAGATCTGCAAAAGGAAGTATATAATTCTATTAGTGAAATATTTTCTATATATAAATAGTTACAGTATTTTCATATATATCCTTCTATATATGTATATACGTATACACATTTTTCACAAATAAACATTTTTTAAAGCTACAGAAATTAATATACACACAAAAGTAGATGTGTGAAATGTTCTGTAATGATGATTAATTTACTGAAGAATTAAAGTTTAAGTGTGAGTAGAAACAAAAGGAAAAGTCCGGGTCAGGGTCCCCCACTTTACCAGGCGGCAGAACATGCCATGGCAGCTCTGGGCTGGGGGAGATTCAAGAGGGTGAAGGGGTACCCGAAAGGTTCTGAGGCATGGACAAGCTGCGACAAGCCCAGGTACTGTTGCCCCCTCCCTGGAGACCTCCATGGGGCCCCCAGAACAAATCCTGTCAGGTGCAAATAAGGGCCCATTCCTGTGAGCAGCACTGGGAGGCCCCCACAGCCCAGCCCAGCGCTGCAGGGCGGCCGTGCGGGCTGACTGGGGCAGAGTGTGGGCTTTGAGCGGTGCTGCAAGACACAGGCCATGCTGGCTATGAGAATGGAAAACCAGGACAAAATGCCACCTGCAGAAGAACATGCACATGGGGTCAAAGCAGAAAAGATGCAAAGGGGCTCCCCAAAAGCACCATGTGCTCGAGGGAAAAGAGCCAATGGGCCAGTGAACTGCAAACTGCATTTTGAGGTGTCCCACCAAGAAGTTGGGTAGATTGGGGAGCCCCCTTTCCTCAAGGTTGTGGAGGAGATGACAGATCCCTGTCAGACCACCGTGGGGTGCAGGGCAGTGCTACATGTTCTGCCTTGCCCTTAGGTGGATGACCTGATTGACATTTTTAAAAAAACTCCAATTAACTGAGTGAGGGGAGAAGTCAGGAGTGGGCTGGGACTTGTCCACGTCCACCTGAGCCACACCATCCAAACCCCGTGTGCTGTGTGTATGTCATGTCAAAGGATGGGGAAGGGGGTGCTGGTGGTTGCTGCAAATGCATTGAACACTGCAGGACCTGAGCAGGATGACCCCACTTATAAAACTGTCTTTACCTCAACCCATGGTTTTGTTCTTTTGTTGTTTGTTTTTTTATCATTTGGCCTTCCAATTTTCTATCACCTCTTTCTGTGGAGGAGTGAGCAAGTGACTGAGAGGGGGTTCAGCTACTGGCTTGGGTCACCTCTAAAGGTGAGAACATACCAAATGCTATATTACTCTGAGGTCACGGCTGCCAGAGTGACCAGGCCAAGAGGAGGCTTATGGTTTGTGTAGGAGCTTGTGAGGTCACTTGTTCCCTCCTATCTCATAGTTGAGCAGATAGCAAATAGGTAGATGTGTGGTGGTCAGGTCTCTGGTGCCAGAGTAGCTGATAGAGCAGGAGCAAGGCCAGGGCTCTTGTATGAGCCTGTGAGGTCACTGGTGCTTGTGGTGCTGATAGGCAAGAGGGAGACACATGGCTTGCATATGTACTTGTGATGTCACTCTCAGCTGAGTAGCTGATAAGCCAGGACCAGATACACAGCTTGTGTAGGGCCTTGTGAGGTCACTGGAGCCTGAGTACCTCACCAGGAAGTACATGGCAGATGGGCAGATATGTACTTATAAGGTCACTCTCAGCTGACAAGCCATGAGCTGACCCATGGCTTGTGTAGGTTTTGTGAGATCGTCCATGTCTCAGTACCTGGCAGGCCAGGAGCAGACCCATGGTATGTGTCTGTGCTTATGAGGTCACTCATGCCTGAGTAGCTAGTAGGCCCGGAACAGGCCTATGGATTGTGTAGGTGCTTGTGAGGTCACTGGTGCCTGAGCATGCCAGGAGAAACGTGTGTTGCGTTGGATATTTTGAGGTCACAGGTGCCTGAGAATCTGGTAGGCCAGGAGTAAGCACCTGTCTTGTGTAGGTGTTTGCAAGGTCATTTGTGACCAATTAGCTGGTAGTCCAGGAAGAGGCCCAGGGGTTGTTTAGGTGCTGGTGAGGTCACTGCTGTCCTAGTGTCTGATAGGACAGGAGTAGACCCCTGGGTTGTGTCGATTGTTGTGGTGTCACTGGTGCCTGAGTTTCTGATAGGTTAAGAGCCAAACAATAGCTTGTGTACGTGTTTGTGAGGTCACTGTTGGCCGAACACCTGATAGGCCAGGAGCAGGCCCATGCAGATTTAGATGCTCTGACATCACCAGGAGCAGGCCCATGTCAGGCTTAGATGCTCTGACATCATCAGAGGCTGAGTGGCAGATAGGCCAGGAGTATGTACGTGGCTTTGGAATGAGCTTGTGATTTCACTGGTGCCGGAGTAGTTTTTATGCAAGGAGTAGGCATGTGGTTGTGTGGGTGCTTCTGATGTCATTAAAAGAGTATTTAGATCCCACCTAAATAGGGCTTTTTGGAAGAACCATCCTCAGCAGAAGCCCATAGTGAGGTCACCATCAGTATAGGTCCTGAGCACACAGCAGCAGAAGTAGGAGAGTGTGAGGTCACGGTCAGTATAACCCATGAGCACACATCTTTGGCAGGAGGAGGGATGTGAGGTCACGTCACCGATGGAACCCCGTGGCCGTGGGGTCGGTGCAGAGCAGCCACATGCATCACTGGGGCCTCATGGGGGACGGGAGCTGCCCGGCGGCGTGCCTGTGAGGCCGAAGGAGCAGCCCCTGCAGCCCTGGCTGGAGCAGTCAGGGTGGGGGTGTCTCGGGGGCACGGTAGGGATGTGCCTGGGCACAGCGCCAGGAGGAAACCACAGACTTCCTGCCCGGGCGCTGCGGGGGGAGCGCGGGGAGCGCTGCGAGGCCACGTGGGCTGTGGGTTGTGCACCTGCAGGCTCCAGCTCCCGATCCGCCCGCGGGGAATAACGGCCCCTCGGTGACACGCTGAGAGTCAGGGACACGTCTGAGCCTCTGGGCTGCATGTCTGCTGCCAGGGCAGGGACGTGTCCCAGCTCCAGCTGCTGCGAGGGACCGACCATGGGCTCTCTGGGGAGGCCTGGACAAGCCAGCACTGCTGGGATGGAGCTCTTGACCTGGGCAAGGCCTTTTCCCGGCTGCTGCTCCCAGCACAGAGGGGTCTGTAGCAGGGGCAGGGGTGGTTTCCTCCCCATCCTGACACAGACCCCTGTGCAGTCCCAGCTCCATGGCTCCCACAGCTCAGGGACAGCTGGACACTTGCCACTTGGGTTCATGGATGAGGCCGGCGTAAGAGATGCTCAGTGCTCCCAGTCCCCACAGCGAGGTGCAAGGAGTGACCGACTCATATTCCCTCCACACCAGCTTGTCCCATGACAATCCGCCACCACAGCGACCGTGATACGCGCAGTGGGACATGTATGTCCTTCATATATGGTCATGAACGGCGCTGGAGAAGTTCATTGGAGGGCTGGGCTGTGTCGGAGGGGAGATAGCTCCCGATAATGTCTAAAAAGGTGCTGCTGCTTCGATTGGCTCCTCCTGCAGCTGGGTCGGCATCTGCAGAGATATATTACCCTCCCATCATCATTGTCCCCATGAGTCCCCAGGAGCCGTGACAGGGAACAGGGTGCAGCAAAGCCGTGCCAGCAGAGCAGGAGTCTAAGGATGGGAATAGAGGGATCCATCTCCCGTCTGGTGCTGGGGCTGCTCCTCTTGGTTCAGCTCTGCAGAGGTAAGTGCTGGCTCCCTTCTAGTGAGCACCGGTGGGGTCATCAGGATATCTCTGGGAATGGGATTTCCTTGTAGGCGCCACTGAGGTGAGGGTCAGAGGGCACTCAGGTCTATGGACCTCATGCCTTTTCCTGCATCCATCTGGGTGGGAGAGGGTATCTCCACTTCTAGGGCTCCAGTGTTTAGGTCACGCCATTTCTGGCTGCATTTATAGACACCCCATCCCGGGGTATTCTTTTGGGATCGCCTGTTCCCCAGTGCTGTTCCTCTGGAGTTGGTGGTGGCTCAGCTGATGACAACAGCACTCAGCAGTCCCCAGGGCTCAGCAAACCTGCAGAGCGCCCCAGAGGGTTTGTGTGCTGCTCACTGCCCCTATGTTCTGGGGGACGCTAACACCAGGAGGGCAGTTGTGCCCTACACGGAGAAGGGGACTGGGGCATCTGCACATGGAAATGTCCTTCTTGGGGCCCCAGCAGTGATGCCAGTGGCAAGAAGGGGACATGGGTTGGCCGATGCTCAGGATTGTGTTGGTGCTCCCTTGGGACATGGAAAGCCCTGGGGTGGTAGGTTTTTGTGGTGCCAGGGCAGGTGGTGTGCTAGCGGAGCTTCAGGCCTGGGGACACGGTGCTGTTAAGGGGTGCTGGTCTGGGGAGGAGCAGGTACCCTGTGCAGGGCCTGGGGGTACAGTTTTTGGGTGGGCATGGGCAGGGGGCCTTTGGGGTGGGAGAAGGTGCTGAGGGCTGTGGGGCAACAAATGGCCCCGTGGGTCTGGAGTTAGCACCCCCAGCCTGCACAGCCCACGGGGAGTGCAGGGACACTCACACTCCCCCAGGGGAAGCCCAGAGGGGAGAGGGCTCCCACCCTGGTGGCCGTGGCTTGGCCCAGGCAGGGGGGACCCCAGACCTGCAGTCTGGGGCTCAGTGTTCTCCTGACCAGTCCCATGTCAGTGTTTGAAGGGGCTGCAGAGGTGAGGCTGGAGGACGGCAGTGGGCGCTGTGCTGGGAGAGTGGAGGTGAAACACCAGGGCCAGTGGGGGACCGTGTGTGATGACTCCTGGGACCTGGATGATGCTGCAGTGGTTTGTAAGCAGCTGGGCTGTGGGTCTGCTCTTAAAGCTCCTCGGAACGGACACTTTGGGGCTGGATCTGGCCCCATTTGGATGGATGATGTTGATTGTCACGGCAATGAGTCTGCCCTGTCTGACTGTACACACCCTGGATGGGGTCAACACAACTGTGATCATTCTGAGGATGCTGGAGTGATATGTTCAGGTAAGGAGCCAACCCGTTCAGCACCTTTGGGACTGGGACAGGGGAACGGACCTGTCTGTGCCCTCCGGGAGCCATGAACGGGTGCCAGAGCAGGGTGCGGTGTGACTGGTGCACTGCCAAGCTGGGGCTGTCATTGCTGGTGTCCCTGGTGCCGGAGGAAAGACCAGTGGGATCCCACCCTGGGCGTCCACCCACTGCCAGGCCCCAGGATGGCCCAGCCCAACCTCAGTCAGAGCCTGGGTCTGGGAGATGAATCCCCCTCCATGACCCGCATTTTCTGTTGGTTCTCATCTTTTTTTAATGCTTAGAGGAGGGGTGCCAGGGGGATGGGACCAGTCTTTTTTTTCAGTGGTGTCCAGTGACAGGACAAGAGAGATCAGGCACAAACTTGACCATGGGAAGTTCCATCTTAACATGAGGAGGAACTTCTTTACTCTGAGGGTGGCAGAGCACTGGCAGGGGCTGCCCAGAGAGGTGGTGGAGTCTCCCAAACTGGAGACATTCCAAACCCACCTGGACGCCATCCTGTGCAACTGCTGTTGGTGCCCCTGCTCTGGCAGGGGGTAGGACTTGGTGAGCTTCAGAGAGCCCTTCCCAACCTGACCATTCTGTGATTCTGTGATTCTCCTCCAATTCAGCCAGGACCTTTCTGGCATTTCTGAGTGCTAGGTTCCCCTGTGCCAGGTGCACCAAGAGCTGCTCAGACGGCCACCCACAGCCCAAGGGAAGGGCACAGAGTGGCCAGGGGGTTTCGGGTTGTGCCTTCCGGCAGACAGAAGTTCTTCAGCCAAAGCCAAAGGACTGCTCAAAGGGGAAAAGCGCTGGCCTTGGGCAGAGGAGCAGGGTGGCACACAGCAACCTGTTCCTCTCCCAGGGTCACCCTGCAAGAGCCAGCCCATGGGGACATGGCGCTGTGCAGGCAGTGTTGACCCACCTGCCCCAGGCCCGGGGTGCCCTGTGTCACAGGGGCTTTGCCGGCACATTCTGGCGCTGCTCAGTGCCCGTCCTTGCAATGGGAGTTGGTGTCAGCCCAGGGCTGCTCCTCTCCCGCTCTCCTTCCCTCTGCCTTCCCGTTAATGGCCACATTTGTGTTCCTGGCCCTAACTGAGGCAGGTGCCAGAGTCAGGGGCTGGCACGGACTCCGACTGCTGATGTAGCCATGCCACACTTGTACCATGTGGCATGTCCCATCTAACAGCAGTGTCCCAACAGCCTGAGACGGCCCTGAGAGAAGGGTGTGTTTCATGCGATTCCAATGGATTCCTCAGCCTGGCCCTGATCTCGGTGGGCAGAGCAGGCTGCAGCAGCCGACAGCGTCTGAGCCCATGTCCCTGGGTCCCAACGTGCTCTGGGTGCTGCCTGGGAGCTCAAGGTCTCCAAAATGGCAGGAGTTTGTCTGAGCAGTGCCTACAGCTGGGGGTTGGGAGAGAAGCAAGACTGCAAGTGCTGTGCTGATGTCTGAGGAGCGGCAGGGTGTCCCTGGGGTATTTGTGCCAGCAGAACCCACTGGGAGCTGCTGAGAGGCTTGTGGGGCTCTTTGCCTGTGGCCACCTCAGAAACCAGGTGGGACATGGGCCCATGACTCCAAAGGGCTCTGGGAACTCTCAGGAGTCTTTGATTTCTGCAGGATTTCTCCAGCTAGTTGGAGGGGACAACCCCTGCTCAGGACGAGTGGAGATCCGTCACAGGGACGAGTGGAAAACTGTCTGTGACTCAGACTTTGGTCCCAAAGCTGCCAACGTGGTCTGCAGGGATCTACAGTGTGGCACAGCCCTATCTGTCCATGGGGCAGCTCACTTTGGAGAAGGGGTTGGTCCCATGTGGGACAGGGAGCTCCAATGTGTGGGGAATGAATCCTCCCTCATGTTCTGCCCCAAGGGGTCCCCCAGAGACCAGCCCTGCACCCACATGAACGCCGCTGGTGTCACCTGCACACGTAAGGACTCACATTGGAGTGTTAAACACCAAGGGGCGTGCTGGGGATGGGGGAGAAGGGCAGCGACCGTGCTGTGCTGGGCATGAGGAGAGAAGGGGTGATGTGGTTGTCTGCAGCCAAAATATCATGCAGAGGGAGGAGGATGATGGGCTCCTCTCCATTTGGCCTCTCCTCCAGCTCCTGAGAGTGAGAACACAAGTCCACCCTCTCTCATCCTTCTCTGTCCCCAGAGTACACAGGGTTCAGGCTGGTGAACGGCAGCACGGCGTGTGAGGGGAGGGTGGAGGTCCAGGTGCTGGGGACCTGGGGCACCCTCTGTGCCTCCCACTGGGATCTCTCAGAGGCCCAAGTTCTCTGTTGTCACCTCGACTGTGGATTCGCTGAGTCTGTTCCCAGAGGAGGGCATTTTGGGAGAGGCACTGGCCCCATCTGGAGAGACTCATTCCACTGTGACGGGACTGAATCCCACCTGGGCCAGTGCTTAGTGACCTCACTGGGGATGTCACCGTGCTCCCATGGGAACACCGCTGCTGTCATATGCTCAGGTGAGTGCTGGGAAAACACTCAATTAACTCCATTTTTTCCTTGTGTGCTACATGGTCTCCCAAAGCAGGGGGCCCTGTGGCAGTGCAAGGTGTCACCAGGGGACATCTGGAGCACTTTTCCTGCTCAGACTGACTACTCCGCTGTGACAGAGCAGAGGACTGAACAGGGGCCGGTGTCTTTCCCCCTCAGGGCAGCAGCTCCGGCCCTGGGGCCACCGCCAGGCCCAGGCTCCTTTACCTTCCCACAGTGGGATGGGCCAGGAACATGGCTGTGGGGCTTGTTTCCATCCCTCTGCCTGCAGGCAGCCCTGTCCCACCCCACAGAGAGTCCCACAGAGCCCAATCCCACAGCAGAGGTGCTGCCTGGGGGCCACCAGCAGCAGCATCAGACCTGGGGGTGAGCTGCAGAGTGGGGCTGGCTTCTGGTCAGCACAGGACCCAAATTTTCCCCATTTGATGGCAAAGGCCCACCTTGCTCTGGCTCCCAGTTGCCCATCCCAAGGGATGCAGGATGGCAGAGACACATCTGTCATGTGTCTCAGCAGTGGCCACTCCTGGCTGCTGCTCCCTCCTGCGGGAGCTGCCCCAACTGCCTTGGCAGGGACGTGGTCTGTGGCTCTGCCCCACCAAGAGCAAAGCTGGCGTCTTACTCAGGAAGGCTCAGGGACTGGGAAAGCACCCCATGGAGTCCTGGACAAGGAGCTCTCCTTGGGGGCTGGAGGCAGGCAGGCGAGCTGCTTCTGCAAGGAATTTCCCTTCTGGGCCCCTCTGCAAGGGTGCCAGAGCCTGGAGACATGCTGCAGGCTGCCAGGCTCCCCAATGCCACCAAGGACTGGGGCATGGCTGCTCTCCCCAGGCCCAGATCGCTTTGCATCCGTGCGGCTGGTGGGTGGAGGAAGCCGGTGTGATGGGCGAGTGGAGATCTTCCAGCACGGGACGTGGGGCAGAGTCCTGGATGACCAGTGGGATCTGAAGGAGGCCAGCGTGGTGTGCCGGCAGCTGCAGTGTGGAGAGGCAGAGACAGCCTACAACCCCCCGAAGCCTCAGCGAGGGATGGGTCCCGTGGGGCTTCGAGGGGTCCGGTGCGCAGGGCATGAGGCCAACCTGACCCTCTGCAACACCTCCCTGCCTGAGAGTGCACTGGACGCAGGGATTGCCGAGGACGTGGCGGTCATCTGCTGGGGTGAGTGGCACTGCAGGGTCCCCCAGGCTCTGGGCTGGGTGGGCAGCCAGCCCGTGACGGCAGCTGGGGTTTCCTCCTGCTGCAGGGAGCCGGTGGGTGCGGCTGGTGAAAGGGCCTGGGCGCTGCGCTGGGAGAGTGGAGGTCTACTACCAGGGACGCTGGGGGACCGTCTGCGATGACGACTGGGACCTGTCCGACGCTGCCATTGTTTGCCGCCAGCTGGGCTGTGGAGGGGCGGTGGAGGCAGTTGGCTCTGCTCGGTTCGGAAAAGGCTCCGGTCAGATCTGGCTGGATGGAGTGAACTGCTCTGGGGCCGAAGCTGCTCTCTGGGACTGCCCGGCAGGGTCCTGGGGGCAGCACGACTGCGGGCACAAAGAGGACGCAGGAGTCGTCTGCTCAGGTCTGTGCCGGGGGCTGCGGTGGGAGCCCAGTGCCCAGGCAGGCTGGGATGAGGGGAGGGCCAGCAATGGCCGAGGCTGTTACTGGCCACCTCTGAGCCTCTGACAAAGCCCATCCTGGGGACACCCACCCACAGGTCCCCTCAGTCCCTTTGGGGGTCCCTGGGGTGCTCAGCTGTCCCTGATGGTTTGCAGGGAGGGCAGGGTTGTCTGTCCATCAGGGACATTTCTCTGCCCGTGGGTGCAAGAGGGACTTGCTGGCCGTTCCTTTGCCTGGCTGAGGGTGTGGGTTGTGCAGAGGTGTCCCTGCTGCCACAGCCCCACACCAGCCTGTTCCCCCTCGGTGCCTTTCCTCCCAGAGTTTGTGGCCCTGAGGCTGGAGAACAGCAACAACTGCTCCGGGCGCCTGCAGGTTTTCTACAATGGGACGTGGGGGAGCGTTTGCTCCAACTCAATGACTCGCAAAACGATGTCACTGGCATGCAAGGAGCTGGGCTGCGGGGACATACAGACCCTGGAAACACAACTGCCCTTCGGCAGGATTTCTGGCCCTGCCTGGCTGGATCGTGTGCAGTGTGGGGAGAAACACAGCTCCTTCTGGCAGTGTCTGTCTGATCCCTGGAACCCACAGTCATGTGATGACCTGCGAGATGAGACCCACATCACCTGCAATGGTAATTCTGAGCTACCTGGGCACCAGCTTCTCCCCAGCTCCTGCTCCTTGCTGGGCATGGTCAAACGCAGAGACAGGCTCTGCCGAGGCTCTTCCTTTCCATGCCAGATACTTCTGCTGCTGGTAGCAAAAATGGGACTTCAGCCCTCAGAGCCCCACACATTCACCAGCAGGGGAATTGCCAGCCGGGCTCCCAGCTTTGCCTGGGCAGGGAAGAGGTTTTTGGAGGCAAGGTCTCAGAAGGGAACAGCCAGGGGTCCCAGGAGTGTCCCTTCCATGGACACCCTGCTGCTGCTGTGAAGTCCAGGGTCCCTTTGGGGCTGAGCAGTCAGGGTCCCTCACACTGCGTGTCCCCTGAGTGACCGGGGTTCAGGTGCTGCCGTAATTGAGGTGCCACGTGCATAACTCAGCCCCGCTCTCTGCTGCACTATGCCCTGCAACAGCCCCTTCACCGCAGCATTTCCTTCTGCAGGGCGTCAGCCAAAATTGCCCCCGGCCCCAACGGCTGCGTGCCCCAGCACCACGAGCTGCACAGGTAGCTGCTCCTCCACGTGCCCCTCTCGCCTGGCAGGGCTCTGCCTGCTGTCCCGCTGCCCTGGGAGCTCTCTGCCTTCTCCAGACAGGGAGAAGATTCGTGCCGTGGGAGGCGAGAATGGGTGCTCTGGCAGAGTGGAGGTCTGGCACCGTGGTTCCTGGGGGACAGTGTGTGACGACTGGTGGGACATGAGGGATGCCGAGGTGGCATGCAGGCAGCTGGGCTGTGGCCCTGCGGTGTCTGCCCTGCACGAGGCTGCATTTGGGGAGGGGACTGGCCCCATCTGGCTGGAGCAGGTGGAGTGCCGGGGGACAGAGCCATCTCTGCAGGACTGCTGGGCCCGGCATGGGGACAGCGGTGCCTGCCGCCATAAGGAGGACGCTGCTGTGCGCTGCTCAGGTAAGCGGCAGGGCTTGTGCCCCTCACAAGGGTATCAGCAAGGAGCCGTTTCCCCCATTCGGTCCTGTCATGGCTCCAGAGGTCCTGAGAGCAAGGCCATCGCTGCAGAGCACGGGAGCCTTTTGCCAAGTAGGCAGCAGCTTCTGTGGGATGTCCTCCAGCTTCTGCCTGCAGGGCCCTGCAGCCCCCAGGGCCATCACTGGGCTGCCTGCTCTGTCCTGCCCTGTGGCCAGAGTAGGGCCATGGGCTCCTTTCTGGCCACCCTCACCAGCGGTGCAGGAGGGGCAGTTTGGGTGGGATGTGTCAGGGATGTCTGCACATGCACACGTGTGCACACAAACACACACACACACACACTATGTGACAGAGAGGAGGCTCCCTGGTACCTGCACACCCACCCATCAGCCCTATTCTCCTTCTCCTTCCTTGCAGATGCACCCAGGACGGCAGCACCAACCCCTCGAGCAGGTAACCTGTCCTCCCCACTGGCGCTGGCTCTCCTTGGGCCCAGGCTGTGACCCACAGCCAGAGGGAATGGGCTCCTTTCTGGGGTGTGAATTCTCCCAGGAGGAGGCACCAGGGTAGCAGGGAGGTGGGGAGGTTGGGAAGGAGTGTTATTTAGCCAGTAAGGATGGAGCGTGGCCATCCCTCATGCCCTGGAGTCCCCTAGTCAAGATGCAGTGGGGATCAGGACTGGGCTGTCCCAGCCCCTCACCTCTCCCAGGCCTGGTACTGCCCTTGGTTCCTTCCATGCAGATCTCACCCGGGGCCGTCTGAGTGGCAGCGGGAGACTCTCAATGCCCGTCATCATCTGCATCATCCTGGGAGCCCTTCTCTGCCTGCTCCTGGCCCTCCTGGCCGGGCAAGTGCGACGCGCCAGGGCTGGGCGAAGAGGTGGGTCCCTTCCAGGGGAAGATGCCTCCTGGCAAGGCCAGGGCTGGTGTGGGCTGTCAGTGAGAGGTACAGGCAGAGTTGGGAGACAAGAGTGTTTGCTCTCCCATCCCATCCTCTCTCTGACCACCCCTGGGCCAGCTCTGCCTCTGTCCGCAGGCTCTGAGAGAGCTCAGGAGCCCTTCCCTGAGGCCGTGTACGAGGAGATCGGTTACAGCCCAGCATGGGAGAAGCAGGCAAGGTTCAGCGGCTCAGGTTGGTGCGCGTCCCTCATTGAGGACACATCTACAGTGCCTTCCCCCTGGTCCCCACCCAGGGTTGACACCCCCTGCAGCCCCCTGGCCAAAGGTCCCTGCAGCTCTGGGGCTGTGGGGTGTGTGGGGAGAGCAGAGAGGTCCTGGTCCCAGGAGAGAAGCTTTCTCCCCACCAGCTCTGCCCACCCCAGCTGGGGACGGCCCCTCTTTGCCTGCCCCAGCACCCTGGGGGACACATGAGGCTGAGGGAAGGGGCTGTCCCAGGGCAGCTCTGGGAGGCCCTTTGAGAAGGGGTTTGTCCCAGGAGAGCAGGGTGAGTCCTCAGCCCTCGTCCCCATGCAGCCGTGGCTCTGTGGGTCCCCCATCCCCAGCAGCACTGGCCACAAGCCGTGTCAGCAGAGCACACTCCTGGAACACCCATTGTGCCTCTCTCCAGGCGCCTCTTCAGAGGGGTCCCTGACCAAGCTGCAGACCTACCCCATGGACAGCAAGGAGGAGGATGGTCCGGGGCCAGCCCCAGGTAATGTGGAGCAGGAAGGGGTGGATCTCTCCTCCCTGAAGACATGAGATGGACAGCAGTGTCACTGGGTGTCAGCGTCAGAGTTGGAGAGGACATGGGGGGGTCTTCTGTGGGGCTGCCAACACCAATGTCTGAGCCCCATGTCCCTGCGCATCCTCCCATCCTCTGCTCTGCAGATGTATCTTCTCTCTGTCACCAGCTCCCCTCTCCTTTCAGACGTCCCTGTCCTGGCCGGAGGTGACCCAGCGGATGGCTATGATGATGCCAGGGAGTTTTCTGACCCGGGGGAGGATCCTGCCCCTGGGCAGGAAGACTGGGAAATGCCCAGGTTGCCAGAGGAAGGAGCAGGGCCCAAGGATGCACCCGGAGGTGAGAGGGGGAGATAGCGCTGCCGGTTCCTGGGGTGCCATCCCTGGTGCTGGATGAATCGCTGCCATACTGAGAGCCCGACCTGCTGGGACGGGGCCACCTGCCCCAGGAGTTTTCCTTGGGGGAAGTAACGGTGAGAGAGGGAGCTGAACATCTCCGGACTGGTGAGAAGGGAGGAAGGAGATGTAGAGTCCAGAAGGGGCACCCCATGGGGTGAACATGCAGTAGCATGCCTTGCTGCTTGCAGAGGCAGCCCTGCGCTCCCAGAGAAGTGCTGGGGCCCCTGGAGCTAAGGGGGATGTCTGTTCCCTGTCCCTAGAGAGCACGGGCTACGATGATGCTGAAGAGGTGTCTCTGGCGCATCTCCCTGAGGACACAGAGGCTGTGACACCGGATCTCAGTGCACAGCAGTCCCTGAGCACTGGGCCAGGAGAGACCGTCCCTGCCATGCAGCGGGGTGCAGCCAGGAGAGAGGAGAGGTCTGTGCAGCTGGGAGAGCCGTGAGCACTAGGGAACCGTCTCCCTTTTCCATGGGCAACAGAAACTGCTGGGTGGTTGCTCTATTTTTAATCCCCTGTTTTTATACTGTGCCCGTGTATTTGGTCTTATTAAAAGCCTTTGAGTCTTCGAGCCAGAGCTCTTCTTGCCTGCCCAGGAGTTGTAGTGTCTCCCTGAGGCCAACTAGGGGGAACAGAGAAGGAAAACATGGGAGTGGGGAAGATACATGTCTTGGGGACAGCAGGCTGTGAGAGCCCATGGTCCCTCGGAAATGTTTCTGCTGACAGAGACATTTCCACCCTGCCAGTCACACTTTCCAGCAAAAAGGATTCTCTGCAAAGTCCTGAGATACACCCAGTGCGAGCGCCCATCTCCTCACCCCGGGGTTCCCCAGTTGTCCTTTCCTGCAGCTTTGCCTGGGCCACGCTGGTCCCATGTATGCAGTGACCATATGTGTCAGCCATTGCCAAGGGGGTCTCGCCCTGGGAACGCTGCTCTCCCATGGGCTTTCCACAGCCGCGCTCTGCCCAGCGTGGGGTACCAGTGCAGAGGGTTGGGGTCTCACCCTCCCATCTCTCAGGCAGGTCCGTGGGAGCTGCAGGAGCAGGCACAGACCCAGGGCACAGTGACAATCCCGCTTTGCCACAAAGACCGGACCCAGCCTGCAGGGCCAGACTGTTCAGGCCCCAAAATGCCATGAAACGGGCTCTTTCTGCTCAGGTGTTCTGCCCCCTCACACATCTCTATTAGGAGGAGGAGGAGGAGGAGGCAAAGCTCTGCCATGTGCCAGAGTCAGGGAGAACTGTCACAGCTGTGGGAGGGAAGGGCTGGTGGGGAGGTGGCCTGGGAAGGACAATGGGCTCTTCTCTATGGTTGCCATCTGGGGCAGCTTGAGTTTACAGGTCAGTGTCCATCCTGGCACCCATCATCTCGTGTTCAGAAGATTTTCCCACCTCTCTTCTTCTTTGCTTCACTTTTATACCTCATTTGTCTGAATTTGGGCCCACTGTTCCTGGGGACTGGGCACCCTGCAGTGAAAGGCCATTTCTCCCATGGTTTGGTTGCAGGTAGTTTTGGTGGGGAAACAGTGGGGACACCATCTCCTGGTCCATCTGCCTGTGCACAGCTGTGGACAGGCCTGTGTCTTGCTCTTCCCACTTGCATGGGGTGGATGGGGACCCCAAACGCCCCCTAGAACAAGAGGTGGGTTCTGGCCCCCCAGTTCCACCTCTGCAGGGCTGTGCCTGACCTCAACAGCTCCGGGTGCCCTGAGCTGAGGCTCTGCTCAAGCCAGTGGTGATGGCAGAGGGAAGAGGACCTGGAGACAGGGTCAGGGTAAGAGGTGTCATCCCTCCAGATGGGAGTCCCACAGGTCTGTCCAAGTTCATCCAGCTCAAACATGCCTACCTGCTGGCACAGAAGGGTGCTTCCCACGTGCTGTGGGATCTTCACCTGGAGACAGGGCAATCTCAGACCCTGGGAAGCCACCAGGGCAGCGTGGCTCTGCTTCCAAAGGACACCCGGGCTGGAGCAGCACCCTCACACCACATCTCTCAGTGCAGCCAGAAAGGATTCCTCGTGTGCTGCTGCTGATGTCTACCTCCTCCCTGAGATCTCCTCACAGGCACTCTGCTGCCCAACCTTGTCCCTGGGTGGTGGGTGGGGTGGGTCTGTGGTGCAGGCAGTGACCTGAGCTCAGGTCCAGCACAGCCGCCTGCCTCTCTTCTGAGAGGGGGCTCAAAAGAGGCAGAGCCCTCCTCACCCCACAGCCAGGCCCTGGGTGGGCAGGGCAGGCCCACAGTGCCTGGAGAGGACCAGAGGCTCCAGCTCCAGCCTGTGCCCGCCTGAGGCTGGGGATTCAGAGAAGAACACCCTTGGAGATGCCGGGGATCAAACCAGGGACCTCCCACATGCAAAGTGGGCCCTTGACAACTGAGCAACATCCCCTTCACACTTGTCAGTAGAAGAGACATTCTGCTCCCATGACGTGTCTATGACAAGGCAGCCCTGTTGTCCCCTGGGTGCCCAGGGACCCTCTGCACAAAACAGCACTTGGATCCTCCTGCGATGGGGGAAGGCCGGACTGCCTCTCCACTGGGGCCTAATCCTGGCACAGGGCTGAACTGCAGAGCACTGCCCCTTCAGCGTCTCTGCAGGGTGATGGGGCAGAAGGAGGCTCTTGCTGCAGGCACTGCTCCCACGCTCTGGCCCACCCTGGGGTGTTTGGATGGAGAGGAACAAACCTCTTCCCCTGAGCCTCCTCTGCCACCCCGGACAACACAACTCTGTGCCACATCTGTCCCCATCTCCACAGGAGGAGCAGTACAACAGGGTGAGGGACATGGTCTCCCTGGGGTGAGGTGCCCCCAGGCTCTTATGACACCCCAGGGTGTGTGGTGGGGGGAACATGGGGGCAGAAATCTCACAAAGTCTCTCCAGGTATTGGGCCTCCTCCTGTACCCTTCTGCCCCACAGCGTCCCTGGAGGTGGGGTGAAGGGCAGGCTTCCATCTCCATGGGGCTGATGCCCAGAGAGGGGCACAGAGGTGTTTTATCAATCACTGCAGCAGGGGGGAAAAGGGGGCCAAGAAACTCTGCTCAGGATGGAGTGTGACTAAACAACACTGACGCCCGTGCACTGCAGTGGGTGACCCTCAGCATGGCTTTGCCAACTGTCCTGGGCACATCAGAGGTGTGGCTGCAACACCCCCCCACAGGAAGGATGCTGCCATCCAGGCCTCGGTTCCAGGGAGTGCCCTTCCCTGGGACTGGGGGGACGGTGGCCTCTGGTCTGGGAACTGAAGACAAAGTGAAGGAGGCACACGAGGAGGGGAGCAGAGTGTGCACCATCAAGCGTGACAAAGAGGAGAGGAACAGGGTCTTTTCAGAGACCCTATAGAGGAGAGATCCCCATCTCTGTGGAGCAGGGAAGGGGGGACAGCTGGACATCCCCCCAAAGCAGCACTGAATGGAGACTCCTGCCCAGAGGGAGGATGGGGACTTGTGGCGCTGGAGGAAGGCTCCTTCTAAGCCGCAGATGCACAGCTCCAGGGCAGCGCCAGTGCTCTGGCAAAAGGTGAGGGAGCAAGCATGGCTGGGGCAGGCTGGAAGAAGGCTGAGGGGCTCTGCAAAAATGAAAGGGAGAAAATCATTGCTGAAGCCCGGGGTTGAACCAGGGACCTTTAGATCTTCAGTCTAACGCTCTCCCAGCTGAGCTACTTCAGCCCTGCCCCAGCAGCCACTCTGCCACCTGGGCCAGGGGCCAGGCTGACACACACGAGGAGTGCTCCTCTGGGAAGTTCCCAGGGAGAAGCTGTGCCCAGCCCCGGACAGAGGGGACCTGGCCCCTCCCAGCCTCCAAGGCCAGGGGGGCTCCAGGTTTGGGTGGAGGTCAGCTTACACTGGGCATGCCCAGATGTGTGTGGGCCTTGTACAAACCTGACAGGAGTGAAGGTGTTTGGCAGACCAGGCTTGTGCCACTGCAAAGGTTGAGGGTTGAGAAAGCATAGGGCTGGTAGAAAACCATCTGCCAGTTCCCTCGGGACACAAAGATGAATCTCATCAGGTCCCATGGACTTGTGCAGCTTCACGTTCCTCAGATGGTCTTGAACCTGGTCTTCTCCTACAGTGGCCAGTTCCTCACTCTCCCAGTCTCTGCCTTTGCCTTCTGTGACTTGGGTGGTGTGGCTGGAGCCCCTGCCAGTGAATACCGAGGAAAAAATGTCTTTGGGTACCTCAGCTTTCTCCATGTCCCAGGTTACCTGGTCTCCCATTTCCTTCCTGAGAGGGCCCACAATTTCCGTCATCTTCCTTTTGTCACTGACATACCTATAGAAGCTTTTCTTGTTGTCCGTGACACCCCTGGCCAAATTTAGCTTTAGCTTTCCTAACCTGATCCCTGGCTGCTCGGACAATTTCTCTGTATTCCTCCCAGGCTACCTGCCCTTGCTTCCACCCTCTGTAGGCTTCCTTTTTCTCTTTGAGATTGCCCAGGAGCTCCTTGTTCACCCATGCAGGCCTCCTGGCATTTTTGCCCAACTTCCTCTCTGTTGGGTTGCATTGCTCCTGAGCTTGGAGGAGGTGATCCTTGAATATTAGCCAGCTGTCTTGGGCTCCTCTTCCCTCCGGGGCTTTATCCCATGCTACTCTGCCAACCAGATCCCTGAAGAGGCACAAGTCTGCTCTCCTGAAGTCCAGGGTAGTGAGCTTACTGTGCGCCCTCCTCACTGCCCTAAGCCTCTTCAATTCCACCATCTCATGATCACTGCAGCCAAGGCTGCCCTTGAGCTTCACATTCCCCACCAGCCCCTCCATGTTGGTGAGAACAAGGTCCACCATGGTCCCTTTCCTCATTGGCTCCTCTGTCACTTGGAGAAGGAAGTTGTCATCGACGCATTGCATGAACCTTCTGGATTGCTTATGCCCTGCTGTGTTCTCCCTCCCACAGATATCAGGGTGACTGAAGTCCCCCATGAGGACCAGGGCTTGTGAATGTGAGGCTGCTCCAATCTGCCTATAGAGGGCCTCATCAGTACAGTCTTCCTGGTGGGGTGGCCTCTGTCAGACCCCTACTGTAATGTCACCTGTCCCTGCCCTCCCTTTAATCCTGACCCATAAGCTCTAGTTCCATTCCTTATCCATCCCCAGGTGGAGCTCCATGCACTCCAGCTGGTCTTACCCTTCTCTGACAGGTGGACCCCATCAGGCCCCAGGGGACCCGGTTTCTCAAAGTGAGTCTCATGGTCTAAGCAGCCAAACCCCTGGCTGTGGCACCAGTCCTGTAGCCATTTATTGACTGGCCAGCTTTGACTGTGTTATAAGTTGATCTCACAAATTGATGCGAGACAGAGTCAATTAAAAATTTGGAATATTTATTTAGCAAGCGGCAGCAAGCAAAACAGCGCTGGGCGGCCCGGGAGTCTCACTCCGCCAACGGCTCGCGCCCGGTTCCCGAAAGTCCCTGGTTTTATACTCTTCTTTTTCCGGTAGAGAGGCACTCTGCATCTGCACGACACGACTTGTTGCTAGGGGGTCGTTTTCTGCTTTCCTTTTCCTCTTGGTTGTCGCAGGGATGAAAGATTCATGTCTTCCTCACATCATGTACTCTTCGTCTTCATGAGCCCCCCTCCCCTCCTCCAAGTCTTTTTCACATCCTACTTTGTTTGCATAACCTGACCTTTGCAGTTTTAGCCTTGCTCGCTCAACAGGATGCTGGCTATCTTGCAACAGCAGGTTCAGCAGTTGCCTTTTTGTAAAACAATGTGACAATGCGAGTTTCTAGGTTTGGTGAACAAACAGCGCTGAGCTTATCACAATTCCCCCCTTTTACTTTTTACTATTTTGTTCATCAAACCGCTTAAGCGCTTGTGCTTGAGCTTTTATTGTGCTTGAGATAACCTCCTGTCCAGATGGTCCTTGAGCGACTGGTTGGATCAGCAAATGATCTTCTGTTACTTATTACAATCTTTCCCCCCTTTTTCTTTTATTTACAAGAAATTTGCTGATCAAACCTGGACAGTACTTCACAAGCTGCATTTAACTCAGAGTTTTCATCTGGTATAATCTTCATTTCTAGTTTTGATTGCTTTATTACTATTAGTTGCACTGGTTTTAACCTATTCTTAACAAAAGCTACAAATCTGTTAACAATAACAAGGCCCGAAGGTTAGAATTAAGAACAGTACTATGAGGGGGCCCGCCAGGGTGGAAATTAAGGTAGTTAACTATGGTGCCAATTGAAGGGTTGGTGCTCATTTCTTGAGGCCGTGGTAGTGAAAGGATACCAGCTTTCATTTCCCCACTGTTTAATACCTCTCTGCCTGTCCTCGTCTACTCTCTTGCAGAGAGCAACGGGATATCAATATCTTCTCGGCAGCAGCAGGTAGTCTTCAGGGGAATTTTCTGGCTTTCCTTTTACCACACCTCTCTCACTTTAGTAACTCTGCTGTTAATTTATCAATAATTCTTAAATATATTTCCACCTGTTTTGTTGCTGGGCCTGTTTCCAGAGGAATCTTACAGCACACTGTCTTAAGGCTCAATACCAGTTCATTTCATATACCTCCCAGGGTTCACATATTGATAGTTCTCACCCCCAAAATAATTTACAGATTTTTGCTTGACTTTCTGATTCTTGATATGTCAGATTTTTGCAACAATTCATACAGCAAGATTGCATGTTAAACGAGACACATGACTACTTCTTACTAAACTTTGCACACTTGCAAACAACCCAACATAGGTATCTGTCCTGGTTCCGGCGAGGATGGGGTTAATTTCCAAGGAGCCGGCAGGGGAGGCACGTATTCCATACCACGTGACCCATGCCCCGCTATAAAAGGAGCTAGCCGGGGCGGGGGAGTCAGTCGCCACTCGGGGGCGGGTTGCGGTGGTTCGGGTTCAGTCGGTGCGCTTCGCGGCGGTACTGTAATCGCGTTCTTGTATTCCTTTACCGGTGTTATTGTTTTTCTTTCTTTCTTTTCTTTCTTTTTTCCCTTTGTCTGTTCTGTTAAATTATAATATTTCAACCCACGAGTTTTGCCCTTTTCTGTTGATTTTTCCCACGGCTGTGGGAGTCGAGTGAGCGGCTGCGTGGTTCTCTGTTGCTGGCTGAGGCCAAACCACGACAGTCCTTTTTGGCGCCCAACGTGGGGCACGAAGGGTTGTAATAACGACAGATCTGACCAGAGCTTGTTAAAACGGATTTCTTATATGTATTTCTCCGATTAGTTAAATAGTTGCCGGTTACAATGTTGCTTCGTTTGTTTACATGGCTGTGTTATGTAAATTCTTATATGCTGTATGTACTCCCTGTGATGCTGTTTGTTATCTCAGGGAGAGGGATCAGGACTATAATTTTGCTGTCCTGTGCAATATCAGCTTATGATATGGCAACATCACTATTCAAGTGGCTTTGTTGGGGTTTCTATGTAGTATTGCTGTCCTGTCCATACCTTGGTTCCCGTCTCTCAGAAGTTATCAATAATCACACCCAATCTATGGGAGAAACAGGGGGAGATACTTTCCCCAGCTCTTTTGCCTCCCTTTTCTCCTTTTGGCCAGGTATAACACCTCTTGAGAATTTTGAATATCCTTGGGATGCTCAAACCAGCGTGTTCCTATTGCTGTGTCTCCTGAATGTTTTTCAAGTTTTTTTTAGGGTAAAACAGCTGTTTAAGACTACCACTCAGAAATCTGTCCCAAGGCCAGATAGTCAGGGGTGGCATGGGATGTGGGAGAACATGGGCAGGTATCTAGAGAACTTTTCACCTCCAATGGTTTGGGACTTCACCCTTGAACAACTACAGGACCCTGATAAAGTAATAGAATATTTGAAAGGAAAATGCTGTGGCTATTCCAGAGAGGAACAACTTACGGCACTGTGTTGGGCCCTGGCCAGTATCTACCAAACACTGCTCAGTACTATGCAGGACCCTCAGGGGAAAGAGGGGAAAGCCAGACCAGCAGACAAGGAGCCTACTCCAACCCCGGTGGCAGGCACTATGCCTACTCCAACTCCGGTGGCAGACAATGAGGCTACTCTAACTCCAGTGGCAGGCACTGTGGCTACTCAAACCCTGGTGACAGGCAATGCAGCCACTCAAACCCCAGTGGCAGGCACTGCAGCTGAACCGGACAACCAACCTGTGCCAGTATCAGTTGCTCCTATACAGAAGAAGAAATACACCAAGAAATCAGTTCGCATAGTAAAGGATGATGATGAACCAGGGCCATCAAAGGAACAGGAGGAAGAGACAGAACCAGAGGTAATAACCCGATCCCTATCCCTGAGTGAGCTGCGAGATATGCGAAAAGATTTCAGTCGACTTCCTGGTGAGCACATTGTCACCTGGCTGCTCCGATGCTGGGATGACGGGGCCAGTAGCTTGGAATTAGAGGGCAGGGAAGCTAAGCAGCTGGGATCCTTGTCTAGGGAGGCAGGCATTGACAAGGCAATTGGGAAAAAGACACAAGCCCTCAGCCTCTGGAGACGACTCCTGGCAGGTGTAAGGGAAAGGTATCCTTTCAGCGAAGATGTTGTATGTCGTCCAAGCAAGTGGACCACCATGGAAAAAGGTATCCAGTACCTAAGGGAATTAGCCGTACGAGAGATGATTTACTTTGACCCAGATAATGTGCAGTTACCCACAGATCCTGATGAAGTCCAGTGCACAAGGCCCATATGGCGGAAGTTTGTACGGAGCGCACCATCATCATATGCCAACTCCTTGGCAGTGATGGAATGGAGAGGTGAAGAGGGACCAGCGGTGGATGAGGTGGCTGGACGACTCCGTCAATATGAAGAAAGCCTGTCTTCCCCCCTCGTTTCAGCTGTGGAGAAACTGTCCCAGAAGGTCCAGCAACTTGAAGAGAGTATGTCCTACTCCCCACCTGTACAGGCCAGCATCTCAGCTATTAGGAGCAGGCGTTTCCCTACTCAAGAGGAAGAGTACAGGGGGTACACACCACGAGGCACCCTGTGGTTTTACCTGCGTGACCACGGAGAGGACATGAGGAGGTGGGATGGACAACCTACCTCAACACTACGGACACGGGTACGTGAGCTGCAAGGAAGAACAAACACAAAAGGGGATCCCTCCAGAAAAAGTGCAGCTCCTGTTTCCAGCAGACAGTTCCCCAGACAGAATGGAAGGCCTGATCTAACCTCCGATCCTCTTGAAGGGACTTCCAAATCATTTTTGCAACAAGTGAGTAACGTATACTATGATCAGGATTAGAGGGGCCCTGCCTCCAGCCAGGTGGGGGAAAGGGACAACCGGGTTTATTGGACTGTGTGGATTCGATGGCCTGGCACATCTGAGCCACAGGAGTATAAGGCTCTGGTGGACACTGGTGCACAATGCACCTTAATACCATCAAATTACAGAGGAGCAGAACCCATTTGTATTTCTGGAGTGACAGGGGGATCACAAGAGTTGACTGTACTGGAAGCTTGAAGTAAGCCTAACTGGAAATGAGTGGCAAAAGCATCCCATTGTGACTGGCCCAGAGGCTCCATGCATCCTTGGCATAGACTATCTCAGGAGAGGATACTTCAAGGACCCAAAAGGATATCGGTGGGCTTTTGGCATAGCTGCCTTGGAGACAGAAGAAATTGAACAGTTATCCACCTTGCCTGGTCTCTCAGAGGACCCCTCTGTGGTAGGGTTTTTGAGGGTCAAAGAACAACAGGTGCCGATTGCTACCACAACGGTGCATCGACGGCAATATCTACTAACCGAGACTCTGTGATTCCCATCCATAAGTTGATTCGTCAACTAGATACTCAAGGAGTGATTAGCAAGACTCGCTCACCCTTTAATAGTCCCATATGGCCAGTGCGAAAATCTAATGGAGAGTGGAGGCTAACAGTGGATTATCCTGGCCTGAATGAAGTCACACCACCGCTGAGCGCTGCTGTGCCAGACATGCTAGAGCTTCAATACGAACTGGAGTCGAAGGCAGCCAAGTGGTATGCAACAATTGATGTCGCCAATGCATTCTTCTCAATCCCTTTGGCGGCAGAGTGCAGGCCACAGTTTGCTTTCACTTGGAAGGGCATCCAGTACACCTGGAATCGACTGCCCCAGGGGTGGAAACACAGCCCCACCATTTGTCATGGACTGATCCAGACCACACTGGAACAGGGTGAAGCTCCAGAACATTTGCAGTACATTGATGACATCATTGTATGGGGCGACACAGCAGAAGAAGTTTTTGAGAAAGGGAATAAAATAGTTCAAATCCTTCTGAAAGCTGGCTTTGCCATAAAACGAAGTAAGGTTAAGGGACCTGCACAGGAGATACAATTTTTAGGAATAAAGTGGCAAGATGGACGCCGTCAGATCCCAATGGATGTGATCAACAAAATAGCAGCTATGTCCCCACCGACTAGTAAAAAGGAAACACAAGCTTTCTTAGGTATTGTGGGTTTTTGGAGGATGCATATTCCAAATTACAGTCTGATTGTGAGCCCTCTATATCAAGTGACGCGGAAAAAGAATGATTTTAAGTGGGGTCCTGAGCAACGACAAGCTTTCGAACAAATTAAGCAGGAAATAGTTCATGCAGTAGCGCTGGGGCCAGTCAGGGCAGGACAAGACGTTAAAAATGTGCTCTACACTGCAGCCGGGGAGAATGGCCCTACCTGGAGCCTCTGGCAAAAAGCACCAGGGGAGACTCGAGGTCGACCCCTGGGGTTCTGGAGTCGGGGATACAGAGGATCCGAAGCCCGCTATACCCCAACAGAAAAGGAGATATTGGCAGCATACGAGGGGGTTCGAGCTGCTTCGGAGGTGGTTGGCACTGAAGCACAGCTCCTCTTAGCACCTCGACTGCCAGTGCTGGGCTGGATGTTCAAAGAAAGGGTCCCTGCCACACATCATGCAACTGATGCTACGTGGAGTAAGTGGATTGCACTGATCACCCAGCGAACTCGAATGGGAAACCCCAGTCGTCCAGGCATACTGGAAGTGATCATGGACTGGCCAGAAGGCAAAGATTTCGGAATATCACTAGAGGAAGAGGTGACGCGTGCAGAAGAGGCCCCACCGTATAATGAACTGCCAGAAAATGAGAAGAAACATGCCCTGTTCACTGATGGGTCCTGCCGAATTGTGGGAAAGCATCAAAAGTGGAAGGCTGCTGTGTGGAGTCCGACACGACGAGTTGCAGAAGCCACCGAAGGACAAGGTGAGTCGAGTCAGTTTGCAGAGGTAAAAGCCATCCAGCTGGCTTTGGACATTGCTGAGCGAGAGAAATGGCCGGTACTTTACCTCTATACTGATTCATGGATGGTGGCAAATGCTCTGTGGGGGTGGTTACAGCAGTGGAAGCAGAGCAACTGGCGGCGCAGAGGTAAGCCCATCTGGGCTGCTGAACTGTGGCAAGATATAGCTGCCCGGATTGAGAATCTGGTTGTGAAAGTACGTCATGTAGATGCCCACATCCCCAAGAATCGGGCCACTGAGGAACATCAAAACAACCAGCAGGTAGATCAGGCTGCTAAAATTGAAGTGGCTGAGGTGGATCTGGACTGGCAACGTAAGGGTGAACTATTCATAGCTCGGTGGGCCCACGATGCCTCAGGCCATCAAGGAAGAGATGTGACATATAGATGGGCTCGTGACCGAGGGGTGGACTTGACCATGGACACTACTGCACAGGTTATCCACGAATGTGAAATGTGTGCTGCCATTAAGCAAGCCAAGCGGTTAAAGCCTCTTTGGTACGGAGGACGATGGCTAAAATATAAATATGGGGAGGCCTGGCAGATTGATTATATCACACTCCCACAAACTCGCCAAGGCAAGCGCCACGTGCTCACAATGGTGGAAGCAACCACTGGATGGCTGGAAACATACCCTGTGCCCCATGCCACCGCCCATAACACTATCCTGGGCCTTGAAAAGCAAATCCTATGGCGACATGGCACCCCAGAAAGAATTGAGTCGGACAACGGGACTCACTTCCGAAACAGCCTCATAGACACCTGGGCCAAAGAGCATGGCATTGAGTGGGTATATCACATTCCTTATCACGCACCAGCCTCGGGTAAGATAGAACGATATAATGGACTGCTAAAGACTACCCTGAGAGCCATGGGGGGTGGGACCTTCAAACATTGGGATACTCATTTAGCAAAAGCCACCTGGTTAGTTAACACTAGGGGATCTGCCAATCGAGCTGGCCCTGCCCAATCAAAACTTCCACGTACAGTAGAAGGGGATAAAGTCCCTGTAGTGCATATGAAGAATATGTTAGGAAAGACAGTCTGGGTTAGCCCTGCCTCAGGCAAAGGCAAACCCATCCGTGGGATTGCTTTTGCACAAGGACCCGGGTGCACTTGGTGGGTGATGCGAGAGGATGGGGAGGTCCGATGTGTACCTCATGAGGATTTGATTTTGGGTGAGAATAGCCAGTGAATAATTTTATGATGTTAAATGTTAAATAACCTTGCTGGTGTATGTTATCATTATTATTGCTATCAATGGTATTACAGAAGAATCGCCCAAATCAATGACAGATGGACTTTGATGAGACTGAGTAAAGTGCGTGATGATGTAATAAGAACTGATCTCAGTATCTGGCGCCCAGCAATTTTCCTTGAGATCGACATCTTCAACCTGTGGACCATGGGCATGGACTGTATTGCATTCCCCAGTCACGAGCTTCAAATACAGCACCCACCAGTTCAGCACTACACATCATCTTATGTGCCCTGAGAGACTGTTCTCACTGCTGGAGCCTACCGTCATGGACTACGTGAGCTTAATGGACATTTTTAAGGGATGGCTCATAGACAATGGGAACTGAAAGATCTGGGCATGACATAGATGGTACGGAATAAGGGGTGGATAATGTCCTGGTTCCGGCAAGGATGGGGTTAATTTCCAAGGAGCTGGCAGGGGAGGCACGTATTCCATACCACGTGACCCATGCCCCGCTATAAAAGGAGCTAGCCGGGGCAGGGGAGTCAGTCGCCACTCGGGGGCGGGTTGCGGCGGTGCGGGTCCGGTCGGTGCGCTTCACGGCGGTACTGTAATCGCGTTCTTGTATTCCTTTACCGGTGTTATTGTTTTTCTTTCTTTCTTTTCTTTCTTTTTCCCTTTGTCTGTTCTGTTAAATTATAATATTTCAACCCACGAGTTTTGCCCTTTTCTGCTGATTTTTCCCACGGCTGTGGGAGTCGAGTGAGCGGCTGCGTGGTTCTCTGTTGCTGGCTGAGGCCAAACCACGACAAGGAGAGATCACGCAGGACCTCCTTGTCACCCTCCTCAGGCTGTCACAGGTATGGTGGGGCTGATGGCAGATGTCAGTCCATGTGGAAAGGAATCTGGAGTAGTCAGGGGAGGATGGGGACACTCCATGTCCTCTGGGGTGCGAAGGGAATGGAGACTGAGAAGGTGAAACAGCCTCCGAGATTCAGTCCCTCCAGGAGAAAGCACCAAAGCAGGTGCCCACAAACCAGGACTGTGCCGTGCCGTGGGAGGCAGTGAGGATGCAGCGGGCCCAGGGAAGGGAGACTGGAGAGGTGGGGGAGCTGCCTGAGGAGCCCCAGGACTCTGGTGCTGTGCTGGGGAGCAGGGCAGGCGGGGAGGCCGAGCGGGGCAGAGGCAGTGTGGGCGGGGGATGCCCCGCAGCTGAATGCAGGAGAGCCCGAGAGTGAGCGGGCTCTGCTGGCACTTGGGGCCAGCTCCAGCCCTGGGCTGGTGGGGAGGCTGAGAGCCCGCTCTGCCCGCCAGCAGCTGCTGTGGCCTTCCGAGGGGCTGGGGCTGTGGGGGGAGTGCCCAGAACCCCGCAGTACCCTGTGGCCAGCGCTGCTGTGGGGCCAGCCCAGACTGGGCTGCTCTGCTCTGCTGGGCTGGGGAGAGGGCAGGGGAGGTGGGGGAGAGGCAGGGAGGCTCTGGACTGGTGTGGAAAGTGCCAGGAGAGAGCAGTTCTTCCAATGTCTGGGCCATATAATTATACACTGGACCATAATGATACATAATGGTCTAACACAAAAGGTAGAAAAGATGGAGAGCAACGGACCAGAACACAGTAGTGTGCCCGGTCCCCATGGTCCTGTTGTATGAAGATAACTATGATCGGTCACTCCTGACAACATAACATGGTTACATGGACCATCTTTTAACAATAAACAATCCCAATTTATACGATGGGACACCACTGCATTACTGGGGACAGGATGGGGAGTACTGAATAGCATAGATGCTGAGGTCCTAGTGAACACACTAACTGCTACTACCGATGACCTGACCAAATTGGAACGCCCACTACAGTCCTCTTTATCAGCCTTGGGAGCAAGTCAGTGTCTCCAATCAGACATTTTACCTCATTGGGAAGAAAGTGAAGAAAATGATCATCAATTCATTGCAAAAGCCCTCGGAGCAACCCAAGGTAAAACCTCTCTTGCCTTGAGTTGTATCCGAGCACACTTGTGGATACAGCCTATGGTAGCAGCCATTCTTAGAGAAGGAGAAGGAGGAACCCTACCCTCTGAAACTCGTAAATTGATTTGGGACAATGCCTCAGAATTTGAAAAACAGTTTCAATCATGGTGGCAATTAATCAAATTCACTTAACACACAGAAAGTGATAAGATTATTGCCTTTATCCTCGCAATACGCAATGCTTTGGTGTGCACTATATAACCAATTACTGCATTAAGACTAAGTCAAAATGGAACTGTACTCTATCCCTTAAAGCACAGAGTGTGGTCCCATCAAAAGGAGGAAAGTGACAGTTGATGTCAACACATGCATTGTGAGAGACCAACAAGGTTTCATTTGCAAAAGTATCATTCTTGAAGCTCAAGACATCTGTTAAGATACAGAACAAAGCATCTGCCACCTTGAAATCCACCCAAATGAGATTCCTGAAAGCGTCGTCATAGACATTGGAAAAGGACATGTCTGCATGCAAACATTGTGTGAATCTTTATTGATAGATGATCTTGCTTCCAACAAAACCAATCAGCTCAACTTATGTGTATGCATCTTGTCCATGATTGTTGGTTGTGCTTTTAATTTATCTCTACCAATAACTATTTGTGATGATTTGTCTGTTGATTACATGATAGATCACGAGCTACAGCCCACACCTATCAGAATGAGGCTAAGTATAATCAAGCAGCTCCTTCACCACCCGGATTTAATCAACCTTCTACAACAAGCACGAGAGACCGGACAAAGGCTCTTATCACAGTCCAGTGAGATGTTAAAGAAATGCATCAATGTTAAAAAGGAGCGTTAAAAAGTGGAGATGGATATCCAGAACACCGTTGGTGGGAAATTCTGTTTGGATGGACTCTAACAGCCACTGGAATACTAAACCCGGTGTTACAGCCTATCGTGATCTTACTGACTGCTGTTATATTATGCTTGCTGTTAAATATTGTCTTATACATTGCAGTTTGGGGGATGGCTAAAGAAACTGCATTCCTGCAAAAATATCCCTGTGTATATGTGACTTAATAACATATAACAAAATGCTGAGGAACTAACCAAACACAAAATCTCCCTCAAATTATACTTGGATTGAGGCATTCCATGTTTAGAGGCATAGAGACAAGAGGCAACAAAACAGCAGCTCTACAGACCAGATAAATTAATGTTAGTCACGGGCAGATTATGGTGGGGAACCCCCCTCCTCCCAGGCCACTCGGTACTTGCTGAGATTTCCTCCCCACCTGAGCCACAAAATAACACACTGGACCAGAACGATACATAATGGTGTACCATGAAAGATAGAAAAGGTGGAACACAACGGACCAGAACACAATAGTGCGCCTGATCCCTACGGTCCTACACTTTGGAGATAATAAGTACAACCCATCACTACTCACAACATATGGGTCATGGCCACAAAGAAAGGGAATACCAGGACCCCAAGTCCTTGCAACTTCTGGGCTTGCGTATTTTCTGGTTGAAAGTACTGGAATATTGCATTGTCTGAGCTGGTTCAGAGTGGAAAAGTACATGATGAAAGTCAATTATCTCAGATCCTATAAGTAGCAATTATCATAAAGACCATTTGAACTCTTCTGGATCGCAGTGGGCTGTGGCCAGGATCTCCCCTGAGTGGGGACACCGCTCAGGCTGACACCCAGAGGACTACAAGGCCAGGGTGAGAGAATCCCTCTCGAGCCTCAACTACTGCCCCTTGAGGAACACCAATGCATTGTGAGTATTTATCCTAAACTCGGGAAAGGGAAATTGTGACTATAAGCTAGCCTCTCTCCCA
Organism: Vanellus vanellus; assembly: GCF_965231255.1. Classification (NCBI taxonomy): domain Eukaryota; kingdom Metazoa; phylum Chordata; class Aves; order Charadriiformes; family Charadriidae; genus Vanellus; species Vanellus vanellus. Next base: position 1,164,614 of record NW_028128889.1, read on the forward strand.
CCCACCCCTCCACCTATGTGTTTGTGATATACACATTAGCTTTATGGATGTGGATATTCTGCTGTTTGTCCATGTACACGTAGGAGTTAAAAGTGGTACCTGTTGGCTCGTTAGAGCCATTATGAAATTATGAGCATTATAGCTAATATGCTATTATGAAATTCCTGATTCCAGGAATCAAAGACCTCTGTCTGTGTGGGGGTGTGTGTGCATGTGTACTTATATGCTTTCCTCATGTATTATGTATTAACTTGAGACGTGTGCTCTTGCCCATATGTATATGTATTGATTTGGAATACTCTATAGTACGTTAGTGTGAATCTTCCCATCTTCGAATCTGTAGCTAAGTTGCTGTTCGATTATCTTGTCAAATCACTTTGCAAACCTCTGAATTGGTTAATGATTAAGTGCTGCTAAAATTCCATCTCTTGATCTACCTTAAATCACTAATAAATTTTTAATCACTGTACATCATAACTGTGTCAAATCTTTCCCTCTGCTCTAACAAACCCATGGGGAGGCTTGCTCTGGAATGGCCCTCCATGGGGCCAATTAATGCTCCAACACACTTTGGCGTTTGATGCTGACTTTAACTCCTGGACAGGTTGTTCACTCTCAGTATCTGAGGTTCATGGGCTCAGCACCAAATACACCATGGGGCTCGTTAAAGTGCAGAAAGCCCAAATGAGCATCATCTCTTCCGTGATTTTCTGCAGGGCTTCCAGGCTTGTACAGCTAATTGGAGAGGTCTCAGGAGTCTACTTACAGTGGAAGATTTCAATGTGAACTTAAAAAAAAAATTGGTTTTCATTTTGAAGCATATTTTATTTTATGTTTTCAGTTTGCAGAAGTGCTGGCAGCTTTCTCCAACTGATACTGAAGCAGAGGGTGTCCTGAGGAAGTCTGCAGAGGCAGCAACAGCTGTCCCCTCGTGGTCCCCCACTGTATGTACAACTTTCCTCCCCACCTCCCCAACCCCACCACTTCTCTCGGGGGCCGCCTGGGACTTGCATTCTTTTCCTACATCACATTTCTGCACCGAACTCTGTAGATGAATGTTAACAGCTCCTTTGCACCAATTCCCACGTGATTTACCCTGAGGCTTGGCTGTAAATAGACACAGGATCCTTATTAATTTCGAACAACCACAAGTAAAATAGAATACAAATTAATAAAAAGAAGCAACACGGTCCTCAACTGTATGCCAGGTCCAAACCTCCAATAAGGTCCACCTTCCTCAAGCAATCTCCATACAAGAAGTATTTTACACAGGTATAGAGGAAATGATTAATATACACAGAATTGCGAGTTGGCTTAAGAGGTAAATCAGCAGACTACTGGCAGACAGGGGAGCTTTTAGCTCCCTGAAGGTGAATGTGGCAACTCCCTGAAGGTCAAAGCAGTGAGAGGTAATCGAAGGAACAATTCAGAAGGAGAGGACAAAAATTCTGAGGACTAAGGACAGAAGACATAGCCAGAAATTTGTGAATATATAATGAAAATCCCCATTTTGGCATGACTTCAGGAATTTTTTTTTAGTTTTAGTAGAAGTATTCAATCACTGCAGCGAGTGACAAAGTGCTCCTAGCTTTTTTAATCTTGAAAAAATTTCTCAGGTTCTCAGGCAGAGCTCAGCATCCATTCTTGGCCAAATTCCCAGCCCAGAGCCTTGTCACCAACTCATGTCTCTCGCGATCTCCCTGCCCATCTTCCTGTGGTCACATCTACCTGGCTGCCTCTGCCTCCTGATCCCATGGCCACCTCTAGCAAATGAAATTGGGGTGTTGTGGGCATCATTTGACAGTCAAATGAAAAATCACTTGTCAATGTGGAAATCAATACTGAGTCACGACTGAGAAAGAAAAGAACCTGTGTTCCATCATGTGCTTGTTAACATCGTCAGACTTTGCAAAACTCTTCCTCAAAGACACACTCTCCTAAAAATCCCTCTGCAACTGTACAGAAATTGAGATGCAAGAATAAACTCATTACAGTTGCTGCACACTAACAAGCTCCCAGGGGAAAATCACAAGGAGTGGAGGGCCATGGCAGGAATAAAGAGGCTTGGAGGTTTAGCAGGGTCTGCTGAGGGCTGTGGGTGATGAAGCTGTTTCAGGGAATTGAAGCGGGCTTCCCTGGGGGCTGATTGGAGCACAAACTCAGTGGCTGCGATGTCAGGATGACAAAGAAAGGAGGCTGAGATGTCCTGTGTCGTGTAGCCCCTTGGATGTGCCCTGTCAAGCCGAGGGGCCCAGTGCTGATCCCCAGACCATTGAAATGGTGATGCTTTTGGTCACCAGGAGCTGAGGTTTCCCTCAGGTCACCACGAGGGCAGAAGCATGCAGAGTGCCTACACCACTTTGCTTCTCAGACCTGGCACTGCCCAGCTCACCCTAAACCTTTGCCTCTACCCTGACCCGAAGACCTAACACAGACCTCTCATCTTTAGCCCTTCCCTGAACACTAATGCCAAAGCTGAAACCCTCACCAGGTGCCTCAAGCCTAAACCCTAACCCAACTCCCTCATCCTGTCCCTCAACCTCCCTTCCTCTTCAACCCCTCTCCTAAGCCTCACTCATGTTTCCCAGGAGGTAGAAGGATGAGAGGGATTCTGAGGTTTTGGAGGGAAAGGCCAGGGAGATGAGATGAGAGGTTAGGGGCAGGCAAGAGGAAGATGAAGGCAAAAGTGTCCTTTCTGGAGAGTCGGTTGGGATGTCATTTCTGCTGGAGGAAGCTGGTTGCTAAGAAGCAGCATTGTGAGGTGCTCAAGAAGAGTGAGGGTTTCATCAGAGAGAAGGGAGTGGAGGGAACTTCAAAGGAGAGGTGCGTGAGAGGGACAGCACTTGGTTGCTGTCTGTGAGGTCCCTACTCATGCCAGGCTAGCCTTAACCCTGGCCCTCACCTCCAGCCCTAACCCAGGCCCTCACCTCCAGCCCTAACCCCACCCCCTAACCCACAAAGCTGACCAGTACTCACATCAATTACAAGAAGCCCTAAGAAGAATCCCAAACCCTCACCCTGAGCCTCACCCTGATCCCCAACCCTAAAAGGGAAGCTCTTACCCCTCGCCCTACCCTGAGCACAAAGTAGAAATTCACAGCAGATTTTCTGGTTCGCCTGAACGCAAACTGCTAACAGAAACCCCAACCCCCTAAGCCCCAGCACCCTCCCTCCAAACCACTAACCTTCCACCTGTCTTCTTCTGACCCTCACTTGGAGCTGTTTTTCCCTGGGAGGAAGAGTGAATGCAGAGACTGTGATGTCCTGGAGTAGTCACATGGTGCTGGAAGGTGAATGTGAGATGAGATGTCAGATCAGCTTGTAGGTGACAGGGTGCGTGATGGTGAGGAAGTTCCACTTATGTCAGTTGTGCATCACAATCTCACAGGTGCGTAACAGGCAGGTATCTGTGAAGGTGACTATGAAGCCAGTTCTGTCTGAGAAACTCGCAGGCCAGAAAAAGGAAAATGGTTTGGATGAAGATTGTGAGGTCCCATCTGTCTGTGCAGGTGATAGGTAAGAGAAGTCTCATGGCTGGGTCAAGCACTGTGATGAGCTTGGACTCAGGCACAGTCACCCGGAAGGCCCACCAGGAAGGCACGGTGTGGAGACAAAATGACTTTCTTTGGGCTTTTTGCACTCAAACACTTCAGGAAATGTCCATAGAGTTCCATCCAGTGATAGTGGTGGGAAAGGATTCCCCTGTCATGGGGAATCCTTGGCCAGATGATCTCCAGCACCTCTACTTCCTCTTCATGGAATCAGAGTTTGGGCTTTCTCCTCCTCTTATTATCTCAAACTTTGAAAGGAAACTATCTCAGCTCTGCTGCACAGAGTGCCCTTCTTGGACAGTGATGAGCCAAGCCTGAACTGTTGGCCGTCAGGAGCCCCAATGCCCACCTGGGAGAAGGAGTTAACATCAAGAGAAAGAAGCGATTCACCACAGTCCACAGTAAGGTCACCTATCTAATGGATGAATGGAAAGTGGTAAATGTAGTCGTTGTGGATTTTAATACAGCTTTTGATAGTTTCCCTCGCAGCATCCTTCTGGACAACTTGTCCAGGTACATGGTGTGCTGCGTGAAGAACTGGCTGAACGGCAGGGCTGAACCCATGCGTAGTTTCAGAGGTAGAAATCATGGACTGCATGAACCTCACTCAAGGGCAGGAGATGCTCTCCCCTGGGAGCTCTCCCCTATATAGCCACGCAAGGCTGCCTTGGTCAGACACACTCATCCGTTTGGGGGGCCCTGGGGCCACAGTAATCTGTACAAACATAGATATGTGCAGTGCCATGAAAGGACTACATGAAAGGGCTACAAAGATGATTAGGGGATTAGAACATGTCTCCTATGAGGAAAGGCTGAGGGACTTGAGTCTTTTTAGTCTAGAGAAAAGAAGATTGAGGGGGGATCTTATTAATGCTTATAAATACTTACAGTGAGAGTGTTGGGGGATGGGACCAGTCTTTTTCCAGCAGTACCCAGTGACAGGACAAGAGGTAACGGGCACAAACTTGAACAAAGGAAGTTCCATCTTAACGTGAGGAGGAACTTCTTTTCTTTGAGGGTGGCAGAGAAGAAGTGGCACTGGAAGAGGCTGCCCAGAGAGCTTGTAGAGTCTCCTACCCTGGAGAAATTCAAAACCTGCCTGGACACTGTCTTGTGCAATTGCTGTAGGTGAGCCTGCTCTGGGGTGGCGGGGGTGGACTAGATGATCTCCAGAGGTCCCTTCCAACCCTGACCATTCTGTGGTTCTGTGATTCTGTGACACAGGCTTTCTTACCTTCCCATGAACCTCCAACCCGAGCTTTCTCTCTGCACCCTCTTTGGAGGTGAACCTGAGTTCCAACAGCATGAGCAACTGGAGTTTGACCTCTCAAGACCATCTCTCCTTAGAGCTAATGCAGGACACAGCCAAAATGGAGGCCCTGGGAGGAGGTGTTGCAGAGCAGCCTTTTCCATTTCTGCAAACTAAAGTTAAATACAGATTCATTTTTTTTCTTTACTGCTCCTTTCTTGCCTTCCGCCTCTCCACCCATCCCCTTACAAGGTTAGCAGTTTTCCTTTGAGCAGCTAAATCTCATTTCTCAATTTCTTTGTTTTAAAAAGTCACATTCTAGAAGTTGCTCAGACCCTTATAATCATTTTTCTGACAGTCTTTCTCAAGTTGGTAATGATGCTGTGGGTGTCTGGGGAGGAGCACTGGTCGCACCAGCATTGCTCTCTTCTCTCCTGGGGTTCTTCACTGACTTATAACCAGGTGGGAACAGGAGTGGCAGAGAAGAGTCCGGGGAACCCCATCCAGGTGGTTTCCAGGGAAAAGACAGAAAGGAAGAGAGGTCTGCACCGTCTCCTGCAGCATCATGGAGTGAGGAGCGTGTCCCTGCATTGTGGCTTCTGACAATGGTAACTCCCTTTTGGCATGCTTTGAAGTGCTTAGAGCCCGTGGCAGCACAGCCACTGCCACGGCAGCTGCAGGCATCTGTGGGGCTCGGCTGGGCTCAGAGGAGCAGGTTTGGTTCAGCTTGGAGAAACGCTGCTGCTGAGACAGTCCCCGGGTAAAGAGTCCTCCAGCAGTTTCCCACGCCAAAGCCAGTCCAAACCATGCACTGTGCGTGATCCTGTGAAGCGCTGAGAAAGAAGATGCTGTAGGGTTGGGTGGGGGAGGGAGTGAAAGGAGCAGACAATGCTGATTATGGAAAAGCTGCCTATAAGCGGCTGCTTTCTGTTAAAAACTTGTGTACACTAAATGCAATATCTGACAGTATTTCAGGAAATAAGAAGTATTTAATGCTCCTGTGCATTGGCGTTCATAAGTTGTGAGATTAGGAAAGAGGTCGTGGTTACTTTTCCCTCACATAAACCCTGATTTTCTCTTGGAGATTTCAAAGGGCAGCTCTAAGAGAACTCCATGGATAAAACTCACCAAAATAGGCAGGAACAGTAGGAAGAGAATATTAAAAACAAAAGAAAAAAAAATCATGCTCTTAAGACTGGGTGTCTGTGAATTCAAGCGACCTCTTGGACCAAACTTGGTGTGTTTTTCACTTGGCTAATGGGAACGCTTTTATGACATGTTTTCTAACCAGCTCTTCTCATTATCGATACATCAGAGTTTAAGACGACTTCTGGAAGGCAGTCAGCGAGAGCTGCAGAGACGCAGCCAGCACCCTCAGTCTGGAAGAGAACATGCCTTCTCCACATCAAATCGAAACTTTTAGAAACCTTTTGTTTGAGTCTGTTATTCACAAGAAGCAACCTGCTACTGCAGAGGCTCACGTTCTTCCAGTGTGATCCACAAGAAGTCCGTGTGCTGTGGGAAATGCAGAGGGGAAGGCTCAGTTTCCCAGTCAATGAGAGCATCGCTCGGCTCTGCAAGGGCTTCCAGGGGCCTGGGAAACATCTCTGCCTTGGCATCAGAGCGACCGAGCCCTCGGTAAACTGCCATAAATCCATGCGACAGAGCAGCAAGGTCAGGAACAGGGAACTGCACAGAGCTCCTTCAGAAGTCATAAAAGCCTGACCTTTTCAGGAAAACCACATACCTTGGGAGATCACCCTCTAATCTCCACTCTTCTGCCTTTGATCACCTTCGTTTTGGGATGCATTGAAAGCTCTTTGAGACAGTGTTGCACAGTGGCTCCTTTTAGCACCCTGAGGGATTGGGATAGATGCACAAATAGCACTTTTTCTGCCGTGTTGAAATGCCCCATCAATGTTTCTGATTCACGGACAGATAGAATTTGTTTTCTTTCTGATAGAGTTCACCTGTCAGCCATGTAGAAATGAAAAATTTGGATCCAAAGCATGTCTCCCTGCTCACCGTGTGTGGACAGAGCTTCAGGAGATGAGTTCTTATGTCTCAGAAGAGCTGAGGTAAATCTCTCTCACTACAATCTGAGAGTGAAATCTGGTGTTGCCCTTCCCTTCCCTTCCCTTCCCTTCCCTTCCCTTCCCTTCCCTTCCCTTCCCTTCCCTTCCCTTCCCTTCCCTTCCCTTCCCTTCCCTTCCCTTCCCTTCCCTTCCCTTCCCTTCCCTTCCCTTCCCTTCCCTTCCCTTCCCTTCCCTTCCCTTCCCTTCCCTTCCCTTCCCTTCCCTTCCCTTCCCTTCCCTTCCCTTCCCTTCCCTTCCCTTCCCTTCCCTTCCCTTCCCTTCCCTTCCCTTCCCTTCCCTTCCCTCACCTATCACCAGACAATGCTTTTTAGAACATCTCCCCTCGAGAAGGAAAGACACGTTTTTCCGGTCCATACTGCCAAACTCCATCATTTGGACTGAACATCTCTGTTCTGTTTTCTCCTTAGAAGCCCTTTCTCAACAAGTACCTGGTGGTAGACTCCCATGCAGCCATGCAGATCTTGTTGGGGCTTTGCTAACACTGCAGTCACACCTGCGCTGGCGTCTGCAGTCTTTCGCTGTGCTTGAGGGGTGTGGGATGGTGGATGGGCCACTGCCACTGTCCAGTGAGTGTGTTGTTTGCATTTCTCTGTAGACAGAAAATGCCCCAAAGAAAAGGCTTGGAGAATCACACAGCCGGACCTGGATTTCTTCTTTTGGGATTTTCTGACCAGGCCAACCTGCAAGACTTGTGCTTCACAGTCTTCCTGATCATCTACCTCATGGTCCTCGTAGGGAATGGCCTCATCGTGCTCATCACTTTGGTAGACCCAAACCTCCACAGCCCCATGTATTTCTTCCTGAGGAACTTATCCTTCCTGGAAATCTGCTATATCTCCATCACGCTGCCAAAAATGCTGCTGGCTTTCCTGACGGGAGATGGCAGGATCTCCTTCCTTGGCTGTGCTGCCCAACTGTATTTCCTGGTTTTGCTGGGAAGCACCCAAAGCCTTCTCCTGGCTGCCATGGCCTACGACCGCTATGTAGCCATCTGTGACCCCCTGCACTATGGCCTCATCATGAATGGGAGGCTCTGTGTCACGCTGGTAGTGGGGTCATGGCTGGCTGTCATACCAGTACAGGCAGGGCAGACGTACCAGGTGTTCACTTTGCCCTTCTGTGCCTCCCATGGCCTTCATCACTTCTTCTGTGACGTGCCCCCTCTCTTGCAACTCGCCTGTGCAGACACTTTCTGGAACCGAGTGATGCTGCACACCATCATCCTGCTCTTTGCAGTCCTTGCCTTTTCCTTGATAGTTGTTTCTTACACGCAAATTGTCAGAGCAATCCTGAGAATGCCCTCAGTTCTGGGCAGACGCAAAGCCTTTTCCACCTGCTCCTCACACCTCGGGGTAGTGACTCTCTTCTATGGCTCCGCAATGGTTGTGTACTTCAAAGGACGGTCAAGAGACCCTGCAGACACTGACAAATACCTTGCCCTGTTTTACACAGCTGTGACCCCCATGCTTAACCCTGTCATCTATAGCCTGAGGAATAAGGAAGTGAGTATTGCCCTGAAGAGACTCCTATGGAGAAAGTGATACTGCAGAGTTTGTGAAATAAGCCGAAACAGTACCAAAAGCCCCCACAAGGTGTTTGGTTGTGTGAACACAGGTGTCCCATATTAGCTTAGAGAAATGTGGTGTCCTGCCTGGCTATGATCCTCCTCAGGAAGGGGATAGCTCTCCCGGGGCCTTCCTGCCATCTCTGATAGCTCCACCTCGATATCTTCCTACTCCAGAACATCCTCAGTTTCCCTGGAGAGTTGACTGCAAATCGCTTGTTCCGGCTGTGTCGGCCCAAGTTGCCAGTGCCTTGAAAGGAAAATAGTCAAAGCAGTCATGAGGGATGAGAGGGTGACACATCCCATGAGAAGATGACCAACCTTAGGTTGAGAAATTGTTTGCTAGACCCCATTGAGTATCCAGAGTGTCCTTGGATGGAATCAACTTAGGATAATTAAAGATCTGAAAGTCATCTTGCACTTCCTCATGAGGTGTCTAGGAAAGGTCCAAAGGCAAAGGAAAGGAAGGGATCAAGGTGGGTTGGGGAGCAACAAACATGGGAAACAGAGGGAAAAGGGTTTAAAAAGAGCTGGTCACATGTAAACTGTTGGCTGGTCATACACTTGTCCGGCCATGCCTGCGACTGATTTCTCCAGCCTGTCCTGTTTCCTTACTAAAGTTCATTTCCAGCAAGTTTCTGGGGTGAGGGGGCTCTCTGCTCTTTGTGCAGACAAAGTGTGTAACACGCTGATGTTCTAGCTCTTGCTGAACAGCATCAGCGCCTTCTCAGGGAATAGACTGGGGAGGGCGCAATGGGTTGGGAGGGGACACAACCAGGAAGATGACCTCGACTAACCAACGAGATAATCCCTACCATATGACATCATACTCAGTAATAAAAGGGAAAAGAGGGAGCTTTCCGGAAATAGCCACCTTTGTCTTGGGTACTGGCTGCGCATCCCACTACCCATGGGAGGTAGGGAGTGATTGCTGTTGCATCACTTGCTCTGTTTTCCTTTCTTTCTCTCTTCTTCCACTTATCCTTCGCATATTAAACATCTTTTAAAATCTAAACCCCAAGTTTTCTTGCTTGTATACTTCGTTTCTTCCTGCCCCATCCCACTGGGGGCACAAGGGGTGGGGGGAAGGAGTGAGCAGCTCTGTGGTGCTTCGCTGCCCACCGGGGTTAACCCACAACAGCAGAGCAGCCAGCGAGTAGAACAAGAGCCCTGGGGGCAGTTATTTTAGACACCCTAAGTCTGGACTGAACACTGGAGAGCCAAGACTTATAAACTGCTCAAGGTCCAGGAAAGACCCCTCTGCTGCCCATCCAGGGAGGTGTGACCCCTTCACTAATGCTCTCTCAGCCCAATCACTCAATTGGTGCTTTACCCATGAGGTTGTCTACTCATCCAGACTCTAGCGTCCTAACTTGAATACAAGAATATTGAGGGACACCATGTCAAAAGTCTTCCTATGCTGAGGCCAATGACATCCACTTTACTCCTTTTATTCACAAATACAGGTGGTTTACCATGAAGGCAATCAGCCTGGTGAGGCATAATTTCCCCTGACTATACAAGCACACTGACCATTCTTGGGCACCTTCTTCTCCCTTATGTGACTAGAAATGTCACCCACAGAGGACTCATTCAATGGCACACTCTCATAAAAGCCCATGGTTCCATGGATTGCACGTTTGTGCTTTTTCAAAGATGGGTGCAATGTGGCCTTTTCTCCACTCACCAGGGACCTCCCCCATCACCATGGCTTTCCAAAAGTGACAGACAATGGCCTCGCAGTGAAAGCAGCAGCTCTCAACACACTCCCATTAAGTCTGTTCATCCCCACAGACCTGCATGGGCTGAGTTCATGAAGTAATCCCTGACCGCACCCTCATCCACTGCTGGTTGTAATTCTCCTCTGGAGATGTGACCCTACAGACAAAGGCCTGGGACATGTTGTTGAAGAGTCGGGAGAAGGAGGCCTTGAGTTCCTCAGACCTATCTGGGTCTGCTGTTAGTAGGTTCTCCACCCAGCTGAGCAGATAGCCCTACACTGTCCTTGTTAATTCTTTCCATGTTAAGGAAGTGGTAGCAGCTCACCATCTTACCCTTGATGTCCGCTGCTAGGGTCAAGTCTGAGGAAGCTTTGGCTTTCCGAAAACATTGTCTGCTTCCCTGGAATGTGATTCCAAGTTCCTCCTTGACAGCCTGCCCTGCTTCCACCAGCTGGACCCCACCAACTCTGCAGTGGCCTGATGGATGGGCTGGACTCCTCACCATTCCGCAACAACACTTGGAGAGAAGGAGGGGAGAAGTGAAAGAGGGGAGGACAGAGGGAGGGAGGGAGGGAGGGAGGGAGAAAGAAAAGAAAGGAAGGACAGACAGGTCAGTTCTCACAGTGGAGGGGAGGTCTGCAGGGGTGTGCACTGGCATCTGCCTAAGACCTACTAAGACTGAATGACTACGCAATCACACGGCAGGTGAAATTCATTGTAGACAAGTGTCCCTGTGCGTGCACAGGGTCAGCCACCCTCACGTCAGTGGTACAGTGCTGAAGAACATGCTTTCCTGGCCTGAAAACACAACCAAGTGATGGTGTGAACCCCAACCCTGCACTGCAGTGAGAAACCACTGACTGTATCAGCAGCCACACACAACACCAACACTTCATGGGCCTTTCACATCCCCCTGTGTCTCCTGTAGAATAAATAGAATGCAGTTGCTCAGAGGGCTTTTCACTCACACCTGCACTAGAAAATCCTCCTCAGGGGCAAGGCAGGGATGGATCCTGGAAAGTCTCTCCCAGCTCAACATTGCTGGTCCTGTGGCTTCAGCAAGAAAATTTGCAACACTGCCGTGATAATGGTGCTGCAAACACTGCCGTGAAAAATGGAAGCAGTTGGGTGCGTGGCTGTTTGGGGCTTGGCAGTGTCCCTGTGCGGAACACTGTCCATTAAAACAGGGAGCTCCATTTCCCTCTCCCCAGCTGTCCATGTAGCACTGAGGATGGGCACAGCACAGCAGTTGCTGCTGGTACAAAGGCCTCCTAGGAAAGGGCAGAGCTCATTGCAGACCAAAGCAGAGGTGCATGTGGTGAGCTTTCCTGCAAGGGTGAGTGTCTGTCACAAGATGGCCCATGACACAAGGATGTGAGGAGAAGCAGGACATGAGATGGAAGGCGTGGGAGGTGGCCATAGGGAGAAGAAACCAAATTGCACAACTGGTCACAACTGCACAATTGGTCACAACTGCACAGCTTGGCTGTGGGTATGGGGAACAGCAGTTGACTCCCTGCATTGTCCAAATTTTGACCTAGCCAAATGGTGTTCACTTCCAGTGTGGTTTTATTGAGAGGGAAGGAGGTGGAGAGGAGAGACACTGTTTGTATGGGAGAAGCATACGTTCACCCATGTGGCCACACACAGACCCATCGAGCAGCATGCCCAGCCCTACTGACAAGCCGGTAGGAGAAAAGCTCCTGAGGAGGGTGGATGGAACAGGCAGGTAAAGAGGGGGAGAGCTGGGCGTCCCAGAGCCGACAGGGAGAGACAGGGGTCTGGGAAGAGGCAGGAAGGGAAGGTCAGGGCTCTTGGAGAAGACAAAGAGAGTCACTGGTATGCTCCCATCTCTGACAACTCCAGTGACAGCAATCCCCGTGATGGCCATCCCCCTCCCATCATGAATTCAAGATCTTGTGCTTTTATACCACATAGGAGGTTCAGGAGAAATCCCAGCCTTTGGCCTCTTTGCTCTGCAGTGTGTCCTGCGCTCTGCTGGAGGGTTTAGTTTCCCAGGCCATGGCACGTGCCTTTTCTAGCCTCGGTTTGGGGTTCCCCCCTACCCCCCTTTTAGCTTTTCATTTTCTTTTTAGATTTTTGTTTTCCTCATCTGCATTTCCTTTTCGTTGTTGTGCCTGCCCCTGCCCATCCAGTCAAATCCCACACGGGGCTTTGCTCGGCTTGCACTCACCTCTGAGGGAGATGATGCGCTCAGCACCTGTGAGGCGCTCATGCACAGGGAAGCACCACGCTGTCCCAGTGCCTGCCTCAGCACTGGAAAGAGGACTGTCAGATCCTGCCACTTCTCTTTTCCTCTGGGGATGGACCCAGCTAGATGAGAGGGTTGATGTGGGAGGAGGGCTTGCTGGACCACGTTGCCTGTGGTGGACTTCTGGAGGGAATATTTGAGATAGACCCACCAGCACCGTGGGACCATGGGTACATGAGCTCTTCCGCAGAAGGTCAGTGTCACGTGGCTGCAGCGAACAGGACATGGTGGCATTTAAAATCCCACGAGAGGTGTGCAAGATGGTCTGAACCTGAGGCAGCTCCAGTGCCCTTGGAGAGATGGGACCAAGCTTTTCAGGAACAGGCTGAGGTGGGGTGTCAGGGATGGGCTCTGGGCACAGCCAGGCTGGCAGGCCTGGGCAGGGAGAGGGCAGGTCCCGTCTGTGGGGTTTAACTGGGAAAAGTCACAGTATCTCCTGAGGAGCACACCTCTTGCACGCCTGTCTGAGCTCAGGCAGGTCTGGCACCAAGACAAGGGCTCCTGGGGCAGGGCAGAAGGAGCTGAGCTAGGAAAGTTTGATCTGATGACCCCCAGGTTCAAGCCCCAACTTCAGCAATGGGTTCCCCCTTGGCCTTTTGCAGAGCTGTCCTGTCTTCTTCCAGACTTCCCTGGTCTTTATCTGTCCACCCTCCCCAGGCACAGGGCAGAGCTTCCCCCAGGATGGGCACTGCTTGGGTGAGGCAGAGGGTAGCAAGAAGGGCTTCAGTAAGAGTGTTGGCAGCCAGAGGGCGGCAAAACGTTGTGGTGGCACTGCTGAGTGGGGCAGGGTGCCTGGTGACCAAGGGGATGTGGAGAGAGTTTCAGTGAGCTGAATGGTCCTACGCGACTCTCACTCATACAGACATGAAGAGTTGCAGCCAAGGGTGCTGAGGGTGCTGGTCAAAGTCATTGTGTGGCTGCATCTCTCATCCTGGGAAGGCCATGGCACTCAGGGAGGTTCCTGATGCTTGGCAGAAGGCAAACCTCTTCAAACCTCCACCCATCTTCATGAAGAGCCAAGGGGAAATTCAAGGAACTACAGTCTAATCAGCCTGACCTACGTCCCCAGGAAGGTGATGGACCAAATCCTCTTGGAAGACCTTGATGGTCAAGAATGGGATTGGGAACTGCCAGCATTGCCTCAACAATGGGAAACTGTGCCTGACCAACCTGAATGCCTTTTACAACAACACGATGGGCCCTTGGGATGGGGGGTGAGGTGGATGCAGTAGCCCTTGACGGCTTGGTGAAAGGGGCTGCCTGGGTGGAATATGTTTATCCAAGACAAATGCCATGTTCCCCTTGCCACTGCACTGGGACAACACTATGCAACAGGCCCGGCTGGGGATGACCGCTGGAAGGCAGCTCTGCAAAGAGGGTGGGTGGACAGCAAGTGGGAGAGGAGGGAGCAGCGTGCCCTTAGGATTGGGAATGCCAACAGCATTCTGGGCTGCATTAGCAAATTCAGAGGCAGCAGGGAAAGAGCAGTGATGCTTTCCCTCTGGGAACCGCATCAGGACTGCCATGTCTAGTGTGGGGCTCCCCAGCATGAGAGAGACTGTGATAGACTTTATATAGTCCAGCAGATGCTGGAAAGATGGTTGAGACCTGGAGCACTTGATGTGCCAGGAGAGGCTGAGAGAGCTAGTTTTTAGGGTTTTCTTGAGAAAGCACTCGGAGCGAAACACAGCAGCAAGGGCCCAGGAGAGGTGGTGCAATATCAAATATTAGAGATATTTCCATTTACCAAGACAAGGCTCTGAGCACCTGATCAGTGTCAAAGGACTTTGGCAAGAGATATGGCACATCAGGGGTGAGTGTCAGTATGAAACCGGTTTGGTTTTTGGTGATAACAGTGGTGGAATTGAGTACCGGAGTTGAGTACCGGAGTTGAGTACCAGAGTTGTGCTTTTGTTCGCCCCCACTGCACTGAAGTCATTAGAGCCCATTAAACTAATCTTTCTGTTTAAAAACAGTCTTTCTTTCTGTGAGTGTTTATGAGCTCTTGAAATGTGCACCACAGGGGGAGATGACTCCCATCTTGGGTACCCATATGAAGAAAGGTGCCCTCTTGGTGGCCCTTAGATAATATTCTAGTTCAAATATCTTTTCTTACCTCCATCAGAAAACGAAACCTTGACACTTCAACAGTTCCAACACGTAAGATCATCAAGGAGTTTATTATCATGAAAAAAGGAAATGTGTGACATTTTAAACTTTGGTTTTTAAAGAATGATATTTCTCTCCAAGGACTTTTTGCTATCTTCCCCTCACCACTGCACCAGTGGTCTCAGTGGCACGCACTTCTGAAGAGCCAGCCGGTATCCAGAGCTTTCAAAGGAGCTAGAAGTGTCTTTTGCCTGTGTCAACAGGGGACCATGAGCTCTGGGTGAGGACCAGGGCTTTCCTCATGATTTTCCTGAGTGCCTCCCTGACCTCCCTGTTCTGCAGGCTGTAGATGAGGGGGTTGACCAGGGGTGTGAGGATGGTGTAGAAAAAGGAGAACAGTTTATTAAGCTGCCTCAGAGGAGCTCTTCTAGGCACCATGTAGACAACAAAGAGGGTTCCATAGAAAATGGTGACGAGAGTGAGGTGAGAGGAGCAGGTGGAGAAGGCCTTTTCTCTGCCTGTGCTGGATGGGATCCTCAGGATGGCAGCTATGATGCACACGTAGGAGCCCAGTGTGAAAAGGAAGGGAAAAACTATATCCAAGGTACCAAACAAGAAAGAAACAGTTGTGACTGCTCTGGTGTCACTGCAGGCAAGCTCCAGCAATGGGGTAAAATCACAGAAGAAGTGGTCAATGGTCTTGGGGCCGCAGAACTGCAACTGCGACAAGGCGGCTATGACTACCACCAGCAGCAGTGAACCCGATAACCAAGAGGCAGCTGCCAAGTGTACAGAGACCTTCCAGGTCATGAGGCTTGCATAGACCAAGGGCTGGCATACGGCCAAGTACCGATCATAGGCCATGGCCGCCAGCAGGTAACACTCAGCAGTGGCAAAGGAAGCAAAGAAGTAGAACTGAGCCAGGCAGCCGTGTGCAGAGATGCTGCTGTCCCCAGTCAGGAAGCTGGCCAGCAACCGAGGCAGGATGGTGGAGCTGTAGCAGGTCTCCAAGGAGGACAGATTGCCCAGGAAGAAGTACATGGGGGTGTGCAGGTGCCGGTCTGCCACCACCAGCACAACAATGAGGATGTTCCCAAATACGGTGACTGAGTATATCATAAGCAAGAGGAGAAAGAGCAGGTTCTGGACTGTGGGGACGCCACTTATTCCCAGCAGCACAAAATCGGTGGATGATGTCCCGTTGTCCCTTTCCCCTTCGGCCATGCAACTTTCCTTATCTTTCAGTTCCTCCAAAGAGGACCTATGAGAAAGAAACACATTTCAGTGTTTACCTTCAATATTTTTTTGTGTAGGGCGTTATTCTCTTCACATGAGTTTGTGTTTCGTGCCTCGTGAAAGTAGAAAAACAAATGTTCTTCCTGATAGGTAAAGAATGCTCAACCCAGAAGACCCTCTGCAGATTCTAGAGGCCAGCTGCCCAATGGAAGTTCTTCTTTCTCACTGTGCAATAAATCTATGATATGCATTTGCTCACACAGAAACACATAACTTTCATACGCCTGTGGAAGATGTGCTATAGGTGTTGAGGATCAACATCCTTCTTCTCTCAGGAAAGACAAAGTGTGCCAGAGAAAACAAACCCTGCTCTCCAAAAAAGCCCAGTGTGTGAAGCGTCATGGCAGACACCACCCTTCCTCTAAAGCAAGGGATGGGCACATCGCAGAGTGAGTCGCCACAGCTCTCTGAAACACCCCCATGAGGAGGAAAGGATTCCCACCCCACTCCTTCCCCACCACCCAACAGGCAAATCCCTCCCATTGAGAAAGGGCAGGTCAGGAGATACTGCCTCAGATGACCAAGGCACTGTGCTGGGGGACTGCCAGAGAGCATGCTGAAAACCACATTGCGGGTCAAAATACGGCATAAAATGTGACGAGGAAGGGATAAAAAAAAAAAAATAGGGAAGGGGTTACTGGGAGTGAGCCAAGGCACATGGGAGAGGTTGTGCAGGGAGGAAGGATGGGAGGGCAAAAGAAGGCAAGTCCAGGCTCCCTTCAGTGGTTCCAAGAAGAAAGAACACATTGAAATACAGGAAACTGGAATTTAAAGATAGCGTGGTGAAATACTGGAAGAGCTGCCCAGAGAGGCTGCAGAGGTTTCATCCCTGTGGCTATTAAAAACTTGACTGGGCATGGTCCTGAGCCACCTGCCTCAGCTGACTCTGCTTTTAGGAAGCGGGGGCTGAACAGGCTGATATGCTGGGGTGGCTTCCAAGCCCAGCCGCTCTGTGACTCTGTGACTGGGAGCTGCTGGGCAGAACCTGTTGCTTCACATTTTTCCCTCATGAGCAGTGGTTCCTGAGGGGTTTGAGGATGCCTGCCTGCAGATCCCAGCCCAGCAGCAGGACTTCGGCATGGCCAGCTGTGCTTGAGGGGCTGCCTGGGCAAGCAGGACATTAAGCGGGGTGTCCGCAGGGTGCTGGGGCTGAGGTGGGATACGATCAGGGTCAGGGGCGTTGGCAATGCCAGGACATGCCTCAGCGCATGATTGGAGAAGGCTCATGCCCAACAAACACAGATCTGTGCAACAGCAGTGCCCTCCAAGGGCCTCACACCCACCTCTTGGGCTGGAATGCACTTGTTCCAGCGGGGATAATCAAAGGAACTGTGCCGAGAGTTTGCCAAAAACTATTCAGAATGCCTGATACCCCCAGCCCTCTCCACTGCAGGGGAGTGACAAAGCTGAGAGCTGGGAAAAAAACCCCAACAACTACATGGTCATAATCCTAATTCTGAGAGTGAGAAAACATACAAAACCCAGCAATAACAACAAAAAAATAACCAAATCTTGAGACAATTGAAGTAGCCCTGTGAGGGATGAAGTGAAGGGCACAGGCAATGTGGCTGCACACAACATGCCCAAATGCTCTCCCGCCTGCCCAGCAAAGGAGGCAGAGTGTCCCGGGGCTGTCCCTGGGATGTCACTGTGCAGAGCTGGGGGCCCAGGGGTGTCTGGGGGAAGGTGGAAGCTGGGGTGGGATGATATGAAGGAAAGGACGGGGCTGAAGCTCTTATCTCGATGCTCTCATTTCTTCTCTTCAAAGACCCAGCAGCCTGACTAATAACACTCAGACCTAAACAGCCCCCCGCACACCCATCACAAACCTGCAGTCCTCATCATGAAGCAGTGACATCAGCTCTGATGGATCGTGGCAATGAAGTCCAAGTTCAGCGTCTTACCTTCTGCCTCTTCCCTACCATGACCTTCACTTCTTGGACCTCACCACAAGCTCTGAACAAGGGCTCATTCCTTACTCTGCCCTTGCCCTCTTCTCCCAGCAGCTGCTAAGGTGAGTCTCCAGCAGCACCTGAAGGCTCCCTCATCTCTCAAGTCTGCCCGGGTTTATAGCAGAAAGGAGACTCTAAAGGTTCTCGCTGTAACGTGTCACCCCTGAGGATTTGCAGAGAGTAGAACCAGTATAATTGGCTCTCTGGTGGGATGGAAGCTCTGAGGTGGTAGAAACTGCTTTAACAGCCCCAGGCACTGCTGACCCCCATGAAACATGATGTAAACTGAGGCAGGGAAACTGAACCAGGAGCTGCTCTGAATTTGGTGAGCAGAACAAGAAAATCCCCAGAAATCGCATTCACCTCAGTTCCCTTCAGATGACTGCATCAGCTCACACAGCATGAGAAAGCCTCAGACCTTCTGAGGCAGAGGGACCTGCCTTGTTGGCAGCTGAAGGCAGCAGAGCGGTGGGTATGTCCTTCCAGACAGGTGTCCTCTCTCCTGCACAGGAGGTGCACAGGGGCCTCCCTTGCTCCTTTGCTAGCCAAGGGGAGCAAGTGGGCATGGCTCCTTCCAGTCCTGGTGGGCTTCCACTTTGGGAGAACACTCTCCTGTTCCTCTGCCCTGGCTGGAAAGGCAGGAGAGGGAGGCCCAAAGGACACAGACGTTTGTGCTGTTGCTCTCATGGACATGAGATATCGAATCACAGTTTATCTTGGGAGCCTCACACTGAAAGGAAGGTGCTGGGGGTCCCAGTCCAAGCTGGGCACATTCACTCCTCATCCAGTTGGTGGTGGTCCAGGAAGAGGGGGAACTCCTTTGCCAGCACAGTTTATGGCCTTTCTTTGGACACTGAATGCTTTTGGTACGTTTCTCTCTCCATGCAGAGACTGCACATACCCAAAGGCATCAGACGCAGCCCCAGGAGCCCATGCCCAGGCTATCCCATCCCATTTCTATTTGTTGACTCCCACCTCTATGGTGTTTGCCCTCCAGCTGGAGCCCACCCTTCCCTTCTAATCCAGCTGCCAGTGGAGCCCTCAGTGGGCTCCCTCAGCTCACTGCTTTGGAACCTTCACTGCACAGGCTGCACTCAGGCAATGGTGCAATGGTGGCAACGGAGACAGCTTCTTTCCTGCTCCTGCCTCCCACCTGGCTGTCTCCTCTGCAGGAAAGCTCATCTGATGAGCTATGGGCCTGAGAACTCGGCATCTGCTCCCACTGAGCCAACCAGGTGCTTTGCCAGGAACACTCCAACCACATGATGTAGGGAAAGGAGGAGAAGTTTTATTCAGTCACAGCTGTAATTTGGGCTTAAGGTACTAATTTAAGGTGCCAGTTACAGTCTTTGAATGCAAAAACAGTCCTTGGTTTGCTGTATCAAAATATATGATGTTCTTTGAAATGTTAGAAATATGTAGAAACATGTTATATGTACTTTTGATACTCCTTGAAATGTTATAGCAAATAATAAATATATACTCATGTGTATAAATATACACATATATAAAGAATATACTTGACAGTGTTATATTCTTTGATCTGTTACCGGCCTCTAAATATTCACTGTCATTACCCCAGACATCCCCCACTGCCAGGGGTGAATACATGCACTGAGGTCAGCTCTGACCTATCACACTCTTACAACTTCTTAAAGAGAGGTTCAGCCTTTACGTAGCCAATCGTTGGGCTAAGCCACACACACACCTCCTGGTTAGTCTGTCAGGGGCCCAGGAGCTGCAAAGCCAGTAGCTCCCGCCTCACCGAACTCTTTGTGGTGTTAAAACATTCTCAAGGGTTTGACCCCTTGCGAGGCTAAGGGAATGACAGCCGAGGGCGACACTGGTTTTCACAACCGTGACCTGCTCTTGGTCACCATAGTTGGCCCATCAGGCAGCTGTGCTATAAAGACCCACCTCCCGAGCTGTCACCATCCAGAAACCTCAACGATTGTCTGCACACTGTTGTGCTTCCTTTCCAGTGAACACCAGGTCATTACAGACCCCTTCGGGGGACACATAAGGACTGAGAAACTAAGGAAAATTATGCTCACACTTTGCACATAAGGCCATTTTGCAAGGTCATGAGCCCTCTGGTCTTCTTTTTCTCTCACAACAACGTCACCCTTACCAGCCTCTCCCCTTACCCTCAGCCATAAGGGCTCACTCCATTTGTCGGTCCCATAGAGGAGCTCCACATATCTAAGCATATCTCCTTCGCACTGACAGCTCTCCCCTCCTGATCTTTCCAGCCTGTCTCTCATCATCATCCTCTGCCCGTTCATCACAGCACCCCAGTCACGTGGGCTGTCCCAACACACCTGCGTTGTTATTCCCCTCAAGTGAATGAAGAGATGGCACGTGGGACTCCTCCTGCCTGTGCCCCAAGCTGAGGGCACCGGTGCATGTCTGGGCTGCGGCACCAGGGCTGAGAGTGGACTTGCCATGGGGAAACCTGCTACCAAGCCTCCAAGACCTCATGTGTGCACAGTCTTTGCTCCATGGCAGAGACACGCTGGAGTGGATGGCCGATGGCAATGTAAGGAAGAAATCAGGTGCCCACACAAAGAGCGAACTGGGCTTTCCCCGAAAGCCAGAGAGAAACGGGGATGGGCTGTGCAGTCGGAGCAGAAGAGGAGCCTGCTGTCTGTGGTGTCTCTGCAGGCCTGAGGGGCTTTGGGGGAGCTGAAGCGGATGTCAGGAAGGAAGAGATGATGTTGAAAATGTCCTTGGGAGTGTACATGCTATGGTACAGGCAAACTGTGAAAATCATTGGCCTCATCCATGATTGTATCATCAAGGGGATGGTTAAATGATGGGGGAAACACCATCAGGGTTTGAGAGGGTATGCACTTGAGTGGAGACCCTGGTGTGATGTTCTTTGTATTCATGCAGTTCCCTGCATCTACTGGGTAGGGAACAGGCACACCTTCTGTCACTGCAGTGGTGGGCTTCAGTCAGTAACCCAAAGGCACCAAAGCGCTCTGAGATGCACGCAATGACTCTGAATGGGGATGGGGTTCCTCTATAGGACCTGAGGTGTCTGTGTCAGCTGCGTGTAGTTGTGCTGGAGAGCCCTGGCATCTCACGCAGCACTTTCAGGACATGAAATTGAGATGCAGTTGCCCTGAATTCAGTTACGTAATAAAGAGATGCACATGAGACCATTGTCATTATACTCAAAGGACATGGAGAAAATACAGCTGGTGGAGAAAAGAAAGAGAGAGATTTCTCTCTCCCAATGGCACATGACCCCATCTGGTCAGCTGAAGACCTCTATAGGCTGTCCTGGACATAAGGAATTGTTACAGGTTCAGTTTTTGTACGTGTGGGCATCTGCTGTCATTTCAGTTGGCCAAAAGAATTTCCTACGAGCCCCAACAAGATGTCCCCAGACGCTGCCCTGTCTCTATGAGCTGCTCCATTAGAGCTTTCAGCTTCCAGCATCCATGTTGGTCCCCTCTGGCACTTCACATGTCACCAGGGGTGTGTGTGTCTGAACAGCTCGCTCCTGGCCTCCACCTCCAGTAATTACAATGGGAGATGAAAGAAGGAACTCCCCTGCAGGAGCCTATTTTGGGCACATCTGAGCTGAGGCAAGAGGAATCCCACCACCTGTGGGGTTGTGGCAGTCATGGGAGGAGCTGAGTCCCCTTCAAGCCCAGGGACTACAAACCCAGAAGAAGGTTCCTTGACTGACGCAGCTGCATCCCTTCCCTCAGCAGGGTGAAGAAGATCCCTCCCTGGCACTGTCTGGGTGTCCTGTCTAATGATGAGACAAGGAAAGGTGATATTTAGAGCTAACTCTGTCTGTGAGAGGAGAAATGAAACTGCTGGAAGTCAGAGTCTCCTCCCGGGTGAAGGAGGGAACATCAGTGATTGCTTCAGCCTCTTTCACAGGAGATTCCCCTGGAGCCCCAGGGACACCTCAAGGGAGCCCAGAGGGGGCACAGAAAGTGCCGCCTTGGGCTGGTCCTCTGCTGCTGAGCTGGGCCGGGCTCCCGGGATGGAGAGAGCTCACGGCAAGTGGGAGCGCTGCCGAGAGGCGGCTCTGCCCAGGAGCAGCTCCCCGGAAAAGCACAGCAGGGCTGAGGCACTGCCTGCAGGCACTGAAGAGACACGAGAGAAGTGAGAGTTAAAGGCAGTGTGGAGTTGGAGGATGGTGAGAGTTCACTGGGGGAGAAATCTGCTCAGCGCTGAACACAGTAAGTCTCTGGCTGCCGGTCAATGAAAATGAGCGTAGATAGCATCTGGCGGGGCGGCGCTCAGAGTATTTGAGTGTGGAGAAGGACGCGCTCCAGAGCAGGGCTTCCCTGCTGCACCATCAGAGGGACGGGCATGCCGGCCGCCTTCTCCCGGGGACGGCTGCAGGGCTGTGCGGGTGGGTGTGCAGCCAAGGGTGCTCAGCTCTGTCCTGCTGAGCAGGGTCCCTGTGCCCCAGGGGCTGTGTGCCAGGGCAGGGACCCTGCCACCTGCCAGGGGCAGCACTCAGCCTGTCCGGGGAGCTCTTCATGGCACTGCGGGGAGAAGCTGCGGGTGGAAGGAGCGATCCCCAGCAGGGCAGGGCAGGGCAGGATCTTTCTGCTGTCAAGAGGGTGCTGCGTGGGGCAGGGCTGCTCACACCTCCAGATCACCCCCAGGGTGTTCCCGAGGGGACTTTTCAAGGGGAATATTTATGAGGGTAACCTGAAAGTGAAGGAGTCTGTGCTTTGACTTTTCTACTCTGGGTGGGCTGGGTGATGAAGGAGGAATTAAAATTCACCTTTCAGGTTTGGGTGGGGAACAGAGACTCTTCAGCTATTATGCTGAAAGATGCAAAAGTCTCGGGGAAGCAACACAAACACCAACTGCCCTCTGCCTCAGCTTACAGAGAGCTCCAGCATCGTCTCTGCAGGCTCTCCCTCACCTTGCATGCCTTTGCAGAGAACCCTGGTGATGCTCCTTCTTCCTCCCCCTCCTGTCTGTGCCGCCCTTGGGCTTCCCCTCAACTTGCCGGGGAGTGGGGTTTCAGCTGCAGCTCAGACACCCACCCTGTGGGTCCTGCCATGCAGATCTGCACTCTGTAAGTGAATCCTCTTTTCTCCACTGTCCTCTGTTTCTTTGGGGAAATAATATGACAGTGTGAACATGCTCCAGGTCAAACCAAGAGTGAATGTGCTCCAGGTCAAACCAAGCACAAAGGAGCCAGGAACAAGGCTGATGGACAGACCAGCTCTCCTCACTCTGCCCTAAGCCACAGGCAATGCTTTTGCATCTCCCCAGATGCAGCAGTTCACTCAGACTACAGGAAAGATGCTGACAGTTTCAGCTCTGAAAAAATATTCCCCTGGTAATCTTATGATTATGAGTGGCTAAAATCTGACTTAAATTGTGAGTGGGAAAGCTAAATCCCCACCTTGCCCCGTTGCAGAGTAGAACCGACTACTCTGGAGCGCACAGTGGAGCCTGAGCTCCTCGTGGCACACTCCAACAGCAACCAAAGGAGCTCCAGAAATGAAGCTGAACAAAGGTGCTGCTAAGGAATAAGAAAACTGGAGCGTTTCTATGAGAAATAATGAGTTATATTGCAAAATGTTTGTCCTAACCTGTCAATAACTTCTCTTCCTTGGGCAGCTCCCTGTGAAGCTGATGTCCAACAGCAGTTCCACCACTGAGTTCCTCCTCCTGGCATTCGCAGACACACGGGAGCTGCAGCTCTTGCACTTCTGGCTCTTCCTGGGCATCTACCTGGCTGCCCTCCTGGGAAACGGCCTCATCATCACTGCCATCGCCTGCGACCACCGCCTCCACACCCCCATGTACTTCTTCCTCCTCAACCTCTCCCTCCTCGACCTGGGCTGCATCTCCACCATTCTCCCAAAATCCATGGCCAATTCCCTCTGGGACACCAGGGCCATCTCCTACTTGGGATGTGCTGCTCAAGTTTTTCTCTTTTCCTTTCTGATATCAGCAGAGTATTTTCTTCTCATTGTCATGGCCTATGACCGCTACGTGGCCATCTGCAAACCCCTGCACTATGGGACCCTCCTTGGTAGCAGAGCTTGTGTTCATATGGCAGCAGCTGCCTGGGGCAGTGGGTTTCTCTATTCTCTAATGCACACAGCTAATACTTTTTCACTACCACTCTGCCAAGGCAATGCTGTGGACCAGTTTTTTTGTGAAATCCCTCAGATCCTCAAGCTCTCCTGCTCAGACTCAAAACTCAGGGAAGTTGGGCTTCTATTGGTTAGTACTTTTCTTTTTTTGGGATGTTTTGTTTTTATTGTGGTGTCCTATGTGCAGATCTTCAGGGCTGTGCTGAGGATGCCCTCGGAGCAGGGACAGCACAAAGCCTTCTCCACGTGCCTCCCTCACCTGACTGTGGTATCCCTCTTTATCAGCACTGGTTTATTTGCGTACCTGAAGTCCCCCTCCATCTCCTCCCCATCCCTGGATCTGGTGCTGGCAGTTCTGTACTCAGTGGTGCCTCCAGCAGTGAACCCCCTCATCTACAGCATGAGGAACAAAGAGATCAAGGATGCCCTGAGGAAGTGGATTAGACATTTTTTCAGCAGCCATGAACTGCGTACCTTCCTCTGCAAATGATTCCCAATGTGTCTTGTGATGGGCCAAGCCTGACATAACTTCCTTTTTTTTCCTTCTTTTTGTCTTTTTTCCCCTTGTGATGATCTTTTCTGAAAAGAAATTCTTTTACTCATCCTCTCGTGTTAAGTATCCACCTGTCTTGTGTGACTCAGAGACTTTGGGTAAAATAAGACTCAGGCTCTCTTTGTATTTAAAGAAAAAAAATGAGGCAGCTGCAACTTCTTTTTGTGAGACCCACCATCAGCAGCGCATGAATGAGTGGGAAATGAAGAGACCTTTCTGGCTGCAGCAGCCTGGGGCAGGCCGCTCTGTCACCGGGGCAGCAGGAGCTGCCTGAGGATCCCCAGGGCCAGGGCTCTTGTACTGGCCTGGGGAGAGGGGGTGGCCCAGAGGGGCTGCCGACCTCTCCAAATAGCCTGGAGAGGAGGACACAGGGTGCCGCTGACTGCCTTGTCCTTGTGCCACAGATGCCCCCCATCTCTGGGGCTGGCCCTGCTCTGCCCCCCAGCAGCTGCTGTGCCCTCCCGAGGGGCTGGGGCTCTGGAGTGAGTTCCCAGAGCTCTGCAGCACCCTGGGGCAGGTACTGCTGTGGGGCCATCTCTGGGATGGAGAGAGGCCAGGGGAGCTGGGAGAGAGCTGGGATGGAGCCACCTCGGCTGGAAAGTGCCCAGGAGTAAAAATCCTCAGTGTCTGGCTTGTCCTGTGTGACCACGCAGGGTGAGGAGTCACACCAGAGCAGTTGTGGTGCAGTGCCAGGGCTTGGGGAAGGGCTCAAAGGCGTGGAGGTGCAGGAGAGAGGAGGCTGGTCTGTGCCCTTGGTGGCATGGACACACTGGGAAGGTGGCCCAGGGCCTTTGTTACTCCCCAGTCTGGCTCGCCGACCATCTCCAGCACTGTCCGCTCACCCCAGGTTTATGGATGAGTGCTGCTGTGAGGCCATCTCCATCCTCCTGCTGGGCTCAGCACCTGTATCAAGGGAACGTCCAGCCCAGCCCCAGCTCTCTCCTGGCCCAGACCCCAGTAGACTCTCGAGCAGGGCTGCCTGTGAATCCCTGTGTGGGACATGGCTGGGACTGGGCAAGAATTGGGTACTGAGGAGCTTCAAAATATGATCATCTTGTAGTAACGTTGATATAAACCAGGAAAACGGAATGTAAAATTTAATTGAAGCCACCAAGGAAACCTGCTGCTGCTCAAGTCCTCTGTACTGCCCCAACCCTATTTAATTATTTACCTAAGATTAAAAACAGAAATAGTAATTAGACATGATTTATTTACAATGCAATTAAGGAACGAACCAGCAGACAATGTAGCATTGTTGATAAGCAGGGTATTCCTGTCAAGAGAGCGATGAACTGTAGGCCTGGTCAGCAAACCCAGAAAACCACTTGGAACTGCCAAGATCAGAGGAGAAGTGGGTAAAAGGTAATTCTGGCAGGGGGAGATCACGACCACTGACTCATTGACAACCTAGGTGGTTTCAAAACCAAAAGTACAAGTTAACCAATGTTCAGAACAAGATACCAGAGTGAAACACAACTGTCTTGTCTATACTATTGATGAGCAGCCAACTACTTCACTCCATCAATATTACCATCAGGATGGGCTCAGCGTGAGCTCTCCCTGGATTGCAGGCGGACAGCACGCCAGGTGACTCTCCCCTTGAGCAGGGACGCCTCTCAAGGTTAGAGATGCCTTATCTGAGACTCAGAGATCCTTCCTTACCCAAGGCGGAGAGATCCCTTAACCACGATGGATCCTCAGTAAGTGACTGATAGCATGCTGAATTAATACTCTGACACACTGCGAATCCATATAGCTACCCACATATTATTAATGTTGTAAGAATAATTCCATTAGACATGAACCGTCGACCAAATCTGAGACTAAGATCGGACCCAGCCAGACCTAGGCTTCAAAAAGGAGTTTAGAAAGCAAGGGGTCCACACTGAACCTTGTTACTCAACAGAAGTGTCATAGAACCATAGAATCATAGAATTGTCTAGGTTGGAAGGGGCCTTTAAGATCATTGAGTCCAACCATCAAACTAACACTGCCAAAACCACCACTAAACCACTAAACTATGTCCCTAAGCACAATGTCTACCCGTCTTTTAAATACCTGCAGGGACAGCGATTCTACCACTTCCCTGGGCATCGTGTTCCACAGAATGACAACCCTTTCTGTGAAGACATTTTTCCTAATATCCAAACTAAACCTCCTCTGTCATAACTTGCAGCCATTTCCTCTTGTCTTCTCGCTTATTACTTGGGAGAAGAGTTTGACTCCCCCTTGCTACAACCTCCTATGGGAAAAGAATGGAAGATTGGCGAGGAGGATTGTAAACATGCTCAAGTGACTCCCATCTGGGCTGCTGGACAACACATACATCACACTAATTGTTGTTCAGCCTTGAGTGCTCACAAGTAGAACATCCACACTTAGATAACGTAAGCCTGGGATGGACTCAGGGACACCTTATCTGGCATACCTGAGATCACTGCCTTGTTGCTGAAGCAGCTCAAAGCACAGTGGAAAACTACCACTACTTGAACCCTTGAAAAGCAGGTGAGAACAGCAAGTCGGAGCTCACACGCTCCTGCTAACAAGGACTTTCTCCTGCTCTGCGGTGCCTGCATGCCCTGCTCTCGTCCCTCTGCCCAGGTGTTACTTTGGAGATTCCCCGATTTGCGTGGTATTGAGATTAAATTGGTTCTTTGTCTTTCACCCGTGGTTTTGTGGTTGTTCCTGTGTCCAGCCCAAGTCGTCTCACACACCTCCTTTCAGGTAGTTTTAGAAACTGATTATGTCTCCCCTCAGCCACCTTTTCTCCAGGCTAAACAACCCCAGTTCCTTCAGACACTCCTCATAACACTTGTTCTCCAGACCCCTCACCAGCTTCGTTGCCCTTCTCTGGACACACCCCAGCACCTCAACGTCTTTCTTGGAGTGAAGGGCCCAAAAATGAACAAAGTACTTGAGATGGGGCCTCACCAGTGCCGAATACAGGGGCACAATCACTGCCCTCATCCTGCTGGCCACACTAATCCTGATACAGGCCAGGATGCTTTTGGCCCTCCTGGCCACCTGGGCACACTGCTGGCTCATATTCAGCCGGCTGTCAACCAACACCCGCCCCCTCCCCCAGGTCCTTTTCTGCTGGGCAGCTTTCCAGCCACTCGTCCCCAAGCCTGTAGTGCTGCATGAGGTTGTTGTGACCCAAGGGCAGGACCCGGCACTTGGTCTTGTTGAACCTCATACCATTGGCCTCAGCCCATCTGTCCAGCCTGTCCAGATCCCACTTTAGAGCCATCCTACCCTCAGGCAGACCAATACTCCCGCCTAACTTCCTGTCGTCTGCAAACTCGCTGAGGGTGCTTCCATCATTTTCATTCAGAGTAGACCTTGGGAGGTCTGTAGTCACACTTCCTACACAAAGCAGGGTCAGGTATTCAGCCAGACCTGCTGGCTCAGGGCTTGATCCAGTTGAGTATTGAAAACCTCCAAGAATGGAGGACTGCATGACTTCTCAGGGTGACCAGCGCTTGTTCCAATGCTTGGGTGGCCGCATGGTGAAGAGGATGAGCCCCCCCCTGCTGTGGTTCCCTTCAGCCTCCTCCATGCTGAACAAACCCAGATTCCTCAGACTTTCCTCACAAGGAAAGTGATCCAGCCCCACCCATCCCCAAGCATTTTTAGGGCCCTTCCCCAGACCTGCTCCACTTGCCCACACCTTTTCAGTACTGGGGGTGCCAAAGCTAGACAAGGTATTCTGGATGTGGCTTAACGAATGCCATGTAGAGGGGGAGAGTCCCTTCCCTCAATCTCCTGGCCGTGCTCCTGCTCCTACAGACCAAGGTGCTCTTGGCCTTCCTTGCTGCCAGGGCATATGGCTGCCTCCTGTCCAGCCTGCTGCCCAACGAGACATTTCCCACAGGGCTGCTCCCCAGCCAGGCAGCCCTCAGCCTTTGCCTTTGCCAAGGTTAGTCTACTGATGGGGCAGAAGCTGGCATCTGTCCTTGTGGGATTTCATGATGTTCCTGTCAATATGTGCTCCTCCTTGTGTTTGCTCTTGACTTCCCTTGCAACCAACAACTCCAGGTTTTGAGGTTTGCCTTCTCAAAAAACACACCCGTGACACAAAGGCAATAAATATCAATCCCTTTTCTGTGGCCTGTCCCTGCTTTCACCTCCTTTTGGCTGCTTTGTGTCCCCTGTCAGTGCCCTGTCCCTTCGCTGGCCCAGCCCTGCTGCCCTAAATGTGGTCCCGTGCCCCCCCTGCACAGAAACCCCACGGGGCAGTTGTGTTTGGGGTGGGGAGATGTCCCCTGACACAGTTGTGGTGTCAGCCTTCAATGCTCTCTGATGTCCCCATCAGCTTTGGCTGCCTCGCCCAGTGCCTGGTCCCTGTGCGGCCCCACTGGTGCCCCATGCAGGGATTCGCACTCAGCCCTGCTCAGGGATCTGCTGGGTTCTGGGCAAGAAGAGAGGTTGGCCTGGGCCAGCCAGCACTGGAAATGGCCCATGTGAGAGGCTGGGGCTGACAAGCGCTCTTGGGCCCCTTCCCAGCCTGTCTATGCCACCAGGAGCACAGACCAGCTCCTCTCTCCTGCGCTGACATGTCTTGACTCCCTTCTTGAGACCTGGCTCTGTAGCAAACACCCACAGGTGGGAGTCCTCACCCTGCATGGTCACACAGCTTTGCTGACCACCAGCGCGTTCCTCTCCTGGGCACTTTCCAGCCCAGCCCCTCCCCACCACTCCCCATCTCCCCTGCCCTCTCCCCAGCCCAGCAGAGCAGCCCAGTCTGGGCTGGCCAGGGGCTATGAAGGAAGACTCATCAACTCCATTACACCTCTTTATTGCAGGTACTCAAACTGAATGCTGCCCAAGGTTTTGCTAATCACAGAGTAAATCTCTTCTTTGCACACATTTGACATTTCTGCCTGTGGTGGATTGACCCCAGGTGGTGACTAAACATGCACCAGACATTGTATCACTCCCCTGTAGCTGGATGGGAGAGACAATCAGAAGAACAAAGGTAACAAATAAAATTTGGGTTGAGATCCAGGCAGTTTAAAAAGTGAAGGAAAAACCAGGACAAAAACTCCAACACAAGTGGTGTAAAGGCGATCACCGGCCACCTCTCACCTCCCACTGACTGATGCCCAGCCAGGCTCCCCTTGGAAAGACACCCTCTCCCCCGTCTTATCTCTGAGCATGACGTCATGTCTTGTGGAATACCCCTTTGGTCAGTTGGGGTCAGCTGTCCCGGCTGTGTCCCCTCCCTGCCCCTTGCCCAAGCCCAGCCCACTGCGAGAGGCAGCGTGAGAAACAGAAAAGGCCTTGGTGCTGTGCAAGCCCTGCTCAGTAACAGCTAAATCATCCGCATGTTATCAAGGCAGTTTAGGTCACAAATCTAAAGCACAGCACCGTACAGGCTGCTGGGAAGAAAATTAACTGCATCCCAACCCCAGCCAGTACAAAGATGTTTCTAATGGTCTGAGGGAAGATGAAAGAGTGATTTCTCATAGTGTTTCCGGAGCACGACAAATCAAAGGGAGCAGATGCTACATCAGAGGGCAGGGCTGCCATCCAGAGGGACCTAGCTAGGCTGGAGCGATGGGCTGATAGGGACATTACGACAGCCAACAAGGACAAATCCAAGGTCCTGCCCCTCGATTTGGGTAGCCCGCTGCAATGACAGAGGCTACGGACTGCCTGGCTGGCTTTCAGCTCTGATACAAGGCCCTGGATTGTAGGTATCCTGGGCTGTATAAGCAGGAGCACAGCCAGGGGAAATCTTTATCCCTCTCTGCTCAGCACTTGTCAGACCACATTCAGAATGTTTCCCAGGTTTTAACTTCTTACAATTCAAGAGAGGCATCGATAAACTGGAAGCAGTTTATCTGGAACAGGAAGATTTACAGAAAGCCTCTGGGTGAGACAGACAGGCTTTCTGTCCCTGGAGAAGTGGGATGACTGCAATAACTCATGCATGACCATGATTATCAAGGATAAAACACCCAAAGCATACCACCTGTCTAAGATAAACTGGAGATGACTTGTGCATTTCACTGCTTCTGAAGTACCACCGGTAGGATGAGTTTATTCAACAAGTCTTTCAGCTCCTTGTTCCTCATGCTGTAGATGAGGGGGTTCACTGCTGGAGACACTACTGAGTATGCAACAGTAACCACCAGATCCAGAGTTGGGGAGGAGATGGAGGGGGGCTTCAGGTAGGCAAGCATTAAAGTGCTGATGAACAGGAAGACCACAGCCAGGTGAGGGAGGCACGTGGAAAAGGCTTTGTGCCATCCCTGCTCCGAGGGGATCCTCAGCACCACCCTGAAGATCTGCACGTAGGACAGCACGATGAAAACAAAACAAGCAAAGATTAAAAACGCACTAACAGCAATTAGACCAGCTTCCCTGAGGTTTAAGTCTGAGCAGGAGAGCTTAAGGAGCAGGGGAATCTCACAGAAGAACTGGTCCACAGCATTACCTCGGCAGAGAGGTATGGAAAATGTGGTAACAGTGTGCAGAACAGAATTGAGAAAGCCACTGCCCCAGGCAGCTGCTGCCATGTGGACACAAGCTCTGCTGCCCAGGAGGGTCTCGTAGTGCAGAGGTTTGCAGATGGCAACATAGCGGTCATAGGCCATGATGGTGAGAAGGGAATATTCTGCTCCAATCAAGAAGACCAGCAGAAAGACTTGTGCAGCACATCCCAGGTAGGAGATGGCCCTGGTGTCCCAGAGGGAATTGGCCATGGCTTTGGGGAGAGTGGTGGAGATGGAGCCCAGGTCAAGAAGGGAGAGGTTGAGGAGGAAGAAGTACATGGGGGTATGGAGGCGGTGGTCGCAGGTGATGGCAGTGATGATGAGGCCGTTGCCCAGGAGGGCAGCCAGGTAGATGCCCAGGAAGAGCCAGAAGTGCAAGAGCTGCAGCTCCCGTGTGTCTGCGAATGCCAGGAGGAGGAACTGGGTGATGGAGCTGCTGTTGGACATTTTCTCCAGATGGACTCAGGGGCCTGTGCAAGGAGGAAAAGACAGTGACAAGTGAGGACAGACCTCTCTTTGCAAATCAAAGACTTTTTCTCATACATTCTCCACTCTGCCACACACACCCCCTTTTTCCTGCCTGGCAGGACCTTTGTTCAGCTCCCTGGATGCAGTTGTTGTTTGTGCTGGCTGAGTGTGCTGAGAAGAGCACACTGCCCGTGGGCTCCCAAGGCATCCATCATGCCCTAGTTCAGGGTCTACCTGGGAGCAGTGTGGGTGCAGGGGCCAGATACGATAGTCAGAATTCCTCAGACAAAATCCCTTGAAATATTGAAGGGCTCGTCAGCACCTGCACCCCCAGTACTAAAGGAAGTTGGTTGCACACAAAGGTTTAGGCTTTTGTTTGTTGTTTTGGACAGCCCTTCCCCATCCCCTCCTTTCTTCCCTGGGGAATCTCCTCTATGTCAGCAATCCTGAGCATCTCTGCTGCACTCAGGCTAAGCAGCAGAAGGATTTGCTGGGGCTTAATGCAGAGGAAGGCAAGCGGGTCTGTCCATTTGCCTTGCTCCCAGCTGCCCTGTGCTTGCTCCTTCTTGAGCTGGAGAGGCATTGCCCTCCGATGTTACCCTGAGAAGAAATCGGGCCCTGCTGACAGCAGAGGGATCCGCTGCAGATCACTAAGTGTCTCACCATGCACAAGCTCCTTCCCTTGCAGGTGAAGACTCCCCTGTTTTTTCCATCTTGCAAGATTCCCCTCCAGAGATGTCTAGGCTGTGCTCCGGAGCTGTGAGCATCCCTGATCCCCGCAGCACCCTTCTGACAGGCAGAAGGACCCTTCCCTGCCAGGGATCACTCCTTCTACCTGCAGCTTCTCCCTGCAGTGCCGTGGGGAGCTGCCTGGGCAGGCCGAGTGCTGACCTGACAAGCGACAGAGTCCCTGACCCATCCCATCCCCCTGGGGTGCAGGGACCCTGCTCAGAAGGACAGCCCTGAGCACCCCGGGAGCGCACCCAGCTTCACACCTTTCATGTTCTGAAATGAATGACAGATGCTCTCTGACCTGTCTGAGCGTCTTCCTTCAGGCAGAGGAGGAAGAGAGAGAAAGGAACTTGTGAGTTTGAAAGAAAACTAAATGACTTTAACGATAAATATAAAATAATAAGAAGAAAATAATTAAATAGATAGAATATATACAAATACATATCAAACTCCCAGGATGATGATCATGTCACAGGTAGGCACTAGGAATGTCCCAGACCGGACTCAGTGATCGACGGAAGCTGGATTCTGGATCTGGATGCAGGAACGCACAGGGCGGAAAAACCCACTGCATCAGGAGAGGCGCTGGAGCTGAGTAAGGCCACCCGATCTGCTCCCCCTGTAACAACCAGTGCAACTAAATAAAGGCGACGGGTGATAGCAGTAGGTGACGCTCTTCTGAGAGGCACGGAGGCACCCATTCGCTGACTTGACGCACCCTCTGGAGAGGTGTGCTGCTTAGCGGGGGCTCGTATCAGCGATGGCGCTGAGAGCAGTCCTCTGGCTGTTATCTGCTGCTGCTGTTTCACGTGGGCACCAGTGATGCATCCGGGAGCAGCCTGAAGACGATGAAGAAAGACTATAGAGCCGTGGGAGCAGCGGTCAGGGACTCTGGGGCACAGGTGGCTGATTCATCCATCCTCCCAGTCAAAGAGAAGGGTTTGAAAGGTCCAGTCAAAGCTGGCCAGTCAATAAATGGCTACAGGACTGGTGCCGCAGCCAGGGGTTTGGCTGCTTCGACCATGAGACTCACTTTGAGAAACTGGGTCCCCTGGGGCCTGATGGGGTCCATCTGTCAGAGAAGGGGAAGACCAGCTGGAGGGCATGGAGCTCCACCTGGGGATGGATACGGAGCGGAACTAGAGTTTATGGTCAGGATTAAAGGGAGGGCAGGGACAGGTGACATTACAGTAGGGGTCTGACACAAGCCACCCCACCAGGAAGACTGTGCGGATGAGGCCCTCTATAGGCAGATTGGAGCAGCCTCACATTCACAAGCCCTGGTCCTCATGGGGGACTTTAGTCACCCTGATATCTGTGGGAGGGAGAACACAGCAGGGCATAAGCAATCCAGAAGGTTCATGCAATGCGTCGATGACAACTTCCTTCTCCAAGTGACAGAGGAGCCAATGAGGATAGGGACCATGCTGGACCTTGTTCTCACCAACATGGAGGGGCTGGTGGGGAATGTGAAGCTCAAGGGCAGCCTTGGCTGCAGTGATCATGAGATGGTGGAATTGAAGAGCCTTAGGGCAGTGAGGAGGGCGCACAGTAAGCTCACTACCCTGGACTTCAGGAGAGCAGACTTGTGCCTCTTCAGGGATCTGCTTGGCAGAGTAGCATGGGATAAAGCCCCGGAGGGAAGAGGAGCCCAAGAAAGCTGGCTAATATTCAAGGATCACCTCCTCCAAGCTCAGGAGAGATGCATCCCAACAAAGAGGAATTTGGGCAAAAATGCCAGGAGGCCTGCATGGGTGAACAAGGAGCTCCTGGGCAATCTCAAAGAGAAAAAGGAAGCCTACAGAGGGTGGAAGCAAGGGCAGGTAGCCTGGGAGGAATACAGAGAAATTGTCCGAGCAGCCAGGGATCAGGTTAGGAAAGCTAAAGCACGGATAGAGTTAAATCTGGCCAGGGGCGTCAAGGACAACAAGAAAAGCTTCTATAGGTATGTCAGTGACAAAAGGAAGATGACGGAAATTGTGGGCCCTCTCAGGAAGGAAATGGGAGACCTGGTAACCTGGGACATGGAGGAGGCTGAGGTACCCAATGACATTTTTTCCTCGGTATTCACCGGCAGGGGCTCCAGCCACACCACCCAAGTCACAGAAGGCAAAGGCAGAGACTGGGAGAGTGAGGAACTGGCCACTGAAGGAGAAGACCAGGTTCAAGACCATCTGAGGAACGTGAAGCTTCACAAGTCGATGGGACCTGATGAGATTCATCTTTGTGTCCCGAGGGAACTGGCAGATGGTTTTCTACCAGCCCTATGCTTTCTCAACCCTCAACCTTTGCAGTGGCACAAGCCTGGTCTGCCAAACACCTTCACTCCTGTCAGGTTTGTACAAGGCCCACACACATCTGGGCATGCCCAGTGTAAGCTGGCCTCCACCCAAACCTGGAGCCCCCCTGGCCTTGGAGGCAAGGAGGGGCCAGGTCCCCTCTGTCCGGGGCTGGGCACAGCTTCTCCCTGGCAACTTCCCTGAGGAGCACTTCTCATGGGTGTCAGCCTGTCCCCTGGCCCAGGTGGCACAGTGGCTGCTGGGGCAGGGCTGAAGTACCTCAGCTGGGAGAGCGTTAGACTGAAGATCTAAAGGTCCCTGGTTCAACCCCGGGCTTCAGCAATGATTTTCTCCCTTTCATTTTTGCAGAGCCCCTCTGCCTTCTTCCAGCCTACCCCAGCCATGCTTGCTCCATCACCTCTTGCCACAGCACTGGCACTGCCCTGGAGCTGTGAATCTGTGGCTTAGAAGGAGCCTTCCTCCAGGGCCACAAGTCCCCATCCTCCCCCTGGGCAGGAGTCTCCATGCAGTGCTGCTTTGGGGTGGTGTCCAGCTGTCCCCCCTTCCCCGCTCCACAGAGATGGGGATCTCTCCTCTGTAGGGTCTCTGCAAAGACCTTGTTCCTCTCCTCTTTGTCACACTTGATGGTGCACACTCTGCTCCCCTCCTCATGCACCTCCTTCACCTTGTCTTCAGTT
The DNA here is from genome assembly GCF_965231255.1 of Vanellus vanellus. NCBI lineage: Eukaryota > Metazoa > Chordata > Aves > Charadriiformes > Charadriidae > Vanellus > Vanellus vanellus. The sequence goes on from NW_028128889.1 coordinate 1,199,749, forward strand.
CCCAGACCAGAGGCCACTGTCCCCCCAGTCCCAGGGAAGGGCACTCCCTGGAACCGAGGCCTGAATGGCAGCATCCTTCCTGCGGGGGGGTGTTACAGCCACACCTCTGATGTGCCCAGGACAGTTGGCAAAGCCATGCTGAGGGTCACCCACTGCAGTGCACGGGCGTCAGTATCGTTTAGTCACACTCCATCCTGAGCAGAGTTTCTTGGCCCCCTTTTCCCCCCTGCTGCAGTGATTGATAAAACACCTCTGTGCCCTCTCTGGGCATCAGCCCCATGGAGATGGAAGCCTGCCCTTCACCCCACCTCCAGGGATGCTGTGGGGCAGAAGGAAGTGCAGGAGGAGGGCCAGTACCTGGACGAGGGTCTGTGAGATTTCTGACCCCTTGTCTCCCCCACCACACACCCTGGGGTGTCATAAGAGCCTGGGGGCACCTCACCCCAGGGAGGCCATGTCCCTCACCCTGTTGTACTGCTCCTCCTGTGGAGCTGGGGACAGATGTGGCACAGACTTGTATTGTCCTGGGTGGCAGAGGAGGCTCAAGGGAAGAGGTTTGTTCCTCTCCATCCAAACACCCCAGGGTGGGACAGAGCACGGGAGCAGTGCCTGCAGCAAGAGCCTCCTTCTGCCCCATCACCCTGCAGAGACGCTGAAGGGGCAGTGCTCTGCAGTGCAGCCCTGTGCCAGGATCAGGCCCCAGTGGAGAGGCAGTCCGGCCTTCCCCCATCGCAGGAGGATCCAAGTGCTGTTTTGTGCAGAGGGTCTCCGGGCACCCAGGGGACAACAGAGCTGCCGTGTCATAGACATGTCGTGGGAGCAGAATGTCTCTTCTACTGACAAGTGTGAAGGGGATGTTGCTCAGTGGTCAAGCGCCCACTGTGCATGTGGGAGGTCCCTGGTTTGATCCCCGGCATCTCCAAGGGTGTTCTTCTCTGAATCCCCAGCCTCAGGCGGGCACAGGCTGGAGCTGGAGCCTCTGGTCCTCTCCAGGCACTGTGGGCCTGCCCTGCCCACCCAGGGCCTGGCTGTGGGGTGAGGAGGGCTCTGCCTCTTTTGAGCCCCCTCTCAGAAGAGAGGCAGGCGGCTGTGCTGGACCTGAGCTCAGGTCACTGCCTGCACCACAGACCCACCCCACCCACCACCCAGGGACAAGGTTGGGCAGCAGAGTGCCTGTGAGGAGATCTCAGGGAGGAGGTAATCAGCAGCACATGAGGAATCCTTTCTGGCTGCACTGAGAGATGTGGTGTGAGGGTGCTGCTCCAGCCCGGGTGTCCTTTGGAAGCAGAGCCACGCTGCCCTGGTGGCTTCCCAGGGTCTGAGATTGCCCTGTCTCCAGGTGAAGATCCCAGAGCACATGGGAAGCACCCTTCTGTGCCAGCAGGTAGGCATGTTTGAGCTGGATGAACTTGGACAGACCTGTGGGACTCCCATCTGGAGGGATGACACCTCTTACCCTGACCCTGTCTCCAGGTCCTCTTTCCTCTGCCATCACCACTGGCTTGAGCAGAGCCTCAGCTCAGGGCACCCGGAGCTGTTGAGGTCAGGCACAGCCCTGCAGAGGTGGAACTGGGGGGCCAGAACCCACCTCTTGTTCTAGGGGGCGTTTGGGGTCCCCATCCACCCCATGCAAGTGGGAAGAGCAAGACACAGGCCTGTCCACAGCTGTGCACAGGCAGGGAGGACCAGGAGATGGTGTCCCCACTGTTTCCCCACCAAAACTACCTGCAACCAAACCATGTGAGAAATGGCCTTTCACTGCAGGGTGCCCAGTCCCCAGGAACAGTGGGCCCAAATTCAGACAAATGAGGTATAAAAGTGAAGCAAAGAAGAAGAGAGGTGGGAAAATCTTCTGAACACGAGATGATGGGTGCCAGGATGGACACTGACCTGTAAACTCAAGCTGCCCCAGATGGCAACCATAGAGAAGAGCCCATTGTCCTTCCCAGGCCACCTCCCCACCAGCCCTTCCCTCCCACAGCTGTGACAGTTCTCCCTGACTCTGGCACCTGGCAGAGCTTTGCCTCCTCCTCCTCCTCCTCAGGGAGATGTGTGAGGGGGCAGAACACCTGAGCAGAAAGAGCCCGTTTCATGGTATTTTGGGGCCTGAACAGTCTGGCCCTGCAGGCTGGGTCCGGTCTTTGTGGCAAAGCGGGATTGTCACTGTGCCCTGACTCTGTGCCTGCTCCTGCAGCTCCCACGGACCTGCCTGAGAGATGGGAGGGTGAGACCCCAACCCTCTGCACTGGTACCCCACGCTGGGCAGAGCGCGGCTGTGGAAAGCCCATGGGAGAGCAGCGTTCCCAGGGCGAGACACCCTCGGCGATGGCTGACGCATATGGTCACTGCATACATGGGACCAGCGTGGCCCAGGCAAAGCTGCAGGAAAGGACAACTGGGGAACCCCGGGGTGAGGAGATGGGCGCTCGCACTGGGTGAATCACAGGACTTTGCAGAGAATCCTTTTTGCTGGAAAGTGTGACTGGCAGGGTGGAAATGTCTCTGTCAGCAGAAACATTTCCGAGGGACCATGGGCTCTCACAGCCTGCTGTCCCCAAGACATGTATCTTCCCCACTCCCATGTTTTCCTTCTCTGTTCCCCCTAGTTGGCCTCAGGGAGACACTACAACTCCTGGGCAGGCAAGAAGAGCTCTGGCTCGAAGACTCAAAGGCTTTTAATAAGACCAAATACACGGGCACAGTATAAAAACAGGGGATTAAAAATAGAGCAACCGCCCAGCAGTTTCTGTTGCCCATGGAAAAGGGAGACGGTTCCCTGGTGCTCACGGCTCTCCCAGCTGCACAGACCTCTCCTCTCTCCTGGCTGCACCCCGCTGCATGGCAGGGATGTGCTCTCCTGGCCCGGGGCTCAGGGACTGCTGTGCACTGAGATCCAGTCTCACAGGCTCTGTGTCCTCAGGGAGATGCGCCAGAGACACCTCTTCAGCATCATCGTAGCCCGTGCTCTCTGGGGACAGGGAACAGACATCCCCCTTAGCTCCAGGGGCCCCAGCACTTCTCTGGGAGCGCAGGGCTGCCTCTGCAAGCAGCAAGGCATGCTACCGCATGTTCACCCCATGGGGTGCCCCTTCTGGACTCTACATCTCCTTCCTCCCTTCTCACCAGTCCGGAGATGTTCAGCTCCCTCTCTCACCGTTACTTCCACCAAGGAAAACTCCTGGGGCAGGTGGCCCCGTCCCAGCAGGTCGGGCTCTCAGTATGGCAGCGATTCATCCAGCACCAGGGATGGCACCCCAGGAACTGGCAGCGCTATCTCCCCCTCTCACCTCCGGGTGCATCCTTGGGCCCTGCTCCTTCCTCTGGCACCCTGGGCATTTCCCAGTCTTCCTGCCCAGGGGCAGGATCTTCCCCCGGGTCAGAAACCTCCCTGGCATCATCATAGCCATCCGCTGGGTCACCTCCGGCCAGGACAGGGACGTCTGGAAGGAGAGGGGAGCTGGTGGCAGTGAGGAGATACATCTGCAGAGCAGAGGATGGGAGGACGTGCAGGGTCATGGGGCTCAGACATTGGTGTTGGCAGCCCCATAGAAGACACCCCCTATGTCCTCTCCAACTCTGACGCTGACACCCAGTGACACTGCTGTCCATCGCATGTCTTCAGGGAGGAGAGATCCACCCCTTCCTGCCCCACATTACCTGGGGCTGGCCCCGGACCATCCTCCTCCTTGCTGTCCCCGGGGTAGGACTGCAGCTTGGTCAGGGACCCCTCTGAAGAGGCGCCTGGAGAGAGGCACAATGGGTGTTATGGGAGTGCGCTCTGCTGACGCTGCTTGTGGCCAGTGCTGCTGGTGATGGGGGACCCACAGAGCCACGTCTGCATAGGGACGAGGGCTCAGGACTCACCCTGCTCCCCTGGGACAAACCCCTTCTCAAAGGGCCTCCCAGAGCTGCCCTGGGACAGCCCCTTCCCTCACCCCTCATGTGTCCCCCAGGGTGCAGGGGCAGGCAGAGAGGGGCCGTCCCCAGCTGGGATGGGCAGAGCGGTGGAGAGAAAGCTTCTTTCCTGGGCCCAGGACCTGGCTGCTCTCCTCACTCACCCCACAGCCCCAGTGCTGGGCCCCCCAGGACCATGGGCCAGGGGGCTGCAGGGGGTGTCAACCCTGGGTGGGGACCAGGGGGAAGGCACTGTAGATGTGTCCTCAATGAGGGACGCGCACCAACCTGAGCCGCTGAACCTTGCCTGCTTCTCCCATGCTGGGCTGTAACCGATCTCCTCGTACACGGCCTCAGGGAAGGGCTCCTGAGCTCTCTCAGAGCCTGCGGACAGAGGCAGAGCTGGCCCAGGGGTGGTCAGAGAGAGGATGGCATTCCGCAGGTAGGAAACACCTATTCCCCCAGCTCTGCCTCTACCACTCACTGACAGCCCACACCAGCCCTGGCCTTGCCAGGAGGCATCTTCCCCTGGAAGGGACCCACCTCTGCGCCCAGCCCTGGCGCGTCGCACTTGCCCGGCCAGGAGGGCCAGGAGCAGGCAGAGAAGGGCTCCCAGGATGATGCAGATGATGACGGGCATTGAGAGTCTCCCGCTGCCACTCAGACGGCCCCGGGTGGGATCTGCATGGAAGGAACCAAGGGCAGTACCAGGCCTGGGAGAGGTGAGGGGCCGGGACAGCCCAGTCCTGATCCCCACTGCATCTTGACTAGGGGACTCCAGGGGATGAGGGATGGGGATGCTCCATCCTTACTGGGTAAATGACACTCCTTCCCAACCTCCCCACCTCCCTGCTACCCTGGTGCCTCCTCCTGGGAGAATTCACACCCCAGAAAGGAGCCCATTCCCTCTGGCTGTGGGTCACAGCCTGGGCCCAAGGAGAGCCAGCGCCAGTGGGGAGGACAGGTTACCTGCTCGAGGGGTTGGTGCTGCCGTCCTGGGTGCATCTGCAAGGAAGGAGAAGGAGAATAGGGCTGATGGGTGGGTGTGCAGGTACCAGGGAGCCTCCTCTCTGTCACATAGTGTGTGTGTGTGTGTGTGTTTGTGTGCACACGTGTGCATGTGCAGACATCCCTGACACATCCCACCCAAACTGCCCCTCCTGCACTGCTGGTGAGGGTGGCCAGAAAGGAGCCCAGGGCCCTACTCTGGCCTCAGGGCAGGACAGAGCAGGCAGCCTGGGAGATGTCCCTGGGGGCTGCAGGGCCCTGCGGGCAGAAGCTGGAGGACATCCAGCCCCACAGAAGCTGCTGCCCACTTGGCAAAAGGCTCCCGTGCTCTGCAGCGATGGCCTTGCTCTCAGGACCTCTGAAGCCATGATGGGACCCAATGGGGAACAGGCTCCTTGCTGATACTCTTGTGAGGAGCATCAGCCCTGCCGCTCACCTGAGCAGCGCACAGCAGCGTCCTCCTTATGGCGGCAGGCACCGCTGTCCCCATGCTGGGCCCAGCAGTCCTGCAGAGATGGCTCTGTCCCCCGGCACTCCACCTGCTCCAGCCAGATGGGGCCGGTCCCCTCCCCAAACGCAGCCTCGTGCAGGGCAGACACCGCAGGGCCACAGCCCAGCTGCCTGCATGCCACCTCAGCATCCCGCATGTCCCACCAGTCGTCACACACCGTCCCCCAGGAGCCACGGTGCCAGATCTCCACTCTGCCAGAGCACCCGTTCTCGCCTCCCACGGCACGAATCTTCTCCCTGTCTGGAGAAGGCAGAGAGCTCCCAGGGCAGCGGGACAGCAGGCAGAGCCCTGCCAGGCGAGAGGGGCACGCAGAGGAGCAGCTACCTGTGCAGCTCGTGGTGCTGGGGCACGCAGCCGTTGGGGCCGGGAGCAATTCTGGCTGACGCCCTGCAGAAGGAAATGCTGCAGTGAAGGGGCTGTTGCAGGGCATGGTGCAGCAGAGAGCGGGGCTGATCTCTGCTCGTGCCACCTCACTCACGGCAGCACCTGAACCCCGGTCACTCAGGGGACACGCAGTGTGAGGGACCCTGACTGCTCAGCCCCAAAGGGACCCTGGACTTCACAGCAGCAGCAGGGTGTCCATGGAAGGGACACTGCTGGGAGCCCTGGCTGTTCCCTTCTGAGACTTTGCCTCCAAAAACCTCTTCCCTGCCCAGGCAAAGCTGGGAGCCCAGCTGGCAATTCCCCTGCTGGTGAATGTGTGGGGCTCTGAGGGCTGAAGTCCCATTTTTGCTACCAGCAGCAGAAGTGTCTGGCATGGAAAGGAAGAGCCTCGGCAGAGCCTGTCTCTGCGTTTGACTGTGCCCAGAAGGGAGCAGGAGCTGGGGAGAAGCTGGTGCCCGGGTAGCTCAGAATTACCATTGCAGGTGATGTGGGTCTCATCTTGCAGGTCATCACATGACTGTGGGTTCCAGGGATCAGACAGACACTGCCAGAAGGAGCTGTTTCTCTCCCCACACTCCACATGATCCAGCCAGGCAGGGCCAGACAGCCTGCCGGGGGGCAGTTGTGTTTCCAGGGTCTGTATGTCCCCGCAGCCCAGCTCCTTGCATGCCAGTGACATTGTTTTGTAAGTCATTGAGTTGGAGCAAACGCTCCCCCACGTCCCATTGTAGAAAACCTGCAGGCGCCCGGAGCAGTTGTTGCTGTTCTCCAGCCTCAGGGCCACGAACTCTGGGAGGAAAGGCACCGAGGGGGAACAGGCTGGTGTGGGGCTGTGGCAGCAGGGACGCCTCTGCACAACCCACACCCTCAGCCAGGCAAAGGAACGGCCAGCAAGTCCCTCTTGCACCCACGGGCAGAGAAATGTCCCTGATGGACAGACAACCCTGCCCTCCCTGCAAACCATCAGGGACAGCTGAGCTCCCCAGGGACCCCTGAAGGGACTGAGGGGACCTGTGGGTGGGTGTCCCCAGGATGGGCTTTGTCAGGGGCTCAGAGGTGGCCAAGAACAGCCTCGGCCATTGCCGGCCCTCCCCTCGTCCCAGCCTGCCTGGGCACTGGGCTCCCACTGCAGCCCCTGGCACAGACCTGAGCAGACGACTCCTGCGTCCTCTTTGTGTCCGCAGTCGTGCTGCCCCCAGGACCCTGCCGGGCAGTCCCAGAGAGCAGCTTCGGCCCCGGAGCAGTTCACTCCATCCAGCCAGATCTGACCAGAGCCTTTCCCAAACTGAGTGGAGCCAACCACCTCCACCGCCCCTCCACAGCCCAGCTGGCGGCAAACGACGGCAGCATCGGACAGGTCCCAGTCGTCATCACAGACAGTCCCCCAGCGTCCCTGGTAGTAGACCTCCACTCTCCCAGCGCAGCGCCCAGGCCCGTTCACCAGCTGCACCCGCCGGCTCCCTGCAGCAGGAGGAAACCCCAGCTGCCGTCACGGGCTGGCTGCCCACCCGGCTCAGAGCCTGGGGGGCCCTGCGGTGCCACTCACCCCAGCAAATGACCCCCACGTCCTCGGCAATCCATGTGTCCAGTGCACTCTCAGGCAGGGAGGTGTTGCAGAGGGTCAGGTTGGCCTCATGCCCTGCGCACCGGACCCCTCGAAGCCCCATGGGACCCGTCCCTCGCTGAGGCTTCGGGGGGTTGTAGGCTGTCTCTGCCTCTCCGCACTGCAGCTGCCGGCACACCACGCTGGCCTCCTTCAGATCCCACTGGTCATCCAGGACTCTGCCCCACGTCCCGTGCTGGAAGATCTCCACTCGCCCATCACACCGGCTTCCTCCACCCACCAGCCGCAGGGATTCAAAGTGAGCTGGGCCTGGGGAGAGCAGCCATGCCCCAGTCCTTGGTTGCATCAGGGAGCCTGGCAGCCTGCAGCATGTCTCCAGGCTCTGGCACCCTTGCAGAGGGGCCCAGAAGGGAAATTCCTTGCAGAAGGAGCTCGCCTGCCTGCCTCCAGCCCCCAAGGAGAGCTCCTTGTCCAGGGCTCCATGGGGTGCTTTCCCAGTCCCTGAGCCTTCCTGAGTAAGACGCCAGCTTTGCTCTTGGTGGGGCAGAGTCACAGACCACGTCCCTGCCAAGGCAGTTGGGGCAGCTCCCGCAGGAGGGAGCAGCAGCCAGAAGTGGCCACTACTGAGACACGGGAGAGATGCGTCTCTGCCATCCTGCATCCCTTGGGATGGGGGACTGGGAGCCAGACCAAGGTGGGCCTTTGCCATCAAATGGGAAAAGTTTGGGTCCTGTGTTGACCAGAAACCAGCCCCACTCTGCAGCTCACCCTCAGGTCTGATGCTGCTGCTGGTGGCCCCCAGGCAGCACCTCTGGCTGTGGGATTGGGCTCTGTGGGACTCTCTGTGGGGTGGGACAGGGCTGCCTGCAGGCAGAGGGATGGAAACAAGCCCCACAGCCACGTCCCTGGCCCATCCCACTGTGGGAAGGTAAAGGAGCCTGGGCCTGGCGGTGGCCCCAGGGCCGGAGCTGCTGCCCTGAGGGGGAAAGACACTGGCCCCTGTTCAGTCCTCTGCTCTGTCACAGTGGAGTAGTCAGTCTGAGCAGGCAAAGTGCTCCAGATGTCCCCTGGTGACGCCTTGCACTGCCACAGCGTCCCCTGCTTTGGGAGACCATGTAGCACGTAGGGAGAAAACGGAGTTAATTGAGTGTTTTCCCAGCACTCACCTGAGCATATGACAGCAGCGGTGTTCCCATGAGAGCACGGTGACATCCCCAGTGAGGTCACTAAGCACTGGCCCAGGTGGGATTCAGTCCCGTCACAGTGGAATGAGTCTCTCCAGATGGGGCCAGTGCCTCTCCCAAAATGCCCTCCTCTGGGAACAGACTCAGCGAATCCACAGTTGAGGTGACGACAGAGAACGTGGGCCTCTGAGAGATCCCAGTGGGAGGCACAGAGGGTGCCCCAGGTCCCCAGCACCTGGATCTCCACCCTCCCCTCACACACCGTGCTGCCGTTCACCAGCCTGAACCCTGTGTACTCTGGGGACAGAGAAGGATGAGATGGGGCAGTTTGTGATTTTGCTCCTTTGGGTGGTGGAATAGAGGCTAAACGGACACGCTTCCTTTCTCCTCCTTCTGTACAACATTAGGGCTGCAGACTAACATTCAAGGTCAGGTCTAATGGGGCCCTCCACAACCTGATCTAGTTGAAGATGTCCCTGTTCATTGCAGGGGGGTTGGACTAGATGACATTTAATGGTCCCTCCCAACCCAAACCGTTCTATAGTTCTGTGATCGCCCCTCCTGTCCTCACACCCAGCACAGCGCAGTCCCTGCCCTGATCCCCTGTCTTCAGCCCAACCCCCGTGTTAACAGCCTGCCCTGAGTCCTTACGTGTGCAGGTGACACCAGCATCATGCGCGTGGGTGCAGGGCTGGTCCCTGGGGGACCCTGTGGGGCAGGAGGCGAGAAGGGATTCATTCCCCACACACTGGAGCTCCCTGTCCCACATGGGACCAACCCCTTCTCCAAAGTGAGCTGCCTCATGGACAGACAGGGCTGTGCCACACTGCAGATCCCTGCAGACCACAGCGGCAGCTTTGGAACCAAAGTCTGAGTCACAGACAGTTTTCCACTCGTTCCCATCACGGATCTCCACTCGTCCTGAGCAGGGGCTATCCCCTCCAACCAGCTGGACAAATCCTGGAATGACCAAAGAACCCTGTGAATTCCCAGAGCCCTCTCTCGGTTACATGTCCCACCATGTCCCACCTCATCTGCCTTGGGGCACTCACAGCCAAAGAGCCTCTTAAGAATCTCCCAGTGGGTGCTGATGGTACAAACACACCAGGGAACCCCTGCTGCTCCTCTGACATCATCACAGCACTCGTGGGTTGTTTTTTCCCCCAAACCCACAGCCACAGGAATCACTTAGAAGAACTGATGCTCTCCTGGAGACCCTGGGCTACCTGGCATTGGCCACATGCACTGCAGCGCCTGGAGAACTTGAACCCAAGGAGATGCACTGAGGCTCTGTTGGCTGCTGCGGTCTTCTCTGCCCCACCGAGCTCAGAACCAGGCTGAGGAACCCCTTGGAGCCGCCAGAACAGCACCCCATGCCCAGGTGGTTCTCACTTTGTTGGGGTACTGCTATTAGATGGGACATGTCAGAGGGAAGAGATGTGGTGCGGGTGTACCTGCAGTCTCTGTCTGCACCAGCCCCCGGCTCCAGCGCCTGCCCAGGGAGGGGTCCTCAGCCAGGGCCAGAGGACACTGCCAGGTGTGCACATCCCCGGCCACCAGTTGGGAGAGGGCAGGAGAGCGGGCAGAGGGGCAGCCCTGGGCTGACACCAGCTCCCAGTGCAAAGACAGGCAAAAAGGACAGCCAGAAAGCGCTGGCAAACCCCTGTGGCACAGGGCAGGCAGGGGCTGGGGTGGGCAGGAGAGGCTGGGCAGCAGGTCGGCACTGCCTGCACAGGGTTGTCTCCCTGTGGGATGGCTCTCATGGGGTGACTCTGGAAGAGGAATGAGGTGGCCACGGGCCATCCTGCTCTTCTGCCCAAGCTCAGTGCTCCTTTCCTCTGAGCAGCCCCTCCAATTAAGGAAACTTGTGTCTTCCAGGGGACAAAACTCAGAATTCCCAGGCCACCTTGGGCCTTCCCTGGGGCTGTGGGTGGCCATGTGAGCTACTCTCAGTGCCTCTGGCATGGGGGAACATGGTCCTCAGTGCCAGACAGCTCCTGTATGAACAGGAGAAATTTGGGAACCAACCGAGACTACGGAGCAGGGTGGCCATTCATCTCCCAGCCCCAGGCACCAACAGAGGGTGGGCTGAGCTGCCTCGGGGGTCAGGCAGTGGTGGGTTCCTACTGGGCATTCCTCAGGGACTGGGGAAACCAGCAATGACAGTCCCAGCTCGGCAGGGTGACCAGACACACTCCAGTAACCCCTTGTTGCTCCCTGAGGGCACATCCAGCCCCCTTCCCCCATCCCAGTCAAAACAGTGGGGAATGGACTGGCCCCATACCTGAACATGTCACTCCAGCATCCAAACCGTGATCACAGAATTCTTGAGTCCATTCTGTGTTTGTGCAATCAGAGAGTGCAGCCTCATTACCATGACAGCTAACACCAAACATCCAAATGGGGCCAGATCCTGCCCCAAAGTATCTATACTGAGGAGCTTCAAGAGCAGACCCACAGTCCAGCTGCTTGCAGACCACTGCAGCATCATTCATGTCCCATAATATACCACACACAGTCCCCCATTGGCCCTGGAGTTTCACCTCCACTCTTCCAGCACAGCGTCCGCCACCATTTTCCAGCCTCACCTCCGCAGCACCTTCAGACACTGACATGGGACCTGTCAGGAGAGCACCGAGCCCCAGACTCCAGGTCTGGAGGTCCCCCCTGCCCAGGCTGAGGCACCAGCACCAGGTGGGAGCCCTCCCCCTTCCGGGCTGTCTGTAGGCAGGGTGCAGGTCCCTCCTCTCCCCACAGCCCGTGCAGGCTGGGGGTGCACAACTCCAGCCCTGCTGGGCCATTCACTGTCCCATAGCCCTTGGAACCTCCTCCCACTCCAGTGGCCTCCTTCCCATGACCACTCCACACATCGTGCCTCCAGGCCCTGCACGGGGCACCCAACTCCTCCCCAGCCCAGCACCCCTGAAAAGCCCTGTCCCCCCAGGCTCGCAGCTTCCTGTTCCGACCACCTGCCCTGGCACCACCCAAACTCACACCGCCCAAACTCACACCACCCCCAGGCCTTTCTCAGTCCTCAGGGAACACCAACATGATCCCAAGGATCCCCCAAACCCATGTCCCCTCCTCACCCCTGGTGTCAGCCCAGCCCCCGTGCTTGTTGGGAGCCCCAAGGAAAGGAACTTCTCTAAAACCTGTGGGTGCAGACAACCCTCGTTCTCTGTGGGGCACAAACTGCCTTCCTGGTGTTGGGGCTCCCCTGAAGCCTGGAGCCATGGTCAGCCTCGGGGGCACAGTACGGGGGCACAAGAGGTCCCAAAAGGGTAACCCAGGATGAGTTGTCTTTAAATACAGCCAGGCACAGGCTGCCCTAAACACTTGAGCTCTGGAAGTGGAGATACCCTCTCCCACCCAGATGGAAGCAGGTACAGGCTGTGCCCATGCTCAAGTGCATGGACTTGAGCACCTTCTAGCCCTCATTTCAGTGGCACTGAAATCCCAAAGGGATCTTGATGACCCTACTGGTACCAAAGGCTCTGGGCTATGAGAAAAGGGAGCCAGCACTTACCTCTGCAGAGCTGCAGGCAGAGGAGCAGCCACAGCACCAGAGGGGACAGGAATCCCTCCATTCCCATCCTCAGCCTCATCCCTGATGGCACAGCCCTGCTGTACCCCACTCCTTGTCACGTCTCCTAGGGACTCATGGTGACAACGATGATGGGAGGGTAATATATCTCTGCAGATGCCGACCCAGCTGCGGGAGGAGCCAATCGAAGCAGCAGCACCTTTTTAGACATTATCGGGAGCTATCTCCCCTCCGACACAGCCCAGCCCTCCAATGAACTTCTCCAGCGCCGTTCATGACCATATATGAAGGACATACATGTCCCACTGCGCGTATCACGGTCGCTGTGGTGGCGGATTGTCATGGGACAAGCTGGGTGTGGAGGGAATATGAGTTGGTCACTCCTTGCACCTCGCTGTGGGGACTGGGAGCACTGAGCATCTCTTACGCTGGCCTCATCCATGAACCCAAGAGGCAAAGTCCAGCTGTCCCCGAGCTGTGGGAGCCATGGAGCTGGGACTGCACAGGGGTCTGTGTCAGGATGGGGAGGAAACCACCCCTGCCCCTGCTACAGACCCCTTTGTGCTGGGAGCAGCAGCCGGGAAAAGGCCTTGCCCAGGTAAAAGCTCCATCCCAGCAGTGCTGGCTTGTCCAGGCCTCCCCACAGAGCCCATGGTTGGTCCCTCGCAGCAGCTGGAGCTGGGACACGTCCCTGCCCTGGCAGCAGACATGCAGCCCAGAGGCTCAGACGTGTCCCTGACTCTCAGCGTGTCACCGAGGGGCCGTTATTCCCCGCGGGCGGATCGGGAGCTGGAGCCTGCAGGTGCACAACCCACAGCCCACGTGGCCTCGCAGTGCTCCCCGCGCTCCCCCCGCAGCGCCCGGGCAGGAAGTCTGTGGTTTCCTCCTGGCGCCATGCCCAGGCACATCCCTGCCGTGCCCCCGAGACACCCCCACCCCGACTGCTCCAGCCAGGGCTGCAGGGGCTGCTCCTTCGGCCTCACAGGCACGCCGCCGGGCAGCTCCCGTCCCCCGTGATGCCCCTGTGATGCACGCGGCCACTCTGCACCGACCCCACGGCCACGGGGTGCCATCGGTGATGTGATCCCACATCCTTCCTCCTGCCAAAGATGTGTGCTCATGGGTTATACTGACAGTGACCTCACACTCTCCTCCTTCTGCCGCTGTGTGCTCAGGACCTATACTGATGGTGACCTCACTATGGGTTTCTGCTGAGGATGGTTCTTCCAAAAAGCCCTATTTGGGTGGGGTCTAAATACTCTTTTAATGACATCAGAAGCACCCACACAACCACATGCCTACTCCTTGCATAAAAGCTACTCTGGCACCAGTGAAATCACAAGATCATTCCGAAGCCACGTACATATTCTTGGCCTATCTGCCACTCAGCCTCTGATGATGTCAGAGCATCTAAGCCTGACATGGGCCTGCTCCTGGTGATGTCAGAGCATCTAAGTCTGACATGGGCCTGCTCCTGGCCTATCAGGTGTTCGGACAGCAGTGACCTCACAAACACGTACACAAGCTATTGTTTGGCTGTTAACCTATCAGAAACTCAGGCACCAGTGACACCACAACAACCGACACAACAAATGGGTCTTCTCCTGGCCTATCAGACACTAGGGCAGCAGTGACCCCACCGGCACCTAAACAACCCCTGCGCCTCTTCCTGGCCAATCAGCTAATTGGTCACAAATGACCTTGCAAACACCTACACAAGATAGGTGCTTACTCCTGGCCTACCAGATTCTCAGGCACCTGTACCTCAAAATATCCAACTCAACACATTTCTCCTGGCATGCTCAGGCACCAGTGACCTCACAAGCACCTACACAATCCATAGGCCTGTTCCGGGCCTACTATCTACTCAGGCATGAGTGACCTCATAAGCACAGACACATACCATGGGTCTGCTCCTGGCCTGTCAGGTACTGAGACATGGACAATCTCACAAAACCTACACAAGCCATGGGTCAGCTCATGGCCTGTCAGCTGAGAGTGACCTCATAAGTACGTATCTGCCCATCTGCCATGTACTTCCTGGTGAGGTACTCAGGCTCCAGTGACCTCACAAGCACCTATACAAGCTGTGTACCTGGTCCTGGCTTATCAACTACTCAGCTGAGAGTGACATCACAAGTACATACGCAAACCGTGTGTCTCCCTCTTGCCTATCAGCTACACAAGCACCAGTGACCTCACAGGCTCGTACAAGAGCCCTGGCCTTGCTCCTGCTCTATCAGCTACTCTGGCACCCAAGACCTGACCACCACATATCTACCTATTTGCTATCTGCTCACCTATGAGATAGGAGGGAACAAGTGACCTCACAAGCTCCTACACAAACCATAAGCCTCCTCTTGGCCTTGTCACTCTGGCAGCCGTGACCTCGGAGTAATATAGCATTTGGTATGTACTCATCCTTTAGGGGTGACCCAAGCCAGTAGCTAAACCCCCTCTCAGTCACTTGCTCACTCCTCCACAGAAAGAGGTGATAGAAAATTGGAAGGCCAAATGATAAAAAAACAAACAACAAAAGAACAAAACCATGGGTTGATATAAAGACTGTTTCATAAGTGGGGGCATTCTGCTCAGGTCCTGCAGTATGCAATGCATTTGCAGCAACCACCAGCACCCCCTTCCCCATCCTTTGACATGACATACACACAGCATACTGGGTTTGGCTGGTGTGGCTCAGGTGGACGTGGACAAGTCCCAGCCCACTCCTGACTTCTCCCCTCACTCAGTTAATTGGAGTTTTTTTAAAAATGTCAATCAGGTCATCCACCTAAGGGCAAGGCAGAACATGTAGCACTGCCCTGCACCCCACGGTGGTCTGACAGGGATCTGTCATCTCCTCCACAACCTTGAGGAAAGGGGGCTCCCCAATCTACCCAGCTACTTCTTGGGACACCTCAAAATGCAGTTTGCAGTTCACTGGCCCATTCGCTGTTTTCTCTCAAGCACGTGGTACTTTTGGGGAGGCCCTTTGAGTTTTTTCTGCTTTGACCCCATGCGTATGTTCTTCTGCAGGTGGCATTTTGTCCTGGTTTTCCATTCTCATAGCCAGCATGGCCTGTGTCTTGCAGCACCGCTCAAAGCCCACACTCTGCCCCAGTCAGCCCGCACGGCCGCCCTGCAGCCCCCCTGTGGGGGCCTCCCAGTGCTGCTCACAGGAATGGGCCCTTCTTTGCACCTGACAGTATTTGTTCTGGGAGCCCCATGGAGGTCTCCAGGGAGGGAGCAACAGTACCTGGGCATGTCGCAGCTTGTCCGTGCCTCAGCACCTTTCGGGTACCCCTTCACCCTCTTGAATTCCCCCCAGCCCAGAGCTGTGAGTGCGTGTTCTGCCGCCTGCTAAAGTGGGGGACCCCGACCCGGAATTTTCCTTTTGTTTCTGCTCACACTTAAACTTTACTTCTGCAGTATTTTAAATCATATTAAAGATGGTTTTATCCATTTCATACCTCTACTTTTGTGAGTATGTTAAATCCTGTAGCTTCAGAAATGTTTATTTGTTAAAAATGCATATATGTATAAACATATATAAAAGGATGATTATAAAAAAATACTGTACCTATTTATATATAAATAATTATTTTACTAATAGAATTACGCACTTCCTTTCAGAGATCTATTTCCATAGATGTCTATATTGAATATAAATGTATATATTTCATATCCAAGCACTTCCTAGGCCAAAGGAGGCAGCCAGCCAATTACAGGGGCTGCCTGAGAACACGTGGGTGTTGCGATGTCACAAGATGGCCATTAGCCAATCCCAGGGCAGAATGATGTTTAACAAAACGGCCGCTCACTGCCATGAATGGCGGTACCCTGACCTAAAATGGTGGTCAAACCAAAATGGCGGCCCCTGTGCATGTAGGGGAAGGGCCTTCCTGGTCTGATGTATTTCCGGGTGAACTGGAGGGAGCGGCCGGTCCTGCCAGCCAATCACAACAGAGCACATGACCAGAAGAGAGAGAGTCTTCCGGGGCCAATGGCCCCTGTGGGTGCTGGGAGGAGGTGGGACTATTTGTTTTCCTGCCGGGTGGTTGATAACACCCTCAGGTTTGTGGTTGTTGCTCCGCAGTCGAGGCCTTTTGTGCTCCTCACACCACCCCGCCAGCGCGTAGGCTGGAATGCACAAAGGGTTGGGAGGAGACACAGCCGGGAGAGCTGCCCCCCACTGACCAACGGGATGTTCCACACCGCATGACGTCGTGCTCAGCATATAAACTGGGGGAAGAAGAAGGAAAGGGGGACTTCTGGAGTTACGGCGTTTTCTCTTCCCGAGTAACCGTTCCGCGTGATGGATCCCTGCTTTCCTGGAGATGGCTGAACATCTGCCTGCCCGTGGGAAGTCGTGAGGGAATTCCTTGATTTGCTTTGCCTGCGTGCGCGGCTTTTGCTTTACTTATGCACCTGTTCCTGTCTCAACTCACGAATTTCCTGACTTTTGCTCTTGTGATTCTCTCCTCCATCCAACTGGGAGGAGTGAGCGCGTGGCTGTGTGGTGCTTCGCTGCTGTCTGGGGTTAAACCACGGCACTTGTGCTCCCAGCCACAACGAAAGTTTTATTAAAAAAAACAATCTCCAGCCACTTTGGAGCTATTGAAACTTATTTCACCGTCAGTGACACTTTCATTTGCAGCACTTTGGGAATTAAATAGCCACACCAACCTGAAAGTAATGGCTCCTGCCAGAGTTTAAACGTTGGGCAGTGGCGGCAGTGGAGCAGCAGTTGTTGCGGCATGCTGAGAGGATGTCAAGGCTTGTGAGGTGCCCGGAGGAGCCTGAGGGTGTCTCTGGGCCCCTGGCACCTGTGGGCTGTGTGTGTGGAGGGACCAGCCGGCAGGCAACAGGTCTGGCAAGAGGGGTCAGCCGAGAGTTGTGCGGTGCATTGGTCCCCACGGTCAGTTCAAACCACAGGACGCCACATATAACTGTTCCCTGAGGAGCAGCACGACGAGGGCGTGCAAACAGGGAGTGGTGTCAGCTGGGAGCAGTGCAACACTTTGCCCGGCACTTTGCACAAGAAGGGCAGCGCACTCTGCCCATTGTTGGGCTGCTGCCTCCTCTGCTCCCTGGGCAGGCGTAGGCTGCAGCCCTGATGGTAACCCCCGCACGCTGGTGGCTGTGCAAGCGCACCCAGAAGCTTGAGGTCTCCAGGGAATTAGAATTAGAAGGACAACATCTTTCAAAGGATTTTCCCTTTTAGATGTAAAAGAGCCGTTTTTCCTGGGAACTTCAAAGAGACTGCGTCCTGTGTGCAGTCAAGTGCAAGGCGGAGGCTGAAATGCAAGCAGAAGCTCTACAGCCTGCCTATGCTGTCACCTCCACCCAAACAGAACTCCCAAGGACTGAAATAGCTGTCCAGACCTCAGGTTGCATGGAGCTCCAGCACCTGGAAGTCCCCCTAGTAAGCAATGGCCATCATAGCTGCAAGTGTGCCCAGCTGGAAGAACTCCTCAAACCAGTAGGTGTGTTACCAGAGGAGCTCAACAGGCAGTGCAGTATCCGGGAACGTGAGGGAGAGATGGATGTGTGGTCCTGTGCGCTGTGCCACGCTGAGCACCAGCCCTGCCTTAATGCTGCCCAAGGGGAGGGTAAGCCTGAATTCCACCTCAGGCTGACTGACACAAGTAAGTCCTGAGAGGAAGGAGATTGGTCCCTTGTCTCTGGTCAGGGCAGGAGGAACCTTCCCCCTTCCCCTGAAGTGCCCCTGTGTAGCAGATGTGATGCTCTGGGGATGGAGAATGAAGAGCAGGTGAGTAATGGGCAGGATTCAGGAAAAGCCGACCGTGCAAAGTTGATCCACCCACCCGCCCGCATTAGAACCAGTGCCACCAGAAAGCACATAAAGTATTAGTAATTGGAGATTCCTTATGGAGAAGCACCGAAGCAACCATTTGCCTTCCAGACAGTTTCTCCAGAGAAGTTTGCTGCCTACCAGGAGCTCACATTTGTGATGTCATTGAGAGGCTGCTGAGCCTGGTGAACCCTACAGGTTTTCACTCACTCCGATTCCACATAGGGACTAATGCTATTGCCACAAGGAAACTGAGAACCACCAGAAGACACTACATGTCCCACAGAGCAATGCTAAAAGGATCAGGAGCACAGGTGGTGTTCTCCTCTCTCCTCCTAGTCAGAGGAAGGGGTTTCAGAAGGGGGAGACAAACCCAACAGGTGAATGCCTGGCTTTGTGGCTGCTGGTGTCACACTCAAGGTTTGGGCTTCTGTGATCATGGAGTGAGCTTTGAGTAGCTGGATCTTTTGGGAGCTGATGGGATTCACCTGACCAAGTGGGACAAGACGGTCTTCACCAACAAGCTCACAAGACTTCTTAGGAGAGCTTTAAACTAGGCTTAGTGGGGGAAGGGGGTGGAGTTTCTTGCTTGCAGAGAAGAGCCAGGGGCTGCTGATGTATTAGGAACCACCAGGGAAACCCCTGTGAAATGCCTCAAAGGAATTAGGGCATCTTCCTCTAAAAAGGTGACATGATCCATAGCACAGCTGAAATGCCTCTGTGCCAATGCAGGTGTGCTGGGTAACAAAGCAGAGGAGCTGGAAGCCCTGTGTAGCAAGAGAGCTCTGATCTGATTGCTGTCACTGAAATGGGGTGGGATGAGTCGCATGACTGGGGCACTGCAATCGATGACTCTAAACTGTTCATGAGGGACAGGCAAGGAAGGAGGGGCGGGGGGTTGCCCTCCATGTAAAAGACTGGATTGACTGCACAGGGCTGTCTTGGAAAACCAGCAATGAACAGGTTGAGAGCTTCTGGGTGAAAACCAGTGGCCAAGCAAACAAAGGAAACCTTATGTCTGGTGTTTCCTACAGAGCACCTGCCCCAAGGGAGCCTGGTGACAACGCATTCTTACTTCAACTACAGGAAGCATCGTGCTCGCAGGATCTGATCCTGCTGGGGGACTTCAGTCCTCCTGACATCTGCTGAACAAGGAGCACAACAAGCTGTAAGCTGTCCAGGAGACTCCTGGAGAGTGTCAAGGATAATTTCTTCCTTGAGGTGATAGACAGCCTGGCCAGAAGAGAAGCGCCACTGGACCTGTTGCTCACCCACATGGAAGAACTAATTAGAGAGGTCCAGACTGATGGCAGCTTGGGATGCAGTGATCGTGCCCTGGTGGAATTAGCAGTCCTGAGGGGTACGGGCCTGGTGAAGAGTACCATCAGGAGCCTGAACTTTAGGAGAGCAAGCTTTCTGTTGTTTAAGGAGTTAGTGGATGGGCCCCCTGAGGAAACTGCCCTCAAAGACAAAGGTGCTGGGCAGAGCTGGCGGCTCTTTAAGGACGTTTTCTTCAGAGCGCAAGAGCTCTTGATTGCCACGTGTAAGAAAACATGCATACAAAGCTGGAGGCTGGCACAGCTTAGTAAGGACCTCCTGCTGAAACTACAGTGTAAGAAGGAAACACAGAGACAGTGGAAGCAGGGACATGTATCCTGGAAAGAATATAGGAATGCTGCCCGGTTGTGTGTGTGTGGGATCAGGAAAGCTAAGGCACAGCTGGAGCTGAATTTGACAAGGGATGTGAAGAATATTAGGAAGGCCTTCTATGGGTATGTTGGCCAGAAAAGGAAGTTTCAAGTGAATGTACCTGCCCTAAGAAATGGGACAGGAAAACTAGTGACAGCTGACATGGAGAAGGCTGAACTACTCAACAGGGGTTTTTTGCTTCAGTTTTCCCTGGCAGTCAGTCCTCCCCTGTCTGTCAAGTCCATGAGCTTCAAGGCAGGGACTGGGAGAATTAAATCCCTCCCATTGTAGCAGAAGATTAGGTTTGAGGTCACCTAAGGAACCTGAACATACATAAGTCCACGGGACCCAACTCAATAAATCCTAGGGTCCTGAGGGAGTTGACTGATGCAGTTTTCAAGCCATTCTGCATCATATTTCAAACATCATGGCAGTCAGCTGGAGTCCCCAGTGACTGGAAAACTGGAACCATCAGGCCCATTTTTACAAAGGGTTAAAATGAGGACCCTGGAAACTGCTGACCAGTCAGCCTCACTTCTGTACTTGGTACAGTCAGGGAACAGGTCCTCCTGGAAGATATGTCGAAACCGATGGAAGGCAGGGTGGTGACTAGACAGCCCTCAAGGCTTCACCAAAGGCATGTTGTGCCTGAGAAATCTAGTGGCCTTCTAGAATGGAGTGACTGCATCTGTGGGAAAGGAAAGAGCAAGTAATGTCATCTACCTGGAGTTCTGTAAGGCCTTAGACATGGTGCCCCTCAACATTCTTGACAGTAAATTGGAGAGAAATGGATCTGATGGATGGACTGGTAGAAAGGTAAGGAGTGTGCTGGATGGTGGTGTCCAATACAGTCAATGGCTCAATGTGCAAAGTGGAAACCAGTAACAAGTGGTGTCCCTCAAGGGGACCAGTACTATTGAATATTTTCATCAATGACATAGAGAGTAGGATTGAGTGCACCCTCAGCAGGTGGGCAGATGACAGCAAGCTGAGTGGTGCAGTTGATAACGCTAGAGGGAAGGGATGCCATCCAGAGGGACCTTGAGCGACCGCAGGAGTGGGCGCATGTGAACCTGAAGAAGTTCAAGGCCAAGGGCAAGGTCCTGCAACTTGGTTGAGGCAATCGCCAGCATCAGTAGAGACAGGGATGAATGGATTGAGAGCAGCGCTGCAGAGAAGGAAATGGGGACACTGGTGAGGGAAAAATTGATCATTACCTTCCGATATGAACCTGCAGCCCATAAAGCCAACCGTATCCTGGGCTGTATCAAAAGAAGCATGGCCAGTAGGTCGAGGGAGGTGATTCTCCCCATGCACTCTGCTCTTGCAAGACCCCACCTGGTGTACTGTGTCCAGCTCTGGTGTCCCCAGCACAAGAAAGATGTAGACATGTTAGCACAGTCCACAAAAATGATGCAAGGCCGAGAACACATCTTCCGTGAAGAAAGGCTGGAGAGAGTGTGGGTTGTTCATCCTGGAGAAGAGAAGGCTCCAGGGACACCTTCTTGTGGCCTTTCAGGATATGAAGGGGGCTTATAGAAAGACAGATGTTTTACCAGGGCCGAGAGTGACAGGGCAAGGGGCGAGGGGTTTAAACAGAAAGAAGGAGGGATAACATAGGACATGAGGAAGAAATATTTTATGATGATGGTGGTAAGACAGGGGAATAGGTTGCCAAGAGAGGCTGTGGATGCCCCATCATTGGAATTGTTCAGACTCATGCTGGAAATTGCTTTTGGCAGCCTGATCTAGTGGAAGCTGTCCCTGCTGGTGGCAAGGGGATCGGATGAGACGATCTTTAAAGGTCCTTTTAACCTGAACCATTTGGTGATCTTTGGTGATACAGCTCTATGTCCTTATGACCTACATTCAAGGACACACATCCCACTGGTGGTTACAAGGGGTTGTTACTCAAACACTGAAGTGATCTCAAGAAACTCAGTTTCCCACAAGAGGACACTCCCAGGAGGGGCTGATGGCACTTGTGTTCACTCATGTTTGTTTCATCACACAGACGCAATATGTATTCCAATATCTGTAATGCAGAAATAAACTTCTGATGTAGTCACTCAGTGTCCCTCGGTGGAGGGAAAAAAACCTTTCTGAGCTGAGGTGAGTGGCTATTGCTGGCAGTGGCAGCCGTGAGGGGTTGGTTGGTGATGAGTACCCTGGGGCAACTTCCCTGGTATGTCCAGGGACCATGACAAAGACCAGGTCCTGTTCTCCTGGTCCTTCATGTCTCTGCCAGAAGGCCTGGTTGTGTGAGAACACTGCGGTGTGCACCCACTCTTCACACACAGCTGAGCTCTGCACTGGCATTTTCCTCTCCCAGGCACTTTCCAGCTCAGCCCAGGCCCTCCCCTGCTCTCCCCACCTCCCCTGCCATCTTCCCAGCCCAGCAGAGCAGCCCAGTCTGGGCTGAACCCACAGCAGTGCCTGCCGCAAGGTGCTGCAGAGCGCTGGGCACTCAGCCCACAGCCCCACGGAAGGGCACAGCAGCTGCTGGGGACAGAGAGGGGTCTCAGCTTCCCCATCAGCCCCAGGGCTGCAGGCTGGACGTGGAAGGATGAAAGAGAGGTCTGTTTCAGTGCCTCTCCTGCTGTCAGGCCCAGGAGGTGCCCTTCACCAGCAGCCTGCAGCGCCCCTGTGCCAGCCCCGCTTCCCAGGACAGCAGGAGGGTCCTTGCCCTGCGGCTCCTTTTGCAGCTCCTGCTCTGCCAGCGGCACAGCAGCCTGCCCCAGTTGGACACACGGGCATGGGTCGCTCTTTTTCTTCATCCCCTCCACACACATGGTCTCCTGCTCCTCTCCTGGGACACCCCTGATCACAGAGAGCCTTTTCCCATGTGAGTGTGTCCGTGCTGGCTTGGCCGGCTCTTTTTGCACTCCTGCCCATGCTCCCCACAGGGCCCTGAGCTGAAAGTGCTGCTCTTTAGTGGGCGAGGACTGTGGTGCCCTGGGGCTACGGGGTGCCCCTGCACTGGCTGTGATGGTCAGGGTGGGAAGCAGACTCAGACGGACAGGGATCACTGCCGATGAGCCCCCTTCCAGCTTCCACTTCCTGATGGGCCTATGGCCAAGGAGGGGGCTTGGTAGGACCGTGGGGTATTTCCAGTGCCTCTGCGTTTGAGTGCTGCGCTAAATCTGGCGTGTGGTGTTTCAAAGAGGTGTCATGGTTTAACCCCAGTAGGCAGCGAAGAACCACACAGCCCCTGGCTCCCTCCCCGCTGGGTGGGATGGCGGAGAGAATCGGAAGGACAAACCTGAGAAAAATCAAGGGTGGAGAGAAAGGCAGTTTAATAGGTAAAGCAAAAGCTGTGTGTGTATGCAAAGCATAATCAAGAACTCTTTCAGTACTTCCAAACATCAGACAGGTGTTCAGCCAACTCCAGGAAAGCGTAATGGTTACTTGGGAAGACAAACACCATAATTCCAAACATCCCGCACTTCCTTCTTCTTTCCCCAGGTTGTATTGCTGGTCACGACGTCATATGGTATGGGATATCCCTCGGGTCAGTTGGGGTCAGCTGTCCAGCTGTGTCCCCTCCCAACTTCTTGTGCACCCCCAGCCTACTCGCTCTCAGGGAACTAAGAGGACCAGATAAAGCCTTGACGCTGTGTTACCCTGCTCAGCAATAGCTAAACTGTCCCCATATTATCAGCACTGTTTTCACTACAAATCCAAAACATATCCCCATACTAGCCACTATAAAAAAAATTATCCCATCAAAAGCCAGTACAACAGGGTATCATGAATCCCTCTCCAGTGGAAAATCCCCTGTCCTTCTGCTTGCTTACAGCCCATGCTGGGACTGCAGAGTCCGAGGAGATTCACCCTCAGCTCCAGGAAAGTTTTCAGAAACAGGGGGTTTAAAACTTGATTTTCTGCTGCCGCCTTTGTTTTGTTTCAACTACAGGGGGAATCTGGCTTCTCATGTACACCAGGTCACTGGGCAAGAAAATACACCTAAATGCTTAAGAAGTGAGATTAGGAATAATATTACCACAGGTCTAACAAAGAGAGAAACAGAGATAGAGAGAAGAAAGAGAGAAAGAGAAGAAAGAGAGAAAGAGAGAAAATATGAGAAGAAGGAAAAAAAAGGAAAGAAGGAAAAAACGAACCAATGAATGAATAAGGGAATGAGGGAATGAACAAGGAAATGAAGGAACAAAGGAGAGAAAGAAAAAGAAAGGAATCAAGAGAAAAAGAGCAAAACAGAGGAAGGATGGAGGCAATAAAGGGAAAGAAAGAAAAGAAGGAAGAAAAAGAAAGGAAAAGAAGAAAGAATATAAAGAAAGAAAAAGAGAAGGAGAAAGAAAGAAAGAAAGGGAAAGAAAAAAGAAAGAAAGAAAGAAAAAAGAAAGAAAGAAAAAAGAAAGAAAGAAAGAAAGAAAGAAAGAAAGAAAGAAAGAAAGAAAGGAAGAAAGAAAGAAAGAAAGAAAGAAAGAAAGAAAGAAAGAAAGAAAGAAAGAAAGAAAGAAAGAAAGAAAGAAAGAAAGAAAGAAAGAAAGTAAAAGAGAAGCTCATGAACAAGAGATCATCCTGCTGTATTCTGTGAATATGCTGGGAGTCATAGGAGACAGACAGTTATCTCATTGATGCTGAAATTGTATATTGCAATAGTTTCCTCAGGGCATCCTTGAGCTCCTGGTTCCTCATGCTGTAGATGAGGGGATTCACTGCTGGAGGCACCACCGAGTACAGAAATGACACCACTAAATCCAGGGATGAGGAGGAGATGGAGGACGGGTTCAGGTAAGCAACAGTTCCAGTGCTGATAAACAGGGAGACCACAGCCAAGTGAGGGAGGCACGTGGAAAAGGCTTTGTGCCGTCCCTGCTCTGAGGGCATCCTCAGCACAGCCCTGAAGATCTGCACATAGGACACCACAATGAAAACAAAAAACACAAAAGTAAAAGAGGTACTAAACAGAAGAAGCCTTAGTTCCTTGAGATAGTCTGAATCAGTGCAGGAGAGTTTCAGGATTTGTGGGACTTCACAGAAGAACTGGTCCACAACATTGCCATGGCATAGTGGTATTGAAAATGTATGTGCAGTGTGCAGCAGAGCAGTGAGAAACCCACTGCCCCAGGCAGCTGCGGCCACGTGGACACAAGCTCTGCTGCCCAGGAGGGTCCCATAGTGCAGGGGTTTGCAGATGGCCACATAGCGGTCATAGGCCATGAGGGTCAGAAGATAATATTCTGCTGAGATGAAAAATAGAAATACAAATACCTGTGCAGCACATCCCCCATAGGAGATGGCCCTGGTGTCCCAGAGGGAATTAGCCATGGCTTTAGGGACAGTGGTGGAGATGGAGCCCAGGTCAAGAAGGGAAAGGTTGAGGAGGAAGAAGTACATGGGGGTGTGGAGGCGGTGGTCGCAGGCGATGGCAGTGATGATGAGGCCGTTTCCCAGGAGGGCAGCCAGGTAGATGCCCAGGAAGAGCCAGAAGTGCAAGAGCTGCAGCTCCCGTGTGTCTGCGAATGCCAGGAGGAGGAACTCAGTGATGGAGCTGCCGTTGGACATCTGATCCCTTGATTCACGAGGTACTGCTGACTGAGAAAGCACACTCACAACTCAGGACAGCTCTGAGCAAATCTCTTCCCATTCCCTGCCCTTCAAATCCTCAACCCCTGAAAACACACATCACCTCTCTCCTTTTTTCTAGGGACTTTTTGAATCTCCCGTGTTGGAGCTCTGGTTTATGCTGTCCGAGTTGTGGGCTTGGGAGCTTCTTGTGGGCTCCCAAGGTGTCATCCCTGCTCCACAGCAGCCGGGATTTGGAAAAGGGCGTGACAGCTTCTGAAATTCAGTCTTTACCTCATGTGTCATCCACTTGGAATGAAGTGGAGCTGCTCAGCATATTCCTGCAGGAAAACCTCAAGGAAACTCCTGGATGTTTTAAAACTGTAGCGATGTGAGCAGAGCCAGTTCACTCCTCAGCCCTCGGGGAGAAGGCAACACTGGACTACACTCACAGTATCACAGTATCACAGTATGCTAGGGATTGGAAGGGACCTCAAAAGATCATCTAGTCCAATCCCCCTGTCGGAGCAGGAACACCTAGATGAGGTTGCACAGGAAGGCGTCCAGGCGAGTTTTGAATGTCTCCAGAGAAGGAGACTCCACAACCTCCCTGGGCAGCCTGTTCCAGTGCTCTGTCACCCTCACTGAGAAGAAGTTTCTTCTCAAATTTAAGTGGAACCTCTTGTGTTCCAGCTTGAATCCGTTACCCCTTGTCCTATCACTGGTCGCTACTGAGAAGAGCCTGGCTCCATCCTCATGACATTCCCCCTTTATATATTTATAAACGCTAATAAGATCCCCCCTCAGTCTCCTCTTCTCCAAACTAAAGAGACCCAGCTCCCTCAGTCTTTCCTCATAAGGGAGATGCTCCACTCCCTTAATCATCTTAGTTGCCCTACGCTGGACTCTCTCCAGCAGCTCTCTGTCCTTCTTGAACTGAGGGGCCCAGAACTGGACACAATATTCCAGATGCGGTCTCACCAGGGCAGAGTAGAGGGGAAGGAGGACCTCTCTCGATCTGCTAACCACCCCCCTTCTAATACAGCCCAGGATGCCATTGGCCTTCTTGGCCACAAGGGCACAGTGCTGGCTCATGGTCATCCTGCTGTCCACCAGGACCCCCAGGTCCCTTTCCTCTACACTGCTCTCTAACAGGTAGCTCCCCATCCTATACTGGAACCTGGGGTTGTTTCTGCCCAGATGTAGGACCCTACACTTTCCCTTGTTGTATTTCATGAAGTTATTCCCTGCCCAAATCTCCAGCCTGTCCAAGTCTCTCTGGATGGCAGCACAGCCCTCTGGCGTGTCAGCCACTCCTCCTAGCTTAGTGTCATCAGCAAACTTGCTGATAGTACACTCAATTCCCTCATCTAAATCATTAATGAATATATTGAATAATATGGGCCCCAGTACCGACCCTTGAGGCACTCCGCTGGTTACCGGCCTCCAACTGGACTCTGCCCCATTGACTACGACTCTCTGGCTTCTCTCCTTCAGCCAGTTCGCAGTCCACCTAATTATCCGGTCATCCAGTCCACACTTCCTCAGTTTAGCCATGAGGATGCTGTGGGAGACTGTGTCAAATGCTTTACTGAAGTCAAGGTAGACCACATCCACCGCTCTGCCATCATCCATCCATCTCGTTATTTCCTCATAAAAGGCTATGAGGTTGGTCAAGCATGACTTCCCCTTGGAAAAGCCATGCTGACTGCCCCTAATAACCCTCTTATCCTTGATATGCCTTGAGAGGGCACCAAGGATAAGCTGCTCCATCAGTTTCCCAGGGATGGAGGTGAGGCTGACCGGTCTATAGTTACCCGGGTCCTCCTTCTTGCCCTTTTTGAAGACTGGAGTGACATTTGCTTTCCTCCAGTCCTCAGGCACCTCGCCCGTTTCCCAAGACTTGGTAAAGATGGTGGAGAGTGGTCCAGCAATGACTTCAGACAGCTCCTTCAGCACCCGCGGGTGCATCCCATCTGGACCCATGGATTTATGGATGTCCAGGTTGCTTAACTGGTCTCTGACCCAGTCCTCATCAACTAAGGCAAACCCATCCATTGACTTGACTTCATCTTCATCTGGGGTCTCAGCAGAACAGGACTCCTCAGGACAGCCCCCGACAGAGTAGACAGAGACAAAGAAGGCATTCAATAGTTCTGCCTTCTCTGTATCTTCTGTCACCAGGGCACCCACCCCATTCAGTAGTGGGCCTACATTGCCTCTGGTGTTAGTTTTATCTGCCATGTATTTGAAAAAGCTCTTCCTGTTGTCCTTGACCCCTCTTGCCAGGTTTAACTCTAAGGAGGCCTTAGCTTTCCTAGTTGCCTCTCTACATCCCCTGACAGCAGCCCTGTACTCCTCCCAAGCGGTCAGCCCCTCCTTCCATGATCTATAAACTCTCTTCTTCCACTTGAGCTTGCCAAGCAGTTCCCTGTTTAGCCACACAGGTCTCCTGGCTCCCTTCCTTGACTTCCTACGTGTCGGGATGCTCTGATCTTGAGCTTGGTAGAAGCAGTCCCTGAATGCTGACCAGCTATCCTGGGCATCTTTACCTTCAAACAGCTTTGTCCACGGGATTTCCCCTAGTAATTGTTTGAAAAGGCCAAAGTTTGCCCTGCTGAAGTCCAGGGTTGCAATTCTGCTTGCTATTCTGCTTCCACCAGCCGAGATCATGAACTCCACCATCTCATGGTCGCTGCAGCCAAGGCAGCCTTCAACCTTTACTCCTTGCACCAGACCCTCCTTGTTAGTGAGGACGAGATCCAGCAGTGCACCTCTCCTAGTCGGCTCCTCCACCATTTGCATCAGAAAGTTGTCATCAATGCATTGGAGGAACCTCCTAGACTCACTTCCTCCCCACGCCCTACTCCCCTCCCCAGTAGGGTAGGGAGAAGAGGGAAGAAAGAGTTGAAAACCTCATGGGTTGAGATAAAGACAGTTTGAAAGAACAGTAATGGAAAGGAAAATAATAACGATAAAAGAATATACAAAAACCAAAAGTGACACAATACACTTGTTTACCACCCGACGCCCAACCCAAGCAGCGATCACAGATTCCTGCTGCCCGCCAACCCACCATTTATATACTGAGCATGATGGTATGGAATATCCCTTTGCCCAGCTTGTCCCTCTCAGTTTCCATGGGGAACTGAAAAAGTCTTTCACTTAATATAAGCATTACTGAGCAACAACTAAACCAAAATGTGTTATCAACATTATTCTCATACCAAATCCAAACCACAGCAGCTTCTAGGAAGAAAAGTAACTCTATCCCAGCTGAAACCAGGACAACTCCCAGGTAGCCCTTGCCTTGATGGGCTTCTGGAGAAGTCCCCTCTGAAACCTCTTGGGGTGATGTGGAGCTGTGAGCCAACCTGACCCATGCAGCAGCCTCTCCACAGCAGAATGACCCTGCCCTGCCCTGCCGGGGGTCAACCCTTTGACCCACAGCTTCTGCCACAGGCTGTGGGGCGCTCCCTGGACAGGCTGAGTGCTGACCCTGGCAGGCGGCAGCGTCCCTGCCCCGGCACGCGGTCCCCTGGGGTGCAGGGACCCTGCTGAGAAGGACAGCCCTGGGCACCTGTGCCTGCACACACACCTTCACAGCCCTGACGCCGTCCCCGGGAGAAGGCAGCCATCGTGCCCATTCCCTCTGATGGTGCAGCAGAGGATCCCTGCTCTGGAGCACGTCCTCCTCCTCTACACTGCAGCGAGATCCCATAGGTTTTGGGCTATGGCAGCTTTAGGAGATCCCTGCAGGAGCTGCGGCTGCACTGCCCCACAGCCAGAGACTTACCGTGTCAGGGGCTGTGGAGATTTCTCTCTCTGTGAGCTCTCAGTGTCCTCCCGCTCCCAACTGCCTTTAACCCCTCTCTGCCTCGCTCGTCTGCCCTCGGACCCTGCCCTGCTGTGCTTCGCAGAGGAGCTCCTCCTGGGCAGAGCTGTCTCTCTGCAGCATGCCCACTTGCCATGAGCCTCCTCCCTCCCAGGAGCCTGGACCAGTTTAGCGGCAGAGGAGCAGCCCAAGGCATTTTAATGACCTCTCTGGTGATTTTGGTGCTGAGTCCATGAACCTCAGACACAGAGGAAGCTGAAGAAACCTCTCAAGAAGTAGAAGGCAGATGTTAACTCCGAAGTTTCTTGGAGTGTTAATGGGTCCCTCTGAGAGCCATTACTGCCAAAGCCTCTGTGGGGGCTTGTTAACAATCTTTGAAAAGTTTTACAAAGTTGTGTGCTTCTTTAAAAAATTGTTAAAAAATGTTGAACCACACGACTCTCACAGAGTTCCCTTTTTTGGGCTTCCCATCCCTCTGCCATCAGGAGCGCCCAATGGCATTCTCTCTCCTGCCTTCGTACCTGGTCATGTTAGTGGGAAAGCTGCTGATCATTTCCCTCATTCTTGCTGAAGGAGACCTCCACAGGCCCATGTATTCTTTCCTCTATAACCTCTCCCGTGTGGAGAACTTCATCACGACATCCATCCCAGCCAAAGCCATCAGAAACTTGCTGATAGGGAGCAAAGCCATCTCCTACGCAGGCTGCTTACCTCAATGCTACTTCCTCTGCCTTCTGGGCTGCACTGAGTTTGTGCTTCTGGCTGTCATGTCCTACGACCGTTATGATGCCATATGCCACCCTCTTCAGCAGCCTGTGCTCATGAACAGTCAGCTTTACCTTCAGCCCTAAAGGTGGGCTTGTGGACTGCAGGCTTCCTGGCCATCCGTGTCTCCACTGTCCCGGTTGCCAGGCTGCCCTTCTGCAGGGTATTGAGCACTTCCTCTAGGACAGTGTGCTTTTGATGAAGTTGTCCTGTGCAGAAACACAGATTATTGAGCTGATCACCTTCAGAACCTCATGCATCATTCTCCTTGGCTCCCTGGGCATGACAGCAAGGTCCTACCTGTACATCATTAGTACCATATTTAGGTTGTAGTCAGCTTCTTCATGGCAAAAGGCATTCTCTGCATGTTTCTCTCCCTTCATCCTTGTCATCTTGGGCTACAGTAGCTGCATCTTCCTGCATGTCCAGCCTTCAGATCACCACATTTTCTATAACAGGGCAGTGTCCCTTCTCAAAACAGTCATAACTTCTTTGATGAGACCCTTTATTTCCAGCCTGAGGAACCAGCAGATGAAAGATGGTCCCAAGGTGGGCTTGAAGAGAAGTGTGATAATCTTCAGGAAACAGGAAATCTTCTTTTCTGTCTAAGAAGAGATGTTGTAAGTGTATTTGGAAGGGAGAAAGGTGTGGGGAGGGCAAACACATGATTCATAGAATCATAGAATGGTTTAGGTTGGAAGGGACCTTAAATATCATCGAGTTCCAACCCCCCTGCCATAGACAGGGCCACCTCCCACTAGACCAGGTTGTCCAAAAGCCCAACCAGCCTGGCCTTAAACATCTCCAGTGATGGAGTTTCCACAGCTTCTCTGGACAAGCTGTTCCAGTGCTTTCCCATGCAAAAGTGAAAAATTTCTTCCTAAAATCTCATCTAAATCTTCCTTCTTCCAGTTTGAAGCCATTCCCTCTCGTCCTATCACTACATGCCCTTGAAAAAAGTCCTTCCCCATCTCTCCTGTAGACCCCCTGTAGAATCACACAATTCTGATGCATGTGTTTCTTTCTTAGCAGTGTAAACTTTCTTGAAATGAATATTACAACAGGTTCTCTACTGCAACATACCGTCATAAGAAGACCCTCTGGCATCATAAATCATAGAATGGTTTGGGATGGAAAGGACCTTAAATTTCATCTTGTTCCAACCCCCTTCCATGGGCAGGGACACCTTCCACCAGAGCAGGTTTCTCAAAGCCACATCCAACCTGCACTAGAGATGTCTTTCCAATGATCTAAAAGCACTTGATAAACATTTTACCTTGAAAGTCCATCTTTCTTTTGATTTATGAGACAGACTCATTGCAAATGGCTTCTGTAGGAGACATTAACAACTATCTGAGATGAATCCCTCCCAAATCACCTTCTCTGAGCCATTCCTCTTGGTGCCTTCTGCTACTTACGGGAAGAGAAACATTTCCCATTTGTGATTCATCGTGTCCTGAGGTGGGTGACTACATGCTCACTATTTGAGAGATGTCTCTCCACTGAACACAGACAAGGGCCTCAGACCAGATGTCCAAATTAGAAGCTAAATGTGATCTTAGATCTTAACATAGGTTAAGTTCAGAACTAAGGTTTGACCTTAATTTAGACTTGATGATCTGACAGCTGAAATGAGGCAGAGAAAATCCACATTAATATCTCTGTATTCCTATTGTGGTGTGTGCTGGGGGTATGAGAAACTTAGGATCCAGCCACCAGGAACTTTGGACTTTGAATCTTTGGAAACACAGCAATTTCAGGCCTTTTCTCTGTGTCCGGAGCTGAGACATGAGAGAACAGTAAGTTACCTGCCGAGGCCTACACTGTGCTGCAAGCAGATTGCAGAGGCAACACCTATCAGCCGCTTCTGGAGCTGTATATTGTTCTTCAAGAACGCTGTGTGAGCAGAGAGCAGTGTGACTCTTGGGCAAGCACAGGAAACCCTAATGAGATCCAACTCCCAGTGGCACACAGAGGAAAAGCGGAACGTTCTTATACATGTCTTTGTTTTATCCAGTCATTGCATGAAGGCAAGCTCCTGATGATTTATTCTGGGTGAGTGCACGTTGAGCCCTGTTTGCAGAGCCAGGAAGGCAGTTGTGAGGGGGAGGAGAAACAGAAGTGATACCTGCACATAGCTCGAGAACGGAGGGGATACGGTTAGTTTCAGGTAACTGTATACACCGTGGAGTCGTTTTTTTTTTTTTTCCATTGGCCCAGGGGAGCATGTGTTCACCTGGAGGAAAGGAGATCGTCCATAAAAGGAAACCGATGCTTCTAGAGTGATTTCAGTTGTCCACATTAAGTGGGATGAGTTATACTTCCTAAATAGCTTTGTGGGTATTTTCTTCCTGGAGAATGAGAAGTGAGGCCAGATGATGAGGTCAGGGGCAGGTTTTCTATTAAAAATGTTGACACTTGGTCAGAAGACATTCTTCCCCTGACAGGGAGCAGCAAGAGCCGGGCTGCTCTCCAAAGGAAGGCGAGCTGGGAGCCAATGGTGAGACCATGGCTGGCAACGCAGGTGGTGCCTCCCCAGCCAGGGCCCAGCCCCACCGTACCTGAGCAAGGCGAGCAGGACAGGCCGGGGGATGGCGGCCTGCAGGGCAGCTAAGGCAGGAAGACAACCCAGTGATTAGGAAGAGGGAGGTCTGGCCGGGATGGAGTTACCTTTGCCCATAGCAGCCCTCACGGTGCCGTGCTACTGTTGTATTTGTTGCTAGAACTGTGTGATAACACACCGATGTTTTGGCTACTGCTGGGCAGTGCTCACACAGCAGCAAGGCTGTCTCTCCAAACCCCCACTGCAAACACAGGCCTGTAGGCTGGGGGTGGGCAAGAGGTTGGGAGGGGACATAGCCAGGACAGCTGACCCAAACTGACCACAGAGACATTCCATACCATATAACATCACACCTAGCAATAAAAGAGAAGAGAAAGGAGGAGGAGGGGTTTCTAAAGCAACCGAGGTCATACTTGCCAGGAAGTGGTTGGACATCACCTGCTGATGGGAAGTAGAGAATAAATCTTTTGTTTGTTTTCCTTTGCTTCCACATGGGACCTTTTTTTTTTTCTTTATTAAACTGCTTTTATCTAGAGTCAGAAGTTTTTCATCTTATTTTTCCCGCTGTCCTGCTGAGGAAGAGTGATAGAGTGGCTTGGTGGGCACCTGGCAGCCAGCCAAGGTTAAGCAACCACACCAAGCCTGGAAGATGCTGTTCTAGGAAGTTCTACTGCCTTTTAGTGCTGCTGACTGTGAGATCTCCAGGAAAACTCCCTCAGAATCCAGGTGGCGGTCGGTCACAAGTTGTGTCCCCAGGAGCTCAGCACTGAGGCCAGTCCTCTTTAATATCTTTATCAACAACCAGGACGAGGGGATTGAGTACACCCACAGTAAATTTGCGGACGACACCAAGTTCAGCAGGAGTGTTGATCTGATTGAGGGCAGGAAGGGTCTACAGAGGGATCTGGACAGGCTGGGTCCATGGGCTGAGGCCAAAGGTATGAGATTGCCACATGCTTGGTCTTGCACTTGGGTCACACCAACCCCATGCAGCGCTACAGGCTTGGGGCAGAGTGGCTGGAAAGCTGCCTGGCAGGAAAGGACCTGAGGGTGTTGGACAACAGCCAGCTGAATATCAGCCAGCAGTGGGCCCAGGTGGCCAATAGCGTTCTGGCGTCTATCAGGAATATTTTGGTGAGCAGGGCAGTGATTGTTC
Organism: Vanellus vanellus; assembly: GCF_965231255.1. NCBI lineage: Eukaryota > Metazoa > Chordata > Aves > Charadriiformes > Charadriidae > Vanellus > Vanellus vanellus. Next base: position 1,233,187 of record NW_028128889.1, read on the forward strand.
CCCTGTATTTGGCACTGGTGAGGCCCCACCTCGAGTACTGTGTTCAGTTTTGGGCCCCTCGCTACAGGAAAGACATTGAGGTGCTGGAGCATATCCAGAGAAGGGCAGTGAAGCTGGTGAGGGGTCTGGAGAACAGGTCTTATGAGGAGCAGCTGAGGGAACTGGGCTTGTTTAGCTTGGAGAAAAGGAGCTTGGAGGAGGCTTTATCGCTCTCTACAACTGCCTGGAAGGAGGATGTAGCAAGGTGGGGGTCCGTCTCTATTCACTAGTAACAAGTGATAGGAGAAGAGCAAGTGGCCTCAAGTTGCGTCAGGGAAGGTTTAGATTGGAGATTATGAAAAATGTCTTCACAGAAAGGGTTGTCATTCTGTGGAACACGATGCCCAGGGAAGTGGTGGAATCGCCATCCCTGCAGGTATTTAAAAGATGGATAGACGTTGCGCTTAGGGACATGGTTTAATGGTGTTTTCGTCAGCGTTAGTTTGATGGTTGGACTTGACGATCTTAAAGGTCACTTCCAACCTTGACAATTCTATGATTCTATGACCCTTCTGTTGAGTAATGAGGTTCAGTGTGGACCTCCTTGCCTTCTAAACTCCTTTTTGAAGCCTAGGTCTGGCTGGGTCCAATCATAGTCTCAGACTTGGTCAACGGTCCATGTCTAATGGATATATTCTTACAACATTAATAATATGTGGGTAGCTATATGGATTCGCAGTGTGTCATTCAGCATGCTGTCACTTACTCAGGATCCGTTGTGGGTAAGGCATATCTCCACCTTGGGCAAGGAATGATCTCTTAGTCTCAGGTAAGGAATCTCTAACCTTGAGAGGCGTCCCTTCTTGAGGTTGGATAGAGGTTGGAAGAAATCTCGGGAGGTCTGTAGTCCAACCTGTCAGAAACAGGTATGACAAGCTGCTGCCCAGGAGAGTCCCATAGTGCGGGGGTTTGCAGATGGCCACATAGTGGTCACAGGCCATGACAGCGAGAAGAAAATACTCTGCTACAACTAAAAAGAGAATCTAAAAAATTTGAGCAACACATCCCAAATAGGTGATGGGCCTGGTGTTCCAGAGGGAATTGGCCACGGATTTTAGGACAGTGGTAAAGATGCAGCCCAGGTCAAGGAAGGAGAGGTTGAGGAGGAAATACATGGGGTACATGGGTGTGGAGGCAGTGGTTGCAGGCTATGGCAGTGATGATGAGGCCGTTGCCCAGGAGGGCAGCCAGGTAAATGCCCAGGAAGAGCCAGAAGGGCAAGAGCTGCAGCACTGAAGCCCCCACATAGGACTGGGTTCCCCCGGTGACCCATGATCTACAGGAGCACTTCTGGAGCAGGAGCTGGTCACCAGACAGGCTGTGTCAAAGCGTCACAGTTGAGACAACTGGTTTCTCTTCCTTGGGTAGAAAAGGAAGCCTGGGCAATGGCACCCCAGGTCTCCAACATTAGAGGAGATCACTCTCATCCCTGCCTCCACCTGCAAAGGAGCCACCTGTACCCTACCCTGCAGGGAATTAAATAGGAGTTGGTGTAGGTGCTGCAGAGTCTACTTGAAATGGATCCTTTATCCCTGATGCATTGGGATGAGTGCAGGTTTGGCTATTCAAAGTAGAGCACTTCATTAACTGTGTCTCTTTGCTTCCTTCTGTGAATTGAGGGAGTTTGTGAATTCACCGTGTGACTCATAGTAGGCAAAAAAAGGGAAGACTGAGAGAGTCCGAGCAGGGAGCGTTGTGGTGGGCCTTGGGATCTGTGCTTGACAGAAAAACATTTTTTCCATTGGTCTAAGGCTGTCCATTCGGAGGCGCTCAGGAACAGCATCCCCAATGGATTGCTGACCTCACGTAATCTGTAAGCAGAAAAAAAAGGAGTATGAGAAAAAGAACAAATGCTTTGTTATTGTTATTTATTATTCAACTCTTTTCACTTTGAGTGGGCTCTTGAAATCTCTCTAATCAACCACATGAGAACTGAGGACTTGAGGAAAACTCTGCCCCAAGACTTGGCTTGTTAGGGCTTTTTGGGTGTTTATGAGCCCTCTGGTGTCAAATGTTTGAACTGCAGTTATTGAAAGGTGGAACAAGCTTCTGTGGAAGTAAAGAGTCAGCAGCAAACCTTCAAGTTTCTGAGCATGTCAGCAGGTCCCACTGAGGGCCATCACTGAAAAGGCCATGGAGGGCATGGGCTGACAAGGAGATGGTCCCTGGGGCTGGTGAAACAGGCAGTCAGAGGCCCCGGTTACAGGTGGAAAATTAAATGTAGAAGTGGCTCTGAAAGACCTTGATGTGTTTCACCAAGCGGGATGCCCAAGCCTGGTTGATGACCTTTAAGCCTGCTTGTGAGGATTTGCTAAAGCCATCAGCCATCACCTTGTTACTCACTGACATCCCCTGACCCACCTTCCCAGACACACTGCATTGGCTTTACGTGGCAGAGGTTTGGTAGGGGGGCACTCCAGGGTGGCGTCTGTGAGCAGATGCCAGAAGCTGCCCCCACGTTGGGCAGAGCCAGTTCCAGGCAGCTATGAGACAGACCCACCGCTGGCCGAAGCTGAGCAAATCAGTAACAGTGGTAGTGCCTCTTTGATAACATATTTAAAAAGGAGTAAAAAATGGCTGCACAACAGCAGCTGAGAGAGGGGAGTGAGAATATGTGAGAGAAAGAACTCTGCAGTCACCAAGGTCAGTGAAGAAGGAGGAGGAGGAGGTGCTCCAGGTGCCAGAGCAGAGATTCCTCTGCAGCCCGTGGGGAAGACCATGGTGAGGCAGGCTGACCCCTGCAGCCCATGGAGGCTGTGGATATCCAGAGTGGAGCACGTATCTGCCTGCAGCCCGTGGAGGATGGCATAGCAGAGCATGTGGATGTGCCCTGAAGGAAGCTGCAATGCTGTGGAGAGCCCACACTGCAGGAGGCTTCTGGAAGGAAGCAGAGGAAGAGCATGAGGAGGAACGAGTGGCACAAACAAAGCGATACAAATCGAACACAATCCCCATTCCTCACCCTCCTGCATCACTCTGGGAGAGGACGTAGAGCAGTCAGGAGCAAGGCTGATGCTGGGAAGAAGGGAGGAGTGGAGGGAATGTGTTTTTAGATGATGTTCTTCTGTCTCATTATCCTCCTCTGTTTGATTGGCAATAAATTACGAGTCTGTTTTGCCTGTGATGGTAACTGGTGAGCGATCTCCGTGTCCTTATCTCAACCCATGAGCTTTTCATTTTATTTTCTCCCTGTCCTGCTGAGGAGGGGCAGTGACAGAACAGCTCGGTGGGCACCTGGCAGCCAGTCAAGTCCTACACAAGGCCAATCACTGCTGCTCAGAGCCACTCACTCTTCAGACAGGATCTTGAGCTTTCTGGATCTTCCTGGTGCTTATTACAATCTCCCTGGCTTCCTCCACAGCTCACGGGGACGTTTCCTGTCCTTTAACAGGGACGACCATCTTTTATGAAATGGTTGTCTTTTTACGGTATTCTGTGCAGAAAAAATAGTCACAGAAAAGCACCACATATGTCAAAACAAATGCCGAGTGAAGTGAGAGAAAAAGCCTCCTGAGCTTCCCGCATGGCTGTGGCTTCTTGGCAAGCAGTCTGTCCTGAGAAGGGGCTCCAGCCCCTGCTCCTCTGGGGAGCGCAGTAGTGCAGTCTGGATCAGTCCATGGCAAATGGTGGGGCTGTGTTTCCACCCCTGGGGCAGTCGATTCCAGGCGTACGGGGTACTCCTCCAGGTGAAAGCAAACTCTGGCCTGCACTCTGCTGCCAAAGAGACCAAGAAAGAAACTCAGTGGTATCAATTGTTGCATACCCCTTGGCTGCCTTTGACTCCAGTTCCTACTGGAATTCTATCCTGTCTGGTGTGGCAGCACTCAGTGGTAGTGTGACTTTGTTCAGGCCACAAAAGTCCATGGTTAGCCTCCACTCTTGGTTCGATCTTTGCAGTGGCCATTTGGGACTATTAAAGGGTGAGCAAGTCTTGCTGATCAGTCCATGGCTCTCCAGTGGCTGGATCAGCTTACAGAGGGGACCAGGGAGTTTCAGCTGGTGCGATGTTGTTCCCTGTGGACTGTCATGGCACCTGGCTATAGCCAATAAAAACAAACAAACAAATAAATAAATAAATAGCAAATGGATTGCCTTTTGTCTTTTGGGGGTTTTTTTTTTTGCACTTCTTGTACCAAAACTTCTAGTCTATGGGTAGGTTCACCATCCCAGTTCCTCATGTCCTTCCCCTGGTCACGCTGATAGAACCACAGGGTGGCACAGGGTGTGTGCCACCAGTACCCTCTCCCTTGAGCAGAAAAAGGCTGACTCTTAATAGCTGAGATGTTGGTCAGTATGAGGGAGGAAGACATCCTTTTTTAAGTGCTGGGGCAATTGTTGGGACAGTTTCTCCACAGCTGAGACGCAGGCCTGTAGGGAGCAAGCGAGAGTCTCTTTCGATTCCTGCAGCTGGCTGGGCAGTCCCTCCACAGCTGGTGCCTCTGCGTCTGTCCAGCTCACTATAGACAAGGTGCTGGCATGTGCACAACGGCCTTATCCCTGGCAAGGACACCCCAAGCTGCTGGGCATCCTCACCATCTCATTCTGACTAGTGGCCCCAGTGTCCCAGCATCGGAGCAACCAGCTGACAATTTGCTCTCCTGGATGATGGCTGAAATCCATTTGCACACCTCGCAAGTTGGCCTCGGCTTCTGTTGTTCCTTCTCGGCTAGAGGGGAGACTGATCTGGCTGAGGGCTGCGTCTCTGGTTCAGCCTCAGTGTCTGTTTGCACGTCTTGAGATCCAGAGCCCCTCTCTTCCCCTTGAGGTGCTGAGCAGTGCTGAATAGAGCTCAGTAGGCGCAGGCCAGGCCCCAGCACGGCGCGACAAGCTGTGGCTCTTTGGCACAGCCAGGGCCAGGGCACCCTTTGTTCTGGGTTGAAGTCCCAGACCATCAAAGGTGACCACCATTCTTGCCACCCATAACCACACTGCCTCGAGGCCTGCCTGATATTCCCAAGTACGTGGTTAACCTTAGAAAAAGGGGAGAGAGTATTCTTGAGAAGTACCACCAGCAGCATTTTGGCTACCCAAGGGTGTTCAAGATATTGAAGACACCTATTGCAATGATAGAGAAAACATCTGCCACGCAGAAGATGGTGAGGGTGCCATGCTGTGTGTCCTCCCCCAAAAACCTCTTAGAGGACAAAAGGTGAAAGTGTAATTGTTAATTGTCTCCATGAGATGGTTCCCAAAGTAGAGAAATGGCATCAGTGCAGAGCTCAAATACCACATTAAACTTCAGGAGAGTCCTTTTACAGTAAATGTCCCAGAGAACACACCACAAAGCGCTGCAGAGCACAGCAAAGGGCAAAAGCCAAAACCAGCCTTTAACATCCACAACACAAAAGGGATCGTGGCACAGAGCAGATAAACGAAGGTCGAGTACAGATAGGTCAATATCGTGACCAGCAGCCGTTACACAGATATAACAATTAAAAGTTCCCTCTAATACGCTGGGGTCATATCTCTTGTTAATTCCATCCCAGCCCAAAGCAGGACAGCAGGACAGAGACCCCCTGCTGAGTCCTGTCCTTCCCCCCACCCTCCACGGGCACTAAGGGACACTGGGAACTGGAGGATATGGGGAGATGGGAAGCAAAACCTAACTGTGGGGGAAACAGGACCTTCACTCTCTGTCTGCCTCCACTGATGTGCGTCCTTTGAGATGTCCTTAAACCAACAGATGGGATCTTCCTGAACAGCGCCTTTAAGGTTAAGTGCCCATCAAATACGTTTGCTCCTCATTTGCATTGACCTCAAAGGCAGCCCTGACCTCTCCTAAGTCAATATTCCTCAATTATGACAGTGCGCACAGTTCAGCAGTTATTTTCAACATAACTTCAAAAAACAAAGAACATCAAAGCATATTTAAAGATGATAAATAAGTCAACACTCGGTCACTTCGCTCTCTAATAAGTAACACACAAAGCAGAAGCAGTCAAAATGAAAACCTTCCAGGTGACTGCCTGCTCTTTGGGCAATTTCCAAAGCAAATATTCAAGTCAGTTCCCTGAAATCTTTTCACAGCTGATCCACAACAGATCTCTTATTGATACTTAGTCTCCCGTAAAGATAGAACCATACGCATAAGCCTCAAAAATGACATAGAAAGTCATGGAAGAACCTGAGCCATTCACAGGTCTCTTGAACCACTTGTCAATGTATTTTTATTTCTTTGAAGCCCTGACAGGAGCCTGTGTCATCACGGGAACAAAACCAGTGATGCTTTGGATTCACTGAAACTCAGGCAAACCTCCCACTGACCTCAAAACCTAAACCAGATTTTTACTACCAGCCTTTGATTCGCAGCTTGTGTCTCATAAAAATAAATTAGCCTCACTCCCTCACAGACAGAGGACTCAAATAGAGCACTCTTTTACTTTCAGACCTGTGACAGGGACTGCTGGATGGTTTTGGAAGGACAGTTGGGAAGCACAGCGCGGTAGCTTGAATTACTGTGGCACATAACACTCGGAAGATGAGTTTGCAGAGGAACATGTCCGCCTTACAAAGTATCCATGGATGTGCTGTCATAATGTTGATGTCCCATGAACTCAGTAGGGGCCCGGAGCCCAATGCCTTCAATGCTGCTGTGGCTCAGTGCAGCTGGTGGATTTGATGGTCATTCCATGACGTTACTTCTGACCATCAGCTACACAAAGAGGCAAGTGAATACATGCTGCATCTCCTGACTGAGACCTTTACTGGCCTCCCAGTGCTAGCTCACAGCACCAGGAAAAATGCTGGTCTTCTTGGGATGCAAAAATCCATAAATATCTGTCCTTTTGTCTCTCTCTCCTTCCAGTTGTGTGCATCTACAGGAGGCACAGCAGGGGTGCCTGAACTTGTTGATCCAAAATACGCCCGTCTTCATTAGGAGGATGTCCCTGCTGACAGAGTCACCAGCTATTCCCTCTGCTGTTTGGGGCAGTTGCATCCTTGAAGGGAGCAGTGATGGCCGATCCCGTCATAGTCACAACTGGGAAGAACGGTGCATAGACACCGCACTGCTGGAGAAGGTCTTGCTTGGCTTATGCGAGCCAGGCCAACAGCTTCACCCAGTGGCCCACCCCACTGAGAGGGGAGAGCTGAACCACTTGTGTACAACCGCACACTGCCCCTGCCCCACACTGGCAAGAGGGTGCTGTGCAGGGCCCCCAGGATGGTGATGTGTGGGCCAGGGGTGCTGTGAAGGAAACCCCCCTGGAAAGCTGGGGAAAGCTGCAGGGCAGGCAGGGGGGAGAGGGAAAGGGAGGCAGTGCCCTGGGGAGACAGCTCCAGCCCCCAGGCTGCTCTAAGCCCCACTTCTGCAGGACTCCCCTGCCGCCAGGCTTTCCCGAAGGACAGTGACACCCCGGGCGTCAGGTTGCTCCCCTGGGACTGCCCCCACCTCTGGGCTCCAGCCTGTCCCCAGGGCAGCGAGGGAGCCCCAGGCGTGCGGGGTGCCCCAGGACCTGCTTCTCCCCGGTACCCCCGGCACTGCTCTCCTCTGTGGGCTCTGCCCGCTGCCAGGGCTGGAGGGAGCCCCAGCATCCAGGATGCTTTATCCCCCCCAACTCTCCCCAGTTGTGCCCTATGGTGAAGCACCAAGCTTGCTGAAGGGGCTCCTGGTGCCATGGGCGCTGGGCAAACAGACCTTATCAGTGATGCTGTGGGGACAAACATCCCTCCTCTTGCCAGGAGAGCTCTGTCCCCACAATTAGCTGCGGGTGGCTGCCCGGGCACAAGGGCCTCCTTCATCGTGTTTCTCTGAACAGCCACATCCTGCTCAGTGATGGCAAAGGCCTGGGCCAAGGACGAGGGCATGGAAGGGACACTCTGTGGGGACAAGGGCCAAGAGCTGTGGCCAAGTCCCAGCCATGGACAGGGCTGTAGGCAGAGCCTTGTTTTGGACGGGGCCACTGGGACCCACAGTGTGAGGGCAGTTCTGCAGAGTGGGACCCATGCTGTCTGGAGGGCACGGGATTTCCCCCTCTGTTCTGTGCTCTGGGGAGGTCGCGGCTGGGAACCGTACCAGTTTGGGGCCACAGTGCAAGGGGAATGGAGTGGGCTGGAGCTGGAAACTGACACCACCTTAGCACTTCCCCCCAGCTCAACCCTCGTCTCTGGGTTCCCAGCATTCACCAGTGCTCCCCATTGCCTCCAGGGACTGAAGATGCCAGTCATCCAGCTGTCCCCATTGCCCTTGCCCTCAGTTGTCCTCCGTAGGGTGTGCAGCTGTCAGGGGTGCACTGCCCTCACCACCCGCTGATGCCTGAGCAGTTCCCTGTGCAGCTGCCCCAGGCGGGAAGCTGGAGTGGTGCCGGGGAAGGTGGCTGGATCTGTGCCGGAGGCGGGGGTCACTCTGTACCAGGGCAGGGCTTGTTGCCAGGGCTGGTGTCTCTGCCAAGCCTGGCTTTGCCCTGGGGGCTCTCGGGGCTGGGAGGGGCAAGGAGGAGTCTGGGCAGGGATAAATCTGCCCCTCACCTTCTCCAGCTTCACCCAGGACTCACCACACCACAGAGGAAGATGAAGGTCGCAGTGCTCAGCGTCGCCCTCCTCTTCACCATCCTGCTGTGCACCCCGGACAATGCTGAGGTGAGTCCCCAATGCCATGTGGAGGGGCTCGAGGCTAAGGATGGGTCCTGGTGGCAGGACATCAGTTCTCCTTCAGAATAGCATTGGTGGTGAGCTTTGCCTCTCCCTTTCCCATGCAAGGAGCTCCTCCAGGCTCCCATGCACCTCCAGCCCAAAGCAATGCAGCTTTCTGCCTCCCGTAATTCCGTCTGTTGTCTCCGCTTCCCCTGCAATTAACCTTCTGGTGCCCAGAGCCTGAGTTCCTCAATGAGTGGTCGGACCTGTCCCCTCCCTGGGAGAGTCCACTGCAAACTCCTCTAAGGGCACCTGCCACTTTCTCATCTTGGTGCCCCCACATCTCCCCCTTTTGGGCCTCCGCATCCCATCCTTTTGTGACCCTCAGACATCACCTCCTTAGATCTCCTAAGTGTCCTTTCTAGAGTCCCCAAATCCTCTTCCTTTTATCATTCCCAATGACTTGCTTTCAGTCTTTCCCCTCGGTCTTTTGCCTTTCATCCTGTCCACTGTGGTAGTGTCCCCAGATCACCTTCCTTCAAACCCAACTCCCAAACACCATCCCGATCCCCTTTTTTTTGTCCTCAGCAGTCCTCTCTTTCTGCCCCCACCTACCACCTCGCTTGAACTCCCCATATCCCCTCTACTTCAAATCCTTTACCCCTCACTCGCATCCGACACAGTGCTGTCCATTCAACACCCCCAGCACAGTCCCTCTGGGGTCCACTAATTCACCCCAGTTCTCCGTCTTTGGGTCCTCCCCTCCCCCATCCTCTTGGGAGGCCCTGAATTCTCCACACTATCTTTATCTCCATCCCCACCCCTGGGCCCTGTGTGAACAGCTATCCCAGGTGTAACTTGGGAGGAAGGGATCTGGAAGGAGCAGAAAGGATTTCCCCTCTCAGAGAAGGAGGAAGCTATGGGCCTGGGGGGAGTGGGGAAACTCGTGCCCCACCCGCAGCCCCACCAAGGTCCAATCCAGACCACCCCTTTTCTCTCTTTCCCTAGGCACTCTTGGAAGGAAGTGGAAGTCTTAACCTTGATGTAAGTAGTGGGATGGACTGGGGGAATGGGAGGGCAATTTGGTCCTCCCATCCCTTGCTGGGACCGAGGACATCTAGTGACCAGTGAGGTCTCATGGTCTCTCTACAGGAGAAGGTACTCAAATCCCCGATAGGAAAGAGGTCTGAGGTGGGTACCAAAAATTCTACTTGCCCCCAACCCTCCCCTCCTATGACCACGACAATCCAGGGCATCCCAGTATACCCCTGTACACCCCACTGACACCCCAGAAAACACCTCTGCACCCCAGTCTTTTCCCAGGGCAGCCCCCTTCCCCAGGGTCCCCATTGCATTCCCATTCCTCCCATTACACCCCAGGATACCCCAGGATACTCCAGTACATGCACAGGCACCCAAGTGGGCCCCTTCCCCAGGACCCCCACTACTCTCTGTGCACCACCCTACAAACTCATGTACCCCATTCCTCCCCAGAAGCACCTTACCCAAGGATCCCATCACTTTCCCCTGTCTCCCAGTACACCCCAGTACACCCAAGGGTGTCCCTAACTCTCCCTTTCTCCCCAGCCTCCCGTGGCTGAGCTGGCGGTGGACCTTGCGCGCCAGAAACGTGTGGCTGTCGGTGTTGATGTCTAGGTGAGCAGCATCAGGGTGTCTCCAGCCCCACAAAGGATGCTGAGCCCCGTGGGATCCCTGAGCCCTCTGGGTTGGGCAGAACTTGGCTAAGGGAGAGGGAAAGAGAGGGGACTCTCCATGGACCATGTCCCAGGGTGACTGGGACAGAGCTGCCCCCATGCCTTTCGTTGCACCCAGTGGGGCTCTACAGACCCAGAGGGTCACCATGCAGGCCAGGCAGGGTCTCTGGTGCCATACACACCCCAAGGATCACCGTGAGGGCTGTGCAGGGTTCTGGGAGATTTAGGGGCATTGCAGGGTAGAGACACACTGGGCGAGGGACTCTGGGTGCCATATGGTCTCAGGAGAGCCAAGTCCATTCCTTGGTCTGTTGAGGGCTCCAATTCCCAGCTCCTTCCCCAGGGCTCTGCAGAGAGAGACAGTGGCAGACAAGGACACTCTCATGTTCCAGTTGACAATGGGGGTCTTGTTTGGGGCTCTGTCTTTCAGGACTGGAACTGGTGGTGACACCCTTGCCCTGTTCCCCTCCAGCAGCATGAGGAGATGATCATCCTGGATGACCCCACCTGATCCCCTTGGAGCCCTGGGCCATTCCTTTCTAATGATCAATAAACCCCTTCAGCAAAACTATGCTCTGCGTGTGTGTGTGTGTGTGTCCGTGTCCCCTCTCGCCTGCCAGTGCCCAGACGCCTGGGTCCTCTCTGGCTGTACCACGGCGATGAGCAGAGTGACTGAGGGAGTGTGGACACCTGGGGTGTCTCTGTAAAGGAGATCCCCATTCCCACCCATTGCGTAAGCCCCGAGAAGGGTAGATTAGGACAAACTGGAGTGGCCCCCCTTGAGGCTGGGAGAGGCGAAGGGCAGACGGCGCCAGCCCTCGAGGCAGCCGGTGCTTTGGAGGCACAATGGGAAAGTGGTTCTTACCGAGGCTGTAGTGAGCACCAAATGGCACCATTTGGTATTGGGGCAGGAGAGGAGCACGGGGACAGGCAGCCTGGGCCCCTGGGTCTTCTCCCTGCTGTGGGAGGGGGGTGGTTCCCTGCTCCATGGACTCAGCACTCCTGCATTCACAGGTCATTTCTGAGTCCCGTGATGGGCCCATGTGCCTGGAGCCCCAGCCCGCATTATTCTCCTGGGAACCCCCCATCACAGGCCAGGAAAGCAGGTCATGGGAATCAGATGCTGGAGAAGTGCTGGGTCCTGCACTTAGGTCACAACAACCCCATTCAACGCTACAGTTCTTGCAAAGTGTGGTTGGGAAGCTGCCTGGCCGAAAAGGACTTGGGGGTATGGGTCTACAGCCGGCTGTGTATGAGCCAGCAGCGTGCTCAGGTAGCCAAGAAGGCCAACAGCATCCTGGCTTGTATGATAAATAGTGTGGCCAGCAGCACTGGGGAAGTGATTGTTCCCCTGTTCTCGGCACTGCTGAGGCCTCACCTTGAGTAGTGTGTTCAGTTTCTGGCCCCTCACTACAGGAGGGACATTGAGGTACTGGAGGGTGTCTAGAGAAGGGCAATGAATCATAGAATCATAGAATCATAGAATGAGGTTGGAAGGGACCTTTAAGATCATCAAGTCCAACCATTAACCTACCCTGATAAAAACACCACCCCTTCTAAACCATGTCCCTAAGCACCTCATCTACCCTTTTCTTAAACACCTCCAGGGATGGTGAATCCACCACCTCTCTGGGCAGCTTATTCCAATGTTTAATAACCCTTTCAGTGAAAAAATGCTTCCTAATATCCAATCTAAATCTGCCCTGACATAACTTGTACCCGTTTCCTCTTGTCCTATCACTTGTCGCCAGGGAGAAGAGGTCAGCTCCCATCTCTCTAAAACCTCCTTTCAGGTAGTTGTAGAGGGTGATAAGGTCTCCCCTCAGCCTCCTCTTCTCCAGGCTAAACAACCCCAGATCCCTCAGTCGTTCCTCATAAGGTTTGTCCTCCAGACCCTTCACCAGCTTTGTAGCCCTTCTCTGGACACGCTCCAACACCTCAATGTCCTTCTTGTAGTGAGGGGCCCAAAACTGAACACAGTACTCGAGGTGAGGCCTCACCAGTGCCGAGTACAGGGGGATGATTACTTCCCTAGTCCGGCTCACCACACTATTCCTGATGCAGGCCAGGATGGTGTTGGCCTTCTTGGCTGCCTGGGCACTGGGCACTGACAGGGGACACAGGGGACAGGGCACTGACAGGGAACACAAAGCAGCCAAAAGGAGGTGAAAGCAGGGAAAGGCCACAGAAAAGGGATTGATATTTATTGCCTTTGTGTCACGGGTGTGTTTTTTGAGAAGGCAAACCTCAAAACCTGGAGTTGTTGGTTGCAAGGGAAGTCAAGAGCAAACACAAGGAGGAGCACATATTGACAGGAACATCATGAAATCCCACAAGGACAAATGCCAGCTTCTGCCCCATCAGTGGACAAACCTTGGCAAAGGCAAAGGCTGAGGGCTGCCTGGCTGGGGAGCAGCCCTGTGGGAAATGTCTCGTTGGGCAGCAAGCTGGACAGGAGGCAGCCATATGCCCTGGCAGCCAGGAAGGCCAAGAGCACCTTGGTCTGTAGGAGCAGGAGCACGGCCAGGAGATTGAGGGAAGGGACTCTCCCCCTCTACATGGCATTCGTTAGGCCACATCCAGAATACCTTGTCTAGCTTTGGCACCCCCAGTAGTGAAAAGGTGTGGGCAAGTGGAGCAGGTCTGGGGAAGGGCCCTAAAAATGCTTGGGGATGGGTGGGGCTGGATCACTTTCCTTGTGAGGAAAGTCTGAGGAAGCTGGGTTTGTTCAGCATGGAGGAGGCTGAAGGGAACCACAGCAGGGGGGGCTCATCCTCTTCACCATTCGTCCACCAAAGCACTTGAACAAGCGCTGGTCACCCTGAGAAGTCATGCAGTCCTCCATTCTTGGAGGTTTTCAATACTCAACTGGATCAAGCCCTGAGCCAGCAGGTCTGGCTGAATACCTGACGCTGCTTTGTGTAGGAAGTGTGACTACAGACCTCCCAAGGTCTACTCTGAATGAAAATGATCAAAGCACCCTCAGTGAGTTTGCAGATGACAATAAGTTAGGCGGGAGTATTGGTCTGCCTGAGGGTAGGATGGCTCTAAAGTGGGATCTGGACAGGCTGGATCCATGGGCTGAGGCCAATGGTATGAGGTTCAACAAGACCAAGTGCCGGGTCCTGCCGTTGGGTCACAACAACCTCATGCAGCACTACAGGCTTGGGGACGAGTGGCTGGAAAGCTGCCCAGCAGAAAAGGACCTGGGGGGGGTGTTGGTTGACAGCTGGCTGAATATGAGCCAGCAGTGTGCCCAGGTGGCCAAGAGGGCCAAAAGCATCCTGGCCTGTATCAGGAATAGTGTGGCCAGCAGGATGAGGGCAGTGATTGTGCCCCTGTATTCGGCACTGGTGAGACCCCATCTCAAGTACTTTGTTCAGTTTTGGGCCCCTTGCTACAAGAAAGACATTGAGGTGCTGAGGCGTGTCCAGAGAAGGGCAACGAAGCTGGTGAGGGGTCTGCAGAACAAGTGTTATGAGGAGTGTCTGAAGGAACTGGGGTTGTTTAGCCTGGAGAAAAGGTGGCTGAGGGGAGACATTATCAGTCTCTAAAACTACCTGAAAGGAGGTGTGTGAGACGACTCGGGCTGGACACAGGAACAACCACAAAACCACGGGTGAAAGACAAAGAACCAATTTAATCTCAATACCACGCAAATCGGGGAATCTCCGAAGTAACACCCGGGCAGAGGGACGCGAGCAGGGCATGCAGGCAGCGCAGAGCAGGAGAAAGTCCTTGTTAGCAGGAGCGTGTGAGCTCCGACTTGCTGTTCTCACCTGCTTTTCAAGGGTTCAAGTAGTGGTAGTTTTCCACTGTGCTTTGAGCTGCTTCAACAACAAGGCAGTGATCTCAGGTATGCCAGATAAGGTATCCCTGAGTCCATCCCAGGCTTACGTTATCTAAGTGTGGATGTTCTACTTGTGATCACTCAAGGCTGAACAACAATTAGTGTGATACATGTGTTGTCCAGCAGCCCAAGTGGGAGTCACTTGAGCATGTTTACAATCCTCCTCGCCAGTCTTCCATTCTTTTCCCACAGGAGGTTGTAGCAAGGGGGAGTCAAACTCTTCTCCCAAGTAATAAGCGAGAAGACAAGAGGAAATGGCTGCAAGTTATGACAGGGGAGGTTTAGTTTGGATATTAGGAAAAATGTCTTCACAGAAAGGGTTGTCATTCTGTGGAGCACGATGCCCAGGGAAGTGGTGGAATCACCGTCCCTGCAGGTATTTAAAAGACAGGTAGACATTGTGCTTAGGGACATAGTTTAGTGGTTTAGTGGTGGTTTTGGCAGTGTTAGTTTGATGGTTGGACTCAATGATCTTAAAGGTCCCTTCCAACCTAGACAATTCTATGATTCTATGGTTCTATGACACTTCTGTTGAGTAACAAGGTTCAGTGTGGACCCCTTGCTTTCTAAACTCCTTTTTGAAGCCTAGGTCTGGCTGGGTCCGATCTTAGTCTCAGATTTGGTCGACGGTTCATGTCTAATGGAATTATTCTTACAACATGAATAATATGTGGGTAGCTATATGGATTCGCAGTGTGTCAGAGTATTAATTCAGCATGCTATCAGTCACTTACTGAGGATCCATCGTGGTTAAGGGATCTCTCCGCCTTGGGTAAGGAAGGATCTCTGAGTCTCAGATAAGGAATCTCTAACCTTGAGAGGCGTCCCTGCTCAAGGGGAGAGTCACCTGGCGTGCTGTCCGCCTGCAATCCAGGGAGAGCTCACACTGAGCCCATCCTGATGGTAATATTGATGGAGTGAAGTAGTTGGCTGCTCATCAAAAGTATAGACAAGACAGTTAGTTGTGTTTCACGCTGGTATCTTGTTCTGTACATTGGTTATCTTGTACTTTTGGTTTTTGAAACCACCTAGGTGGTCAATGAGTCAGTGGTCGTGATCTCCCCCTGCCGGAATTACCTTTTATCCACTTCTCCTCTGATCTTGGCAGTTCCAAGTGGTTTTCTGGGTTTGCTGACCAGACCTACAGTTCATCGCTCTCTTGAAAGGAATACCCTGTTTATCAACAATGCTACATTGCCTGGTGGCTCGATCCTTAATTGAATTGTAAATAAATCACGTCTAATTACTATTCCTCTTTTTAATCTTAGGTAAATAATGAAATAGGGTTGGGGCAGTACAGAGGATTTGAGCAGCAGCAGGTTTCCTTGGTTGCTTCAATTACATTTTATATTCCCTTTTCCTGGTTTACATCAGTGTTACTACAACATCATCATATTTTGAAGCTCCTCAGTACCCAATTCCTGCCCAGTCCCAGCCATGTCCCACACAGGGATTCACAGACAGCCCTGCTCGAGTCTACTGGGGTCTGGGCCAGGAGAGAGCTGGGGAAAGGCTGGACATTCCCCTGATACAGGCACTGAGCCCAGCAGGAGGATGGAGATGGCCGCACAGCAGCACTCATCCATAAACCTGGGGTGAGCGGACAGTGCTGGAGATGGTCGGCGAGCCAGACTGGGGAGTAACAAAGGCCCGGGGCCACCTTCCCAGTGTGTCCATGCCACCAAGGGCACAGACCAGCCTCCTCTCTCCTGCACCTCCACGCCTTTGAGCCCTTCCCCAAGCCCTGGCTCTGCACCACAGACACTCTGGTGTGACTCCTCACCCTGCGTGGTCACACAGGACAAGCCAGACACTGAGGATTTTTACTCCTGGGCACTTTCCAGCCCAGCCCGGCTCCATCCCAGCTCTCTCCCAGCTCCCCTGGCCTCTCTCCATCCCAGAGATGGCCCCACAGCAGTGCCTGCCCCAGGGTGCTGCAGAGCTCTGGGAACTCACTGCAGAGCCCCAGCCCCTCGGGAGGGCACAGCAGCTGCTGGGGGGCAGAGCAGGGCCAGCCCCAGAGATGGGGGCATCTGTGGCACAAGGACAAGGCAGTCAGCGGCACCCTGTGTCCTCCTCTCCAGGCTATTTGGAGAGGTCGGCAGCCCCTCTGGGCCACCCCCTCTCCCCAGGCCAGTACAAGAGCCCTGGCCCTGGGGATCCTCAGGCAGCTCCTGCTGCCCCGGTGACAGAGCGGCCTGCCCCAGGCTGCTGCAGCCAGAAAGGTCTCTTCATTTCCCACTCATTCATGCGCTGCTGATGGTGGGTCTCACAAAAAGAAGTTGCAGCTGCCTCATTTTTTTCTTTAAATACAAAGAGAGCCTGACTCTTATTTACCCAAAGTCTCTGGGTCGCACAAGACAGGTGGATACTTAACACGAGAGGATGAGTAAAAGAATTTCTTTTCAGAAAAGATCATCACAAGGGGAAAAAAGACAAAAAGAAGGAAAAAAAAGGAAGTTATGTCAGGCTTGGCCCATCACAACACACACTGGGAATCATTTGCAGAGGAAGGTACGCAGTTCATGGCTGCTGAAAAAATGTCTAATCCACTTCCTCAGGGCATCCTTGATCTCTTTGTTCCTCATGCTGTAGATGAGGGGGTTCACTGCTGGAGGCACCACAGAGTACAGAACTGCCAGCACCAGATCCAGGGATGGGGAGGAGATGGAGGGGGGCTTCAGGTAAGCAAAAAATGAAGTGCTGATGAAGAGGGAGACCACGGCCAGGTGAGGGAGGCACGTGGAAAAGGCTTTGTGCCGTCCCTGCTCCGAGGGCATCCTCAGCACGGCCCTGAAGATCTGCACATAGGACACCACAATGAACACAAAACATCCAAAAAAAAGAAAAGCACTGACCAGCAGAAGTCCAGCTTCCCTGAGTTTTGAGTCTGAGCAGGAAAGCTTGAGGATCTGGGGGATTTCACAGAAGAACTGGTCCACAGCATTGCTATGGCAAAGTGGTAGTGAAAAAGTATTCCCTGTGTGCATTAGAGAATAGAGAAAGCCACTGCCCCAGGCAGCTGCTGCCATGTGGACACAAGTTCTGCTGTCCATCAGGGTCCCATAGTGCAGGGGTTTGCAGATGGCCACGTAGCGGTCATAGGCCATGATGGTTAGAAGAAAATACTCTGCTACAAAAAAAAGAGAAACCAAAAAATTTGAGCAGCACACCCCCCATAGAAAATGGCCCTGGTGTCCCAGAGGGAATTGGCCATGGCTTTGGGGAGAGTGACAGAGATGGAGCCCAGGTCGAGGAGGGAGAGGTTGAGGAGGAAGAAGTACATGGGGGTGTGGAGGCGGTGGTCGCAGGCGATGGCAGTGATGATGAGGCCGTTGCCCAGGAGGGCAGCCAGGTAGATGCCCAGGAAGAGCCAGAAGTGCAAGAGCTGCAGCTCCCGTGTGTCTGCGAATGCCAGCAGGAGGAACTGGGTGATGGAGCTGCTATTGGACATGAGCTTCACAGGGAGGTGTCCAAGGAAGAGAAGTTATTGACAGGTTAGGACAAACATTTTGCAATATAACTCAATGTTTCTCATAGAAACGCTCCAGTTTTCTTATTCCTTAGCAGCACCTTTGTTCAGCTCCGTTTCTGGAGCTCCTTTAGTTGATCTCTGAGTGTGCCACGAGGAGCTCAGGCTTCACTGTGCGCTCCAGAGTACTTGGTCCTACTCTGCAGTGCAGCAAGGTGGGGATTTAGATTTCTTACTCACAATGTAGGGCAGATTTTAGCCACTCATAATCATAAGATTACCAGGGAAATATTATTTTGGAGCCGAAACTGTCAGCATTTTTCTTGCAGTCTGAGTGAACCTCTGTTTCTGGGGAGATGCAGAAGCATTGTCTGTGGCTTAGTGCTGAGTGAGGAGAGCTGGTCTGCCCTTCAGCCTTGTTCCTGGCTTCTTTGTGCTTGGTTTGACCTGGAGCACATTCACACTTGGTTTGACCTGGAGCACGTTCACACTCACATGTTATCTCCCCAAAGAAACAGAGGATAGTGGAGAATTCACTTACAGAGTGCAGATCTGCATGGCAGGACCCACAGGGTGGGTGTCTGAGCTGCAGCTGAAACCCCACTCCCCGGCAAGTTGAGGGGAAGCCCAAGGGCGGCACAGACAGGAGGGGAAGGAAGGAAGAAGGAGCATCACCAGGGTTCTGTGCAAAGGCATGCAAGGTGAGGGAGAGCCTGCAGAGACGATGCTGGAGCTCTCTGTAAGCTGAGGCAGAGGGCAGTTGGTGTTTGTGTTGCTTCCCCGAGACTTTTGCATCTTTCAGCATAATAGCTGAAGAGTCTCTGTTCCCCACCCAAACCTGAAAGGTGAATTTTAATTCCTCCTTCATCACCCAGCCCACCCAGAGTAGAAAAGTCAAAGCACAGACTCCTTCACTTTCAGGTTACCCTCATAAATATTCCCCTTGAAAAGTCCCTTCAGGAACACCCTGGCGGTGATCTGGAGGTGTGAGCAGCCGTGCCCCACGCAGCACCCTCTTGACAGCAGAAAGATCCTGCCCTGCCCTGCCCTGCTGGGGATCGCTCCTTCCACCCGCAGCTTCTCCCCGCAGTGCCATGAAGAGCTCCCCGGACAGGCTGAGTGCTGCCCCTGGCAGGTGGCAGGGTCCCTGCCCTGGCACACAGCCCCTGGGGCACAGGGACCCTGCTCAGCAGGACAGAGCTGAGCACCCTTGGCTGCACACCCACCCGCACAGCCCTGCAGCCGTCCCCGGGAGAAGGCGGCCGGCATGCCCGTCCCTCTGATGGTGCAGCAGGGAAGCCCTGCTCTGCAGCGCGTCCTTCTCCACACTCAAATACTCTGAGTGCCGCCCCGCCAGATCCTATCTACGCTCATTTTCATTGACCGGCAGCCAGAGACTTACTGTGTTCAGCGCTGTGCAGATTTCTCCCCCAGTGAACTCTCACCATCCTCCAACTCCACACTGCCTTTAACTCTCTCTCACTTCTCTCGTGTCTCTTCAGCGCCTGCAGGCAGTGCCTCAGCCCTGCTGTGCTTTTCCGGGGAGCTGCTCCTGGGCAGAGCCGCCTCTCGGCAGCGCTCCCACTTGCCGTGAGCTCTCTCCGTCCCGGGAGCCCGGCCCAGCTCAGCAGCAGAGGACCAGCCCAAGGCGGCACTTTCTGTGCCCCCTCTGGGCTCCCTTGAGGTGTCCCTGGGGCTCCAGGGGAATCTCCTGTGAAAGAGGCTGAAGCAATCACTGATGTTCCCTCCTTCACCCGGGAAGAGACTCTGACTTCCAGCAGTTTCCTTTCTCCTCTCACAGACAGAGTTAGCTCTAAATATCACCTTTCCTTGTCTCATCATTAGACAGGACACCCAGACAGTGCCAGGGAGGGATCTTCTTCACCCTGCTGAGGGAAGGGATGCAGCTGAGTCAGTCAAGGCACCTCCTTCTGGGTTTGTAGTCCCTGGGCTGGAAGGGGACTCAGCTCCTCCCATGACTGCCACAACCCCACAAGTGGTGGGATTCCTCTTGCCTCAGCTCAGATGTGCCCAAAATAGGCTCCTGCAGGGGAGTTCCTTCTTTCATCTCCCATTGTAATTACTGGAGGTGGAGGCCAGGAGCGAGCTGTTCAGACACACACCCCTGGTGACATGTGAAGTGCCAGAGGGGACCAACATGGATGCTGGAAGCTGAAAGCTCTAATGGAGCAGTTCATAGAGACAGGGCAGCATCTGGGGACATCTTGTTGAGGCTGGTAGGAAATTCTTTTGGCCAACTGAAATGACAGCAGATGCCCACACGTACAAAAACTGAACCTGTAACTATTGCTTTTGTCCAGGACAGCCTATAGAGGTCTTCAGCTGACCAGATGGAGTCATGTGCCATTGGGGGAGAGAAGTCTCTCTCTTTCTGTTCTCCACCAGCTGTATTTTCTCCATGTCCTTTGAGTATAATGACAAAGGTTTCATGTGCATCTCTTTATTGCGTAACAGAATTCAGGGCAATTGCATCTCAATTTCATGGCCAAATACAGGCCTGCAGTGCTACGTGAGATGCCAGGGCTGTCCAGCAAAATTGTACACAGCTGACACGGACGGCTCAGGTCCTATAGAGGAACCCCATCCACTGACTGAAGCCCACCACTGCAGTTACAGAAGATGTGCCTGTTGCCTACCCAGTAGATGCAGGGAACTGCATGAATACAAAGCACATCACACCAGGGTCTCCACTCGAGTGCATTCCCTCTCAAACCCTGATGGGTTTCCCCCATCATTTAACCATTCCCTTGATGATACAATCATGGATGAGGCCAATGATTTTCACAGTTTGCCTGTACCACAGCATGTCCACTCCCAAGGACATTATCAACATCATCTCTTCCTTCCTGACATCAGCTTCTGCTCCACCACAGCCCCTCAGGCCTGCAGAGACGCCAGACAGCAGGCTCCTCTTCTGCTCCGACTGAACAGCCCATCCCCGTTTCTCTCTGGCTTCGGGGAAAGCCCAGTTCACTCTTTGTGTGGGCACCTGATTTCTTCCTTACATTGCCATTGGCCATCCACTCCAGCATGTCTCTGCCATGGAGCAAAGACTGTGCACACATGAGGTCTTGGAGGCTTGGTAGCAGGTTTCCCCATGGCAAGTCCACTCTCAGCCCTGGTGCCGCAGCCCAGACATGCACCGGTGCCCTCAGCTTGGGGCACAGGCAGGAGGAGTCCCACATGCCATCTCTTCATTCACTTGAGGGGAATAACAACGGAGGTGTGTTGGGACAGCCCACGTGACTGGGGTGCTGTGATGAATGGGCAGAGGATGATCATGAGAGACAGCCGGAAGGATCAAGAGGGGAGAGCTGTCAGTGCGAAGGAGATATGCTTAGATATGTGGAACTCCTCTATGGGACCGACAAATGGAGTGAGCCCTTATGGCTGAGGGTAAGGGGAGAGGCTGGTAAGGGTGACGTTGTTGTGAGAGAAAACGAAGACCAGAGGGCTCATGACCTTGCAAAATGGCCTTATGTGCCAAGTGTGAGCATAATTTTCCTTAGTTTCTCAGTCCTTATGTGTCCTCCGAAGGGGTCTGTAATGACCTGCTGTTGACTGGAAAGGAAGCACAACAGTGTGCAGACAATCGTTGAGGTTTCTGGATGGTGTTTGGACACAGCTCGGGAGATGGGTCTTTATAGCACAGCTGCCCGATGGGCCAACTATGGTGACCAAGAGCAGGTCACGGTTGTGAAAACCAGTGTCGTCCTCGGCTGTCATTCCCTTAGCCTCGCAAGGAGTCAAAACCTTGAGAATGTTTTAACAGCACAAACAGTTCGGTGAGGGGGGAGCTACTGGCTTTGCAGCTCCTGGGCCCCTGACAGACTAACCAGGAGGTGTATGTGTGGCTTAGCCCAACGATTGGCTACGTAAAGGCTGAACCTCTCTTTAAGAAGTTGTAAGAGTGTGACAGGTCAAAGCTGACCTCAGCGCATGTATTCACCCACGGCAGTGGGGTTATCTGGGGTAATGACAGTGAATATTTAGAGACCGGTAACAGATCAAAGAATATAACATCACCAAGTATATTAATTTTATATATGTGTATAAATTTATACACATGAGTATATATTTATTATTTGCTATAACATTTCAAGGAGTATCAAAAAAACATATAACATTTCTACATATTTCTAACATTTCAAAGAACATCATATATTTTGATACAGCAAACCAGTGACTGTTCTTACCTTCAAAGATTGTAACTGGCACCTTAAATGAGTACCTTTAGCCCAAATTACAGCTGTGATTAAATAAAACTTCTCCTCCTTCCCATACATCATGTGGTCAGAGCGTTCCTGGCAAAGAACCTGGTTGGCTCAGTGGGAGCAGATGGCAGGTTCTCAGGCCCATAGCTCTTCAGATGAGCTTTCCTGCAGAGGAGACAGCCAGGTGGGAGGCAGGAGCAGGAAAGAAGCTGTCTCCATTGCCACCATGCACCATTGCCTGAGTGCAGCCTGTGCAGTGAAGGTTCCAAAGCAGTGAGCTGAGGGAGCCCACTGAGGGCTCCTCTGGCAGATGGAATAGATGGGAAGGGTGGGCTCCAGCTGGAGGGCAAACACCATAGAGGTGGGAGCCAACAAATAGAAATGGGATGGGATAGCCTGGGCATGGGCTCCTGGGGCTGCGTCTGAGGCCTTTGGGTATGTGCAGTCTCTGCATGGAGAGAGAAATGTACCAAAAAGCATTCAGTGTCCAAAGAAAGGCCATAAATTGTGCTGGCAAAGGAGTTCCCCCTCTTCCTGGACCACCACCAACTGGATGAGGAGTGAATGTGCCCAGCTTGGACTGGGACCCCCAGCACCTTCCTTTCAGTGTGAGGCTCCCAAGATAAACTGTGATTCGATATCTCATGTCCATGAGAGCAACAGCACAAACGTCTGTGTCCTTTGGGCCTCCCTCTCCTGCGTTTCCAGCCAGGGCAGAGGAACAGGAGAGGGTTCTCCCAAAGTGGAAGCCCACCAGGACTGGAAGGAGCCATGCCCACTTGCTCCCCTTGGCTAGCAGAGGAGCAAGGGAGGCCCCTGTGCACCTCCTGTACAGGACTCCTATCTGGAAGGACATACCCACCGCTCTGCTGCCTTCAGCTGCCAACAAGGCAGGTCCCTCTGCCTCAGAAGGTCTGAGGCTTTCTCATGCTGTGTGAGTTGATGCAGTCATCTGAAGGGAACTGAGGTGAGTGCGATTTCTGGGGATTTTCTTGTTCTGCTCACCAAATTCAGAGTAGCTCCTGGTTCCGTTTCCCTGCCTCAGATTACATCATGTTTCTGGGGGCTCAGCAGTGCCTGGGGTTGTTGACACAGTCTCCACCATCTCAGAGCTTCCATCCCACCAGGGAGACAATTATACTGGTTCTACTCTCTGCAAATCCTCAGGGGCGACACACCACAGCGAGAACCTTTAGAGTCTCCTTTCTGCTATAAACCCGGGCAGACTTGAGAGATGAGGGAGCCTTCAGGTGCTGCTGGAGGCTCACCTTAGCAGCTGCTGGGAGAAGAGGGCAAGGGCAGACTGAGGAATGAGCCCTGGTTCAGGGCTTGTGGTGAGGTCCAAGAAGTGAAGGTCATGGTAGGGAAGAGGCAGAAGGTAAGACGCTGAACTTGGACTTCATTGCCATGATCCATCAGAGCTGATGTCAGTGCTTCATGATGAGGACTGCAGGTTTGTGATGGGTGTGCGGGGGCCTGTTTAGCTCTGAGTGTTATTAGTCAGGCTGCTTGGTCTTTGAAAAGAAGAAATGAGAGCATCGAGATAAGAGCTTCAGCCCCGTCCTTTCCTGCATGTCTTCCCACCCCAGCTTCCACCTTCCCCAAGACACCCCCGGGCCCCCGGCTCTGCACAGTGACATCCCAGGGACAGCCCCGGGACACTCTCCCTCCTTAGATGGGCAGGCGGGAGAGCATTTGGGCAGGTTGTGTGGGGCCACATTGCCTGTACCCTTCACTTCATCCCTCACAGGGCTACTTCAATTGTCTCAAGATTTGGTTATATTTTTGTTGTTATTATTGCTGGGTTTTGTATTTTTTCTCACTCTCAGAATTATGATTATGACCATGTAGTTGTTGGGGTTTTTTCTCCAGCCCTCATCTTTGTCACTCCCCTGCAGTGGAGAGGGCTGGGGGTATCAGTCATTCTGAATAGTTTTTGGCAAACTCTCGGCACAGTTCCTTTGATTATCACCACTGGAACAAGTGCATTCCAGCCCAAGAGGTGGGTGTGAGGCACTTGGAGGGCACTGTTGTTGCACAGAGCTGTGTTTGTTGGGCATGAGCCTTCTCCAATCATGCGCTGAGGCATGTCCTGGCATTGCCAACGCCCCTGACCCTGATCGTATCCCACCTCAGCCCCAGCACCCTGCGGACACCCCGCTTAATGTCCTACTTGCCCAGGCAGCCCCTCAGGCACAGCTGGCCATGCCGAAGTCCTGCTGCTGGGCTGGGATCTGCAGGCAGGCATCCTCAAACCCCTCAGGAACCACTGCTCATGAGGGAAAAATCTGAAGCAACAGGTTCTGCCCAGCAGCTCCCAGTCACAGAGTCACAGAGCGGCTGGGCTTGGAAGCCACCCCAGCATATCAGCCTGTTCAGCCGCCACTTCCTAAAAGCAGAGTCAGCTGAGGCAGGTGGCTCAGGACCATGCCCAGTCAAGTTTTTAATAGCCACAGGGATGAAACCTCTGCAGCCTCTCTGGGCAGCTCTTCCAGTATTTCACCACGCTATCTTTAAATTCCAATTTCCTGTATTTCAATGTGTTCTTTCTTCTTGGAACCGCTGAAGAGAGCCTGGACTTGCCTTATTTTGCCCTCCCATCCTTCCTACCTTCACAACGTCTCCCGTGTGCCTTGGCTGACTCCCAGTAACCCCTTCCCTATTTTTTTTTTTTATCCCTTCCTTGTCACTTTTTATGCCACATTTTGACCCGCAATGTGGTTTTCAGCATGCTCTCTGGCAGTCCCCCAGCACAGTGCCTTGGTCATCTGAGGCAGTATCTCCTGACCTGCCCTTTCTCAATGGGAGGGATTTGCCTGTGTTGGGTGGTGGGGAAGGAGTGGGGTGGGAATCCTTTCCTCCTCATGGGAGTGTTTCAGAGAGCTGTGGCCATTCACCTGCGATGTGCGCATCCCTTGCTTTGGAGGAAGGGTGGTGTCTGCCATGACGCATCACACACTGGTTTATTTTGGAGAGTAGGGTTTGTTTTCTCTGGCACACTTTGTCTTTCCTGAGAGCAGTAGGATGTCAGTCCTCAACACCGATAGTGCAATTTGATGATCTTCAAGGTCCTTTCCAACCTAAACCATTCTATGATTCTGTGACTCTATGACTTCCTGGGCATACCCACAGGCATATGAAAGTTCTCTGTTTCTGTGTGAGCAAATGGACATCATAGTTCTATTTCACAGTGAGAAAGAAGAACTTCCATTGGTCAGCTCACCTCTGGAGTCTCCAGGGGGTCTTCTGGGATGAGTGTTCTTTACCCATCAGGAAAAACATTCTTTTTCTGCTTTCGTGAGGCACGAAACACATAAAGCTCATGTGAAGAGAACAATGCCTTACACAAAAAAATGTTGAAGGTAAACACTGAAGTGTGTTTCTCTGTCGTAGCACCTCTTTGTGGAAGCTGAGGAACTGAAAGAAAAACAACATGGAAGAAGGAGAAAGGGACAACAGGACATCATCCATGGATTTTGTGCTGCTGGGAATAAGTGACGTCCCCACGCTCCAGAACCTGCTCTTTCTCCTCTTGCTTATGATCTACTCAGTCACCATGGTTGGGAACATCCTCATCGTTGTGCTGGTGGTGGCAGACCGGCAGCTGCACACCCCCACGTACTTCTTCCTGGGCAATCTGTCCTCCTTGGAGACCTGCTACAGCTCCACCATCCTGCCTCGGTTGCTGGCCAGCTTCCTGACTGGGGACAGCAGCATCTCTGCACACGGCTGCCTGGCTCAGTTCTACTTCTTTGCTTCCTTTGCCACTGCTGAGTGTTACCTGCTGGCGGCCATGGCCTATGATCGGTACTTGGCCATACGCCAGCCCTTGCTCTATGCAAGCCTCATGACCTGGAAGGTCTCTGTACACCTGGCAGCTGCCTCTTGGCTATGGGGATCACTGCTGCTGGTGGTAGTCACAGTTGTCTTATCCCCGTTGCAGTTTTGTGGCCCCAAGGCCATTGACCACTTCTTCTGTGATTTTACCCCATTGCTGGAGCTTGCCTGCAGTGACACCAGAGCAGTCACAATTGTTACATTCATATTTGGCATCCTGGATGCAGTTTTTCCCTTCCTTTTCACACTGGGCTCCTATGTGTGCATCACAGCTGCCATCCTGAGGATCCCATCCAGCATCAGTAGAAAAAAGGCCTTCTCCACTTGCTCTTCTCACCTCACTCTCGTCACCATTTTCTGTGGCACCCTTATCCTTGTCTACATGGTGCCGAGAAAAGCCCCTCTGAGGCAGCTCAATAAGTTTTTCTCTTTTTTCTACACCATCCTCACACCCCTGGTCAACCCCCTCATCTACAGCCTGCGGAACAGGGAGGTCAGGGAGGCACTCAGGAAAATCATGAGGAAAGCCCTGGTCCTCACCCAGAGCTCATGGTCCCCTGTTGACACAGGCAAAAGACACTTCTAGCTCCTTTGAAAGCTCTGGATACCGGCTGGCTCTTCAGAAGTGTGTGCCACTGAGACCGCTCGTGGAGTGGTGAGTGAAGAAAGCAAAAGGTCTTTGGGAAGAAATATCATGGTTTAATTAACAGTCTAGAAAATGTCACGGGTTTGATTTTCCTTGTTAATAAACACCATGTGGGAAGTACTGAAGTGTCAAGGTTGTCTTTTCTGGAAGGGTCAAGAAAAGATATTTGCCAAGTTTGTGAATACTTACAAGGGCCATTATGAGGCCATCTTTCTCACTGTGGGTTCCGGGGATGGTAGTCACGTGGTGCGCATCCCCCCAGTGGTGCACATTTCAGGAGCATGAGGCTCGCATGGCAGCCACTAACAAAGGTCTACCTTCACTGCAATGCCAAGGAAAAATGGGCCATTCCTATTGGGTGGCTCACATGGGTTACAGCCATGCACATCTCCTCCTGCCCCTGGGCAGGCCCTGCTGCAGGCATGCCTCAGGATCCACCTGGGGATGCAGCAGCTCAGCAGCTGAGTGAGAAGCCTTTGCTTCTCTTGCTGCAAAGATAGGTTCTCCACCTCTCCGGCTGGAGTGATTCAAGCAGTTCCTCTTTATGAGGGCTAAAACAAGATCATCTCCTGCATCTCCCTCCCTCCACCTTTCCCTCCCCTCTTCCCAGGGAAATGAGCAAGTCCCTGCTCCAGCTGTGCTCCTCTGGCTCCAGCTCAAGGTCTTCTCTCTTCACTGGGACACTCACTCCCTTGCCCCATCTCCTCCATTTGTGGAGGATCAGGCTTTCCACCTCAGCCCTCCTTCCCCACTGGAAAGCTTTGACCCAGTGTAGGGGGTCTGGCTGGGATGGAGCTCATTTTCTTCATAGCAGCCCGTAAGGTGTTGTGTTTTGGATTGGGGACCAAAACCATGTTGATAACACCCCCCTGTTTTAGCTTTTGCTGAACAGTGTCTGCACAGCATCAAGACCATCTCTCATTCTCACACTGCCCTTAGAGTGCAGGTTGAGAGTGCACAAGAAGTTTGGAAGGGACACAGCAAGGAGAGACAGATATTCCATGCCATATAGCATCATACCAAGGAAGAAAAATGGAGGGCAGGTGGTTTTTTTTGGTGGGTAGCCATTTCTTGGGGACTGCCTACCATTGGTGTGCTTGTGGAAGGTGCATCACTTGTTATTTGGGGGGGGTTGTTTATTGTTTTGTTTTTCTTTCTTTCTTCTTCCTATTTCCTTTGCCTACTATTTATTATCTTGACCCCTGACTTTTCTTCTTCCTAGTCTCTGCTCTCATTCCACTGGGGTGAGGGGTAAGTGAGGGAGCGGCTGTGTGAGGCTTCACTGACAGCCATGATCAACCCACCCCACCCAGTTTATCCAGGGCCGAGGGCAGGGATGGTCATTGCACCCTGGTTCTCCACAGATCTCAACTTTTTCAGTGGCCTGTGCTACGGGAGCCAGTATGTCAATGGCCTTTGCCTCCAGGGCACACTGCTGACTCCTCCTCAGCTCCTTCACCAGTACATGTGTCTTTTCTCCTCTTCTCCCTGTGACTGTGGGGATAAGTTCACAGTACATCTGGGATCCATTAGACACAAATGTTGGTTTTAAATGCTGCCTTCTATGTGAGCAGGGGCTGCAGAGATGCTGCATGAGCTCCTCATTGGCTCTTTAGGCTGCCACATGTATGACAGGGCTGATGGCATCTATCGTTCCTCTGGAAAGGAGTCTGGAGGGGTGAGGAGAGGATGGGGATTGTGCACGCTCCCTGGGGTGGGCAGTGAATGGAGACTCAGAAGAGTGATCACCGTACAGAGCCAGGTCTCATGGAGAAGGAAGCAAGGTGCAAAAGGTGGACAAGAGATGAGCTGGTCTGTGCCACAGTCCCTGGACACCCTGGGGAAGCTGCCCCGGGGCAATGGGGAGCAAACCAGCCCCGCACCCTGACCACTTCCACCTCTGGCCATACACCCCAGGCCTAGGGAGGGACCTTTGCTGCACGGCCAGTTCCATCCTCCTGCTGGGCTCAGTGCCTGCAGGGGGCATGGCCAGACCTGTGCAATCTCTCCTGGCCTAGATGCTGCCAGACCCTGCAGCAGAGCTGTCTGCACACACCAACGTGGGATTCAGCTGGGGTTGGGCAGGGGCAGGCACTGGTGGGGGGCAACAAACAGGGGACTACTTGGGGAAGAAAGAAAAAGGGCTGCGATGGGGACTGTTTGGGGGTGACATTTCTCCAGCCCTGAATGCACCCTGGTCCATGTGGTGTTGGAGGCCATGTGGGGCAGTGGGAAACCTCCACACTGGACACAGCAGTCCTGATGTGGTTCCCAGAGGGAAAGCATCACTGCTCTTTCCCTGCTGCCTCTGAATTTGCTAATGCAGCCCAGAATGCTGTTGGCATTCCCAATCCTAAGGGCACGCTGCTCCCTCCTCTCCCACTTGCTGTCCACCCACCCTCTTTGCAGAGCTGCCTTCCAGCCAGTCATCCCCAGCCGGGCCTGTTGCATAGTGTTGTCCCAGTGCAGTGGCAAGGGGAACATGGCATTTGCTTTGGATAAACATATTCCACCCAGGCAGCCCCTTTCACCAAGCCGTCAAGGACTACTGCATCCACCTCACCCCCCATCCAAAGGGCCCATCGTGTTGTTGTAAAAGGCATTCAGGTTGGTCAGGCACAGTTTGCCGTTGTTGAGGTAATGCTGACAGTTCCCAATCCCCTTCTTGACCATCAAGGTCTTGGGCATGGCTTCCAGGAATATTTGGTCCATAACCTTCCTGGGGACATAGGTCAGGCTGATTAGACTGTAGTTCCTTGAATTTCCTCTTGGCTCTTCATGAAGATGGGTGGGATGTTTGCCTTCTGCCAAGCATCAGGAACCTCCCTGAGTGCCATGGCTTTCCCAGGATTGGAGATGCAGCCACACAATGACTTTGGCCAGCACCTTCAGCACCCTTGGCTGCAACTCTTCATGTCTGTATGAGTGAGAGTCGCGTAGGACCAGTCAGCTCACTGACACTCTCTCCACATCCCCTTGGTCACCAGGCACCCTGCCCCACTCAGCAGTGCCACCACAACTTTTTGATTTCCTCTGGCTGCCAACACTCTTACTGAAGCCCTTCTTGCTCCCCTCTGCCCCACCCAAGCAGTGCCCATCCTGGGGTAAGCTCTGCCCTGTGCCTGGGGAGGGTGGACAGACAAGGACCAGGGAAGGCTGGAAGAAGACAGGACAGCTCTGCAAAAGGCCAAGGGGGAACGCATTGCTGAAGTTGGGGCTTGAACCTGGGGTCATCAGATCAAACTTTCCTAGCTCAGCTCCTTCTGCCCTGCCCCAGGAGCCCTTGTCTTGGTGCCAGCCCTGCCTGAGCTCAGACAGGCATGCGAGAGGTGTGCTCCTCAGGGAGATATTGTGACTAGTCCCAGCTAAACCCCACAGATGGGACCTGCCCTCTCCCTGCCCATCCCTGGTCCCATCTCTCCAAGGGCACTGGAGCTGCCTCAGGTTCAGGCCATCTTGCACACCTCTCGTGGGATTTTAAATGCCACCATGTCCTGTTCGCTGCAGCCACGTGACACTGACCTTCTGCGGAAGAGCTCACGTACCCATGGTCCCACGGTGCTGGTGGGTCTATCTCAAATATTCCCTCCAGAAGTCCACCACAGGCAAAATGGTCCAGCAGGCCCTCCTCCCACATCAACCCTCTCATCTAGCTGGGTCCATCCCCAGAGGAACAGAGAAATGGCAGGATCTGACAGTCCTCTTTCCAGTGCTGAGGCAGGCACTGGGACAGCGCGGTGCTTCCCCGTGCATGAGCGCCTCACAGGTGCTGAGCGCATCATCTCCCTCAGAGGTGAGTGCAAGACGAGCAATCCCGTGTGGGATTTGACGGGATGGGCAGGGGCAGGCACAACAACGAAAAGGAAATGCAGATGAGGAAAACAAAAATCTAAAAAGAAAATGAAAATCTAAAAGGGGTGGGGTGGGAACCCTAAACTGAGGCTAGAAAAGGCATGTTCCATGGCGGTGGGAACTAAACCCTCCAGCAGAGCACAGGACACACTGCAGAGCAATAAGCCCAAAGGCTGGGATTTCTCCTGCACCTCCTATGTGGCATAAAAGCACAAGATCTTGAATTCAGGTTGGGAGGGGGATGGCCATCACAGGGATTGCTGTCACTGGAGTTGTCAGAGATGGGAGCGTACCAGTGACTCTCTTTGTCTTCTCCAAGAGCCCTAGCCTTCCCTTCCTGCCTCTTCCCAGACCCCTGTCTGTCCCTGTCTGCTCTGGGACGCCCAGCTCTCCCCCTCTTTACCTGCCTGTTCCATCCACCCTCCTCAGGAGCTTTTCTCCTACCGGCTTGTCAGTAGGGCTGGGCATGCTGCTCGATGGGTCTGTGTGTGGCCACATGGGTGAACATGTGCTTCTCCCATACAAATTGTGTCTGTCCTCTCCACCTCCTTCCCTCTCAATAAAACCACATTGAAAGTGAACACCATTTGGCTACGTAAAAATGTGGACAATGTTGTTCCCTATACCCACAGCCAAGCTGTGCAGTTGTGACCAAAACCAATTTGGTTTCTTCTCCCTGTGGCCACCTCCCACGCCTTCCAGCTCATGTCCTGCTTCTCCTCACATCCTTGTGTCATGGGCCATGTTGTGACAGACACTCACCATTTCAGGAAAGATCACCACATGCACGGGCAATGAAAACGTGTCTGCTTTGGTCTGCAACGAGCTCTGCCCTTTCCTAGGAGGCCTTTGTACCAGCAGCAACTGCTGTGCTGTGCCCATCCTCAGTGCTACATGGACAGCTGGGGAGAGGGCAATGGAGCTCCCTGTTTTAATGGACAGTGTTCCGCACAGGGACACTGCCAAGCCCCAAACAGCCATGCACCCAACTGCTTCCATTTTTCACGGCAGTGTTTGCAGCACCATCATCATGGCAGTGTTGCAAATTTTCTTGCTGAAGCCACAGGACCAGCAATGTTGAGCTGGGAGAGACTTTCCAGGATCCATCCCTGCCTTGCCCCTGAGGAGGATTTTCTAGTGCAGGAGTGAGTGAAAAGCCCTCTGAGCAACTGCATTCTATTAATTCTACAGGAGACACAGGGGGATGTGAAAGGCCCATGAAGTGTTGGTGTTGTGTGTGGCTGCTGATACAGTCAGTGCTTTCTCACTGTAGTGCAGGGTTGGGGTTCACACCATCATTCGGTTGTGTTTTCAGGCCAGGAAAGCATGTTCTTCAGCACTGTACCACTGACGTGAGGGTGGCTGATCCCTGTGCACACACAGGGTTACTTGTCTACAATGAATTTCACCTGCCGTGTGATTGCGTAGTCATTCAGTCTTAGTAGGTCTTAGGCAGATGCCAGTGCACACCCCTGCAGACCTCCCCTCCACTGTGAGAACTGACCTGTCTGTCCTTCCTTTCTTTTCTTTTCTTTCTCACTTCCTCCCTCCCTCCATCCCTACCTCCCTCCTTCCTCCCCTCTTTCCCTTCTCCCCTCCTCTCCAAGTGTTGTTGCGGAATGGTGAGGAGTCCAGCCCATCCATCAGGCCACTGCAGAGTTGGTGGGGACCAGCTGGTGGAAGCAGGGCAGGCTGTCAAGGAGGAACTTGGAATCACATTCCAGGGAAGCAGACAATGTTTTCGGAAAGCCAAAGCTTCCTCAGACTTGACCCTAGCAGCGGACATCAAGGGTAAGATGGTGAGCTGCTACCACTTCCTTAACATGGAAAGAATTAACAAGGACAGTGTAGGGCTAGCTGCTCAGCTGGGTGGAGAACCTACTAACAGCAGATCCAGATAGGTCTGAAGAACTCAAGGCCTCCTTCTCCCGACTCTTCAACAACATGTCCCAAGCCTTTGTGTGTAGGGTCACATCTCCAGAGGAGAAATACAACCAGCAGTGGATGAGGGTGGGGTCAGGGATTACTTCATGAACTCAGCCCATGCAGGTCTGTGGGGATGAACAGACTTCATGGGAGTGTGTTGACAGCTGCTGCTTTCACTGCGAGGCCATTGTCTGTCACTTTTGGAAAGCCATGGTGATGGGAGAGATCCCTGGTGAGTGGACCCATGGCACATTGCACCCATCTTTGAAAAAGCACAGAAGTTCAACCTGAGGAACCACAGGCTTTGATGAGAGTGTGCCATTGAATGAGTCCTCTGCAGGTGACATTTCTAGTCACATAAGGGAGAAGAAGGTGCCCAAGAATGGTCAGTGTGCTTGTATAGTCAGGGGAAATTATGCCTCACCAGGCTGATTGCCTTCATGATAAACTACCTGTATAGAGGACTAAAGTGGATGTCATTTGCCTCAGCACAGGAAGACTTTTGACACGGTGTCCCTCAATATTCTTGTATTCAAATTAGTACGCTAGAGTCTGGATGGGTAGACAACCAGGTGGGTAAAGCACCAGTTGAGTGATTGGGCTGAGAGAGCATTAATGAAGAGGTCATACCTCCCTGGATGGGCAGCAGAGGGGTCTTTCCTGGACCTTGTGCAGTTTTTAAGTCTTGGCTCTGCAGTGTCCAGATGTGGGGTCTCTAAAATAACTGCCTCCCAGGGCTCTTGTTCTTCTCGCTGACTGCTCTGGTGTTGTGGGTTAACCCCGGTGGGCAGCAAAGCACCACAGAGCTGCTCACTCCTTCCCCCCACCCCTTGTGCCCCCAGTGGGATGGGGCAGGTAGAAACGAAGTATACAAGCAAGAAAACTTGGGTTTGGAATTTTAAAAGATGTTTAATAAGTGAAGGATAAGTGGAAGAAGTGAGAAATAAAGGAAAACAGAGCAAGTGATGCAACAGCAATCACTCCCTACCTCCCACGGGTAGCGGGATGCGCAGCCAGTAGCCGAGACAAAGGTGGCTAAATTCCCGAAAGCTCCCACTTTTCCCTTTTATTACTGAGTATGATGTCATATGGTAGGGATTATCTCGTTGGTTAGTTGGGCTCAACTGCCTGGTTGTGTCCCCTCCCAACCCATTGCACCCTCCCCAGTCTGTTCCCTGACAAGGCGCTGATGCTGTTCAGCAAGAGCTAGAACATCAGCGTGGTACACACTTTGTCTGCACAAAGAGCAGAGAGCCCCCTCACCCCAGAAACTTGCTGGAGATGAACTTTAGTAAGGAAACAGGACAGGCTGGAGAGATCAGTCGCAGGCATGGCCAGACAAGTGTATGATCAGCCAACGGTTTACATGTGACCAGCTCTTTTTAAACCCTTTGCCCTCTGTTTCCCATGTTTTTTCCTCCCCAGCCCACCTTGATCACTTCCTTTCCTTTGCCTTTGGTCCTTTCCTAGACACGCCATGAGGAAGGGGTAGAGGACTTTCAGATCTTTAATTTTCCTACGGTGATTCCATCCAAGGACACTCTGGATACTCAATGGGGTCTAGCAAACGATTTCTCAACCTGAAGGTGGTCATCTTCTTCTCATGGGATGTGTCACCCTCTCATCCCTCTTGACTGCTTTGACTATTTTCCTTTCAAGTTACTGGCAACTTGGGCCGACACAGCCGGAACAAGAGATTTGCAGTCAACTCTCCAGGGGAACTTAGGATGTTCTGGAGTAGGAAGATATCGAGGTGGAGCTATCCGAGATGGCAAGAATGTCCCGGGAGAGCTATCCCCTTCCTGAGGAGGATCATAGCCAGGCAGGACACCAGTTTTCTCTAAGCTAATATGGGACACCTGTGTTCACACAACCAAACACCTTGTGGGGGCTTTTGGTACTGTTTCGGCTTATTTCACAAACTCTGCAGTATCTCTTTCTCCATAGGAGTCTCTTCAGGGCAATACTCACTTCCTTATTCCTCAGGCTATAGATGACAGGGTTAAGCACGGGGGTCACAGCTGTGTAAAACAGGGCAAGGTATTTGTCAGTGTCTGCAGGGTCTCTTGACCGTCCTTTGAAGTACACAACCATCGTGGAGCCATAGAAGAGAGTCACCACCCCGAGGTGTGAGGAGCAGGTGGAAAAGGCTTTGCGTCTGCTCAGAACTGAGGGCATTCTCAGGATTGCCCTGACAATTTGCATGTAAGAAACAACTCTCAATGAAAAGGGAAGGACTGCAAAGAGCAGGATGATGGTGTGCAGCACCACTCGGTTCCAGAAAGTGTCTGCACAGGCGAGTTCCAAGAGAGGGGGCACGTCACAGAAGAAGTGATGAAGGCCATGGGAGGCACAGAAGGGCAAAGTGAACACCTGGTACGTCTGCCCTGCCTGTACTGGTATGACAGCCAGCCATGACCCCACTACCAGTGTGACACAGAGCCTCCCATTCATGATGAGGCCATAGTGCAGGGGGCCACAGATGGCTACATAGCGGTCGTAGGCCATGGCAGCCAGGAGAAGGCTTTCGGTGCTTCCCAGCAAAACCAGAAAATACAGTTGGGCAGCACAGCCAAGGAAGGAGATCCTGCCGTCTCCCGTCAGGAAAGCCAGCAGCATTTTTGGCAGCGTGATGGAGATATAGCAGATTTCCAGGAAGGATAAGTTCCTCAGGAAGAAATACATGGGGCTGTGGAGGTTTGGGTCTACCAAAGTGATGAGCACGATGAGGCCATTCCCTACGAGGACCATGAGGTAGATGATCAGGAAGACTGTGAAGCACAAGTCTTGCAGGTTGGCCTGGCCAGAAAATCCCAGAAGAAGAAATCCAGGTCCGGCTGTGTGATTCTCCAAGCCTTTTCTTTGGGGCATTTTCTGTCTACAGAGCAATGCAAACAACAAGCTCACTGGACAGTGGCAGTGGCCCATCCACCATCACACACCCCTCAAGCACAGCAAAAGACTGCAGACGCCTGCGCAGGTGTGACTGCAGTGTTAGCAAAGCCCCAACAAGATCTGCATGGCTGTACGGGAGTCTACCACCAGGTGCTTGTTGAGAAAGGGCTTCTAAGGAGAAAACAGAACAGAGATGTTCAGTCCAAATGATGGAGTTTGGCAGTATGGACTGGAAAAATGTGTCTTTCCTTCTTGAGGGGAGATGTTCTAAAAAGCGTTGTCTGGTGATAGATGAGGGAAGGGAAGGGAAGGGAAGGGAAGGGAAGGGAAGGGAAGGGAAGGGAAGGGAAGGGAAGGGAAGGGAAGGGAAGGGAAGGGAAGGGAAGGGAAGGGAAGGGAAGGGAAGGGAAGGGAAGGGAAGGGAAGGGAAGGGAAGGGAAGGGAAGGGAAGGGAAGGGAAGGGAAGGGAAGGGAAGGGAAGGGAAGGGAAGGGCAACACCAGATTTAACTCTTAGATTGTAGTGAGAGAGATTTACCTCAGCTCTTCTGAGACATATGAACTCATCTCCTGAAGCTCTGTCCACACACGGTGAGCAGGGAGACATGCTTTGGATCCAAATTTTTCATTTCTACATGGCTGACAGGTGAACTCTATCAGAAAGAAAACAAACTTCTCTCTGTCCATGAATCAGAAACACTGATGGGGCATTTCAACACGGCAGAAAAGGTGCTATTTGTGCATCTATCCCAATCCCTCAGGGTGCTAAAAGGAGCCACTGTGCAACACTGTCTCAAAGAGCTTTCAATGCATCCCAAAACGAAGGTGATCAAAGGCAGAAGAGTGGAGATTAGAGGGTGATCTCCCAAGGTATGTGGTTTTCCTGAAAAGGTCAGGCTTTTATGACTTCTGAAGGAGCTCTGTGCAGTTCCCTGTTCCTGACCTTGCTGCTCTGTCGCATGGATTTATGGCAGTTTACCGAGGCCTCGGTCGCTCTGATGCCAAGGCAGAGATGTTTCCCAGGCCCCTGGAAGCCCTTGCAGAGCTGAGCGATGCTCTCATTGACTGGGAAACTGAGCCTTCCCCTCTGCATTTCCCACAGCACACGGACTTCTCGTGGATCACACCAGAAGAACGTGAGCCATTAACAAGCAGCTCTGTAGTAGCAGGTTGCTTCTTGTGAATAACAGACTCAAACAAAGGTTTTTTAAAAGTTTCGATTTGATGTGGAGAAGGCATGTTCTCTTCCAGCGCTGAGGGTGCTGGCTGAGTCTCTGCAGCTCTCGCTAACTGCCTTCCAGAAGTTGTCTTAAACTCTGATGTATCAATAATGAGAAGAGCTGGTTAGAAAACATGTCATAAAAGCGTTCCCATTAGCCAAATGAAAAACACACCCTGTTTTGTCCAAGAGGTCGCTTGAATTCACAGACACCCAGTCTTAAGAGCATAATTATTTTTTTTGTTGTTTTTAATATTCTCTTCCTACTGTTCCTGCCTATTTTGGTGAGTTTTATCTATGGAGTCCTCTTAGAGCTGCCCTTTGAAATCTCCAAGAGAAAATCAGGGTTTATGTGAGGGAAAAGTGACCACGATCTCTTTCCTAATCTCACAACTTATGCACGCCAATGCACAGGAGCATTAAATACTTTTTATTTCCTGAAATACTGTCAGATATTGCATTTAGTGTACACAAGTTTTTAACAGAAAGCAACCGCTTATAGGCAGCTTTTCCATAATCAGCATTGTCTGCTCCTTTCACTCCCCTCCCCCACCCAACCCTACAGCATCTTCTTTCTCAGCGCTTCACAGGATCACGCACAGTGCATGGTTTGGACTGGCTTTGGCGTGGGAAACTGCTGGAGGACTCTTTACCCGGGGACTGTCTCAGCAGCAGCGTTTCTCCAAGCTGAACCAAACCTGCTCCTCTGAGCCCAGCCGAGCCCCACAGATGCCTGCAGCTGCCGTGGCAGTGGCTGTGCTGCCACGGGCTCTCAGCACTTCAAAGCGTGCCAAAAGGGAGTTACCATTGTCAGAAGCCACAATGCAGGGACACGCTCCTCACTCCATGATGTTGCGGGGGAGACGGTGCGGACCTCTCTTCCTTTCTGTCATTTCCCTGGAAAACACCTGGATGGGGTTCCCCGGACTCTGCCACTCCTGTTCCCACCTGGTTATAAGTCAGTGAAGAACCCCAGGAGAGAAGACAGCAATGCTGGCGCGACCAGTGCTCCTCCCCAGACACCCACAGCATCATTATCAACTTGAGAAAGACTGTCAGAAAAATGATTAGAAGGGTCTGAGCAACTTCCAGAACATGACT
Organism: Vanellus vanellus; assembly: GCF_965231255.1. Lineage (NCBI taxonomy): Eukaryota > Metazoa > Chordata > Aves > Charadriiformes > Charadriidae > Vanellus > Vanellus vanellus. Next base: position 1,270,543 of record NW_028128889.1, read on the forward strand.
TCTGAAAACAGAGAAATTGAGAAATGAGATTTAGCTGCTCAAAGGAAAACTGCTAAGCTTGTAAGAAGGGGGGGCCGGGGGGAGGGGAGGGGAAGGCAAGAAAGGAGCAGTAAAGAAGCAAATTCAATCTGTGTTTAGCTTTAGTTTGCAGAAATGGAAAAGGCTGCTCTGCAACACCTCCTCCCTGGGCCTCTACCTTGGGTGTGCCCTGTATTAGCTCCAAGGAGAGATGGTCTTGAGAGGTCAAACTCCAATTGCTCACGCTGTTGGAACTCAGGTTCACCTCCAGAGGGTGTAGAGAGAAAGCTCAATTTGGAGGTTCATGGGAAGGTAAGAAGGCCTGTGTCACAGAATCACAGAACCACAGAATGGTCAGGGTTGGAAGGGACCTCTGGAGATCATCTAGTCCACCCCCACCACCCCAGAGCAGGGTCACCTACAGCAGTTGCACAAGACGGTGTCCAGGTGGGTTTTGAATGTCTCCAGGGTAGGAGACTCCACAACCTCTCTGGGCAGCCTCTTCCAGTGCCACTTCTTCTCTGCCACCCTCAAAGAAAAGAAGTTCCTCCTCATTTTAAGATGGAACTTCCTATGTTCAAGTTTGTGCCCGTTACCTCTTGTCCTGTCACTGGGCCCCGCTGGAAAAAGACTGGTCCCATCCCCCAACACTCTCACTTTAAGTATTTATAAGCATTAATAAGATCCCCCCTCAATCTTCTTTTCTCTAGACTAAAAAGACCCAAGTCCCTCAGCCTTTCCTCGTAGGAGAGATGTTCTAATCCCCTAATCATCTTTGTAGCCCTTTCATGTAGTCCTTTCAGGGCACTGCACATATCTATGTTTGGACAGATTACTGTGGCCCCAGGGCCCCCCAAACGGATGAGTGTGTCTGACCAAGGCAGCCTTGTGTGGCTATATAGGGGAGAGCTCCCAGGGGAGAGCATCTCCTGCCCTTGAGTGAGGTTCATGCAGTCCTTGATTTCTACCTCTGAAACTACGCATGGGTTCAGCCCTGCCGTTCAGCCAGTTCTTCACGCAGCACACCATGTACCTGGACAAGTTGTCCAGAAGGATGCTGTGAGGGAAGCTATCAAAAGCCTTATGAAAATCCACAACTACATCCCCCACTTTCCATTCATCCACTAGGTAGGTGACCTTACTGTGGGCCGTGGTGAATCGCTTGTTTCTCTTGATGTTAACTCCTTCTCCCAGGTGGGCATTGGGGCTCTAGACAGCCACCAGTTCAGGCTGGGCTCTTCACTGTCCAAGAAGGGCACTCTGTGCAGCAGAGCTGAGATAGTTTCCTAGCAAAGTCCGAGATAATAAGAGGAGGAGAAAGCCTAAGCTCTGACTCCATGAAGAGCAAGTAGAAGTGTTGGAAGTCGTCTGGCCAAAGATTCCTTATGACAGGGGAATCCTTTCCCACCATTATCACTGGATGGAACTCTATGGACATTTCCTGAAGTGTTTGAGTGCAAAAAGCCCAAAGAAAGTCGTTTAGTTTCCACACCGTGCCTTCCTGGTGGGCCTTCCTGGTGACTGTGCCTGGGTCCAAGCTCATCACAGTGCTTGACCCAGCCATGAGACTTCTCTTGCCTATCACCTGCACAGACAGATGGGACCTCACAATCTACATCCAAGCCATTTTCCTTTTTCTGGCCTGTGAGTTTCTCAGACAGAACTGGCTTCATAGTCACCTTCACAGATACCTGCCTGTTACGCAGCTGTGAGATTGTGATGCACAACTGACATAAGTGGAACTTCCTCACCATCACGCACCCTGTCACCTACAAGCTGATCTGACATCTCATCTCACATTCACCTTCCAGCACCATGTGACTACTCCGGGGCATCACAGTCTCTGCATTCACTCTTCCTCCCAGGGAAAAACAGCTCCGAGTGAGGGTGAGAGGACAGGTGGAAGGTTAGGGGTTTGGAGGGAGGGTGCTGGGGCTTAGGGGGTTGGGGTTTCTGTTAGCAGTTTGCGTTCAGGAGAACCCGAAATTCTGGTGAGAATTTCTACTTTGTGCTCAGGGTAGGGCGAGGGGTAAGAGCTTCCCTTTTAGGGTTGGGGATCAGGGTGAGGCTCAGGGTGAGGGTTTGGGATTGATCTTTGGGCTTCTTGTAATTGATGTGAGTACTGGTCAGCTTTGTGGGTTAGGGGGTGGGGTTAGGGCTGGAGGTGAGGGCCAGGGTTAAGGCTAGCATGGCATGAGTAGGGACCTCACAGACAGCAACCAAGTGCTGTCCCTCTCACACACCTCTCCTTTGAAGTTCCCTCCACTCCCTTCTCTCTGATGAAACCCTCACTCTTCTTGAGCACCTCACAATGCTGCTTCTTAGCAACCAGCTTCCTCCAGTAGAAATGACATCCCAACCTACTCTCCAGAAAGGACACTTTTGCCTGCATCTTCCTCTTGCCTGCCCCTAACCTCTCAGCTCATCTCCCTGTCCTTTCCCTCCAAAACCTCACAATCCCTCTCATCCTTCTACCTCCTGGGAAACATGAGTGAGGCTTAGGAGAGGGGTTGAAGAGGAAGGGAGGTCGAGGGACAGGATGAGGGAGTTGGGTTATGGTTTAGGCTTGAGGCATCTGAGGGTTTCAGCTTTGGCATTAGTGTTCAGGGAAGGGCTAAAGATGAGAGGTCTCGGATAGGTGTAAGTGTTAGGGTAGAGGCAAAGGTCTGAGGTGAGCTGGGCAGTGCCAGGTCTGAGAAGCAAAGGGGTGTAGGCACTCTGCGTGCTTCTGCCCTCATGGTGACCAGAAGGAAACCTCAGCTCCTGGTGACCAAAAGCATCACCATTTCAATGGTCTGGGGATCAGCACTGGGCCCCTCGGCTTGACAGGGCACATCCAAGGGGCTACACGACACAGGACATCTCTGCCTCCTTTCTTTGTCATCCCAAAATCGCAGCCTCTGAGTTCGTGCTCCAATCAGCCCCCAGGGAAGCCCGCTTCAATTCCCTGAAACAGCTTCATCACCCACAGCCTCAGCAGACCCTGCTAAACCTCCAAGCCTCTTTATTCCTGCCATGGCCCTCCACTCCCTGTGACTTTCCCCTGGGAGCTTGTTGGTGTGCAGCGACTGTTGTGTGTAGTTGCAGAGGGACTTTCTTAGAAGAGACTCTTTGAGGAAGAGTTTTGCTAAGTGCTAACAAGCGCATGATGGAACACAGGTTCTTTTGTTTCTCAGTGGTAACTCAGTATTGATTTCCACATTGACAAGTGATTTTTCATTTGACTGTCAAATGTTGCCCACAACACCCCAAAATCATTTGCTAGAGGTGGGCATGGGATCAGGAGGCAGAGGCAGCCAGGTAGATGTGACCACAGGAAGATGGGCAGGGAGATCACGAGAGACATGAGTTGGTGACAAGGCTCTGGGCTGGGAATTTGGCCAAGAATGGATGTTGAGCTCTGCCTGAGAACCTGAGAAATTTTGTCAACGTTTGAAAAGCTGTGAGCACTTTGTCACTCGCTGCAGTGATTGAATACTTCTACTAAAACTAATAAATTTTCCCCGAGTCATGTCAAATGGAGAATATTAATATATGTTCAGTATTTTTTGGCCATGTCTTCTTTCCTCAGTCGTGAGGATTTTTGTCCTCTCCTTCCACATTGTTTCTTCAGTCACCTCTCACCACTGTGACCTTCAGGGAGTTGCTGCTTTCCCCTTCGTGGAGCTAAAAGCTCTCCTGTCTTCTGGTAGTCTGCTGAATTAACTCTTAAACCAACTTGCAAACTGTGTATATATTAATAATTTCCTCTTCTCTTGTCTAAAGTGTGTCATGTACGGTCCTTGCTTGAGGAAACTGGACCTTATTGGAGGTTTGGACCTGGCATGCAGTTGAGGAGCGTGTTGCTTCTTTTTATTAATTTATTAATTTAATAAGAAATATTGGTTTATCATATACTTGATAAAAATCAATTATAATTTATTGATTAATAATTAATAATTGTATTTTACTTGTGGTTGTTCAATATTAATTACAAACCTGTATCTATTTACAGACAACTCTCAGGTTAAATCAGGTGGGAATTGGTACAAAGAAGCTGTAACAGTGATCTACAGAGTTCAGTGCAGAAATGTGATGTAGGAAAAGAATGCAAGTCCCAGGCGGCCCCCGAGAGAAGTGGTGGGGTTGGGGAGGTGGAGAGGAAAGTTGTACATACGGTGGGGGACCCCGAGGGGACATAGTTTGCTGCCTCTGCAGACTTCCTCAGGAGACCCTCTGCTTCAGTATCAGTTGGAGAAAGCTGCCAGCACTTCTGTACACTGAAAACATAAAATAAAATATGTTTCAAAATTAAAACCAATTTTTTTCTTCAGTTCATATTGAAATCTTCCACTGTAAGTAGACTCCTGAGACCTCTCCAATTAGCTGTACAAGCCTGGAAGCCCTGCAGAAAATCACGGAAGAGATGTTGCTCATTTGGGCTTTCTGCACTTTAACGAGCCCCATGGTGTATTTGGAGCTGAGCCCGTGAACCTCAGATACTGAGAGTGAACAACCTGTCCAGGAGTTAAAGTCAGCAGCAAACGCCAAAGTGTCTTGGAGCATTAATTGGCCCCACGGAGGGCCATTCCAGAGCAAGCCTCCCCATGGGTTTGTTAGAGCAGAGGGAAAGATTTGACACAGTTATGATGTACAGTGATTAAAAATGTATTAGTGATTTAAGGTAGATCAAGAGATGGAATTTTAGCAGCACTTAATCATTAACCAATTTAGAGGTTTGCAAAGTGATTTAACAAAATAATTGAACAGCGACTTAGCTACAGATTCGAAGATGGCAAGATTCACACTAACGTCCTATAGAGTATTCCAAATCAATACATATACATATGGGCAAGAGCACACGACTCAAGTTAATACATAATACATGAGGAAAGCATATAAGTACACATGCACAAACCCACACACACAGACAGAGGTCTTTGATTCCTGGAATCAGGAATTTCACAATAGCATATTAGCTATAATGCTCATAATTTCATAATGGCTCTAACGAGCCAACAGGTACTGCTTTTAACTCCTACTTGTACATGGACAAACGGCAGAATATCCACCTCCATAAAGCTAATGTGTATATCACAAACACATAGGTGGGGGGGGGGGGGGGACACAGGCTATCCTGTAGTCACAATTTCCCTTTCCCGAGTTTAGGATAAATACTCACAATGCATCGGTGTTCCTAAGGGGGAAGTAGTTGAGGCTCTAGAGGGATTCTCTCACCCTGGCCTTCTAGTCCTCGGGGTGTCAGCCTGAGCGGCGTCCCCACTCAGGGGAGATCCTGGCCACAGCCCACTGTGATCCAGAAGAGTTCAAATGGTCTTTATGATAATTGCTACTTATAGGATCTGAGATAATTGACTTTCATCATGTACTTTTCCACTCTGAACCAGCTCAGACAATGCAATATTCCAGTACTTTCAACCAGAAAGTACGCAAGCCCAGAAGTTGCAAGGACTTGGGGTCCTGGTATTCCCTTTCTTTGTGGCCACGACCCATATGTTGTGAGTAGTGATGGGTTGTACTTATTATCTCCAAAGTGTAGGACCGTAGGGATCAGGCACACTATTGTGTTCTGGTCTGTTGTGTTCTACCTTTTCTATCTTTCATGGTACACCATTATGTATTGTTCTGATCTACTGTGTTATTTTGTGGCTCAGGTGGGGAGGAAATCTCGGCAAGTACCGAGTGGTCTGGGAGGAGGGGGGTTCCCCACCACAATCTACCCATGACTAACATTAATTTATCTGGTCTGTAGAGCTGCTGTTTTGTTGCCTTTTGTCTCTATGCCTCTAAACTTGGAATGCCTCAGTCCAAGTATAATTTGAGGGAGATTTTGTGTTTGGTTAGTTCCTCAGCATTTTGTTACATGTTATTAAGTCACATTATATACACAGGGATATTTTTGCAGGAATGCAGTTTGTTTAGCCATCCTCCAAACTACAATGTATAAGACAATATTTAACAGCAAGCATAATATAACAGCAGTCAGTAAGATCACGATAGGCTGTAACACCGGGTTTGGTATTCCAGTTGCTGTTAGAGACCATCCAAACAGGATTTCCCACCATCGGTGTTCTGGATATCCATCTCCACTTTTTAACACTCCTTTTTAAGATTGATGTATTTCTTTAACATCTCACTGGACTGTGATAAGAGACTTTGTCCAGTCTCTCATGCTTGTTGTAGAAGGTTGATTAAATCCGGGTGGTGAAGGAGCTGTTTGATTATACTTAGACTCATTCTGATAGGTGTGGGCTGTAGCTCATGATATATCATGTAATCAAAAGACAAATCATCATGAATAGTTATTGGTACAGATAAAGTAAATTCCAACCAACAATCACGGACAAGATGCATACACATAAGTTGATCTGACTGGTTATGTTGTAAGCAAGATCAGCTATCAATAAAGATTCACACAATACAGACACATCCTGTTCCAGTGTCTGATGACAGATTCAGGAATCTCATTTGGGTGAATTTCAAAGTGGCAGATGTTTTGTTCTGTATCTTAACAGATGTCTTCAGCTTCAAGAGTGATACTTTTGCAAATGAAACCTTGTTGGTCTCTCATAATGCATGTGTTGACATCAACTGTTTGCAACTTTCCTCCCTTTGATTGGCCCACGCTCTGTCCTCTAAGGGATAGAGGACAGTTCCATTGTGATTTAGTCCTAATGCAGTGATTGGGTATATAGTGTACACTGAAGCATTGCGTATTGTGAGGATGAAGGCAACAATCTTATAACTTTCCATGTGATAAGCGAAGTTGCAGAGTTGCCAGCATGATTTAAACTGTTTTTCAAATTCTGAGGCATTGTCCCAAATCAATTTACAAGTTTCAGTGGTAGGGTTCCTCCTTCTCTTTCTCCAAGAATGGCTGCTACCATAAGCTGTATCCACAAGTGTGCTCGGATACAACTCAAGGCAAGAGAGGTGTTACCTTGGGTTGCTCTGAGGGCTTTTGCAATTAATTGATGATCATTTTTTTCACTTTCTTCCCAATAAGGTAAAATGTCTGATCAGAGACACTGACTTGCTCCCAAGGTTGATAAAGATGACTGTAGTGGACGTTCCAATTTGGTCAGGTCACTGGTAGTAGCAGTTAGTCTGTTCACTAAGACCTCAGCATCTATGCTATTCCGTACTCCCAATTCTGTCCCCAGTAACGCAGTGCTGTCCCATCATATAAGTTGGGATTGTTTATTATTAAAAGATGGTCCATGTAACCATGCTATGTTGTCAGGAGTGACCAATCAGAGTTATTATCTTCATACGGCAGGACCATGGGGACCAGGCACACTACTGTGTTCCGGTCCGTTGCTCTCCACCTTTTCTACCTTTTGTGTTAGACCATTATGTATCGTTCTGGTCCAGTGTATTATTATATGGCCCAGACCTTGGAAGAACTGCTCTCTCCTGGGCCCTTTCCAGACCAGTCCAGAGCCTCCCTGGCTCTCCCCCACCTCCCCTGCCCTCCCCCCAGCCCAGCAGAGCAGCCCAGTCTGGGCTGGCCCCACAGCAGCGCTGGCCACAGGGTACTGCGGGGTTCTGGGCACTCCCCCCACAGCCCCAGTCCCTCGGAAGGCCACAGCAGCTGCTGGCGGGCAGAGCGGGCTCTCAGCCTCCCCACCAGCCCAGGGCTGGAGCTGGCCCCAAGTGCCAGCAGACCCCGCTCACTCTCGGCTCTCCTGCATTCAGCTGCGGGGCATCCCCCGCCCACACTGCCTCTGTCCCGCTTGGCCTCCCCGCCTGCCCTGCTCCCCAGCACAGCACCAGAGTCCTGGGGCTCCTCAGGCAGCCCCCCCACCTCTCCAGTCTCCCTCCCCTGGGCCCGCTGCATCTTCACTGCCTCCCACGGCACGGCACAGTCCTGCTTTGTGGGCACCTGGTTTGGTGCTTTCTCCTGGAGGGACTTAATCTTGAGGCTGTTTCACCTTCTCAGTCTCCATTCCTTTCGCACCCCAGAGGACATGGAGTGTCCCCATCCTCACCTGACCACTCCAGATTCCTTTCCACATGGACTGACATCTGCCATCCGCCCCACCATACCTGTGACAGCCTGAGGAGGGTAACAAGGAGGTCCTGCATGATCTCTCCTGCACCTCAAAGCGACTAAGACAGCCTTCAACTGTTAGGTGTCTTAAAGATCTCAGTGATACCATGATTTTTTTCCCCCAAACACAAGGAGAAAACAAGGTGGAAAGACACTTGGAATGTCCATTACCTTGGGTTTTGTTTTACAGCAACTGAATCAAGGAGACCCCAGCCTTCAGGCACCACACTCGGGACATCCCCTTTTTTTGCAGAGATGCTATTAGGGAGGCAAGAGGTGACACATACTTCTTCAAGGATCACACATGACAGGACAGAGCATCAAGGGAAGTGCTGTGATCCCAAACAATTACCTCTAAGTATAATTATCTGAGAAAAGGAATACAGAGGTCTTCCTAAAATACTTTCCAGGTACTACACAGAGAAGGGGAAGAGAATTACTGTTGATGGTGGAAGACCCCTTGGATCAGTCTCCTCAGGGCATCCTTGAGCTCCTGGTACCTCATGCTGTAGATGAGAGGGTTCACTGCTGGAGGCACCACAGAGTACACAACGGCCATCACCAGATCCAGGGATGGTGAGGAGATAGAGGGGGGCTTCAGGTAAGCAAAAAATGAAGTGCTGATAAAGAGGGAGACCACAGCCAGGTGAGGGAGGCACGTGGAAAAAGCTTTGTGCCTCCCCTGCTCCGAGGGCATCCTCAGCACAACCCTGAATATCTGCACATAGGAGACCAAAATGAAAACAAAACACACAGAGAATAAACTAGCACTAAGTACAAGATGCCCAGATTTCCTGAGATAGACTATGTCTGTGCAGGAGAGCTTGAGGATCTGGGGGATTTCACAGAAGAACTGGTCCAAGGCATTGCCCTGGCAGAGTGGTATGGAAAATGTGTTGGCCGTGTGCAGCACACCATGAACAAACCCACTGCCCCAGACAGCTGCTGCCATGTGGACACAAGCTCTGCTGCCCAGGAGGGTCCCATAGTGCAGGGGTTTGCAGATGGCAACGTAGCGGTCATAGGCCATGAGGGTGAGAAGATAAAACTCTGCTCCAATCAAGAAGACCAGCAGAAAGACCTGTGCAGCACATCCCCCATAGGAGATGTCTCTGGTGTCCCAGAGGGAATTGGCCATGGCTTTAGGGACAGTGGTAGAGATGGAGCCCAGGTCAAGAAGGGAGAGGTTGAGGAGGAAGAAGTACATGGGGGTGTGGAGGCGGTGGTCGCAGGCGATGGCAGTGATGATGAGGCCGTTGCCCAGGAGGGCAGCCAGGTAGATGCCCAGGAAGAGCCAGAAGTGCAAGAGCTGCAGCTCCCGTGTGTCTGCAAATGCCAGCAGGAGGAACTCAGTGATGGAGCTGCTGTTGAACATTTGTTCCCCCTGAACAGAGGGGCCTGTTGAAGGAGGAAAAGTCAGTGAGGAGTTAGGATAGACACCTCTGAGCAGAGCCTGTTCCATATGTTACAATAAGCTCTGTAGGATAATCAAAGAGAGATCAGAGGAATCCAGGTTTCACAGTGTAGATCTTCAACCTCCACTCCCCAGTTGGACGCCCAGAAGATGGGGTGTCCTTAGCGAAATGTCAGCTTTGTCCCCACCCCATGGACTGCATTACCGAGAGACCCACAGGTGAGAAGGGGGCTGGGGCACCATGGACACATCAGCATGGCAGGACCTGCAGGGTCAGTCACTGAGCTGCTGCTGCATCCCCATCCCAGAGAACCTGACAAAAAGAGCAACAGCAGGAATGGGTGGAGAAGCACAAAGAAATGGCCCAATGGTTCTGCCAAGGCAGGCAAGGCCGGGGATGGACAGAGGGGCGCTCAGGAGAGTCTCTTCTGCCCGAGCTCTGGCCACAGATGAGGCAGCTGCTGCCCTGGATGCCACATCCTTGAGGGCAGAAGCTCACTGGGCAGGCACACAACCCCCTGGTGCACAGGGACCCAGCTCTGATGGACAGCCCTGGGCACCCCTGGCTGCACACCCACCTGCACACCCCTGCAGTCATCCATTGGACAAACACAGTCCTGCTCCTCTGACGGTGCTGCAGGGAAGCCCTGCTCTGGAGAACACCCTTATCCTCCTCTACACTGCAGTGGCAGTGCCCTGCAGCCCGAGACTTACCGTGCAGAGGGCTGTGAAGCTTTCTCCCACAGTGAGCTCTCAGCTGTCCTCCACTCCCAACTGCCTTTAAGCTCTCTCTGCACTGCTCATCTCATCCTTGTGCCTGAAGCTGTTCCCTCAGCCCTGCTGCGCTTTGCAGAGGAGCTGCTCCTGGGCAGAGCTGTCTCTACAGCAGCACCAACTCACCAAGTGCTCCCTCTGTCCCAAGAGCCCGGCCAACTCAGCAGCACAGCACCAGCCCAAGGCATTTTAATGACCCCCCTGGTGGGTTTGGCATGGAGTCCATGAACCTCAGACACTGAGAGGAATTTGAAGAAACCTCTCAAGAAGCCACACTCAGATGAAATCTGCAAACCCAACACTTTCTTGGAGTGTTAATGGGTCCCACTGAGGACCATTACCAACAAAGCCTCCCCAGGGGCTCGTTGGAGCACAAAACTGGAGACAATAATGACAGATAGGGAAAGGAAAATTAAAGGTGGCTCTGATGCTGAGGAAACCTGAATGTGTTACATTGAGCCAAAGGGCCACGCTCTGACCTGCAGCCCCTGGGAAAGGAGATCTTGTCCCTCACCCCTTGCTCAGGGCTCTTCTTGGGGAAGTGTGATGTGGAGACGTGCAATGCTGAGGGAAGGAGTGTGGCATGACACTTCTGGGTGGGGCAAGGAGGTAATGAGGTCTTCATGAGAAAGGTTAAAGTACCTTCTGGTAGGACTTGGTGGCAAAGACAGTAGCCATAGCCATGATGAAGAAGAGATCATGTCTGTTGGGGGCTTTCAGTGCCCCCTTCTTTCTTTGAAGGCGCTCAATTGTCTTTCATTTTCACCTCAATAACTCACTGCCCTTACTGATATCTCTCCATCCTCCCTGGCTGGTCCTTGAAAGACAAAGCCATGGGCTGGTCCAGCCTCCCTCTGGGTGCCCGATTGTTCCACAGCACTGCCCTTGCAGTGACATTTCCTTCTTTTTTAGTCTCAACCTCCCAAGCCACACTTTGTGGCATTATTCCTCTCTCCTGCTTTATTACCACTACGAAGAAAAGCTCCACCATCTCTGAAACCACCCTTCAAGCAGTCATGGGTTGTGCCTGTGATGCTCTGAGCCTCCACTTCACCAGGCTGAAGGACCCCAAGTCCCTCAGCCTCCCCAAATGGGGCATGTGCTTGAGGCCATGAATCCCGTATTGGCAGATCTCCTCTGGACACTCTCCATTCCTCCCCTCTTGTCGAGAACTGGAAGCCCCAAAGAGGGCCACGCTAGTCCAGAGGTGGCCACACGAGGTTTGTGTGGAGTGGGATGACAGATCCCCTGCTGTGGGTGACCCACACTCCTCCTAATGCAGCTCCACATGCAGCTGGCCCTGTTCATGGTGAGCATGCCCTACTGGCTCCTCTGGCATCCCTCGTGGTGCCCAGGCCCTTCTCCTCAGGGTGCCTACTCAGCCAGGCAGGTCCCAGGCTGCCCTCATCTACAGGATTATTCCTCCCACCGATGCAGCACTGGCCTCTTCTCTATGTAAAATTTCACAAGGTTTCTGTTGCCCAAATCCCAGAGTTTCTCAAGGCCCCCCTGGACTGAAGCTCCCTTCTCTCAACTGTTAATATTATCGTGCAGTTGGTCACCCTGATTGGTGGTGTCCCTCACAAGGTAACTACTTTAGTGCAACTTCTTTCCAATTTAGGATTATCCATGGTGACCATTTCATAAACAGCTGCAAAGCAAGCAAAGCCAGGGCCAGTGAGGAAAGAGCAAAGAGAGGTCTGCTGTTTATGTTGGAGGGTACAAGAAGGATCAAAGGGAAGAAAAGAGGGAGAAAGTTAATGGCAGGTGAAGCTAAGGACTAGATCAAGGCTGTTTTGGGGGTACCTTCTAAGAAGCTCTGGATGTGAGCAGCAGGTACTGGTGTGAGACAAGAACAACCCAGATGATCTGACCAAACCTATGTCTGCCTTACTTCCAGGTCTTGGAGAGTCTGAGTACTTTCCCCACCATGGTGAAGAGAAGACCTGTGGTGGAAGGAAATGTACAGTCACTCATGTTGAAGGGACCGCAGAAGCTCCTTAGGCCAATGGCCATCTCACAGCAAGGACAGCTATCAGGTTACACCAGGTTGCTCAGGGATTTATTCGTGTTGGCTTTAAAACCTTCCAAGGAACGACACAGCACAACATCACTGGCCAGCCTGCTCCAGTGCTTCACTCTCTTCATGGGTAAACAGTGTTTCCTCACACACAACAGGGAAGAACCTGGATCTGCCTCCTTGGTGACCTCCTGGTAGTGGTAGGAGGTAGTAATTTTACGTTCTTGTTAAAGCTCCCTAATCTCACAATTGAACAACTTCAGCTCTTTCAGTCTCTCCTACTGACAAGGTCAACCTTACCAATGCATACCTGAGAGGTTTAGGGTTCTTACAGTCCGAACAGATTTGATTGGATTTCCAAGTTACCGCAGGGATATTGGAATATTGTCACTCTCATATCATCACGTTCTGCATGTGTCGCTCTCATTGGTCACCCTGTTGCAATGCACAGCTGTTGCAGGCTGTAGGGACAGCCTGTTCTGTCTGAACAAGCAGTCACCCACAGTGAAACACTGAGCTGACGATGGTTCAGGTCCTGGTGGCAACAGGACACCACTGTGAGGGTCTGGCTCTGGGGCTACCATGCTTGGTGCTAACCCACATGCAGATGAGGAATTAATGGCTGCAGGAACCACAGTAGCCATTATCAGAAATGACAGGTTTATCACAGAACTGTTCAAGTTGGGAGGGAGTTTGGAATGTCTCTAGATCAGCCTGCTGCTCACAACAGAGTCAACCTTGAATTCACCCCGAGATCCTTCAATTCACTTTGTCCAACAGAATCCTGAAAACCTCTTCTGAGGACTTTGTCAAAGATCATGTAGTTCCAATATCCCTGCCATGGGCAGGGACACCTCCCACTAGAGCAGGAAGCTCAAAACCCTGTCCAACCTTGAGAACCTCCAGGGATGGGGCCTCCAAAACTTCCCTGAGCAATTTGTTCCAGTGCCTCACCACCCTCAAATTGAAAATTTTCTTCTTAATATTTATTCCAAATCTCGCCTTTTCCAGTTTGAAGCCATTCCCCCTCGTCCTATCACTACATGCCCTTGTAAAAAGTCCCTCTCCAAATTTCTCTTAACTCTCTCAGCCTGTTTTCAAAGGAGAGGTGCTCCAGCCCTCTCTTCATCTCCGTGGCCTCCTCTAGACCTATTCCTAACAGGTCATGGGAGAGAGCAGTGGGAATGTCTGGATCTCTGCCTGGGGAGAGGTGATGAGTCAGCTGAGAAAAAATGAATTAGTGGGCAGAGACACATGGGTGAGGTAGTGGGTGTCTTCTCAAAGAAATCAGGAACATTACAGATGATTGAGGAAGATTAAGGCTTTCTTCAGATGATCACAGCCATGCTCCCATGGGGAACATGCTCCAGTTTCATCTGGGAAGGGATATGAAGGGCAACAAGAAAGGATGCTACAACTATGTCAACAGCAAAGGGAAGGCTTGGGAAAACATGAGACCACAGTTGAATGGGGCGGGAGTCCTGCTGACACAGGACATAGACAAGGCTGAGGGATTTGATGCTTTTTAACCTCACTCTTTGCTTCTTAGATGAGCCTTCAGTAATCCCAGACCCCTGAGACTAGAGGCAAAGGCCAAATCAAGGATCATTTACCTTTTCACAGAATTGCCAAATGGTTGAGGGTGGAAGAGACTACTAAATGTCATCTGGTCAACACCTTTTCTACAGCAGGGCACCTAGAGCCAGTTGTCCAGGATCATGTCCAGATGCCTCTTGAATATTATCAAGGATGGAGACTCCACAACCTCTCTGGGGAACCTGTGCCACTCCTCAGTTCAAATACTTTTCCTGATGTTCGGAGCTGTGTTTCAGCTTGTGTGAATTGGCTCTGATCCTGTCACTGAACAGCACTGAAAAAAATAGAATCCTAGAACAGCAGGTTGGAAGGGACCTCAAGGGTCATCTGGTCCAACCTTTCTTGGCAAAAGCACAGTGTCAATTAGATGGCCCAGCACCCTGTGCAGCTGAATCTTAAAAGTGTTGTCCTGGTTTGAGGTGAAGCAGAATGGATTTTTTGTTCAGTAACTTCACTTTTGAGCTGAGCCTCTTCTAACTACTGAAATTAACAGCATATTGTGCAGACACTGTTCACCCTCAGAGGGATAAGACCTGTGTTGATAGCTGATGCCCAGGCATGGTATGCAGAGAGGCTCCTGCTTATACTTATTGCTATAACACCCAAGGGCGGCTCACTTTGGTATTTGCCCCATCGGAGGGTCGGAAGCAGAAGAGCATAAAGGGGTCCCACCTGCGGGGAGGAGCGGACAGGACAGGTGACCCCAAACTGACCAAGGGGGGGTTCCATCCCATCTGCCTCATGCTCAGTGTAAAAGCTGAGGGATCAAAGGGTCAGTGCTCTTTCTTCAATAGCCTGCGTCCAAGGGGGACTCTGTGTTTTCATTTGCCTTTGATCCCGGTCTGTGCGTTCCTGACTCTTGATCTGCCGTCCAGTTCCCATCCATTGCTGAGTCCAGTCTGGAACTTTCTCAGTGCTTGCCAGTGATGTGATTGTCATACTGTGTGCTCCATACCAGTTCTATATACTGAATATATTCCATTGTTTTCTTATTACTAGGATCAAATCTTCTTCCAATTAATTGATTATTAATAGTTTGTTAAAATAATTTTGTTTCTTTTCAAAGCATCAGTTTCTCTCTCTCTCATTCTTCTCTCCCTTGGGAGAGAAGTTAAAGGAGAGCATCTGTCATTTATTTTGGCGGAAGTCCAGCCAAAACCACAACACCAGACTAAACAACTCCATGTTCCATCAGCCGCCTCTCATACGACTTGTTTCCTAGACCACTCACAAGCTTCCTTGCCCTTCTCTAGACATGCTCCAGTGCGTCAATGTCCCTCCTGTAATGAGGGGCCAAAAAATGAACACAGTACTCAAGGTGAGGCCTCAGCAGTGCCGAGAACAGGGGAACAATCACTTCCCCAGTGCTGCTGGCCACACTATTTATGATACAAGCCTGGATGCTGTTGGCCTTCTTGGCTACCTGAGCACGCTGCTGGCTCATACACAGCCGGCTGTACACCAATACCCCCAAGTCTTTTTCGGCCAGGCAGCTTTCCAACCACACTTTGCAAGAACTGTAGCGTTGCATGGGGTTGTTGTGACCTAAGTGCAGGACCCAGCACTTCTCCAGCATCTGATTCCCATGACCTGCCTTCCTGGCCTGTGATGGGGCATTCCCAGGAGAAGAATGCGGGCTGGGGCTGGGGCTTGAGGAAGGCACATAGGCCCATCACGGGACTCTGAAATCACCTGTGAAGGCAGGAGTGCTGAGTCCATGGGGCAGGGAACCACCCCCCTCCCACAGCAGGGAGAAGACCCAGGGGCCCAGTCTGCCTGTCCCCGTGCTCCTCTCCTGCCCCAATACCAAATGGTGCCATTTGGTGCTCACTACAGCCTCGGTAAGAACCACTTTCCCGTTGTGCCTCCAAAGCACCATCTGCCCTTCGCCTCTCCCAGCCTCATGGGGGGACACTCTAGTTTGCCCTAATCTGCCTTTTTCTGGGGGCACACGGTGGGTGGAAGGGGATCTCCTCTACAGAGACACCCCAGGTGTCCACACTCCCTCAGTCACTCTGCTCACTGCCGTGCTACAGCCAGAGAGGACCCAGGCGTCTGGGCACTGGCAGGCGAGAGGGGACATGGACACGGACACACACACACACACGCAGAGCATAACTTTGCTGAAGGGGTTTATTGATCAGTAGAAGGGAATGGCCCAGGGCTCCCAGGGGATCAGGTGGCGTCATCCAGAATGATCATCTCCTTATGCTGCTGGAGGGGAACAGGGCAAGGGTGTCACCACCAGTTCCAGTCCTGAAAGACAGAGCCCCACATGAGACCCCCACTGTCAACTGGGATATGAGAGTGGCCTTGTCTCCTACTGTCTCTCTGTGCAGAGCCCTGGGGAAGGAGCTGGGAATTGGAGCCCTCAACAGACCAAGGAATGGACTTGGCTGTCCTGAGACCATATGGCACCCAGAGTCCCTCGCCCAGTGTGTCTCTACCCTGCAATGCCCCTAAATCTCCCAGAACCCTGCACAGCCCTCATGGTGATCCTTGGGGTGTGTATGGCACCAGAGACCCTGCCTGGCCTGCATGGTGACCCTCTGGGTCTGTAGAGCCCCACTGGGTGCAACGAAAGGCATGGGGGCAGCTCTGTCCCAGTCACCCTGGGACATGGATCATGGACAGTCCCCTCTCTTTCCCTCTCCCATACCCAAGTTCTGCCCAACTCAGAGGGCTCAGGGATCCCACGGGGCTCAGCATGCTTTGTGGGGCTGGAGACACCCTGATGCTGCTCACCTAGACGTCAACGTCAACAGCCACACGTCTCTGGCGCGCAAGGTCCACTGCCAGCTCAGCCACAGGAGGCTGGGGAGAAAGGGAGAGTTAGGGACACACTTGGGTGCACTGCAGTATACTGGGAGAAAGGGGAAAGCAATGGGGTCCTTGGGGAAGGTGCTTCTGGGAAGGAATGGGGTACATGAGTTTGTATGTTGGTGCAGAGAAGCAGTGGGGATCCTGGGGAAGGGGCCCACTTGGGTGCCTGTGTGTGTTCTGGGGTATCCTGGGGTGTACTGGGTTGTAATGGGATGGATGGGAATGCAATGGGAGCCCTGGGGAAGGGGGCCTCCCTGGGAAAAGACTGGGGTGCAGAGGTGTTTTCTGGGGTGTCAGTGGGGTGTACAGGGGTATACTGGGATGCCCTGGAGTGTTGTGGTCATAGGAGGGGAGGGTTGGGGGCCAGTAGAATTTGTGGTACCCACCTCAGACCTCTTTCCTATCGGGGATTTGAGTACCTTCTCCTGTAGAGAGACCATGAGACCTCACTGGTCACTAGATGTCCTCGGTCCCAGCAAGGGATGGGAGGACCAAATTGCCCTCCCATTCCCCCAGTCCATCCCACTACTTACATCAAGGTTAAGACTTCCACTTCCTTCCAAGAGTGCCTAGGGAAAGAGAGAAAAGGGGTGGTCTGGATTGGACCTTGGTAGGGCTGTGGGTGGGGCACGGGTTTCCCCACTCCCCCCAGGCCCATAGCTTCCTCCTTCTCTGAGAGGGGAAATCCTTTCTGCTCCTTCCAGCTCCCTTCCTCCCAAGTTTCACCTGGGATAGCTGTTCACACAAGGCCCAGGGGTGGGGATGGAGATAAAGATAGTGTGGAGAATTCAGGGCCTCCGAAGAGGATGGGGGAGGGGAGGACCCAAAGACGGAGAACTGGGGTGAATTAGTGGACCCCAAGGGACTGGGCTGCAGGTGTTAAATGGACAGCACTGTGTCGGATGCGAGTGAGGGGTAAAGGAATTGAAGTAGAGGGGATATGGGGAGTTCAAGCGAGGTGGTCGGTGGGGGCAGAAGGAGAGGACTGCTGAGGACCAAAACAAAGGGATAGGGATGGTGTTTGGGAGTTGGGTTTGAAGGAAGGTGATCTGGGGACACTACCACAGTGGACAGGATGAAAGGCAAAAGACCGAGGGGAAAGACTGAAAGCAAGGCATTGGGAATGATAAAAGGAAGAGGATTTGGGGACTCTAGAAAGGACACTGAGGAGATCTAAGGAGGTGATGTGTGAGAGTCACAAAAGGATGGGATGGGGAGGCCCAGAAGGGGTAGATGTGGGGGCACCAAGATTGGAAATTGGCAGGTGCCATTAGAGGAGTTTGCAGTGGACTCTCCCAGGGAGGGGACAGGTCTGACCACTCATTGAGGAACTCAGGCTCTGGGCACCAGAAGGTTAATTGCAGGGGAAGCGGAGACAACAGACAGAATTAAGGGAGGCAGAAAGCTGCATTGCTTTGGGCTGGAGGTGCATGGGAGCCTGGAGGAGCTCCTTGTGTGGGAAAGGGAGAGACCAAGCTCACCACTACAATGTCATTCTGCAGGACAGCAGATGTCCTGCCGCCAGGACCCATCCTCAGCTTCGTGCCCCTCCCTGTGGCATTGAGGACTCACCTCAGCATCGTCCAAGGTGCACAGCAGGATGGTGAAGAGGAGGGCGATGCTGAGCGCTGCGACCTTCATCTTCCTCTGCGGTGTGTTGAGTCCTGGGTGAAGCCGGAGAAGATGAGGGACAGATTTATCCCTGCCCGAACTCCTCCTTGCCCCTCCCAGCCCCGAGAGCCCCCAGGGCAAAGCCAGGCTTGGCAGAGACACCAGCCCTGGCAACAAGCCCAGCCCTGGCACAGAGTGACCCCCGCCTCCGGCACAGATCCAGCCACCTTCCCCGGCATCACTCCAGCTTCCCGCCTGGGGCAGCTGCACAGGGAACTGCTCAGGCATCAGCGGGTGGCGAGGGCAGTGAGCCCCTGACAGCTGCACACCGTACGGAGGACAACCAGGGCCATGGGCAATGCGGTCATTTGGGTGACTGGAATCTTCCGTCCCTGGAGTAAATGGGGAGCACTGGTGAATGCTGGGAAGCTGGAGGTTCAGGGTTGAACTTGGGGGAAGGGCTGAGGTGGTGTCAGTGCCCAGCTCCAGCCCACTCCATTCCCCTTGCACTGTGGGCCCCAAACTCGTCCAGTTCCCAGCCGTGACCTCCCCAGAGCACAGAACAGAGGGGGAAATCCCGTGCCCTCCAGACAGCATGGGTCCCACTCTGCAGAACTGCCCTCACACGGTGGGTCCCAGTGGCCCCGTCCCAAACAAGGCTCTGCCTACAGCCCTATCCCTGGCTGGGACTTGACCGCAGCTCACCAGAGGCCCGTGTCCTCACAGAGTCTCCCTTCAATGCCTCGTCCTTGGCCCAGGCCTTTGCCATCACTGAGCAGGATGTGGCTGTTCAGAGAAACACGATGAAGGAGGCCCTTGTGCCCGGGCAGCCACCCGTAGCTAATTGTGGGGACAGAGCTCTCCTGGCAAGAGGAGGGATGTTTTTCCCCACAGCATCAATGATAAGGTCTGTTTGCCCAGCGCCCACGGCACCAGGAGCCCCTTCAGCAAGCTTGGTGCTTCACAAGAGGTCCCAACTGGGGGGAGTTGGGGGGGGATAAAGCAGCCTGGATGCCGGGGCTCCCTCCAGCCCTGGCAGCGGGCAGAGCCCGCAGAGGAGGGCAGTGCCAGGGACACTGGGGAGAAGGACACCCTGGGAACCCCCACATGCCTGGGGCTCCCTCGCTGCCCTGGGGACAGGCTGGAGCTCAGAAGAGGGGTCAGTCCCGGGGGAGCAGCCTGACACCCGGGGTGTCGCTGTCCTTCGGGAAAGCCTGGCGGCAGGGGAGTCCTGCAGGAGCGGGGCTTAGAGCAGCCTGGGGGCTGGAGCTGTCTCCCCAGGGGCACTGCCTCCCTTTCCCTCTCCCCCCTGCCTGCCCTGCAGCTTTCCCCAGCTTTCCAGGGGGGTTTCCTTCACAGCACCCCTGGCCCACACATCACCATCCCGGGGGCCCTGCACAGCACCCTCTGGCCAGTGTGGGGCAGGGGCAGTGTGCGGTTGTACACAAGTGGTTCAGCTCTCCCCTCTCAGTGGGGATGGCCGCTGGGTGAAGCTGCTGGCCTGGCTCGCATAAGCCAAGCAAGACCTTCTCCAGCAATGCGGTATCAATGCACCATTCTTTCCAGTTGTGACGCGCACGGGATCGGCCATCACTGCTCCCTTCAAGGATGCAACTACCCAAACAGCAGAGGGAATAGCTGGTGCCTCTGTCAGCGGGGACATCCTCCTAATGAAGATGGGCGTATTTTGGATCAAGAAGCTCCGGCACGCCTGCTGTGCCTCCTGTAGATGCACACAACTGGAAGGAGAGAGAGACAAATGGACAGGCATTTATGGATTTTTGCATCCCAAGAAGACCAGCATTTTTATTGGTGGTGTGAGCTAGCACTGGGAGGCCAGTAAAGGTCTCAGTCAGGAGATGCAGCATGTATTCAGTTGCCTCTTTGGGTAGCTGATGGTCAGAAGTAACCTCATGGAATGACCATCAAACCCACCAGCTGCACTGAGCCACAGCAGCATTGAAGGCATTGGACTCCGGGCCCCTACTGAGTTCATGGGACATCAACATTATGACAGCACATCCATGGATACTTTGTAAGGCGGACATGTTCCTCTGCAAACTCATCCTCTGAGTGATATGTGCCACAGTAATTCAAGCTACCGCGCTGTGCTTCCCAATTGCCCTTCCAAAACCATCCAGCAGTCCCTGTCACGTGTCGGAATGTAAGAGAGTGCTCTATTTGAGTCCTCTGTCTGTGAGCGAGTGAGGCTGATTTATTTTTATGAGACTCAAGCTGGGGATAAAAGGCTGGTGGTAAAAATCTGGTTTAGGTTTTGTGGTCAGTAGGAGGTTTGCCTGAGTTTCAGTGAATCCAAAGTGTCACTGGTTTTGTTCTAAAGATGACACAGGCTCCTGTCAGGGCTTCAAAGAAATAAAAATACATTGACAAGTGGTTCAAGAGACCTGTGAATGGCTCAGGTTCTTCCATGACTTTCTATGTCATTTTTGAGGTTTATGGGTACGGTTCTATCTTTATGGGACACTAAGTATAAATAAGAGATCTGTTGTGGATCAGCTGTGAAAAGATTTCAGGGAACTGACTTGAATATTTGCTTTGGAAATTGCCCAAAGAGCAGGCAGTCACCTGGAAGGTTTTCATTTTGACTGCTTCTGCTTTGTGTGTTACTTATTAGAGAGCGAAGTGACCGAGTGTTGATTTATTTATCATCCTTAAATGTGCTGTAACGTTCTTTGTGTTTTGAAGTTATGTTGAAAAGAAGTGCTGAACTGTGCGCACTGTCATAATTGAGGAATATTGACTTAGGAGAGGTCAGGGCTGCCTTTGAGGTCAGTGCAAATGAGGGGCAAACGCATTTGATGGGCACTTAACCTTAAAGGTGCTGTTCAGGAAGATCCCATCTGCTGGTTTAAGGACATCTCAAAGGACACACATCAGTGGGGGCAGACAGAGAGTGAAGGTCCTTTTTCCCACACAGTTAGGTTTTGGTTCCCATCTCCCCATATCCTCCAGTTCCCAGTGTCCCTTAGTGCCCGGGGAGGGTGGGGGGAAGGACAGGACTCAGCAGGGGGTCTCTGTCCTGCTGTCCTGCTTTGGGCTGGGATGGAATTAACAAGAGATATGACCCCAGTGTGTTAGAGGGAACTTTTAATTGTTATATCTGTGTAACGGCTGCTTGTCATGATATTGACCTATCTGTACTCGACCTTCATTTATCTGCTCTGTGCCATGCTCCCTTTTGTGTTGTGGATGTTAAAGGCTGGTTTTGGCTTTTGCCCTTTGCTGTGCTCTGTAGCGCTTGGTGGTGTTTTCTCTGGGAGATTTACTGTAAAAGGACTGTCCTTAAGTTTAATATGGTATTTGAGCTCTGCACTGATGCCATTTCTCTACTTTGGGAACCATCTCATGGAGACAATTAACAATTACACTTTCACCTTTGTCCTCCAAGAGGTTTTTGGGGGAGGACACACAGCATGGCACCCTCACCATCTTCTGCGTGGCAGATGTTTTCTCCCTCATTACAATAGGTGTCTTCAATATCTTGAACACCCTTGGGTAGCCAAAATGCTGCTGGTGGTACTTCTCAAGAATACTCTCTCCACTTTTTCTAAGGTTAACCAAGTACTTAGGAATATCCCGCAGGCCTCGAGGCAGTGTGGTTATGGGTGGCAAGAATGGTGGTCACCTTTGATGGTCTGGGGCTTCAACCCAGAACAAAGGGTGCCCTGGCCCTGGCTGTGCCCAAGAGCCACAGCTTGTCGCACCGTGCTGGGGCCTGGCCTGCGCCTACTGAGCTCTCTTCAGCACTGCTCAGCACCTCAAGGGGAAGAGAGGGGCTCTGGATCTCAAGACGTGCAAACAGACACTGAGGCTGAACCAGGCCCAGCCCTCAGCCAGATCAGTCTCCCCTCTAGCCGAGAAGGAACAACGGAAGCCGAGGTCAACTTGGGAGGTGTGCAAATGGATTTCAGCCGTCATCCAGGAGAGCAAATTGTCAGCTGGTTGCTCCGATGCTGGGACACTGGGGCCACTAGTCAGAATGAGAGGGTAAGGATGCCCGGCAGCTCGGGGTGTCCTTGCCAGGGATAAGGCCGTTGTGCACATGCCAGCACCTTGTCTATAGTGAGCTGGACAGACGCGGAGGCACCAGCTGTGGAGGGACTTGCCAGCCAGCTGCAGGAATCGAAAGAGACTCTCGCTTGCTCCCTACAGGCCTGCGTCTCAGCTGTGGAGAAACTGTCCCAACAATTGCCCCAGCACTGAAAAAAGGATGTCTTCCTCTCTCATACCGACCGACATCTCAGCTATTAAGAGTCAGCCTTTTTCTGCTCAAGGGAGAGGGTACTGGTGGCACACACCCTGTGCCACCCTGTGGTTCTATCTGCCTGACCAGGGGAAGGACATGAGGAAGTGGGAGGGCGAACCTACCCAGAGACCAGAAGCTCAGGTACAAGAAGTGCAAAGAAAGCCAAAAATAAGCCAAAAGTCAATCCATTTGCTATTTATTTATTTATTTATTTTTATTGGCTATAGCCAGGTGCCATGACAGTCCACAGGCGACAACATCGTACCAGCTGAAACTCCCTGGTCCCCTCTGTAAGCTGATACAGCGACTGGAGAGCCATGGAGTGATCAGCAAGACTTGCTCACCCTTTAATAGTCCCAAATGGCCACTGCAAAGTTCGAACCAAGACTGGAGGCTAACTGTGGACTTTTGTGGCCTGAACAAAGTCACACCACCACTGAGTGCTGCCACACCAGACAGGATAGAATTCCAGTAGGAACTGGAGTCAAAGGCAGCCAAGGGGTATGCAACAATTGATACCACTGAGTTTTTTTCTTGGTCTCTTTGGCAGCAGAGTGCAGGCCAGAGTTTGCTTTCACCTGGAGGAGTACCCCGTACGCCTGGAATCGACTGCCCCAGGGGTGGAAACACAGCCCCACCATCTGCCATGGTCTGATCCAGACTGCACTACTGCGCTCCCCAGAGGAGCAGGGGCTGGAGCTCCTTCTCAGGACAGACTGCTTGCCAAGAAGCCACAGCCATGCGGGAAGCTCAGGAGGCTTTTTCTGGCACTTCACTCGGCATTTGTTTTGACATATGTGGTGCTTTTCTGTGACTATTCTTTCTCCACAGAATACTGTGCAGAATACTGAAAATACCATTTCATAAAAGATGGTCGTAAAGTCCCTGTTAAAGGACAGGAAAGATCCCCATGAGCTGTGGAGGAAGCCAGGAAGATTGTAATAAGCACCAGGAAGATCCAGAAAGCTCAAGATCCTGTCTGAAGAGTGAGTGGCTCTGAGCAGCAGTGATTGGCCTTGCGTAGGACTTGACTGGCTGCCAGGTGCCCACCGAGCTGTTCTGTCACTGCCCCTCCTCAGCAGGACAGGGAGAAAATAAAATGAAAAGCTCATGGGTTGAGATAAGGACAGGGAGATCGCTCACCAGTTACCATCACAGGCAAAACAGACTTGTAATTTATTGCCAATCAAACAGAGGAGGATAATGAGACAGAAGAACAACATCTAAAAACACATTCCCTCCACCCCTCCCTTCTTCCCAGCATCAGCCTTGCTCCTGACTGCTCTACGTCCTCTCCCAGAGTGATGCAGGAGGGTGGGGAATAGGGATTGTGTTCCTTTTGTATCACTTGTTTGTGCCACTCGTTCCTCCTCATGCTCTTCCTCTGCTTCCTTCCAGAAGCCTCCTGCAGTGTGGGCTCTCCACAGCGTTGCAGCTTCCTTCAGGGCACATCCACGTGCTCTGCTATGCCATCCTCCACGGGCTGCAGGTGGATACGTGCTCCACTCTGGATATCCACAGCTTCCATGGGCTGCAGGGGTCGGCCTGCCTCACCATGGTCTTCCGCACGGGCTGCAGAGGAATCTCTGCTCTGGCACCTGGAGCACCTCCTCCTCCTCCTTCTTCACTGACCTTGGTGACTGCAGAGTTCTTTCTCTCACATATTCTCATTCCCCTCTCTCAGCTACTGCTGCGCAGCCATTTTTTACTCCTTCTTAAATATGTTATCAAAGAGGCACTACCACTGTCACTGATTTGCTCAGCTTCGGCCAGCGGTGGGTCTGTCTCATAGCTGCCTGGAACTGGCTCTGCCCAACGTGGGGGCAGCTTCTGGCATCTGCTCACTGAAGCCTCCCTGGAGTGCCCCCCTACCAAAACTCTGCCACGTAAAGCCAATGCAGTGTGTCTGGGAAGGTGGGTCAGGGGATGTCAGTGAGTAACAAGGTGATGGCTGATGGCTTTAGCAAATCCTCACAAGCAGGCTTAAAGATCATCAACCAGGCTTGGGCATCCCGCTTGGTGAAACACATCAAGGTCTTTCAGAGCCACTTTAGCATTTAATTTTCCACCTGTAACCAGTGCCTCTGACTGCCTGTTTCACCAGCCCCCAGGGACCATCTCCTTGTCAGGTCAGGCCCTCCATGGCCTTTTCAGTGATGGCCCTCAGTGGGGCCTGCTGACATGCTCAGAAACTTGACGGTTTGCTGCTGACTCTTTACTTCCATAGAAACTTGTTCCACCTTTCAATAACTGCAGTTCAAACATTTGACACCAGAGGGCTCATAAACACCCAAAAAGCCCTAACAAGCCAAGTCTTGGGGCAGAGTTTTCCTCAAGTCCTCAGTTCTCATGTGGTTGATTAGTGAGATTTCAAGAGCCCACTCAAAGTGAAAAGAGTTGAATAATAAATAACAATAACAAAGCACTTGTTCTTTTTCTAGTTCTTTTCTTTTTTTTCTGATTACAGATTAAGTGAGGTCGGCTATCCATGATGGATGCTGTTCCTGAGCGCCTCCGAATGGACAGCCTTAGACCAATGGAAAAAAATGTTTTTCTGTCAAGCACAGATCCCAAGGCCCACCACAACGCTCCCTGCTCGGACTCTCTCAGTCTTCCCTTTTTTTGCCTACTATGAGTCACACGGTGAATTCACAAACTCCCTCAATTCACGGAAGGAAGCAAAGAGACACAGTTAATGAAGTGCTCTACTTTGAATAGCCAAACCTGCACTCATCCCAATGCATTAGGGATAAAGGACTCATTTCAAGTAGACTCTGCAGCACCTACACCAACTCTTGTTTAATTCCCTGCAGGGTAGGGTACAGGTGGCTCCTTTGCAGGTGGAGGCAGGGATGAGAGTGATCTCCTCTAATGTTGGAGACCTGGGGTGCCATTGCCCAGGCTTCCTTTCCTACCCAAGGAAGAGAAACCAGTTGTCTCAACTGTGATGCTCTGACACAGCCTGTCTGGTGACAAGCTCCTGCTCCAGAAGTACTCCTGTAGATCATGGGTCACTGCACATACATTTTCAATACCTCTCTGCCACGGCAATGCTGTGGACCAGTACTTCTGTGAAATCCCCCAGATCCTCAAGCTCTCCTGCTCAGACTCCTGCCTCAGGGAAGCTGGGGTTTTGTTGGGTAGTGCTTTTCTTTGGTGCATCTTAGTGCATCCGGGAGGCTGAGAAGGAGATAGCTCGTTACAAGCACAGCCTGAAGTGGACCCACAGCCCACGGCCAAACAGCCAAAACCTCCCACTCTGGCACACACAGAAGGGAGGGGCACCAGTGACACAGGGGAATGGAAGCTTGTTACTGCAAAGACCAGCAAGAGGAAGAGACTTCCCCCAAAACTTGAGGTGCCCTTGCAGAACCGCTTCACTGCTCTGCAGAGTGAAGAGGAAAAACCCACTGCATCAGGAGAGGCGCTGGAGCTGAGTAAGGCTGCCCGATCTGCTCCCCGTGTAACAACCAGTGCAACTCAGAAAAGGCGACGGGTGATAGCAGTAGGCGACGCTCTTCTGAGAGGCACGGAGGCACCCATTCGCTGACCTGAGGCACTCTCTGGAGAGGTGTGCTGCTTAGCGGGGGCTCGTATCAGGGATGGCGCCGAGAGCAGTCCTCTGGCTGTTATCTGCTGCTGCTGTTTCACGTGGGCACCAGTGACGCATCCGGGAGCAGTCTGAAGACGATGAAGAAAGACTATAGAGCTGTGGGAGCAGCGGTCAGGGACTCTGGGGCGCAGGTGGTTGATTCATCCATCCTCCCAGTCAAAGAGAAGGGTTTGAAAGGTCCAGTCAAAGCTGGCCAGTCAATAAATGGCTACAGGACTGGTGCCACAGCCAGGGGTTTGGCTGCTTCGACCATGAGACTCACTTTGAGAAACTGGGTCCCCTGGGGCCTGATGGGGTCCATCTGTCAGAGAAGGGGAAGACCAGCTGGAGGGCATGGAGCTCCACCTGGGGATGGATAAGGAGCGGAACAAGAGCTTATGGGTCAGGATTAAAGGGAGGGCAGGGACAGGTGACATTACAGTAGGGGTCTGACAGAGGCCACCCCACCAGGAAGACTGTGCAGATGAGGCCCTCTATAGGCAGATTGGAGCAGCCTCACATTCACAAGCCCTGGTCCTCATGGGGGACTTCAGTCACCCTGATATCTGTGGGAGGGAGAACACAGCAGGGCATAAGCAATCCAGAAGGTTCATGCAATGCGTCGATGACAACTTCCTTCTCCAAGTGACAGAGGAGCCAATGAGGATAGGGACCATGCTGGACCTTGTTCTCACCAACATGGAGGGGCTGGTGGGGAATGTGAAGCTCAAGGGCAGCCTTGGCTGCAGTGATCATGAGATGGTGGAATTGAAGAGCCTTAGGGCAGCGAGGAGGGTGCACAGTAAGCTCACTACCCTGGACTTCAGGAGAGCAGACTCGTGCCTCTTCAGGGATCTGCTTGGCAGAGTAGCATGGGATAAAGCCCCGGAGGGAAGAGGAGCCCAAGACAGCTGGCTAATATTTAAGGATCACCTCCTCCAAGCTCAGGAGCGATGCATCCCAACAAAGAGGAAGTTGGGCAAAAATGCCAGGAGGCCTGCATGGGTGAACAAGGAGCTCCTGGGCAATCTCAAAGAGAAAAAGGAAGCCTACAGAGGGTGGAAGCAAGGGCAGGTAGCCTGGGAGGAATACAGAGAAATTGTCCGAGCAGCCAGGGATCAGGTTAGGAAAGCTAAAGCACGGATAGAGTTAAATCTGGCCAGGGGTGTCACGGACAACAAGAAAAGCTTCTATAGGTATGTCAGTGACAAAAGGAAGATGACAGAAATTTTGGGCCCTCTCAGGAAGGAAATGGAGGACCTGGTAACCTGGGACATGGAAGAGGCTGAAGTACTCAATAAAGTTTACCTCGGTGTTCACCGGCAGGGGCTCCAGCCACACCACCCAAGTCACAAAAGGCAAAGGCAGGGACTGGGAGAGTGAGGAACTGGCCACTGTAGGAGAAGACCAGGTTCAAGACCATCTGAGGAACGTGAAGCTGCACAAGTCCATGGGACCTGATGAGATTCATCTTTGTGTCCCGAGGGAACTGGCAGATGGTTTTCTACCTGCCCTATGCTTTCTCAACCCTCAACCTTTGCAGTGGCACAAGCCTGGTCTGCCAAACACCTTCACTCCTGTCAGGTTTGTACAAGGCCCACACACATCTGGGCATGCCCAGTGTAAGCTGACCTCCACGCAAACCTGGAGCCCCCCTGGCCTTGGAGGCATGGAGGGGCCAGGTCCCCTCTGTCCGGGGCTGGGCACAGCTTCTCCCTGGGAACTTCCCTGAGGAGCACTCCTCATGTGTGTCAGCCTGGCCCAGGTGGCACAGTGGCTGCTGGGGCAGGGCTGAAGTAGCTCAGCTGGGAGAGCGTTAGACTGAAGATCTAAAGGTCCCTGGTTCAACCCCGGGCTTCAGCAATTATTTTCTCCCTTTCATTTTTGCAGAGCCCCTCAGCCTTCTTCCAGCCTACCCCAGCCATGCTTGCTCCCTCACCTCTTGCCACAGCACTGGCACTGCCCTGGAGCTGTGCATCTGCGGCTTAGAAGGAGCCTTCCTCCAGCGCCACAAGTCCCCATCCTCCCTCTGGGCAGGAGTCTCCATTCAGTGCTGCTTTGGGGGGGTGTCCAGCTGTCCCCCCTTCCCTGCTCCACAGAGATGGGGATCTCTCCTCTATATGGTCTCTGAAAAGACCCTGTTCCTCTCCTCTTTGTCACGCTTGATGGTGCACACTCTGCTCCCCTCCTCATGCACCTCCTTCACTTTGTCTTCAGTTCCCAGACCAGAGGCCACCGTCCCCCCAGTCCCAGGGAAGGGCACTCCCTGGAACCGAGGCCTGAATGGCAGAATCCTTCCTGTGGGGGGGTGTTGCAGCCACATCTCTGATGTGCCCAGGACAGTTGGCAAAGCCATGCTGAGGGTCACCCACTGCAGTGCACGGGCGTCAGTGTTGTTTAGTCCCACTCCATCCTGAGCAGAGTTTCTTGGCCCCCTTTTCCCCCCTGCTGCAGTGATTGATAAAACACCTCTGTGCCCCTCTCTGGGCATCAGCCCCATGGAGATGGAAGCCTGCCCTTCACCCCACCTCCAGGGATGCTGTGGGGCAGAGGGAGTGCAGGAGGAGGCCCAGTACCTGGATGAGGGTCTGTGAGATTTCTGCCTGTGTCTCCCCCACCACACACCCTGGGGTGTCATAAGAGCCTGGGGGCACCTCACCCCAGGGAGGCCATGTCCCTCACCCTGTTGTACTGCTCCTCCTGTGGAGCTGGGGACAGATGTGGCACAGAGTTGTGTTGTCCTGGGTGGAAGAGGAGGCTCAAGGGAAGAGGTTTGTTCCTCTCCATCCAAACACCCCAGGGTGGGCCAGAGCGTGGGAGCAGTGCCTGCAGCAAGAGCCTCCTTCTGCCCCATCACCCTGCAGAGACGCTGAAGGGGAAGTGCTCTGCAGTGCAGCCCTGTGCCAGGATCAGGCCCCAGTGGAGAGGCAGTCCGGCCTTCCCGTATCACAGGAGGATCCAAGTGCTGCTTTGTGCAGAGGGTCCCCAGGCACCCAGGGGACAACAGGGCTGCCTTGTCATAGACACGTCATGGGAGCAGAATGTCTCTTCTACTGGCAAGTGTCAAGGGGATGTTGCTCAGTGGTCAAGCGCCCACTGTGCATGTGGGAGGTCCCTGGTTTGATCCCCGGCATCTCCAAGGGTGTTCTTCTCTGAATCCCCAGCCTCAGGCGGGCACAGGCTGGAGCTGGAGCCTCTGGTCCTCTCCAGGCACTGTGGGCCTGCCCTGCCCACCCAGGGCCTGGCTGTGGGGTGAAGAGGGCTCTGCCTCTTTTGAGCCCCCTCTCAGAAGAGAGGCAGGCGGCTGTGCTGGACCTGAGCTCAGGTCACTGCCTGCACCACAGACCCACCCCACCCACCACCCTGGGACAAGGTTGGGCAGCAGAGTGCCTGTGAGGAGACCTCAGGGAGGAGGTAGACATCATCAGCAGCACACGAGGAATCCTTTCTGGCTGCACTGAGAGATGTGGTGTGAGGGTGCTGCTCCAGCCCGGGTGTCCTTTGGAAGCAGAGCCACGCTGCCCTGGTGGCTTCCCAGGGTCTGAGATTGCCCTGTCTCCAGGTGAAGATCCCACAGCACGTGGGAAGCACCCTTCTGTGCCAGCAGGTAGTGGTGTCTGAGCTGGATGAACCTGGACAGGCCTGTGGGACTCCCATCTGGAGGGATGACACCTCTTACCCTGACCCTGTCTCCAGGTCCTCTTCCCTCTGCCATCACCACTGGCTTGAGCAGAGCCTCAGCTCAGGGCACCCGGAGCTGCTGAGGTCAGGCACAGCCCTGCAGAGGTGGAACTGGGGGGCCAGAACCCACCTCTTGTTCTAGGGGGCGTTTGGGGTCCCCATCCACCCCATGCAAGTGGGAAGAGCAAGACACAGGCCTGTCCACAGCTGTGCACAGGCAGGGAGGACCAGGAGATGGTGTCCCCACTGTTTCCCCACCAAAACTACCTGCAACCAAACCATGTGAGAAATGGCCTTTCACTGCAGGGTGCCCAGTCCCCAGGAACAGTGGGCCCAAATTCAGACAAATGAGGTATAAAAGTGAAGCAAAGAAGAAGAGAGGTGGGAAAATCTTCTGAACACGAGATGATGGGTGCCAGGATGGACACTGACCTGTAAACTCAAGCTGCCCCAGATGGCAACCATAGAGAAGAGCCCATTGTCCTTCCCAGGCCACCTCCCCACCAGCCCTTCCCTCCCACAGCTGTGACAGTTCTCCCTCACTCTGGCACATGGCAGAGCTTTGCCTCCTCCTCCTCCTCCTAATAGAGACGTGTGAGGGGGCAGAACACCTGAGCAGAAAGAGCCCGTTTCATGGCATTTTGGGGCCTGAACAGTCTGGCCCTGCAGGCTGGGTCCGGTCTTTGTGGCAAAGCGGGATTGTCACTGTGCCCTGGGTCTGTGCCTGCTCCTGCAGCTCCCATGGACCTGCCTGAGAGACGGGAGGGTGAGACCCCAACCCTTTGCACTGGTACCCCACGCTGGGCAGAGCGCGGCTGTGGAAAGCCCATGGGAGAGCAGCGTTCCCAGGGCGAGACCCCCTCGGCGATGGCTGACACATATGGTCACTGCATACATGGGACCAGCGTGGCCCAGGCAAAGCTGCAGGAAAGGACAACTGGGGAACCCCGGGGTGAGGAGATGGGCGCTCGCACTGGGTGAATCACAGGACTTTGCAGAGAATCCTTTTTGGTGGAAAGTGTGACTGGCAGGGTGGAAATGTCTCTGTCAGCAGAATCATTTCCAAGGGACCATGGGCTCTCACAGCCTGCTGTCCCCAAGACATGTCTCTTCCCCACTCCCATGTTTTCCTTCTCTGTTCCCCCTAGTTGGCCTCAGGGAGACACTACAACTCCTGGGCAGGCAAGAAGAGCTCTGGCTCGAAGACTCAAAGGCTTTTAATAAGACCAAATACACGGGCACAGTATAAAAACAGGGGATTAAAAATAGAGCAACCGCCCAGCAGTTTCTGTTGCCCATGGAAAAGGGAGACGGTTCCCTGGTGCTCACGGCTCTCCCAGCTGCACAGAGCTCTCCTCCCTCCTGGCTGCACCCCGCTGCACAGCAGGGACGGTCTCTCCTGGCCCGGGGCTCAGGGACTGCTGTGCACTGAGATCCGGTCTCACAGCCTCTGTGTCCTCAGGGAGATGCGCCAGAGACACCTCTTCAGCATCGTCGTAGCCTGTGCTCTCTGGGGACAGGGAACAGACATCCCCCTTAGCTCCAGGGGCCCCAGCACTTCTCTGGGAGCGCAGGGCTGCCTCTGCAAGCAGCAAGGCATGCTACTGCATGTTCACCCCATGGGGTGCCCCTTCTGGACTCTACATCTCCTTCCTCCCTTCTCACCAGTCCGGAGATGTTCAGCTCCCTCTCTCACCATTACTTCCCCCAAGGAAAACTCCTGGGGCAGGTGGCCCCGTCCCAGCAGGTCGTGCTCTCAGTATGGCAGCGATTCATCCAGCACCAGGGATGGCACCCCAGGAACCGGCAGCGCTATCTCCCCCTCTCACCTCCGGGTGCATCCTTGGGCCCTGCTCCTTCCTCTGGCACCCTGGGCATTTCCCAGTCTTCCTGCCCAGGGGCAGGATCCTCCCCCGGGTCAGAAACCTCCCTGGCATCATCATAGCCATCCGCTGGGTCACCTCCGGCCAGGACAGGGACGTCTGAAAGGAGAGGGGAGCTGGTGACAGAGAGAAGATACATCCGCAGAGCAGAGGATGGGAGGATGCGCAGGGACATGGGGCTCAGACATTGGTGTTGGCAGCCCCACAGAAGACCCCCCCATGTCCTCTCCAACTCTGACGCTGACACCCAGTGACGCTGCTGTCCATCTCATGTCTTCAGGGAGGAGAGATCCACCCCTTCCTGCTCCACATTACCTGGGGCTGGCCCCGGACCATCCTCCTCCTTGCTGTCCACGGGGTAGGACTGCAGCTTGGTCAGGGACCCCTCTGAAGAGGCGCCTGGAGAGAGGCACAGTGGGTGTTATGGGAGTGCGCTCTGCTGACACGGCTTGTGGCCAGTGCTGCTGGGGATGGGGGACCCACAGAGCCACGGCTGCATAGGGACGAGGGCTGAGGACTCACCCTGCTCCCCTGGGACAAACCCCTTCTCAAAGGGCCTCCCAGAGCTGCCCTGGGACAGCCCCTTCCCTCACTCCTCATGTGTCCCCCAGGGTGCCGGGGCAGGCAAAGAGGGGCCATCCCCAGCTGGGGCGGGCAGAGCTGGTGGGGAGAAAGCTTCTCTCCTGGGACCAGGACCTGTCTGCTCTCCCCACACACCCCACAGCCCCAGAGCTGCAGGGACCTTTGGCCAGGGGGCTGCAGGGGGTGTCAACCCTGGGTGGGAACCAGGGGAAAGGCACTGTAGATGTGTCCTCAATGAGGGACGCGCACCAACCTGAGCCGCTGAACCTTGCCTGCTTCTCCCATGCTGGGCTGTAACCGATCTCCTCGTACACGGCCTCAGGGAAGGGCTCCTGAGCTCTCTCAGAGCCTGCGGACAGAGACAGAGCTGGCCCAGGGGTGGTCAGAGAGAGGATGGGATTCCGCAGGTAGGAAAAACTTATTCCCCCAGCTCTGCCTGTACCACTCACTGACACCCCACACCAGCCCTGGCCTTGCCAGGAGGCATCTTCCCCTGGAAGGGACCCACCTCTGCGCCCAGCCCTGGCGCGTCGCACTTGCCCGGCCAGGAGGGCCAGGAGCAGGCAGAGAAGGGCTCCCAGGATGATGCAGATGATGACGGGCAATGAGAGTCTCCCGCTGCCACTCAGACGGCCCCGGGTGAGATCTGCATGGAAGGAACCAAGGGCAGTACCAGGCCTGGGAGAGGTGAGGGGCTGGGACAGCCCAGTCCTGATCCCCACTGCATCTTGACTAGGGGACTCCAGGGCATAAGGGATGGGCACGCTCCATCCTTACTGGCTAAATGACACTCCTTCCCAACCTCCCCACCTCCCTGCTACCCTGGTGCCTCCTCCTGGGAGAATTCACACCCCAGAAAGAAGCCCATTCCCTCTGGCTGTGGGTCACAGCCTGGGCCCAAGGAGAGCCAGTGCCAGTGGGGAGGACAGGTTACCTGCTCGAGGGGTTGGTGCGGTTGTCCTGGGTGCATCTGCAAGGAAGGAGAAGGAGAATAGGGCTGATGGGTGGGTGTGCAGGTACCAGGGAGCCTCCTCTCTGTCACATAGTGTGTGTGTGTGTGTGTGTGTGTGTTTGTGTGCACACGTGTGCATGTGCAGACACCCCTGACACATCCCACCCAAACTGCCCCTCCTGCACGGCTGGTGAGGGTGGCCAGAAAGGAGCCCAGGGCCCTACTCTGGCCTCAGGGCAGGACAGAGCAGGCAGCCTGGGAGATGTCCCTGGGGGCTGCAGGGCCCTGCGGGCAGAAGCTGGAGGACATCGAGCCCCACAGAAGCTGCTGCCCACTTGGCAAAAGGCTCCCGTGCTCTGCAGCGATGGCCTTGCTCTCAGGACCTCTGGAGCCATGACAGGACCGAATGGGGGAAACGGCTCCTTGCTGATACCCTTGTGAGGAGCATCAGCCCTGCCACTTACCTGAGCAGCGCACAGCAGCGTCCTCCTTATGGCGGCAGGCACCGCTGTCCCCATGCCGGGCCCAGCAGTCCTGCAGAGACGGCTCTGTCCCCCGGCACTCCACCTGGTCCAGCCAGATGGGGCCGGTCCCCTCCCCAAACGCAGCCTCGCGCAGGGCAGACACCGCAGGGCCACAGCCCAGCTGCCTGCATGCCACCTCGGCATCCCGCATGTCCCACCAGTCGTCACACACCGTCCCCCAGGAACCACGGTGCCAGACCTCCACTCTGCCAGAGCACCCGTTCTCGCCTCCCACGGCACGAATCTTCTCCCTGTCTGGAGAAGGCAGAGAGCTCCCAGGGCAGCGGGACAGCAGGCAGAGCCCTGCAAGGCAAGAGGGGCACGCAGAGGAGCAGCTACCTGTGCAGCTTGTGGTGCTGGGGCATGCAGCCGTTGGGGCCGGGGGCAATTCTGGCTG
Source organism: Vanellus vanellus (assembly GCF_965231255.1). Classification (NCBI taxonomy): domain Eukaryota; kingdom Metazoa; phylum Chordata; class Aves; order Charadriiformes; family Charadriidae; genus Vanellus; species Vanellus vanellus. Next base: position 1,304,730 of record NW_028128889.1, read on the forward strand.
ACGCCCTGCAGAAGGAAATGCTGCGGTGAAGGGGCTGCTGCAGGGCATGGTGCAGCAGAGAGCGGGTCTGCGCTCTGCTCGTGCCACTTCACTCACGGCAGCACCTGAACCCCGGTCACTCAGGGGACATGCAGTGTGAGGGACCCTGACTGCTCAGCCCCAAAGGGACCCTGGACCTCACAGCAGCAGCAGGGTGCCCATGGAAGGGACACTGCTGGGAGCCCTGGCTGTTCCCTTCTGAGACCGTGCCTCCAAAAACCTCTTCCCTGCCCAGGCAAAGCTGGGAGCCCAGCTGGCAATTCCCCTGCTGGTGAATGTGTGGGGCTCTGAGGGCTGAAGTCCCATTTTTGCTACCAGCAGCAGAAGTATCTGGCATGGAAAGGAAGAGCCTCGGCAGAGCCTGTCTCTGTGTTTGACTGTGCCCAGAAGGGAGCAGGAGCTGGGGAGAAGCTGGTGCCCAGGTAGCGCAGAATTACCATTGCAGGTGATGTGGGTCTCATCTTGCAGGTCATCACATGACTGTGGGTTCCAGGGATCGGACAGACACTGCCAGAAGGAGCTGTTTCTCTCTCCACACTCCACATGATCCAGCCAGGCAGGGCCAGACAGCCTGCCGGGGGGCAGTTGTGTTTCCAGGGTCTGTATGTCCCCGCAGCCCAGCTCCTTGCATGCCAGCGACATCGTTTTGTAAGTCATTCAGTTGGAGCAAACGCTCCCCCACGTCCCATTGTAGAAAACCTGCAGGCGCCCGGAGCAGTTGTTGCTGTTCTCCAGCCTCAGGGCCACGAACTCTGGGAGGAAAGGCACCGAGGGGGAACAGGCTGGTGTGGGGCTGTGGCAGCAGGGACGCCCCTGCACAACCCACACCCTCAGCCAGGCAAAGGAACGGCCAGCAAGTCCCTCTTGCACCCACGGGCAGAGAAATGTCCCTGATGGACAGACAACCCTGCCCTCCCTGCAAACCATCAGGGACAGCTGAGCTCCCCAGGGAACCCCGAAGGGACTGAGGGGACCTGTGGGTGGGTGTCCCCAGGATGGGCTTTGTCAGAGGCTCAGAGGTGGCCAAGAACAGCCTCGGCCATTGCCGGCCCTCCCCTCATCCCAGCCTGCCTGGGCACTGGGCTCCCACCGCAGCCCCTGGCACAGACCTGAGCAGACGACTCCTGCATCCTCTTTGTGCCCGCAGTCGTGCTGCCCCCAGGACCCTGCCGGGCAGTCCCAGAGAGCAGCTTCGGCCCCGGAGCAGTTCACTCCATCCAGCCAGATCTGACCGGAGCCTTTCCCGAACCGAGCAGAGCCAACCACCTCCACCGCCCCTCCACAGCCCAGCTGGCGGCAAACAATGGCAGCGTCGGACAGGTCCCAGTCATCATCGCAGACGGTCCCCCAGCGTCCCTGGTAGTAGACCTCCACTCTCCCAGCGCAGCACCCAGGCCCGTCCACCAGCCGCACCCGCCGGCTCCCTGCAGCAGGAGGAAACCCCAGCTGCCTTCACGGGCTGGCTGCCCACCCAGCCCAGAGCCTGGGGTGTCCCTGCAGTGCCACTCACCCCAGCAAATGACCCCCACGTCCTCGGCAATCCCTGCGTCCAGTGCACTCTCAGGCAGGGAGGTGTTGCAGAGGGTCAGGTTGGCCTCGCGCCCTGCGCACCGGACCCCTCAAAGCCCCACGGGACCCGTCCCTCGCTGAGGCTTCAGGGGGTTGTAGGCTGTCTCTGCCTCTCCGCACTGCAGCTGCCGGCACACCACGCTGGCCTCCTTCAGATCCCACTGGTCATCCAGGACTCTGCCCCACGTCCCGTGTTGGAAGATCTCCACTCGCCCATCACACCGGCTTCCTCCACCCACCAGCCGCAAGTATGCAAAGCGATCTGGGCCTGGGGAGAGCAGCCATGCCCCGGTCCTTGGTGGCATCGGGGAGCCTGGCAGCCTGCAGCATGTCTCCAGGCTCTGGCACCCTTGCAGAGGGGCCCAGAAGGGAAATTCCTTGCAGAAGCAGCTCGCCTGCCTGCCTCCAGCCCCCAAGGAGAGCTCCTTGTCCCGGGGTCCATGGGGTGCTTTCCCAGTCCCCGAGCCTTCCTGAGTAAGACGCCAGCTTTGCTCTTGGTGGGGCAGAGCCACAGAGCACGTCCCTGCCAAGGCAGTTGGGGCAGTTCCCGCAGGAGGGAGCAGCAGCCAGAAGTGGCCACTGCTGAGACATGGGACAGAGCCCACACGTCTCTGACCATCTGCATCCCTTGGGATGGGCGACTGGGAGCCAGAGCAAGGTGGGCCTTTGCCATCAAATGGGAAAAGTTTGGGTCCTGTGCTGACCAGAAGCCAGCCCCACTCTGCAGCTCACCCCCAGGTCTGATGCTGCTCCTGGTGGCCCCCGGGCAGCACCTCTGCTGTGGGATTGGGCTCTGTGGGACTCTCTGTGGGGTGGGACAGGGCTGCCTGCAGGCAGAGGGATGGAGACAAGCCCCACAGCCACATCCCTGGCCCATCCCACTGTGGGAAGGTAAAGGAGCCTGGGCCTGGCGGTGGCCCCAGGGCCGGAGCTGCTGCCCTGAGGGGGAAAGACACTAACCCCCGTTCAGTCCTCTGCTCCGTCACAGCGGAGTAGTCAGTCTGAGCAGGCAAAGTGCTCCAGATGTCCCCTGGTGACGCCTTGCACTGCCACAGGGCCCCCTGCTTTGGGAGACCATGTAGCACGTAGGGAGAAAACAGAGTTAATTGAGTGTTTTCCCAGCACTCACCTGAGCATATGACAGCAGCGGTGTTCCCATGGGAGCACGGTGACATCCCCAGGGCAGTCACTGGGCACTGGCCCAGGTGGGATTCAGTCCCGTCACAGTGGAATGAGTCTCTCCAGATGGGGCCAGTGCCTCTCCCAAAATGCCCTCCTCTGGGAACAGACTCAGCGAATCCACAGTCGAGGTGACGACAGAGAACGTGGGCCTCTGAGAGATCCCAGTGGGAGGCACAGAGGGTGCCCCAGGTCCCCAGCACCTGGACCTCCACCCTCCCCTCACACGCCGTGCTGCCGTTCACCAGCCTGAACCCTGTGAACTCAGGGACAGAGAAGGATGAGAGAGGGTGGACTTGTGTTCTCACTCTCTCAGGAGCTGGAGGAGAGGCCAAATGGAGAGGAGCTTGTCATCCTTCTCCCTCTGCATGATTTTTTTGGCTGCAGACAACCACATCACCCCTTCTCTCCTCATGCCCAGCACAGCACGGTCGCTGCCCTTCTCCCCCATCCCCAGCACACCCCTTGGTGTTTAATACTCCAACGTGAGTCCTTACGTGTGCAGGTGACACCAGCGGCGTTCATGTGGGTGCAGGGCTGGTCTCTGGGGGACCCCTTGGGGCAGAACATGAGGGAGGATTCATTCCCCACACACTGGAGCTCCCTGTCCCACATGGGACCAACCCCTTCTCCAAAGTGAGCTGCCCCATGGACAGATAGGGCTGTGCCACACTGTAGATCCCTGCAGACCACGTCGGCGGCTTTGGGACCAAAGTCCGAGTCACAGACAGTTTTCCACTGGTTCCTGTGACGGATCTCCACTCGTCCTGAGCAGGGGTTGTCCCCTCCAACTAGCTGGAGAAATCCTGCAGAAATCAAAGACTCCCGCGAGTTCCCAGAGCCCTCTGGAGTCATGTGCCCATGTCCCACCTGGTTTCTGAGGTGGCCACAGGCAAACAGCCCCACAAGCCTCACAGCAGCTCCCAGTGGGTTCTGCTGGCACAAATACCCCAGGGACACCCTGCCGCTCCTCAGACATCAGCACAGCACTTGCAGTCTTGCTTCTCTCCCAACCCCCAGCTGTAGGCACTGCTCAGACAAACTCCTGCCATTTTAGAGACCTTGAGCTCCCAGGCAGCACCCAGAGCACGTTGGGGCCCAGGGAGATGGGCCCAGACCCTGTCGGCTGCTGCAGCCTGCTCTGCCCATCGAGCTCAGGGCCAGGCTGAGGAACCCCTTGGAATCGCATGAAACACACCCTTCTCTCAGGGCGGTCTCAGGCTGTTGGGACACTGCTGTTAGATGGGACATGTCATATGGTACAAGTGTGGCATGGCTACATCAGCAGTCGGAGTCTGTGCCAGCCCCTGACTCTGGCACCTGCCTCAGTTAGGGCCAGGAACACAAATGTGGCCATTAACGGGCAGGCAGAGGGCAGAAGAGCGGGAGAGGAGCAGCCCTGGGCTGACACTACCTCCCATTGCAAGGACGGGCACTGAGCAGCGCCAGAATGTGCCGGCAAAGCCCCTGTGACACAGGGCAGCCCGGGCCTGGGGCTGGTGGGTCAGCACTGCCTGCACAGCGCCATGTCCCCATGGGCTGGCTCTTGCAGGGTGACCCTGGGAGAGGAACGGGGTGCTGTGTGCCACCCTGCTCCTCTGCCCAAGGCCAGCGCTTTTCCCCTTTGAGCAGCCCCTTTGCTTTGGCTGAGGAACTTCTGTCTGCCGGAAGACACAACCCGAAAACCCCTGGCCACTCTGTGCCCGTCCCTTGGGCTGTGGGTGGCCATCTGAGCAGCTCTTGCTGCACCTGGCACAGAGGAACCTGGCCCTCGGCAATGCCAGAAAGGTCCTGGCTGAATTGGAGGAGAATCACAGAATCACAGAATGGTCAGGTTGGGAAGGGCCCTCTGGAGCTCACCCAGTCCCACTCCCTGCCAGAGCAGTTGCACAGGACGGCGTGCAGGTGGGTTTGGAATGTCTCCAGTTTGGGAGACTCCACCACCTGTCGGGGCAGCCTGTGCCAGTGCTCTGCCACCCTCAGAGTAAAGAAGTTCCTCCTCATGTTAAGATGGAACTTAGTATTTTCACGTTTGTGCCCGTTACCTCTTCTCCTATCACTGGGCATCACTGAAAAAAAGACTGGTCCCATCCCCCTGGCACTCCCCCTCTAAGTATTTGTAAGCATTAAAAAAAAAGATGAGAACCAACAAAAAATGCGGGTCATGGAGGGGGATTCATCTCCCAGACCCAGGCTCTGACTGAGGGTGGGCTGGGCCATCCTGGGGCCAGGACACCCAGGGTGGGATCCCACTGGTCTTTCCTCAGGCACCAGGGACACCGGCAATGACAGCCCCAGCTTGGCAGTGCACCAGTCACACCGCACCCTGCTCTGGCATCCATTCATGGCTCCCAGAGGGCACAGACAGGTCCCTTCCCCTGTCCCGGTCCCAAAGGTGTGGAACTGGTTGGCTCCTTACCTGAACATATCACTCCAGCATCCTCAGAATGATCACAGTTGTGGTTACCCCATCCAGGGTGTGTACAGTCAGACAGGGCAGACTCGTTGCCGTGACAATCAACATCATCCATCCAAATGGGGCCGGATCCTTTCCCAAAGTGTCCGTACCCAAGAGCTTCAAGAGCGGGCCCACAGCCCAGCTGCTTACAAACCACCGCAGCATCATTCAGGTCCCAGTAGTCATCACACACGGTCCCCCATTGGCCCTGGTGTTTCACCTCCACTCTCCCAGCACAGTACTTGCCGCCATCCTCCAGCCTCACCTCTGCAGCCCCTTCAAACACTGACATGGGACTGGTCAGGAGAACACTGAGCCCCAGACTGCAGGTCTGGGGTCCCCCCTGCCTGGGCCAAGCCACGGCCACCAGGGTGGGAGCCCTCTCCCCTCCGGGCTTTCCCTGGGGGAGTGTGAGTGTCCCTGCACTCCCCGTGGGCTGTGCAGGCTGGGGGTGCTAACTCCAGACCCACGGGGCCATTTGTTGCCCCACAGCCCTCAGCACCTCCTCCCACCCCAAAGGCCCCCTGCCCATGCCCACCCAAAAACTGTACCCCCAGGCCCTGCACAGGGCACCTGCTCCTCTGCAGACCAGCACCCCTTAACAGCACCGTGTCCCCAGGCCTGAAGCTCCGATAGCACACCACCTGCCCTGGCACCACAAAAACCTAGCACCCCAGGGCTTTCCATGTCCCAAGGGAGCACCAACACAATCCTGAGCATTGCTCAACCCATGTCCCCTTCTTGCCACTGGCATCACTGCTGGGGCCCCAAGAAGGACATTTCCATGTGCAGATGCCCCAGTCCCCTTCTCTGTGTGGGGCACAACTGCCCTCCTGGCGTTAGCGTCCCCCAGAACATGGGGGCAGTGAGCAGCACACAAACCCTCTGGGACGCTCTGCAGGTTTGCTGAGCCCTGGGGACTGCTGAGTGCTGTTGTCATCAGCTGAGCCACCACCAACTCCAGAGGAACAGCACTGGGGAACAGGCAATCCCAAAAGGGTAACCCGGGATGGGGTGTCTATAAATGCAGCCAGAAATGGTCTGACCTAAACACTGGAGCCCTGGAAGTGGAGATACCCTCTCCCACCCAGATCGATGCAGGAAAAGGCAAGGGGTCCATAGACCTGGGCGCCCTCTGACCCTCACCTCAGTGGCGCCTACAAGGAAATCCCATTCCCAGAGATATCCCGATGACCCCACTGGTGCTCACCAGAAGGGAGCCAGCACTTACCTCTGCAGAGCTGCAGCCAGAGGAGCAGCCACAGCACCAGACGGGAGATGGATCCCTCTATTTCCATCCTTAGACTCCTGCTCTGCTGGCACGGCTTTGCTGCACCCTGTTCCCTGTCACGGCTCCTGGGGACTCAAGGGGACAATGATGATGGGAGGGTAATATATCTCTGCAGATGCCGACCCAGCTGCAGGAGGAGCCAATCGAAGCAGCAGCACCTTTTTAGACATTATTGGGAGCTATCTCCCCTCCGACACAGCCCAGCCCTCCAATGAACTTCTCCAGCGCCGTTCATGACCATATATGAAGGACATACATGTCCCACTGCGCGTATCACAGTCGCTGTGGTGGCGGACTGTCATGGGACAAGCTGGGTGTGGAGGGAATATGAGTCGGTCACTCCTTGCACCTCGCTGTGGGGACTGGGAGCACTGAGCATCTCTTACGCTGGCCTCATCCATGAACCCAAGAGGCAAGTGTCCAGCCGTCCCCGAGCTGTGGGAGCCATGGAGCTGGGACTGCACAGGGGTCTGTGTCAGGATGGGGAGGAAACCACCCCTGCCCCTGCTACAGACCCCTCTGTGCTGGGAGCAGCAGCCAGGAAAAGGCCTTGGCCACGGCAAGAGCTCCATCCCAGCAGTGCTGGCATGTCCAGGCCTCCCCACAGAGCCCATGGTCGGTCCCTCGCAGCAGCTGGAGCTGGGACACGTCCCTGCCCTGGCAGCAGACATGCAGCCCAGAGGCTCAGACGTGTCCCTGACTCTCAGCGTGTCACCGAGGGGCCGTTATTCCCCGCAAGCGGATCGGGAGCTGGAGCCTGCAGGTGCACAACCCACAGCCCACGTGGCCTCGCAGCGCTCCCCGCGCTCCCCCCGCAGCGCCCGGGCAGGAAGTCTGTGGTTTCCTCCTGGCGCTGTGCCCAGGCACATCCCTGCCGTGCCCCCGAGACACCCCCACCCCGACTGCTCCAGCCAGGGCTGCAGGGGCTGCTCCTTCGGCCTCGCAGGCACGCCGCCGGGCAGCTCCCGTCCCCCGTGATGCCCCTGTGATGCATGTGGCTGCTCTGCACCGACCCCGCAGCCACGGGGTGCCGTCGGTGACGTGACCTCACATCCCTCCTCCTGCCAAAGCGGTGTGCTTATGGGTTATACTGACAGTGACCTCACACTCTCCTACTTCTGCTGCTGTGTGCTCAGGACCTATACTGATGGTGACCTCACTATGGGCTTCTGCTGAGGATGGTTCTTCCAAAAATCCTTATTTGGGTGGGGTCTAAATATTCTTTTAATGACATCAGAAGCACCCACACAACCATATGCCTACTCCTTGCATAAAAGCTACTCTGGCACCCGTGAGATCACAAGATCATTCCAAAGCCACTTACATACTCCTGGCCTATCTGCCACTCAGCCTCTGATGATGTCAGAGCATCTAAGCCTGACAAGGGCCTTCTCCAGGTAATGTCAGAGCATCTAAATCTGCATGGGCCTGCTCCTGGCCTATCAGGTGTTCGGACAGCAGTGACCTCACAAACACGTACACAAGCTATTGCTTGGCTCTTAACCTATCAGAAACTCAGGCACCAGTGACACCACAAGAATCGACACAACCCAGGGGTCTACTCCTGTCCTATCAGACACTAGGGCAGCAGTGACCTCACCGGCACCTAAACAACCCCTGCGCCTCTTCCTGGCCTACCAGCTAATTGGTCACAAATGACCTTGCAAACACCTACACAACACAGGTGCTTACTCCTGGCCTACCAGATTCTCAGGCACCTGTACCTCAAAATATCCAACTCAACACATTTCTCCTGGCATGCTCAGGCACCAGTGACCTCACAAGCACCTACACAATCCATAGGCCTGTTCCTGGCCTACTAGCTACTCAGGCATGAGTGACCTCATAAGGACAGACACATACCATGGGTCTGCTCCTGGCCTGTCAGGTACTGAGACATGGACCATCTCACAAAACCTACACAAGCCATGGGTCAGCTCATGGCCTGTCAGCTGAGAGTGACCTCATAAGTACGTATCTGCCCATCTGCCATGTACTTCCTGGTGAGGTACTCAGGCTCCAGTGACCTCACAAGCCCCTATACAAGCTGTGTACCTGGTCCTGGCTTATCAACTACTCAGCTGAGAGTGACATCACAAGTACATTGCCAAGCCATGTGTCTCCCTCTCGCCTATCAGCTACACAAGCACCAGTGACCTCACAGGCTCGTACAAGAGCCCTGGCCTTGCTCCTGCTCTATCAGCTACTCTGGCACCAGAGACCTGACCATCACACATCTACCTATTTGCTCTCTGCTCACCTATGAGATAGGAGGAAAGAAGTGACCTCACAAGCTCCTACACAAACCATAAGCCTCCTCTTGGCCTGGTCACTCAGGCAGCAGTGACCTCAGAGGCACATATCAACCTATTTGCTCTGTGCTCGTCCTTTAGGGGTAACCCAAGCCAGTAGCTAAAACCCCTCTCAGTCACTTGCTCAATCCTCCACAGCAAGATGTGGGAGAAAACTGGAAGGGCAAAACGAAAAAAAGAAAAATACAACAAAAAAAATAGGGCTGAGATAAACACAGTTTAAAAAGTGGAGGGAAAAAAAAAAAAAAAGAAAAAGAAACAAGTGACGGAGAAGCAATCACTCCCACCAGCAGACGAAAGCCCAGTCAGTCTTCAGGCAATGGCTGCTTTGAAGAAATTCCCCTCACAGGTTTAGCGCTGAACAGGAATAGTTTGGCATGGATCATCTCTCTGGTCCATTTAGATCACCTGTCTTGACTTTGTCTCCTCCAAGACTCTTGTCCACCCTCAGCCTCCCAACTGTGGGCGCAGAGTGAGAAACAGTGAAGGCCTTGATGCTATGCCAGCACTCATCAGCAAATGCTACATCAGAGTGTTCTCAGCACTGGATTAGCCACCAGCACAAAGCACAGCACCATCTCATCTGCTATCAGGGAAATCAACTCCATCCCAACCAGACTCAGGACAATCTCCACCCCTTATTCCATACCGTTTGCATCCTGCTCAGGTCCTGCAGTGTTCAATGCATTTGCAGCAACCACCAGCACCCCCTTCCCCATCCTTTGACACTACATACACACAGCGTACTGGGTTTGGCTGGTGTGGCTCAGGTGGACGTGGACAAGTCCCAGCCCACTCCTGACTTCTCCCCTCACTCGGTTAGTTGGAGTTTTTTGAAAATTTCCATCAGACCATCAACTTAAGGACAAGGTAGAACATGTAGCACTGCCCTGCACCCCACGGTGGTCTGACAGGGATCTGTCATCTCCTCCAGAACCATGGGGAAAGGGAGCTCCCCACCACCACCCAACTTCTTGGCAGGACACCTCAAAATGTAGTTTGCAGTTCACTGGCCCATTGGCTGTTTTCTCTCGAGCACGTGGTACTTTTTGGGAAGCCCTTTGAGTTTTTTCTGCTTTGACCCCATGTGCATGTTCTTCTGCAGGTGGCATTTTGTCCTGGTTTTCCATTCTCATAGCCAGCATGGCCTGTGTCTTGCAGCACCGCTCAAAGCCCAGACTCTGCCCCGGTCAAACCGCACGGCCGCCCTGCAGCGCTGGGCTGGGCTGTGGGGGCCTCCCAGTGCTGCTCACAGGAATGGGCCCTTCTTTGCACCTGACAGGATTTGTTCTGGGGGGCCCCATGGAGGTCTCCAGGGAGGGGGCAACAGTACCTGGGCATGTCCCAGCTTGTCCGTGCCCCAGCACCTTTCGGGTACCCCTTCACCCTCTTGAATCCCCCCCAGCCCAGAGCTGCCAGGGCGTGTTCTGCCGCCTGGAAAAGTGGGGGACCCTGACCCGGACTTTTCCTTTTGTTTCTGCTCACACTTAAACTTTAATTCTTCAGTAAATTAATCGTCATTACAGAAGGTTTCACACATCTACTTTTGTGTGTATATTAATTTCTGTAGCTTTAAAAAATGTTTATTTGTGAAAAATGTGTATACGTATATACATATATAGAAGAATATATATGAAAATACTGTAAATATTTATATATAGAAAATATTTCACTAATAGAATTATATACTTCCTTTTGCAGATCTATTTCCATACGTGTATATATTGAATATTAATGTATTTATTTTATATCCAAGCATTTCCTAGGCCAAAGGAGGCAGGCAGCCAATTACAGGGGCTGCCTGAGAACACGCGGGTGTTGCGATGTCACAAGATGGCCATTAGCCAATTCCAGAGCAGAATGATGTTTAACAAAATGGCCTCTCACTGCCATGAATGGCGGCACCCTGACCTAAAATGGTGGTCAAACCAAAATGGCGGCCCCTGTGCATGTAGGTGAAGGGCCTTCTGGGTCTGATGTATTTCCGGGTGAACTGGAGTCCTGAGTCCTGCCAGCCAATCACAACAGAGCACATGACCAGAAGAGAGAGAGTCCTCTGGGGCCAATGGCCCCTGTGGCTGCTGGGAGGCGTTGGGACTATTTGTTTTCCTGCCGAGTGGTTGATAACACCCTCAGGTTTGTCGTTGTTGCTCCGCAGTCGAGGCCTTTTGTGCTCCTCACACCACCCCGCCAGCGCGTAGGCTGGAATGCACAAAGGGTTGGGAGGAGACACAGCCGGGAGAGCTGCCCCCCACTGACCAACGGGATGTTCCACACCGCATGACGTCATGCTCAGCATATAAACTGGGGGAAGAAGAAGGAAAGGGGGACTTCTGGAGTTACGGCGTTTTCTCTTCCCGAGTAACCGTTCCGCGTGATGGATCCCTGCTTTCCTGGAGATGGCTGAACATCTGCCTGCCCGTGGGAAGTCGTGAGGGAATTCCTTGATTTGCTTTGCCTGCGTGCGCGGCTTTTGCTTTACTTATGCACCTGTTCCTGTCTCAACTCACGAATTTCCTGACTTTTGCTCTTGTGATTCTCTCCCCCATCCAACTGGGAGGAGTGAGCGCGTGGCTGTGTGGTGCTTCGCTGCTGTCTGGGGTTAAACCACGGCACTGGTGCTCCCAGCCAGAATGAAAGTTTTATTAAAAGAAAACAATCTCCAGCCACTTTGGAGCTACTGAAACTTATTTCACTGTCAGTGACATTTTCATTTGCATCACGTTGGGAATTAAATAGCCACACCAACCTGAAAGTAATGGCTCCTGCCAGAGTTTAAACGTTGGGCAGTGGCGGCAGTGGCGGCAGTGGAGCAGCAGTTGTTGCGGCATGCTGAGAGGATGTGTAGCAAGAGAGCTCTGATCTGACTGCTGTCACTGAAATGGGGTGGGACGAGTCGCATGACTGGGGCACTGCAATCGATGACTATAAACTGTTCAGGAGGGACAGGCAAGGAAGGAGGGGTGGGAGATTGCCCTCCATGTAAAAGACTGGATTGACTGCACAGAGCTGTCTTGGAAAACCAGCAATGAACAGGTTGAGAGCTTCTGGGTGAAAACCAGTGGCCAAGCAAACAAAGGAAACCTTGTGTCTGGTGTTTCCTACAGAGCACCTGCCCCAGGGGAGCCTGGTGACAACGCATTCTTACTTCAACTAGAGGAAGCATCGTGCTCGCAGGATCTGATCCTGCTGGGGGCCTTCAGTCCTCCTGACATCTGCTGAACAAGGAGCACAACAAGCTGTAAGCTGTCCAGGAGACTCCTGGAGAGTGTCAAGGATAATTTCTTCATTCAGGTGATAGACAGCCTGGCCAGAAGAGAAGCGTCACTGGACCTGTTGCTCACCCACATGGAAGAACTAATTAGAGAGGTCCAGATTGATGGCAGCTTGGGATGCAGTGATCGTTCCCTGGTGGAATTCACAGTCCTGAGGGGTACGGGCCTGGTGAAGAGTACCATCAGGAGCCTGAACTTTAGGAGAGCAAGCTTTCTGTTGTTTAAGGAGTTAGTGGATGGGCCCCCTGAGGAAACTTCCCTCAAAGACGAAGGTACTGAGCAGAGCTGGCGGCTCTTTAAGGACGTTTTCTTCAGAGCGCAAGAGCTCTTGATTGCCACGTGTAAGAAAACATGCATACAAAGCTGGAGGCTGGCACAGCTTAGTAAGGACCTCCTGCTGAAACTACAGTGTGAGAAGGAAACACAGAGACAGTGGAAGCAGGGACATGTATCCTGGAAAGAATATAGGGATGCTGCCCAGTTGTGTGTGTGGGGGATCAGGAAAGCTAAGGCACAGCTGGAGCTGAATTTGACAAGGGATGTGAAGAATATTAGGAAGGCCTTCTATGGGTACGTTGGCCAGAAAAGGAAGTTTCAAGTCAATGTACCTGCCCTAATAAATGGGACAGGAGAACTAGTAACAGCTGACATGGAGAAGGCTGAATTACTCAACAGGGTTTTTTTTGCTTCAGTTTTCCCTGGCAGTCAGTCCTCCCCTGTCTGTCAAGTCCATGAACTTCAAGGCAGGGACTGGGAGAATTAAATCCCTCCCATTGTAGCAGAAGATTAGGTTTGAGGTCACCTAAGGAACCTGAATGTACAAAAGTCCATGGGACCCAACTCAATAAATCCTAAGGTGCCGAGGGAGTTGACTGATGCAGTTTTCAAGCCATTCTGCATCATATTTCAAACATCATGGCAGTCAGCTGGAGCACCCAGTGACTGGAAAACTGGAACCATCAGGCCCATTTTTACAAAGGGTGAAAACGAGGACCCTGGGAACTGCTGACCAGTCAGCCTCATTTCTGTACTTGGTACAGTCAGGGAACAGGTCCTCCTGGAAGATATGTCGAAACCGATGGAAGGCAGGGTGGTGACTAGGCAGCCCTCAAGGCTTCACCAAAGGCCTGTTGTGCCTGAGTAATCTAGTGGCCTTCTAGAATGGAGTGACTGCATCTGTGGGAAAGGAAAGAGCAATTGATGTCATCTACCTGGAGTTCTGTAAGGCCTTAGACATGGTGCCCCTCAACATTCTTGACAGTAAATTGGAGAGAAATGGATCTGATGGATGGACTGGTAGATAGGTAAGGAGTTGGCTGGATGGTGGTGTCGAATACAGTCAATGGCTCAATGTGCAAAGTGGAAACCAGTAACAAGTGGTGTCCCTCAAGGGGACCAGTACTATTGAATATTTTCATCAGTGACATAGACAGTGGGATTGAGTGCACCCTCAGCAGGTGGGCAGATGACAGCAAGCTGAGTGGTGCAGTTGATAACGCTAGAGGGAAGGGATGCCATCCAGAGGGACCTTGAGCGACCGCAGGAGCGGGCCCATGTGAACCTGAAGAAGTTCAAGGCCAAGGGCAAGGTCCTGCAACTTGGTTGGCGCAATCACCAGCATCAGTAGAGAGGGGGATGAATGGATTTAGAGCAGCACTGCAGAGAAGGAAATGGGGACACTGGTGAGTGAAAAATTGATCATTACCTTCCGATATGAACTTCCAGCCCGTAAAGCCAACCATATCCTGGGCTGTATCAAAAGAAGCATGGCCAGTAGGTCGAGGGAGGTGATTCTCCCCATGCACTCTGCTCTTGCAAGACCCCACCTGGTGTACTGTGTCCAGCTCTGGTGTCCCCAGCACAAGAAAGATGTAGACATGTTAGCACAGTCCACAAAAATGATGCAAGGCCGAGAACACATCTTCCGTGAAGAAAGGCTGGAGAGAGTGTGGGTTGTTCATCCTGGAGAAGAGAAGGCTCCAGGGACACCTTCTTGTGGCCTTTCAGGATATGAAGGGGGCTTATAGAAAGACAGATGTTTTACCAGGGCCGAGAGTGACAGGGCAAGGGGCGAGGGGTTTAAACTGAAAGAAGGAGGGATAACATAGGACATGAGGAAAAAATATTTTATGATAATGGTGGTGAGACAGGGGAATAGGTTGCCAAGAGAGGCTGTGGATGCCCCATCATTGGAAGTGTTCAGACTCATGTTGGAAATTGCTTTTGGCAGCCTGATCTAGTGGAAGCTGTCCCTGCTGGTGGCAAGGGGATCGGATGAGACGATCTTTAAAGGTCCTTTTAACCTGAACCATTTGGTGATCTTACAGCTCTATGTCCTTATGACCTACATGCAAGGACACACATCCCAGTGGTGGTTACCAGGGGTTGTTACTCAAACACTGAAGTGATCTCAAGAAACTCAGTTTCCCACAAGAGGACACTCCCAGGAGGGGCTGATGGCACTTGTGTTCACTCAAGTTTGTTTCATCACACAGACGCAATATGTATTCCAATATCTGTAATGCAGGAATAAACTTCTGATGTAGTCACTCAGTGTCCCTCGGTGGAGGGAAAAAAACCTTTCTGAGCTGAGGTGAGTGGCTATTGCTGGCAGTGGCAGCCGTGAGGGGTTGGTTGGTGATGAGTACCCTGGGGCAGCTTCCCTGGTGTGTCCAGGGACCATGGCACAGACCAGGTCCTGCTCTCCTGCTCCTTCATGTCTCTGCCAGAAGGCCTGGTTGTGTGCGAACACTGTGGTGTGCACCCACTCTTCACACACAGCTGAGCTCTGCACTGGCATTTTCCTCTCCCAGGCACTTTCCAGCTCAGCCCAGGCCCTCCCCTGCTCTCCCCACCTCCCCTGCCATCTTCCCAGCCCAGCAGAGCAGCCCAGTCTGGGCTGACCCCATGGCAGTGCCTGCCGCAAGGTGCTGCAGAGCGCTGGGCACTCAGCCCACAGCCCCACGGAAGGGCACAGCAGCTGCTGGGGACAGAGAGGGCTCTCAGCTTCCCCATCAGCCCCAGGGCTGCAGGCTGGACGTGGAAGGATGAAAGAGAGGTCTGTGACAGTGCCTCTCTTGCTGTCAGGCCCAGGAGGTGCCCTTCACCAGCAGCCTGCAGCCCCCCTGTGCCAGCCCCGCTCCCCAGGACAGCAGGAGGGTCCTTGCCCTGGGGCTCCTCTTGCAGCTCCTGCTCTGCCAGCGGCACAGCAGCCTGCCCCAGTTGGACACATGGGAATGGGTCGCTCTTTGTCTTCATCCCCTTCACACACATGGTCTCCTGCTCCTCTCCTGGGACACCCCCGATCACAGAGAGCCTTTTCCCATGTGAGTGTGTCCGTGCTGGCTTGGCCGGCTGTTTCTGCACCCCTGTCCATGCTCCCCACAGAGCCCTGAGCTAAAGTGCTGCTCTTTAGCGGGCGAGGACTGTGGTGCCCTGGGGCTACGGGGTGCCCCTGCACTGGCTGTGATGGTCAGGGTGGGAAGCAGACTCAGACGGACAGGGATCACTGCCGATGAGCCCCTTTCCAGCTTCCACTTCCTGATGGGCCTATGGCCAAGGAAGGGGCTTGGTAGGACCGTGGGGTATTTCCAGTGCCTCTGCGTTTGAGTGCTGCACTAAATCTGGCGTGTGGTGTTTCAAAGAGGTGTCATGGTTTAACCCCAGTAGGCAGCGAAGAACCACACAGCCCCTGGCTCCCTCCCCCCTGGGTGGGATGGGGGAGAGAATCGGAAGGACAAACCTGAGAAAAATCAAGGGTGGAGAGAAAGGCAGTTTAATAGGTAAAGCAAAAGCTGTGTGGGTAAGCAAAGCAAAATCAAGAACTCCTTCAGTACTTCCAAACATCAGACAGGTGTTCAGCCATCTCCAGGAAAGCGTAATGGTTACTTGGGAAGACAAATGCCATAAATGCAAATGTTCCACACTTCCTTCTTCTTTCCCCAGGTTTTATTGCTGATCACGACGTCATATGGTATGGGATATCCCTCCAGTCAGTTGGGGTCAGCTGTCCAGCTGTGTCCCCTCCCAACTTCTTGTGCACCCCCAGCCTACTTGCTCTCAGGGAACTAAGAGGAGCAGATAAAGCCTTGACGCTGTGTTACCCTGCTCAGCAATAGCTAAACCGTCCCCATATTATCAGCACTGTTTTCACCACAAATCCAAAACATAGCTCCGTACTAGCTGTTATGAAAAAGTTTAAGTCTATCCCATCAAAAGCCAGTACAACAGGATATCGTGAATCCCTCTCTAGTGTCCTTCTGCTTGCTTACAGCCCATGCTGGGACTGCAGAGTCAGAGGAGATTCACCCTCAGCTCCAGGAAAGTTTTCAGAAACAGGGGTTTTAAAACTTGATTTTCTGCTGCCACCTCTGTTTTTTTTCAATTACAGAGGGAATCCGGCTTCTCATGTACACCAGGTCACTGGGAAAGAAAATACACCTAACTGCTTAAGAAGTGAGATGAGGAATAATATTACCACAGGTCTAACAAAGAGAGAAAGCGAGATAGAGAGAAGAAAGAGAGAGAGAGAGAAAAAGTGAGAAAAAAGAAGAAAGGAAGGAAAGAAAGAAGCAATGAATGAATAAGGGAATGAGTGAATGAACAAGGAAATGAAGGAACAAAAGAGAGAAAGAAAGAGAAATGAATAAAGAGAAAAAGAGCAAAACAGGAAGGATTGAAGCAATAAAAGGAAAGAAAGAAAAGAAGAAAGAAAAAGAAAGAAAAAGAACAACATAAAGAAAAGAGAGAAAGAAAAAGAAAAAGAGAAAGAAAGAAAGAAAGAAAGAAAGAAAGAAAGAAAGAAAGAAAGAAAGAAAGAAAGAAAGAAAGAAAGAAAGAGAAAGTAAAAGAGAAGCTAATGAACAAGAGATCATCCTGCTGTATTCTGTGAATATGCTGGGAGTCACAGGAGACAGACAGTTATCTCATTGATGCTGAAATTGAGTATATTGCAATAGTTTCCTCAGGGCATCCTTGATCTCTTTGTTCCTCATGCTGTAGATGAGGGGGTTCACTGCTGGAGGCACCACTGAGTACAGAAATGACACCACTAAATCCAGGGTTGAGGAGGAGATGGAGGGGGGCTTCAGGTAAGCAACCATTCCAGTGCTGATCAACAGGGAGACCACGGCCAGGTGAGGGAGGCACGTGGAGAAGGCTTTGTGCCGTCCCTGCTCCGAGGGCATCCTCAGCACGGCCCTGAAGATCTGCACATAGGACAGCACAATGAAAACAAAACACGCAAAAGTAAAAGAGGTACTAAACACAAGAAGCCTTAGTTCCCTGAGGTAGTCTGAGTCTGAGCAGGAGAGTCGAAGGATCTGGGGGACTTCACAGAAGAACTGGTCCACGGCATTACCTCGGCAGAGTGGTATTGAAAATGTATGTGCAGTGTGCAGCAGAGCAGAGAGAAACCCACTGCCCCAGGCAGCTGCTGCCATGTGGACACAAGCTCTGCTGCCCAGGAGAGTCCCATAGTGCAGGGGTTTGCAGATGGCCACGTAGCGGTCATATGCCATGACGGTCAGGAGATAATATTCTGATGAGATTAAAAATAGAAAAAAGAAGACCTGTGCAGCACATCCCCCATAGGAGATGGCCCAGGTGTCCCAAAGGGAATTGGCCATGGCTTTGGGGACAGTGGTGGAGATGGAGCCCAGGTCAAGGAGGGAGAGGTTGAGGAGGAAGAAGTACATGGGGGTGTGGAGGCGGTGGTCGTAGGCGATGGCAGTGACAATGAGGCCGTTGCCCAGGAGGGCAGCCAGGTAGATGCCCAGGAAGAGCCAGAAGTGCAAGAGCTGCAGCTCCCGTGTGTATGCGAATGCCAGCAGGAGAAACTCAGTGATGGAGCTGCCGTTGGACATCTGATCCCTTGATTCACGAGGTACTGCTGACTGAGAAAGCACACTCATAACTAAGGGCTGCTCTGAGCAAATCTCTTCCCATTCCCTGCCCTTCAAAACCTCTACCCCCGAAAACACACATCGCCTCTCTCCTTTTTTCTAGGGAATTTTTGAATCTCCTGTGTTGGCGCTCTGGTTTATGCTGGCCCAGTTGTGGGCTTGGGAGCTGCTTGTGGGCTCCCAAGGAGTCATCCTTGCTCCACAACAGCGGGGATTGTGAAAAGGACATGACAGCTTCTGAAATTCACTCTTTACCTCATCGGTCATCCACTTGTAATGTAGTGTGGAGCTGCTCAGTATATTCCTGCAGGAAAACCTCAAGGAAAGTCCTGGATGTCTTAAAACTGTAGTGATGTGAGCAGAGCCAGGTCACTCCTCAGCCCTCGGGGAGAAGACAGCACTGGAGTACTTCACCTTCCGCCCCAGCCCCTACTCCCCTCCCCAGAAGGGTAGCGAGAAGAGGGAAGAAAGGGTTAAAAACCTCATGGGTTGAGACAAAGACAGTTAAAAATAACAGTAATGGAAAAGAAAATAATAATGGTAAAAGTATATACGAAAACCAAAAGTGACACAATACACGTGCTTACCACCCAGTGTCCATTCCAAGCAGCGATCACAGATTCCTGCTCCCCGCCAACCCACCATTTATGTACTGAGCATGATGGTATGGAACGTTCCTTTGCCCAGCTTGTCCTGCCTATGGTCCCTCTCAGTTTGTATTGGAAGATGAAAAAGTCCTTCACTTACTATGAGCATTACTGAGCAACAACTCAAACCAAATGTGTTATCAACATTATTCTCATACCAAATCCAAACCACAGCAGCTTCTAGGAAGAAAATTAACTCTATCCCAGCTGAAACCAGGACAACTCCCAGGTAGCCCTTGTCTTGATGGGCTTCTGGAAACGTCCCCTGTGAAACGTCTTGGCTTGATGTGGAGCCAACCTGACCCATGCAGCAGCCTCTCCACAGCAGAAGGACCCTGCCCTGCCCTGCCGGGGGTCAATCCTTCGACCCACAGCTTCTGCCACAGGCTGTGGGGCGCTCCCTGGACAGGCTGAGTGCTGACCCTGGCAGGCAGCAGAGTCCCTGCCCTGGCACATGGTCCCCTGGGGTGCAGGGACCCTGCTGAGAAGGACAGCCCTGGGCACCTGTGCCTGCACACACACCCTCACAGCCCTGACGCCGTCCCCGGGAGAAGGCAGCCATCGTGCCCATTCCCTCTGATGGTGCAGCAGAGGATCCCTGCTCTGGAGCACATCCTCCTCCTCTACACTGCAGCGAGATCCCGTAGGTTTTGGGCTATGGCAGCTTTAGGAGATCCCTGCAGGAGCTGCGGCTGCATTGCCCCGCAGCCAGAGACTTACCATGTCAGGGGCTGTGGAGATTTCTCTCTCTGTAAGCTCTCAGTGTCCTCCCGCTCCCAACTGCCTTTAACCCCTCTCTGCCTCGCTCGTCTTCCCTCGGACCCTGCCCTGCTGTGCTTCACAGAGGAGCTCCTCCTGGGCAGAGCTGTCTCTCTGCAGCATGCCCACTTGCCATGAGCCTCCTCCCTCCCAGGAGCCTGGGCCAGTTTAGCGGCAGAGGAGCAGCCCAAGGCATTTTAATGACCCCTCTGGTGATTTTGGTGCTGAGTCCATGAACCTCAGACACAGAGGAAGCTGAAGAAACCTCTCAAGAAGTAGAAGTCAGATGTTAACTCCAAAGTTTCTTGGAGTGTTAATGGGTCCCTCTGAGAGCCATTACTGCCAAAGCCTCCCTGGGGGCTTGTTAACAATCTTTGAAAAGTTTTACAAAGTTGTGTGGTTCTTTAAAAAATTGTTAAAAAATGTTGAACCACACGACTCTCACAGAGTTCCCCCTCTTGGGCTTCCCATCCCTCTGGAGGGCCCAATGGCATTCTCTCTCCTACCTTCGTACCTGGTGATGTTAGTGGGAAACCTGCTGATCATTTCCCTCATTCTTGCTGAAGGAGACCTCCACAGGCCCATGTATTCTTTCCTCTATAACCTCTCCCGTGTGGAGAACTTCATCACGACATCCATCCCAGCCAAAGCCATCGGAAACTTGCTGATAGGGAGCAAAGCCATTTCCTACGCAGGCTGCTTACCTCAATGCTTCTTCCTCTGCCTTCTGGGCTGCACTGAGTTTGTGCTTCTGGTTGTCATGTCCTATGACCGTTATGATGCTATATGCCACCCTCTTCAGCCGCCTGTGCTCATGAACAGTCAGCTTTACCTTCAGCCCTAAAGGTGGGCTTGTGGACTGCAGGCTTCCTGGCCATCTGTGTCTCCACTGTTCTGGTTCCCCGGCTGCCCTTCTGCAGGGTATTGAGCACTTCCTCTAGGACAGTGTGCTTTTGATGAAGTTGTCCTGTGCAGAAACACACATTATTGAGCTGATCACCTTCAGAGCCTCATGCATCATTCTCCTTGGCTCCCTGGGCATGACAGCAAGGTCCTACCTGTACATCATTAGTACCATACTTAGGTTGTAGTCAGCTTCCTCATGGCAAAAGGCATTCTCTGCATGTTTCTCTCCCTTCATCCTTGTCATCTTGGGCTACAGTAGCTGCATCTTCCTGCCTGTCCAGCCTTCACATCACCACATTTTCTATAACAGGGCAGTGTCCCTTCTCAAAACTGTCATAACTTCTTTGATGAGACCCTTTATTTCCAGCCTGAGGAACCAGCAGATGAAAGATGGTCCCAAGGTGGGCTTGAAGAGAAGTGTGATAATCCTCAGGAAATAGGAAATCTTTTCTGTCTAAGAAGAGATTTTGTAAGTGTATTTGGTAGGGAGAAAGGGGTGGGGAGGGCAAACATATGATTCATAGAATCATAGAATGGTTTAGGTTGGAAGGGACCTTAAATATTATCGAGTTCCAAGCCCCCTGCCATAGACGGGGCCACCTCTCACTGGACCAGGTTGTCGAAGTAATGAGGCAGGGAATATCCACATTAATATCTCTGTATTCCAGTCGTGGTGTGTGCTGGAGGTATGAGAACCTTAGTATCCAACCACCAGGAACTTTGGACTTCCGGTCCTTGAGAACGCAGAAATTTCAGGCCTTTTCTCTGTGTCCAGAGCTGAGACATGAGAGAACAGTAAGTTACCTGCCGAGGCCTACACTGTACTGCAAGTGAAGGCAGAGGCAACATCTATCAGCCGCTCCTGGAGTTGTATATTGTTCTTCAAGAACGCTGTGTGAGCAGAGAGCGGTATGACTCTTGGGCCAGCACAGGAAACCCTAATGAGATCCAACTCCCAGTGGCACACAGAGGAAAATGTGAACGTTCTTATACATGTCTTTGTTTTATCCAGTCATTGCATGAAGGCAAGCTCCTGATGATTTATTCTGGGTGAGTGCACGTTGAGCCCTGTTTGCAGAGCCAGGAAGGCAGTTGTGAGGGGGAGGAGAAACAGAAGTGATACCTGCACATAGCTCGAGAACGGAGGGGATACAGTTAGTTTCAGGTAACTTTATACACCGTGGAGACGGCTGCAAAGTCTGAACTGTTCTACGCTTCTGCTGTGATCAATGCAGGGAGACTTCCTGAGGGCAATCCATTGCTTTTGGGTTCATCTGTGCCGAGCACCTCTGATGAGTTACCCTCATTCAAATTCTTTTTTTTTTCCATTGGCCCAGGGGAGCATGTGTTCACCTGGAGGAAAGGACATCGTCCATAAAAGGAAACCGATGCTTCTAGAGTGATTTCAGTTGTCCACATTAAGTGGGATGAGTTATACTTCCTAAATACCTCTGTGGGTATTTTCTGCCTGGAGAATGAGAAGTGAGGCCAGATGATGAGGTCAGGTGCAGGTTTTCTCTTAAGAATGTTGAGACTTGGTCAGAAGACATTCTTCCCCTGACAGGGAGCAGCAAGAGCCGGGCTGCTCTCCAAAGGAAGGTGAGCTGGCAGCCAATGGTGAGACCATGGCTGGCAACGCATGTGGTACCTCCCCAGCCAGGGCCCAGCCCCACCGTACATGAGCAAGGCGAGCAGGACAGGCCGGGGGATGGCGGCCTGCAGGGCAGCTAAGGCGGGAAGACAACCCAGTGATTAGGAAGAGGGAGGTCTGGCCGGGATGGAGTTACCTTTGCCCATAGCAGCCCTCACAGTGCCGTCCTACTGTTGTATTTGTTGCTGGAACTGTGTGATCACACACCGATGTTTTGGCCACTGCTGAGCAGTGCTCACACAGCAGCAAGGCTGTGTCTCCAAACCCCCACTGCAAACACAGGCCTGTAGGCTGGTGGTGGGCAAGAGGTTGGGAGGGGACATAACCAGGACAGCTGACCCAAACTGACCACAGAGACATTCCATACCATATAACATCACACCTAGCAATAAAAGCAAAGAGAAAGGAGGAGGAGGGGTTTCTAAAGTAACCAAAGTCCTACTTGCCAGGAAGTAGTTGGACATCACCTGCTGATGGGAAGTAGAGAATAAATCTTTTGTTTGGTTGGTTCCTTTGCTTCCACATGGGGCCTTTTTTTTCTTTATTAAACTGCTTTTATCTAGAGTCAGAAGTTTTTCATCTTATTTTTCCCCCTGTCCTGCTGAGGAAGAGTGATGGAGTGGCTTGGTGGGCACCTGGCAGCCAGCCAAGGTTAAGCAACCACACCAAGCCTGGAAGATGCTGTTCTAGGGAGCTCTGCTGCCTTTTAGTGCTGCTGACTGTGAGATCTCCAGGAAAACTCCCTCACAATCCAGGTGGCGGTCGGTCACAAGTTGTGTCCCCAGGAGCTCAGCACTGAGGCCAGTCCTCTTTAATATCTTTATC
Organism: Vanellus vanellus; assembly: GCF_965231255.1. Classification (NCBI taxonomy): domain Eukaryota; kingdom Metazoa; phylum Chordata; class Aves; order Charadriiformes; family Charadriidae; genus Vanellus; species Vanellus vanellus. The sequence continues at coordinate 1,327,544 of NW_028128889.1, forward strand.
AACAACCAGGACGAGGGGATTGAGTACACCCACAGTAAATTTGTGGACAAAACCAAGTTCAGCAGGAGTGTTGATCTGATTGAGGGCAGGAAGGGTCTACAGAGGGATCTGGACAGGCTGGGTCCATGGGCTGAGGCCAAAGGTATGAGATTGCCACATGCTTGGTCTTGCACTTGGGTCACACCAACCCCATGCAGCGCTATAGGTTTGGGGCAGAGTGGCTGGAAAGCTGCCTGGCAGGAAAGGACCTGGGGATGTTGGACAACAGCCAGCTGAATATCAGCCAGCAGTGGGCCGAGGTGGCCAATAGCGTTCTGGCGTCTATCAGGAGTATTTTGGTGAGCAGGGCAGTGATTGTTCCCCTGTATTCGGCACTGGTGAGGCCCCACCTCGAGTACTGTGTTCAGTTTTGGGCCACTCGTTACAGGAAAGACATTGAGGTGCTGGAGCATATCCAGAGAAGGGCAGTGAAGCTGGTGAGGGGTCTGGAGAACAGGTCTTATGAGGAGCGGCTGAGGGAACTGGGGTTGTTTAGCCTGGAGAAAAGGAGCTTGGAGGAGGCTTTATCGCTCTCTACAACTGCCTGGAAGGAGGTTGTAGCAAGGTGGGGGTCCGTCTCTTCTCGCTAGTAACAAGCGATAGGACAAGAGGAAGTGACCTCAAGTTGCGTCAGGGAAGGTTTAGATTGGAGATTATGAAAAATGTCTTCATAGAAAGGGTTGTCATTCATTGGAACAGGCTGCCCAGGGAAGTGGTGGAATCGCCATCCCTGCGGGTATTTAAAAGATGGATAGACGTTGCGCTTAGGGACATGGTTTAATGGTGTTTTTGCCAGTGTTAGTTTGATGGTTGGACTTGATGATCGTAAAGGTCACTTCCAACCTTGACAATTCTATGATTCTATGACCCTTCTGTTGAGTAATGAGGTTCAGTGTGGACCTCCTTGCCTTCTAAACTCCTTTTTGAAGCCTAGGTCTGGCTGGATCCCATCATAGTCTCAGACGTGGTCAACGGTTCATGTCTAATGGAATTATTCTTACAACATTAATAATATGTGGGTAGCTATATGGATTCGCAGTGTGTCATTCAGCATGCTGTCACTTACTCAGGATCCGTTGTGGGTAAAGGATGTCTCCACCTTGGGCAAGGAAGGATCTCTTAGTCTCAGGTAAGGAATCTCTAACCTTGAGAGGTGTCCCTGCTTGAGGTTGGAAGTGAGGTTGGAAGAAAGCTCGGGAGGTCTGTAGTCCAATCTGTCAGAAACAGGTATGATCAGCTGCTGCCCAGGAGAGTCCCATAGTGCGGGGGTTTGCAGATGGCCACATAGTGGTCACAGGCCATGACAGCGAGAAGAAAATACTCTGCTACAACTAAAAAGAGAATCTAAAAAATTTGAGCAGCACATCCCAAATAGGTGATGGGCCTGGTGTTCCAGAGGGTATTGGCCACGGATTTTAGGACAGTGGTAAAGATGCAGCCCAGGTCAAGGAAGGAGAGGTTGAGGAGGAAATACATGGGGTACATGGGTGTGGAGGCAGTGGTTGCAGGCGATGGCAGTGATGATGAGGCCGTTGCCCAGGAGGGCAGCCAGGTAGATGCCCAGGAAGAGCCAGAAGTGCAAGAGCTGCAGCACTGAAGCCCCCACATAGGACTGGGACCCCCCGGTGACCCATGATCTACAGGAACACTTCTGGAGCAGGAGCTGGTCACCGGACAGGCTGTGTCAAAGCATCACAGTTGAGACAACTGGTTTCTCTTCCTTGGGTAGAAAAGGAAGCCTGGGCAATGGCACCCCAGCTCTCCAACATGAGAGGAGATCACTCTCATCCCTGCCTCCCCCTGCAGAGGAGCCACCTGTCCCCTACCCTGCAGGGAATTAAATAGGAGTTGGTGTAGGTGCTGCAGAGTCTACTTGAAATGGATCCTTTATCCCTGATGCATTGGGATGAGTGCAGGTTTGGCTATTCAAAGTAGAGCACTTCATTAACTGTGTCTCTTTGCTTCCTTCTGTGAATTGAGGGAGTTCGTGAATTCACCGTGTGACTCATAGTTGGCAAAAAAAGGGAAGACTGAGAGAGTCCGAGCAGGGAGTGTTGTGGTGGGCCTTGGGATCTGTGCTTGACAGAAAAACATTTTTTCCGTTGGTCTAAGGCTGTCCATTCGGAGGCGATCAGGAACAGCATCCCCAATGGATTGCTGACCTCACTAAATCTGTAAGCAGAAAAAAAAGGAGTATGAGAAAAAGAACAAATGCTTTGTTATTGTTATTTATTATTCAACTCTTTTCACTTTGAGTGGGCTCTTGAAATCTCACTAATCAACCACATGAGAACTGAGGACTCCAGGAAAACTCTGCCCCAAGACTTGGCTTGTTAGGGCTTTTTGGGTGTTTATGAGCCCTCTGGTGTCAAATGTTTGAACTGCAGTTATTGAAAGGTGGAACAAGCTTCTGTGGAAGTGAAGAGTCAGCAGCAAACCTTCAAGTTTCTGAGCATGTCAGCAGGTCCCACTGAGGGCCATCACTGAAAAGGCCATGGAGGGCCTGACCTGACAAGGAGATGGTCCCTGGGGGCTGGTGAAACAGTAAGTCAGAGGCCCCGGTTACAGGTGGAAAATGAAATGCTGAAGTGGCTCTGAAAGACCTTGATGTGTTTCACCAAGCGGGATGCCCAAGCCTGGTTGATGATCTTTAAGCCTGCTTGTGAGGATTTGCTAAAGCCATCAGCCATCACCTTGTTACTCACTGACATCCCCTGACCCACCTTCCCAGACACACTGCATTGGCTTTACGTGGCAGAGTTTTGGTAGGGCGGCGCTCCAGGGTGGCGTCTGTGAGCAGATGCCAGAAGCTGCCCCCATGTTGGGCAGAGCCAGTTCCAGGCAGCTATGAGACAGACCCACTGCTGGCCAAAGCTGAGCAAATCAGTAACAGTGGTAGTGCCTCTTTGATAACATATTTAAGAAGGAGTAAAAAATGGCTGCGCAATAGCAGCTGAGAGGGGAGTGAGAATATGTGAGAGAAAGAACTCTGCAGTCACCAAGGTCAGTGAAGAAGGAGGAGGAGGAGGTGCTCCAGGTGCCAGAGCAGAGATTCCTCTGCAGCCCGTGGGGAAGACCATGGTGAGGCAGGCTGACCCCTGCAGCCCATGGAGGCTGTGGATATCCAGAGTGGAGCACGTATCCACCTGCAGCCCGTGGAGGATGGCATAGCAGAGCAGGTGGATGTGCCCTGAAGGAAGCTGCAACGCTGTGGAGAGCCCACACTGCAGGAGGCTTCTGGAAGGAAGCAGAGGAAGAGCATGAGGAGGAACGAGTGGCACAAACAAGTGATACAAAAGGAACACAACCCCCATTCCCCACCCTCCTGCATCACTCTGGGAGAGGACGTAGAGCAGTCAGGAGCAAGGCTGATGCTGGGAAGAAGGGAGGGGTGGAGGGAATGTTTTTAGATGTTATTCTTCTGTCTCATTATCCTCCTCTGTTTGATTGGCAATAAATTACGAGTCTGTTTTGCCTGTGATGGTAACTGGTGAGCGATCTCCCTGTCCTTATCTCAACCCATGAGCTTTTCATTTTATTTTCTCCCTGTCCTGCTGAGGAGGGGCAGCGACAGAACAGCTCGGTGGGCACCTGACAGCCAGTCAAGTCCTACGCAAGGCCAATCACTGCTGCTCAGAGCCACTCACTCTTCAGACAGGATCTTGAGCTTTCTGGATCTTCCTGGTGCTTATTACTATCTCCCTGGCTTCCTCCACAGCTCATGGGGATCTTTCCTGTCCTTTAACAGGGACTTTACAACCATCTTTTATGAAATGGTTGTCTTTTTACGGTATTCTGTGCAGAAAGAATAGTCACAGAAAAGCACCACATATGTCAAAACAAATGCCGAGTGAAGTGCCAGAAAAAGCCTCCTGAGCTTCCCGCATGGCTGTGGCTTCTTGGCATACAGTCTGTCCTGAGAAGGGGCTCCAGCCCCTGCTCCTCTGGGGAGCGCAGTAGTGCAGTCTGGATCAGTCCATGGCAGATGGTGGGGCTGTGTTTCCACCCCTGGGGCAGTCGATTCCAGGCGTACGGGGTACTCCTCCAGGTGAAAGCAAACTCTGGCCTGCACTCTGCTGCCAAAGAGACCAAGAAAGAAACTCAGTGGTATCAATTGTTGCATACCCCTTGGCTGCCTTTGACTCCAGTTCCTACTGGAATTCTATTATGTCTGGTGCGGCAGCACTCAGTGGTAGTGTGACTTTGTTCAGGCCACAAAATTCCACAGTTAGCCTCAACTCTTGGTTCGATCTTTGCAGTGGCCATTTGAGACTATTAAAGGGTGAGCAAGTCTTGCAGATCACTCCTTGGCTCTCCAGTCGCTGGATAAGCTTACACAGGGGACCAGGGAGTTTCAGCTGGTGCGATATTGTTGCCTGTGGACTGTCATGGCACCTGGCTATTGCCAATAAAAATAAATAAATCAATAAATAGCAAATGGATTGCCTTTTGTCTTTTTTTTTGGTTTTTTTTGCACTTCTTGTACCAAAACTTCTAGTCTCTGGGTAGGTTCACCATCCCACTTCCTCATGTCCTTCCCCTGGTCACGCAGATAGAACCACAGGGTGGCACAGGTTGTGCGCCACCAGTACCCTCTCCCTTGAGCAGAAAAACGCTGACTCTTAATAGTTGAGATGTTGGTCAGTATGAGAGAGGAAGACATCCGTTTTTAAGTGCTGGGGCAATTGTTGGGACAGTTTTTCCACAGCTGAGATGCAGGCCTGTAGGGAGCAAGCGAGAGTCTCTTTCGATTCCTGCAGCTGGCTGGGCAGTCCCTCCACAGCTGGTGCCTCCGCGTCTGTCCAGCTCACTATAGACAAGGTGCTGGCATGTGCACAACGGCCTTATCCCTGGCAAGGACACCCCGAGCTGCCGGGCATCCTTACCCTCTCATTCTGACTAGTGGCCCCAGTGTCCCAGCATCGGAGCAACCAGCTGACAGTTTGCTCTCCTGGATGATGGCTGAAATCCATTTACACACCTCGCAAGTTGGCCTCGGCTTCTGTTGTTCCTTCTCGGCTAGAGGGGAGACTGATCTGGCTGAGGGCTGGGTCTGGTTCAGCCTCAGTGTCTGTTTGCACGTCTTGAGATCCAGAGCCCCTCTCTTCCCCTTGAGGTGCTGAGCAGTGCTGAATAGAGCTCAGTAGGCGCAGGCCAGGCCCCAGCACGGCGCGACAAGCTGTGGCTCTTGGGCACAGCCAGGGCCAGGGCACCCTTTGTTCTGGGTTGAAGTCCCAGACCATCAAAGGTGACCACCATTCTTGCCACCCATAACCACACTGCCTCGAGGCCTGCGGGATAATCCTAAGTACTTGGTTAACCTTAGAAAAAGCGGAGAGAGTATTCTTGAGAAGTACCACCAGCAGCATTTTGGCTACCCAAGGGTGTTCAAGATATTGAAGACCTATTGTAATGAGGGAGAAAACATCTGCCACGCAGAAGAGGGTGAGGGTGCCATGCTGTGTTTCCTCCCCCAAAAACCTCTTGGAGGACAAAGGTGAAAGTGTAATTGTTAATTGTCTCCATGAGATTGTTCCCAAAGTAGAGGAATGGCATCAGTGCAGAGCTCAAATACCACATTAAACTTCAGGCCCGCACTGTTATAATTAATCTCCCAGAGAAAACACCACCAAGCGCTACAGAGCACAGCAAAGGACAAAAGCCCAAACCAGCCTTTAACATCCACAACACAAAAGGGAGCATGGCACAGAGCAGATAAACGAAGGTCGAGTACAGATAGGTCAATATCGTGACCAGCAGCCGTTACACAGATATAACAATTAAAAGTTCCCTCTAACACATTGGGGTCATATCTCTTGTTAATTCCATCCCAGCCCAAAGCAGGACAGCAGGACAGAGACCCCCTGCTGAGTCCTGTCCTTCCCCCCACCCTCCCCGGGCACTAAGGGACACTGGGAACTGGAGGATATGGGGGGATGGGAAGCAAAACCTAACTGTGGGGGAAACAGGACCTTCACCCTCTGTCTGCCCCACTGATGTGCGTCCTTTGAGATGTCCTTAAACCAGCAGATGGGATCTTCCTGAACAGCGCCTTTAAGGTTAAGTGCCCATCAAATGCGTTTGCCCCTCATTTGCACTGACCTCAAAGGCAGCCCTGACCTCTCCTAAGTCAATATTCCTCAATTATGACAGTGCGCACAGTTCAGCAGTTATTTTCAACATAACTTCAAAACACAAAGAACGTCACAGCATATTTAAAGATGATAAATAAATCAACACTCGGTCACTTCGCTCTCTAATAAGTAACACACAAAGCAGAAGCAGTCAAAATGAAAACCTTCCAGGTGACTGCCTGCTCTTTGGGCAATTTCCAAAGCAAATATTCAAGTCAGTTCCCTGAAATCTTTTCACAGCTGATCCACAACAGATCTCTTATTTATACTTAGTGTCCCGTAAAGATAGAACCGTACCCATAAACCTCAAAAATGACATAGAAAGTCATGGAAGAACCTGAGCCATTCACAGGTCTCTTGAACCACTTGTCAATGTATTTTTATTTCTTTGAAGCCCTGACAGGAGCCTGTGTCATCTTTAGAACAAAACCAGTGACACTTTGGATTCACTGAAACTCAGGCAAACCTCCTACTGATTTCAAAACCTAAACCAGATTTTTACCACCAGCCTTTTATCCCCAGCTTGAGTCTCATAAAAATAAATCAGCCTCACTCGCTCACAGACAGAGGACTCAAATAGAGCACTCTCTTACATTCCGACACGTGACAGGGACTGCTGGATGGTTTTGGAAGGGCAATTGGGAAGCACAGCGCGGTAGCTTGAATTACTGTGGCACACAACACTCGGAGGATGAGTTTGCAGAGGAACATGTCCGCCTTACAAAGTATCCATGGATGTGCTGTCATAATGTTGATGTCCCATGAACTCAGTAGGGGCCCGGAGTCCAATGCCTTCAATGCTGCTGTGGCTCAGTGCAGCTGGTGGATTTGATGGTCATTCCATGAGGTTACTTCTGACCATCAGCTACCCAAAGAGGCAAGTGAATACATGCTGCATCTCCTGACTGAGACCTTTACTGACCTCCCAGTGCTAGCTCACACCACCAGTAAAAATGCCGGTCTTCTTGGGATGCAGAAATCCATAAATATCTGTCCTTTCGCCTCTCTCTTCTTCCAGTTGTGTGCATCTACAGGAGGCACAGCAGGCGTGCCGGAGCTTCTTGATCCAAAATACGCCCATCTTCATTAGGAGGATGTCCCTGCTGACAGAGGCACCAGCTATTCCCTCTGCTGTTTGGGTAGTTGCATCCTTGAAGAGAGCAGTGATGGCCGATCCCGTGCGCGTCACAACTGGAAAGAACGGTGCATTGATACCGCATTGCTGGAGAAGGTCTTGCTTGGCTTATGTGAGCCAGGCCAGCAGCTTCACCCAGCGGCCCTCCCCACTGAGAGGGGAGAGCTGAACCACTTGTGTACAACCGCACACTGCCCCTGCCCCACACTGGCCAGAGGGTGCTGTGCAGGGCCCCCGGGATGGTGATGTGTGGGCCAGGGGTGCTGTGAAGGAAACCCCCCTGGAAAGCTGGGGAAAGCTGCAGGGCAGGCAGGGGGGAGAGGGAAAGGGAGGCAGTGCCCCTGGGGAGACAGCTCCAGCCCCCAGGCTGCTCTAAGCCCCGCTCCTGCAGGACTCCCCTGCCGCCAGGCTTTCCCGAAGGACAGGGACACCCCGGGTGTCAGGCTGCTGCCCCGGGACTGCTCCCACCTCTGAGCTCCAGCCTGTCCCCAGGGCAGCGAGGGAGCCCCAGGCATGTGGGGGTTCCCAGGATGTGCTTCTCCCCAGTGTCCCCGGCACTGCCCTCCTCTGCAGGCTCTGCCCGCTGCCAGGGCTGGAGGGAGCCCCGGGCATGTGGGGGTTCCCAGGATGTGCTTCTCCCCAGTGTCCCTGGCACTGCCCTCCTCTGCAGGCTCTGCCCGCTGCCAGGGCTGGAGGGAGCCCCGGCATCCAGGATGCTTTATCCCCTCCCAACTCCCCCCAGTTGGGACCTCTTGTGAAGCACCAAGCTTGCTGAAGGGGCTCCTGGTGCCGTGGGCGCTGGGCAAACAGACCTTATCAGTGATGCTGTGGGGAAAAACATCCCTCCTCTTGCCCGGAGAGCTCTGTCCCCACAATTAGCTGCGGGTGGCTGCCCGGGCACAAGGGCCTCCTTCATCGTGTTTCTCTGCCAAGCCACATCCTGCTCAGTGATGGCAAAGGCCTGGGCCAAGGACGAGGCATTGAAGGGAGACTCTGTGAGGACACGGGCCTCTGGTGAGCTGCGGTCAAGTCCCAGCCAGGGACAGGGCTGTAGCCAGAGCCTTGTTTGGGACGGGGCCACTGGGACCCACCGTGTGAGGGCAGTTCTGCAGAGTGGGACCCATGCTGTCTGGAGGGCACGGGATTTCCCCCTCTGTTCTGTGCTCTGGGGAGGTCACGGCTGGGAACTGGACGAGTTTGGGGCCCACAGTGCAAGGGGAATGGAGTGGGCTGGAGCTGGGCACTGACACCACCTCAGCCCTTCCCCCAAGTTCAACCCTGAACCTCCAGCTTCCCAGCATTCACCAGTGCTCCCCATTTACTCCAGGGACGGAAGATTCCAGTCACCCAAATGACCGCATTGCCCATAGCCCTGGTTGTCCTCCGTAGGGTATGCAGCTGTCAGGGGCTCACTGCCCTCGCCACCCGCTGATTCCTGAGCAGTTCCCTGTGTAGCTGCCCCAGGCGGGAAGATGGAGTGATGCCGGTGAAGGTGGCTGGATCTGTGCCGGAGGCGGGGGTCACTCTGTGCTGGGGCTGGGCTTGTTGCCAGGGCTGGTGTCTCTGCCAAGCCTGGCTTTGCCCTGGGGGCTCTCGGGGCTGGGAGGGGCAAGGAGGAGTCCGGGCAGGGATAAATCTGTCCCTCATCTTCTCCGGCTTCACCCAGGACTCAACACACCGCAGAGGAAGATGAAGGTCGCAGTGCTCAGCGTCGCCCTCCTCTTCACCATCCTGCTGTGCACCCCGGACGATGCTGAGGTGAGTCCTCAATGCCACAGGGAGGGGCTCGAGGCTGAGGATGGGTCCTGGCGGCAGGACATCTGCTGTCCTGCAGAATGACATTGTAGTGGTGAGCTTGGCCTCTCCCTTTCCCATGCAAGGAGCTCCTCCAGGCTCCCATGCACCTCCAGCCCAAAGCAATGCAGCTTTCTGCCTCCCGTAATTCCGTCTGTTGTCTTCACTTCCCCTGCAATTAACCTTCTGGTGCCCAGAGCCTGAGTTCCTCAATGAGTGGTCGGACCTGTCCCCTCCCTGGGAGAGTCCACTGCAAACTCCTCTAAGGGCACCTGCCACTTTCTCGTCTTGGTGCCCCCACATCTCCCCCTTCTGGTCCTCCCCATCCCACCCTTTTGTGACCCTCACACATCACTTCCTTAGATCTCCTAAGTGTCCTTTCTAGACTCCCCAAATCCTTTTCCTTTTATCATTCCCAATGCCTTGCTTTCAGTCTTTCCCCTCAGTCTTTTGCTTTTCATCCTGTCCACTGTGGTAGTGTCCCCAGATCACCTTCCTTCAAACCCCAGTCCCAAACACCATCCCAATCCCCTTTTTTTGGTCCTCAGCAGTCCTCTCCTTCTGCCCCCACCGACCACCTCGCTTGAAGTCCCTGCATCCCCTCCACTTCACTTCCTTTACCCCTCACTCGCATCCCACACGGTCCTCTCCATTCAACAACCCCAGCCCAGTCCCTTGGGGTTCACTAATTCACCCCAGTGCCCCGTCTTTGGGTCCTCCCCATCCCCATCTCCTTGGGAGGCCCTGAATTCTCCACACTATCTTTATCTCCATCCCCACCCCTGGTCCCTCTGTGAACAGCTATCCCAGGTGAAACTTGGGAGGAATGGAACTGGAAGGAGCAGAAAGGATTTCCTGTCTCAGAGCAGGGGGAAGCAATGGGCCTGGGGGGAGTGGGGAAACCCGTGTCCCACACACAGCCCCACCAAGGTCCAATCCAGACCACCCCTTTTCTCTCTTTCCCTAGGCACACTTGGAAGGAAGTGGAAGTGTTAAACTGGATGTAAGTAGTGGGATGGACTTGGGTAATGGGAGGGCAATTTGGTCCTCCCATCCCTTGCTGGGACCGAGGACATCTAGTGACCAGTGAGGTCTCATGGTCTCTCTACAGGAGAAGGTACTCAAATCCCTGATAGGAAAGAGGTCTGAGGTGGGTACCACAAATTCTACTGGCCCCTTACCCTCCCCTCCCATGACCACGACGATCCAGGGCATCCCAGTATACCACTGTACACCCCACTGACACCCCAGAAAGCATCTCTGAAACCCAGTGTTTTCCCAGGGAGGCCCCCTTCCCTAGGGCCCCCATTGCATTCCCATCCCTCTCATTACAACCCAGTACACCCCAGGATACCCCAGTGCACAGACAGGCACCCAAGTGGGCCCCTTCCCCAGGACCCCCACTGCTCTCTGTGCACCAACATACAAACTCATGTACCCCATTCCTCCCCAGAAGCACCTTCCCCAAGGACCCCATTGCTTTCCCCTTTCTCCCAGTATACTGCAGTGCTCTCAAGTGTGTCCCTAACTCTCCCTTTCTCCCAGCCTCCTGTGGCTGAGCTGGCAGTGGACCTTGCGCGCCAGAGACGTGTGGCTGTCGGCGTTGATGTCTAGGTGAGCAGCATCAGGGTGTCTCCAGACCCACAAAGGATGCTGAGCCCTGTGGGATGCCTGAGCCCTCCGGGTTGGGCAGAACTTGGGTATGGGAGAGGGAAAGAGAGGGGACTGTCCATGATCCATGTCCCAGGGTGACTGGGACAGAGCTGCCTCCATGCCGCTTCTTGCACCCAGTGGGGCTCTACAGACCCAGAGGGTCACCATGCAGGCCAGGCAGGGTCTCTAGTGCCATACACACCCCAAGGATCACTGTGAGGACTGTGCAGGGTTCTGGGAGATTTAGGGGCATTTCAGGGTAGAGACACACTGGGCGAGGGACTCTGGGTGCCATATGGTCTCAGGAGAGCCAAGTCGAGTCCTTGGTCTGTTGAGGGCTCCAATTCCCAGCTCCTTCCCCAGGGCTCTGCAGAGAGAGACAGTAGGCGACAAGGCCACTCTCATGTCCCAGTTGACAGTGGGGGTCTCATGTGGGGCTCTGTCTTTCAGGACTGGAACTGGTGGTGACACCCTTGCCCTGTTCCCCTCCAGCAGCATGAGGAGATGATCATCCCTGGATGACCCCACCTGATCCCCTGGGAGCCCTGGGCCATTCCCCCCTAATGATCAATAAACCCCTTTAGCAAAGCTATTCTCTGCGCGTGTGTCCGTGTCTGTTTCGGTGTCCCCTCTCGCCTGCCAGTGCCCAGACGCCTGGGTCCTCTCTGGCTCTACCACGGCAGTGAGCAGAGTGACTGAGGGAGTGTGGACACCTGGGGTGTCTCTGTAAAGGAGATCCCCATTCCCACCCACCATGTGCCCCCTGAGAAGGACAGATTAGGGCAAACTGGAGTGTCCCCCCATGAGGCTGGGAGAGGCGAAGGGCAGATGGTGCCAGCCCTCGAGGCAGCCGGTGCTTTGGAGGAACAACGGGAAAGTGGTTCTTACCTGGGTTGTAGTGAGCACCAAATGGCACCATTTGGTATTGGGGCAGGAGAGGAACACGGGGACAGGCAGCCTGGGACCCTGGGTCTTCTCCCTGCTGTGGGAGGGGGGTGGTTCCCTGCCCCATGGACTCAGCACTCCTGCCTTCACAGGTGATTTCAGAGCCCCGTGACGGGCCAATGTGCCTTCCTCAAGCCCCAGCCCACATTCTTCTCCTGGGAATGCCCCATCACAGGCCAGGAAGGCAGGTCGTGGGAATCAGATGCTGGAGAAGTGCTGGGTCCTGCACTTAGGTCACAACAACCCCATGCAACGCTACAGTTCTTGCAAAGTGTGGTTGGAAAGCTGCCTGGCCGAAAAGGACTTGGGGGTATTGGTGTACAGCCGGCTGTGTATGAGCCAGCAGCGTGCTCAGGTAGCCAAGAAGGCCAACAGCATCCTGGCTTGTATGATAAATAGTGTGGCCAGCAGCACTGGGGAAGTGATTGTTCCCCTGTTCTTGGCACTGCTGAGGCCTCACCTTGAGTACTGTGTTCATTTTTTGGCCCCTCACTACAGGAGGGACATTGACGCACTGGAGCATGTCTAGAGAAGGGCAAGGAAGCTTGTGAGTGGTCTAGGAAACAAGTCTTATGAGAGGCGGCTGAGGAACATGGGATTGTTTAGTCTGGTGTTGTGGTTTTGGTTGGACTTCCACCAAAATAAATGACAGATGCTCTCCTTTAACTTCTCTCCCAAGGGAGAGAAGAATGAGAGAGATAGAGACTGATGCTTTGAAAAGAAACAAAATTATTTTAACAAAATATTAATAATCACAGAATCACAGAATCACAGAATTATCAGAGTTGGAAGGGACCTCTAGAGATCATCTAGTCCAACTCTCCTGCTAAAGCAGGATTGCCTAGAGCACATTACTCAGGACTGCATCCAGGCGGGTCTTGAAAATCTCCAGGGAAGGGGACTCCACAACCTCCCTGGGCAGCCTGTGCCAGTGCTCTGTCACCCGAACCGTAAAGAACTGTTTCCGTGTATTTGAACGGAACTTCCTGTGTTCTAACTTGTGCCCATTGCCCCTCGTCCTGTCACTTGGAACCAATGAAAAGAGCCTGGCTCCATCCTTCTTCAACCCACCCTTTAGATACTTGTATGCCATAATCAGGTCTCCCCTCAGCCTTCTCTTCTCCAGGCTAAAGAGTCCCAGCTCTCTCAGCCTTTCCTCATAAGGGAGGTGCTCCAAGCCCTTAATCATCTTAGTTGCCCTTCGCTGGACTCGCTCCAGCAGTTCCCTGTCCCTCTTGAACTGGGGAGCCCAAAACTGGACACAGTATTCCAGTTGTGGCCTCACCAGTGCCGAGTAGAGGGGGAGAATGACCTCCCTCGACCTACTGGCCACACTCTTCCCTATGCAGCCCAGGATTCCATTGGCCTTTTTGGCGACAAGGGCACATTGCTGGGCCATGGATAATTTACTGTCTACCACAACCCCCAGATCCTTCTCCTCCAAGCTATCTCCCAGCAGGTAAGCCCCTAACCTGTACTGGTGCCTAGCATTCTTCCTCCCCAGGTGCAGGACCTTGCACTTGGTTTTGTTGAACCTCATTAGGTTCTTCTCTGCCCAGCTCTCCAGCCTGTCCAGGTCACGCTGGATGGCAGCACAGCCCTCTGGGGTGTCAGCCACCCCACCCAGTTTGGTATCATCAGCAAACTTGCTGAGGATACACTCTGTCCCCTCATCCAGGTCATTAATGAAAATATTAAACAAAATAGGACCAAGTATTGACCCCTGGGGGACACCACTGGTTACAGGCCTCCAACTAGACTCTGTGCCGCTGATCACAACCCTCTGAGTCCTGTCCCGCAGCCAACTCTCAATCCACCTCACTGTCACCTCATCTAGCCCATACTTCCTCAGCTTCCTAATGAGGATGTCATGGGAGACAGTGTCAAAAGCCTTGCTAAAGTCAAGGTAGATGACATCCACGACTTTCCCCTCATCCAGCCAACCAGTTATAACATCATAGAAAGCTATCAGATTGGTCAAGCACGATTTACCCTTGGTAAATCCATGTTGACCACTTCCAATAACTTCCCGTTCCTCAACGTGATTGGAGATGACATCCAGAATGAGTCGCTCCAATACCTTCCCAGGGACAGAGGTGAGACTAACCGGTCTGTAGTTCCCTGGGTCCTCCTTCTTGCCTTTTTTGAAGATTGGAGTGATGTCGGCCTTCCTCCAGTCCTCAGGCACCTCTCCTGTTCTCCATGACCGTTCAAAGACGATGGAGAGTGGTCTAGCAATAACATCCGCCAGCTCTCTCAGCACTCGCGGATGCATGCCATCAGGGCCCATGGACTTGTGAATGTCCAGCTTGGCCAAGTGGTCTCTGACCCGGTCCTCCTCAACTGAGGGAAAATCTTCCACTCTCCTAACCTCCCCTTTTGCCTTCAGAGGGTGGGATTCATGAGGGACAGCTTTAGCAGTGAAGACCGAAGAAAAGAAGGCATTCAGTAACTCTGCCTTCTCTGCGTCCTCCACCACTAGGGCACCTGTCTCATTCACCAGCGGGCCTACATTTTCCCTAGTCTTCCTTTTTCTATTGATATATTCAAAGAACCTTTTCTTATTGTCTTTGACTGCAGTGGCCAAGCTGAGTTCTGATTGAGCTTTGGCCCTTCTCATTTTCCCCCTACATAGCTTTGTTATATCTTGATAATCCTCATAAGTTGCCAATAATCAATTAATTGGATAAAGATTTGATCCTAGTAATAAGAAAACAATGGAATATATTCATTATATAGAACCTATATGGAGCACACAGTATGACGATCACATCACTGGCAAGAACTGGGAAAGTTCCAGACTGGACTCAGCAATGGATGGGAACTGGACGGCAGATCAAGAGTCAGGAACGCACGGACCGGGATCAAAGGCAAATGAAAACACAGAGTCCTCCTTGGACACAGGCTATTGAAGAAAGAGCACTGACCCTTTGATCCCTCAGCTTTTACACTGAGCACGAGGCAGATGGGATGGAATGCCCCCTTGGTCAGTTTGGGGTCACCTGTCCTGTCCGCTCCTCCCAGCAGGTGGGACCCCTTTACGCTCTTCTGCTTCCGACCCTCCAATGGGGCAAACACCAAAGTGAGCCGCCCTTGGGTGTTATAGCAATAAGTATAAGCAGGAGCCTCTCTGCATACCATGCCCGGGCATCAGCTATAAACACAGGTCTTATCCCTCTGAGGGTGAACAGTGTCTGCACAATGTGCTGTTAATTTCAGTAGTTAGAAGAGGCTCAGCTCAAAAGTGAAGTTCCTGAACAAAATATCCATTCTGCTTCACCCCAAACCAGGACAACACTTTTAAGATTCTGCTGCACAGGGTGCTGAGCCATCTAATTGACACTGTGCTTTTGCCAAGAAAGGTTGGACCAGATGACCCTTGAGGTCCCTTCCAACCTGCTGTTCTATGATTCTTTTTTTTTCAGTGCTGTTCAGTGACAGGATCAGAGCCAATTCACACAGGCTGAAAGACAGCTCCGAACATCAGGAAAAGTATTTGAACTGAGGGGTGGCACAGGTTCCCCAGAGAGGTTGTGGATTCTCCATCCTTGATAATATTCAAGAGGCATCTGGACATGATCCTGGACAACTGGGTCTAGGTGGCGCTGCGGGAGAAAAGGTGTTGACCAGATGACATTTAGTAGTCTCTTCCACCCTCAACCATTCAGCAATTCTGTGAAAAGGTAAATGATCCTTGATTTGGCCTTTGCCTCTAGTCTCAGGGGTCTGGGATTACTGAAGGCTCATCTAAGAAGCAAAGAGTGAGGTTAAAAAGCATCAAATCCCTCAGCCTTGTCTATGTCCTGTGTCAGCAGGACTCCCGCCCCATTCAGCTGTGGTCTCATGTTTTCCCAAGCCTTCCCTTTGCTGTTGACATAGTTGTAGCATCCTTTCTTGTTGCCCTTCATATCCCTTCCCAGATGAAACTGGAGCATGTTCCCCATGGGAGCATGGCTGTGATCATCTGAAGAAAGCCTTAATCTTCCTCAATCATCTGTAATGTTCCTGATTTCTTTGAGAAGACACCCACTACCTCACCCATGTGTCTCTGCCCACTAATTCATTTTTTCTCAGCTGACTCATCACCTCTCCCCAGGCAGAGATCCAGACATTCCCACTGCTCTCTCCCATGACCTGTTAGGAATAGGTCTAGAGGAGGCCACGGAGATGAAGAGAGGGCTGGAGCACCTCTCCTTTGAAGACAGGCTGAGAGAGTTAAGAGAAAGTTGGAGAGGGACTTTTTACAAGGGCATGTAGTGATAGGACGAGGGGGAATGGCTTCAAACTGGAAAAGGCGAGATTTGGAATAGATATTAAGAAGAAGATTTTCACATTGAGGGTGGTGAGGCACTGGAACAAATTGCTCAGGGAAGTTTTGGAGGCCCCATCCCTGGAGGTTCTCAAGGTCGGACAGGGTTTTGAGCTACCTGTTCTAGTGGGAGGTGTCCCTGCCCATGGCAGGGATATGGAACTACATGATCTGTCCCTACAGGCTGCAACGGCTGTGCATTGCAACAGGGTGACAAATGAGAGCAACACAGAACGTGACGGCATGAGGGTGATTATATTCCAACATCCCTGCAGTCCCTTGCTAATCCAGTAAATCCAGGGGTATTGGAAGAGCTCTAAACCTCTCAGGTATGCATTGGTAAGGTTGACCTTGTCAGTAGGACAGGCTGAAAAAGCTGAAGGTGTTCAATTGTGAGATTAGGGAGCTTTAACAAGAACATAAAATTACTACCTCCTACCACTACCAGGAGGTCACCAAGGAGGCAGATCCAGGTTCTTCCCTGTTGTGTGTGAGGAAACACTATTTACCCATGAAGAGAGTGAAGCACTGGAGCAGGCTGGCCAGTGACGTTGTGCTGTGTCGTTCCTTGGAAGGTTTTAAAGCCAACATGAATAAATCCCTGAGCAACCTGGTGTAATCTAATAGCTGGACGTGCTGTGAGATGGACATTGGCCTAGAGAGCTTCTGCGGTCCCTTCAACATGAGTGACTGTACATTTCCTTCCACCACAGGTCTTCTCTTCACCATGGTAGGGAAAGTACTCAGACTCTCCAAGACCCTGGAAGTAGGGCAGACATAGGTTTGGTCAGATCATCTGGGTCGTTCTTGTCTCAAACAAGTACCTGCTGCTCACATCCAGAGCTTCTTGGCAGGATCTCCCAAACCAGCCTTGATCTAGTCCTTAGCTTCACCTGCCATTAACTTTCTCCCTCTTTTCTTCCCTTTGATCCTTCTTGTACCCTCCAACATAAACAGCAGACCTCCCTTTGCTCTTTCCTCACTGGCCCTGGCTTTGCTTGCTTTGCAGCTGTTTCTGAGATGGTCACTATGGATAATCCTAAATTGGAAAGAAGTTGCACTAAAGTAGCACCACCTGTTAGTATTTGTAGTGCCCTGCAACTCCCTGGGTTGTTACCTTGTGAGGAACACAACCAATCAGGGTGACCAACTGCACGTTAAAGTTGGCAGCTGACCAAAGGGAGCTTCAGTCCAGGAGGGCCTTGAGAAACTCTGGAATTTGGGCAACAGAAAACCTTTGAAATTTTATACAGAGAAGAGGCCAGTGGTGCATCAGGGGGAAGATTAATACAGTAGAGGAGGGCATCCTGGGACCTGCCTGGCTGAGTAGGCACCCTGAGGAGAAGGGCCTGGGCACCACCAGGGGTGCCAGAGGAGCCAGTAGGGCATGCTCACCATGAACAGGGCCAGCTGCATGTGGAGCTGCCTTGGGAGGAGTGTGGGTCACCCACAGCAGGGGAGCTGTCATCCTGCTCCGCTGAAACCTCATGTGGCCACCTCTGGACTAGTGTGGCCCTCTTTGGGGCTTCCAGTTCTCGACAAGATGGGAGGAATGGAGAGTGTCCAGAGGAGGTCTGCCAATATGGGATTCATGGTCTTAAGCACATGCCCCATTTGGGGAGGCTGAGGGACCTGAGCTCCTTCAGCCTGGTGAAGTGGAGGCTCAGAGCATCACAGGCACAAGCTGTGACTGCTTGAAGGGTGGTTTCAGAGATGGTGGAGCTTTTCTTCATAGTGGTTAAAAAGCAGGAGAGAGGAATAATGCCACAACGTGTGGCTTGGGAGGTTGACAGTCGAAGAGAAGGAAATGTCACTGCAAGGGCAGTGCTGTAGAACAATCGGGCACCCAAAGGGAGGCTGGACCAGCCCATGGCTTTGTCTTTCAAGGACCAGCCAGGGAGGATGGAGAGATATCAGTAAGGGCAGTGAGATATTGAGGTGAAAATGAAAGACAATTGAGTGCCTTCAAAGAAAGAAGGGGGCACTGAAAGCCCCCACCAGACATGATCTCTTCTTCACCATTGCTATGGCTACTATCTTTGCCACCAAGGCCTACCAAAAGATGCTTTAACCTTTTTCAGGAAGACATCATTACCTCCTTGCCCCACCCAGAAGGGTCATGCCACACTCCTTCCCTCGGCATTGCACATCCCCACATCACACTTCCCCAAGAAGAGCCCTGAGCAAGGGGTGAGGGACGAGATCTCCTTTCCCAGGGGCTGCAGGTCAGAGTGTGGCCCTTTGGCTCAATGTAACACATTCAGGTTTCCTCAGCATCAGAGCCACCTTTAATTTTCCTTTCCCTACCTGTCATTATTGACTCCAGTGTTGTGCTCCAACGAGCCCCTGGGGAGGCTTTGTTGGTAATGGTCCTCAGTGGGACCCATTAACACTCCAAGAAAGTGTTGGTTTTGCAGATTTCATCTGAGTGTGGCTTCTTGAGAGGTTTCTTCAAATTCCTCTCAGTGTCTGAGGTTCATGGACTGTGTCTCAAACCCACCAGAGGGGTCATTAAAATGCCTTGGGCTGGTGCTCTGCTGCTGAGCTGGGCCGGGCTCTTGGGACCGAGGGAGCACTTGGTGAGCGGGTGCTGCTGTAGAGAGACAGCTCTGCCCAGGAGCAGCTCCTCTGCAAAGCGCAGCAGGGCTGGGGGAACAGCTTCAGGCACAACGATGAGATGAGCAGTGCAGAGAGAGCTTAAAGGCAGTTGGGAGTGGAAGACAGCTGAGAGCTCACAGTGGGAGAAAGCTTCACAGCCCTCTGCACGGTAAGTCTCGGGCTGCAGGGCACTGCCACCACAGTGTAGAAGATAAGGGTGTTCTCCAGAGCAGGGCTTCCCTGAAGCACCGTCAGAGGAGCAGGACTGCCTTGTCCTGGGGATGGTTGCAGGGGTGTGCAGGCGGGTGTGCAGCCAGGGGTGCCCGGGGCTGTCCTTCAGAGTAGGGTCCCTATGCCCCGGGGGGCTGTGTGCCTGCCCAGTGAGCTTCTGCCCTCAAGGATGTGGCATCCAGGGCAGCAGCTGCCTCATCTGTGGCCAGAGCTCAGGCAGAAGAGACTCTCCTGAGAGCCCCTCTGTCCATCCCCGGCCTTGCCTGCCTTGGCAGAACCATTGGGCCATTTCTCCTTGCTTCACCCATCCCTGCTGTTGCTTTTGTTCTTGTTTTCAGGTTCTCTGGGATGGGCTGCAGTAACAGCTCAGTGACTGCTCCTGCAGGTCCTGCCATGCTGATGTGTCCATGGTGCCCCAGCCCCCTTCCAACCTGTGGGTCTCTCGGCAATGCATTCCACAGTTTGGTAATAAAGCTGACATTTCTTTAAGGACACCCCATCTTCTGGGCATCCAAAAGCTCCCAACTCTTCACTGGGGAGTGGAGGTTGAAGATCTGCACTTTGAAACCTGGATTCCTCTGATCTCTCTGTGGTCATCCTCCAGAGCAAAGAGGTGCAAGAAAAAGCAGCTGAGCTTTTCTTCAACTTCCTTCAGCTGAGCTGAGATGAGATGGACAGATGGATGGAGAGACCGATTCTCCTCCTGCTGCACTAAGGCTCTGTCCTAGATGCCTCCCAGGACTCTCAAAATAGCGCTTGTAGTGTAATAAATATGCCAGGGATTTTTGTCTTCAGAAATGACTCCTCCGGTGGGACAGGGGTAACAGGAGCAAAATAAACAAAGAAATCCAACCCACATCTGTGTTCTGCCGCCCGGGGAACTGGGAGTGACAATGGTCAAAAGCTCTTTTATATCAGCGGTAGGTTTAACCTGCGATCACTCCTGGTTCCTGTCTGCCCATTGCTGCACAGCACGACCGACTCCTCTGGAGCCCACAGCAGAGTCCCCTTCTCCCCAATGCACCCTCAGCCCGCACAAACCGGGATCACGCCAGGATCTGCACAAAGGTCTTCCTGGAAGGACAGAGTTCACTTGGGGGACCATACTGTAACATATGGCACAGGTTCTGCTCAGAGGTGTCTGTTCTAACTCCTCACTGTTTTTATCTCCTTCAGCAGGCCCCTCTGTTCAGGGGGAACAAATGTCCAACAGCAGCTCCATCACCCAGTTCCTCCTGCTGGCATTCGCAGACACACGGGAGCTGCAGCTCTTGCACTTCTGGCTCTTCCTGGGCATCTACCTGGCTGCCCTCCTGGGCAACGGCCTCATCATCACTGCCATCGCCTGCGACCACCACCTCCACACCCCCATGTACTTCTTCCTCCTCAACCTCTCCCTCCTCGACCTGGGCTCCATCTCTGTCACTGTCCCCAAAGCCATGGCCAATTCCCTCTGGGACACCAGGGCCATCTCCTATGGGGGATGTGCTGCACAGGTCTTTCTGCTTGTCTTCTTGATTGAAGCAGAGTTTTATCTTCTGACCCTCATGGCCTATGACCGCTACGTGGCCATCTGCAAACCCCTGCACTATGGGACCCTCCTGGGCAGCAGAGCTTGTGTCCACATGGCAGCAGCTGCCTGGGGCAGTGGGTTTGTTCATGGTGTGCTGCACACAGCCAACACATTTTCCATACCACTCTGCCAGGGCAATGCTGTGGACCAGTTCTTCTGTGAAATCCCCCAGATCCTCAAGCTCTCCTGCACAGACATAGTCTATCTCAGGAAAGCTGGGCTTATTGTACTTAGTGCCTGTTTATTCTCTGTGTGCTTTGTTTTCATTGTTGTTTCCTATGTGCAGATCTTCAGGGTTGTTCTGAAAATACCCTCGGAGCAGGGGAGGCACAAAGCTTTTTCCACGTGCCTCCCTCACCTGGCTGTGGTCTCCCTCTTTATCAGCACTTCATTTTTTGCTTACCTGAAGCCCCCCTCTATCTCCTCACCATCCCTGGATCTGGTGATGGCTGTTATGTACTCTGTGGTGCCTCCAGCAGTGAACCCTCTCATCTACAGCATGAGGAACCAGGAGCTCAAGAATGCCCTGAGGAGACTGATCCAAGGGGTCTTGCACCATCAACAGGAATTCTCTTCCCCTTCTCTGTGTGGTACGCGGAAAGTATTTTAGGAAGACCTCTGTATTTCTTTTCTCTGATAATCATACTTAAAAGTAATTGCTTGTGATCACAGCACTTCCCTTGACGCTCAGTCCTGTCATGTGTGATCCGTGAAGAAGTATGTGTCACCTCTTGCCTCCCTAATAGCATCTCTGCAAAAAAAGGGGATGTCCTGAGTTTGGTGCCTGAAGGTTGCGCTCGCCTTGATTCAGTTGCTGTTAAAACCAAACCCAAGGAAATGGACAGTGTCTTTCCACCTTGTTTTCTCCGTGCGTTTGGGGGAATAAAATCATGGTATCACTGAGATCTTTCAGACACCTAGCAGTTGAAGGCTCTCTTATTCACTTTGAGGTGCAGGAGAGATCACGCAGGACCTCCTTGTCACCCTCCTCAGGCTGTCACAGGTATGGTGGGACTGATGGCAGATGTCAGTCCATGTGGAAAGGAATCTGGAGTAGTCAGGGGAGGATGGGGACACTCCATGTCCTCTGGGGTGGGAAGGGAATGGAGACTCAGAAGGTGAAACAGCCTCAAGATGAAGACCCCCCAGGAGAAAGCACCAAAGCCAGGTGCCCACAAACCAGGGCTGTGCCGTGCCGTGGGAGGCAGTGAGGATGCAGCGGGCCCAGGGAAGGGAGACTGGAGAGGTGGGGGAGCTGCCTGAGGAGCCCCAGGACTCTGGTGCTGTGCTGGGGAGCAGGGCAGGCGGGGAGGCCGAGCGGGGCAGAGGCAGTGTGGGCGGGGGATGCCCCGCAGCTGAATGCAGGAGAGCCCGAGAGTGAGCGGGCTCTGCTGGCACTTGGGGTCAGCTCCAGCCCTGGGCTGGTGGGGAGGCTGAGAGCCCGCTCTGCCCGCCAGCAGCTGCTGTGGCCTTCCGAGGGCTGGGGCTGTGGGGGGAGTGCCCAGAACCCCGCAGTACCCTGTGGCCAGCGCTGCTGTGGGGCCAGCCCAGACTGGGCTGCTCTGCTGGGCTGGGGAGAGGGCAGGGGAGGTGGGGCAGAGCCAGGGAGGCTCTGGATTAGTGTTGATTGAGCCCAGGAGAGAGCAGTTCTTCCAGTGTCTGGGCCACATAATAATACACTGGACCAGAACGATACATAATGGTCTAACACAAAAGGTAGAAAAGGTGGAGAGCAACGGACCAGAACACAGTAGTCTGCCCGGTCCCCATGGTCCTGCCGTATGAAGATAATAACGATGATCGGTCACTCCTGACAACATAGCATGGTTACATGGACCATCTTTTAATAATAAACAATCCCAACTTATATGATGGGACACCACTGCGTTACTGGGGACAGAATCGGGAGTACGGAATAGCATAGATGCTGAGGTCTTAGTGAACAGACTAACTGCTACTACCGATGACCTGAGCAAATTGGAACGCCCACTACAGTCATCTTTATCAGCCTTGGGAGCAAGTCAGTGTCTCCGATCAGACATTTTACCTTATTGGGAAGAAAATGAAAAAAATGATCATCAATTAATTGCAAAAGCCCTCAGAGCAACCCAAGGTAACACCTCTCTTGCCTTGAGTTGTATCCGAGCACACTTGTGGATACAGCCTATGGTAGCAGCCATTCTTGGAGAAAGAGAAGGAGGAACCCTACCACTGAAACTTGTAAATTGATTTGGGACAATGCCTCAGAATTTGAAAAACAGTTTCAATCATGCTGGCAACTCTGCAACTTCACTTATCACATGGAAAGTGATAAGATTGTTGCCTTCATCCTCACAATACGCAATGCTTCAGTGTACACTATATACCCAATCACTGCGTTAGGACTAAATCACAATGGAACTGTCCTCTATCCCTTAGAGCACAGAGCGTGGGCCAATCAAAGGGAGGAAAGTTGCAAACAGTTGATGTCAACACATGCATTATGAGAGAGCAACAAGGTTTCATTTGCAAAACTATCACTCTTGAAGCTGAAGACATCTGTTAAGATACAGAACAAAACATCTGCCACTTTGAAATCCACCCAAATGAGATTCCTGAATCTGTCATCAGACATTGGAAAAGGATGTGTCTGTATTGTGTGAAACTTTATTGATAGCTGATCTTGCTTACAATATAACCAATCAGATCAACTTATGTGTATGCATCTTGTCCATGATTGTTGGTTGGAATTTACTTTATCTGTACCAATTCATGATGATTTGTCTTTTGATTACATGATATATCATGAGCTACAGCCCACACCTATCAGAATGAGTCTAAGTATAATCAAACAGCTCCTTCACCACCCAGATTTAATCAACCTTCTACAACAAGCATGAGAGACTGGACAAAGTCTCTTATCACAGTCCAGTGAGATGTTAAAGAAATACATCAATCTTAAAAAGGAGTGTTAAAAAGTGGAGGTTGATATCCAGAACACCGATGGTGGGAAATCCTGTTTGGATGGTCTCTAACAGAAACTGGAATACTAAACCCGGTGTTACAGCCTATCGTGATCTTACTGACTGCTGTTATATTATGCTTGCTGTTAAATATTGTCTTATACATTGCAGTTTGGAGGATGGCTAAACAAACTGCATTCCTGCAAAAATATCCCCGTGTATATAATGTGACTTAATAACATTTAACAAAACACTTAGGAACTAACCAAACAAAAAGTCTCCCTCAAATTATACTTGGACTGAGGCATTCCAAGTTTAGAGGCATAGAGACAAAAGGCAACAAAACAGCAGCTCTACAGACCAGATAAATTAATGTTAGTCACGGGTAGATTGTGGTGGGGAACCCCCCTCCTCCCAGACCACTCGGTACTTGCTGAGATTTCCTCCCCACCTGAGCCACAAAATAACACAGTAGATCAGAACAATACATAATGGTGTACCATGAAAGATAGAAAAGGTAGAACACAACAGACCAGAACACAATAGTGTGCCTGATCCCTACGGTCCTACACTTTGGAGATAATAAGTACAACCCATCACTACTCACAACATATGGGTCGTGGCCACAAAGAAAGGGAATACCAGGACCCCAAGTCCTTGCAACTTCTGGGCTTGCGTACTTTCTGGTTGAAAGTACTGGAATATTGCATTGTCTGAGCTGGTTCAGAGTGGAAAAGTACATGATGAAAGTCAATTATCTCAGATCCTATACGTAGCAATTATCATAAAGACCATTTGAACTCTTCTGGATCGCAGTGGGCTGTGGCCAGGATCTCCCCTGAGTGGGGACACCGCTCAGGCTGACACCTCGAGGACTAGAAGGCAAGGGTGAGAGAATCCCTCTTGAGCCTCAACTACTGCCCCTTGAGGAACACCAATGCATTGTGAGTATTTATCCTAAACTCGGGAAAGGGAAATTGTGACTATAGGCTAGCCTCTCTCCCACCCACCCCTCCACCTATGTGTTTGTGATATACACATTAGCTTTATGGATGTGGATATTCTGCTGTTTGTCCATGTACGCATAGGAGTTAAAAGCAGTACCTGTTGGCTCGTTAGAGCCATTATAAAAGTATTAGCATTATAGCTAATATGCTATTATGAAATTCCTGATTCCAGGAATCAAAGACCACTGTCTGTGTGTGGGGGTGTGTGTGCATGTGTACTTATATGCTTTTCTCATGTATTATGTATTAACTTGAGACGTGTGCTCTTGCCCATATGTATATGTATTGATTTGGAATACTCTATAGGACGTTAGTGTGAATCTTCCCATCTTCGAATCTGTAGCTAAGTCGCTGTTCAATTATTTTGTCAAATCACTTTGCAAACCTCTAAATTGGTTAATGATTAAGTGCTGCTAAAATTCCATCTCTTGATCTACCTTAAATCACTAATACATTTTTAATCACTGTACATCATAACTGTGTCAAATCTTTCCCTCTGCTCTAACAAACCCATGGGGAGGCTTGCTCTGGAATGGCCCTCCGTGGGGCCAATTAATGCTCCAAGACACTTTGGCGTTTGCTGCTGACTTTAACTCCTGGACAGGTTGTTCACTCTCAGTATCTGAGGTTCACGGGCTCAGCTCCAAATACACCATGGGGCTCGTTAAAGTGCAGAAAGCCCAAATGAGCATCTTCTCTTCTGTAATTTTCTGCAGGCCTTCCAGGCTTGTACAGCTAATTGGAGAGGTCTCAGGAGTCTACTTACAGTGGAAGATTTCAATGTGAACTGAAAAAAAAATTGGTTTTAATTTTGAAGCATATTTTATTTTATGTTTTCAGTGTACAGAAGTGCTGGCAGCTTTCTCCAACTGATACTGAAGCAGAGGGTGTCCTGAGCAGATCTGCAGAGTCAGAAACAGCTGTCCCCTCGGGGTCCCCCACTGTATGTACAACTTTCCTCCCCACCTCCCCAACCCCACCACTTCTCTCGGGGGCCGCCTGGGACTTGCATTCTTTTCCTACATCACATTTCTGCACTGAACTCTGTAGATCACTGTTACAGCTTCTTTGTACCAATTCCCACCTGATTTAACCTGAGAGTTGTCTGTAAATAGATACAGGTTTGTAATTAATATTGAACAACCACAAGTAAAATACAATTATTAATTATTAATCAATAAATTATAATTGATTTTTATCAAGTATATGATAAACCAATATTTCTTATTAAATTAATAAATTAATAAAAAGAAGCAACACGCTCCTCAACTGCATGCCAGGTCCAAACCTCCAATAAGGTCCAGTTTCCTCAAGCAATGACCGTACATGACACACTTTAGACAAGAGAAGAGGAAATTATTAATATATACACAGTTTGCAAGTTGGTTTAAGAGTTAATTCAGCAGACTACCAGAACACAGGAGAGCTTTAAGCTCCTTGAAGGGGAAAGCAGCAACTCCCTGAAGGTCACAGCGGTGAGAGGTGACTGAAGAAACAATGTGGAAGGAGAGGACAAAAATCCTCACGACTGAGGAAAGAAGACATGGCCAAAAAATACTGAACATATATTAAAATTCTCCATTTGACATGACTCGGGGAAAATTTATTAGTTTTAGTAGAAGTATTCTATCACTTCAGCGAGTGACAAAGTGCTCACAGCTTTTCAAACGTTGACAAAATTTCTCAGGTTCTCAGGCAGAGCTCAACATCCATTCTTGGCCAAATTCCCAGCCCAGAGCCTTGTCACCAACTCATGTCTCTCGTGATCTCCCTGCCCATCTTCCTGTGGTCACATCTACCTGGCTGCCTCTGCCTCCTGATCCCATGCCCACCTCTAGCAAATGATTTTGGGGTGTTGTGGGCAACATTTGACAGTCAAATGAAAAATCACTTGTCAATGTGGAAATCAATACTGAGTTACCACTGAGAAACAAAAGAACCTGTGTTCCATCATGCGCTTGTTAGCACTTAGCAAAACTCTTCCTCAAAGAGTCTCTTCTAAGAAAGTCCCTCTGCAACTACACACAACAGTCGCTGCACACCAACAAGCTCCCAGGGGAAAGTCACAGGGAGTGGAGGGCCATGGCAGGAATAAAGAGGCTTGGAGGTTTAGCAGGGTCTGCTGAGGCTGTGGGTGATGAAGCTGTTTCAGGGAATTGAAGCGGGCTTCCCTGGGGGCTGATTGGAGCACGAACTCAGAGGCTGCGATTTTGGGATGACAAAGAAAGGAGGCAGAGATGTCCTGTGTCGTGTAGCCCCTTGGATGTGCCCTGTCAAGCCGAGGGGCCCAGTGCTGATCCCCAGACCATTGAAATGGTGATGCTTTTGGTCACCAGGAGCTGAGGTTTCCTTCTGGTCACCATGAGGGCAGAAGCACGCAGAGTGCCTACACCCCTTTGCTTCTCAGACCTGGCACTGCCCAGCTCACCTCAGACCTTTGCCTCTACCCTAACACTTACACCTATCCGAGACCTCTCATCTTTAGCCCTTCCCTGAACACTAATGCCAAAGCTGAAACCCTCAGATGCCTCAAGCCTAAACCATAACCCAACTCCCTCATCCTGTCCCTCGACCTCCCTTCCTCTTCAACCCCTCTCCTAAGCCTCACTCATGTTTCCCAGGAGGTAGAAGGATGAGAGGGATTGTGAGGTTTTGGAGGGAAAGGACAGGGAGATGAGCTGAGAGGTTAGGGGCAGGCAAGAGGAAGATGCAGGCAAAAGTGTCCTTTCTGGAGAGTAGGTTGGGATGTCATTTCTACTGGAGGAAGCTGGTTGCTAAGAAGCAGCATTGTGAGGTGCTCAAGAAGAGTGAGGGTTTCATCAGAGAGAAGGGAGTGGAGGGAACTTCAAAGGAGAGGTGCGTGAGAGGGACAGCACTTGGTTGCTGTCTGTGAGGTCCGTAGTCATGCAATGCTAGCCTTAACCCTGGCCCTCACCTCCAGCCCTAACCCCACCCCCTAACCCACAAAGCTGACCAGTACTCACATCAATTACAAGAAGACCTACGAAGAATCCCAAACCCTCACCCTGAGCCTCACCCTGATCCCCAACCCTAAAAGGGAAGCTCTTACCCCTCGCCCTACCCTGAGCACAAAGTAGAAATTCTCACCAGAATTTCGGGTTCTCCTGAACGCAAACTGCTAACAGAAACCCCAACCCCCTAAGCCCCAGCACCCTCCCTCCAAACCCCTAACCTTCCACCTGTCCTCTCACCCTCACTCGGAGCTGTTTTTCCCTGGGAGGAAGAGTGAATGCAGAGACTGTGATGCCCCGGAGTAGTCACATGGTGCTGGAAGGTGAATGTGAGATGAGATGTCAGATCAGCTTGTAGGTGACAGGGTGCGTGATGGTGAGGAAGTTCCACTTATGTCAGTTGTGCATCACAATCTCACAGCTGCGTAACAGGCAGGTATCTGTGAAGGTGACTATGAAGCCAGTTCTGTCTGAGAAACTCACAGGCCAGAAAAAGGAAAATGGCTTGGATGTAGATTGTGAGGTCCCATCTGTCTGTGCAGGTGATAGGCAAGAGAAGTCTCATGGCTGGGTCAAGCACTGTGATGAGCTTGGACCCAGGCACAGTCACCAGGAAGGCCCACCAGGAAGGCACGGTGTGGAAACTAAACGACTTTCTTTGGGCTTTTTGCACTCAAACACTTCAGGAAATGTCCATAGAGTTCCATCCAGTGATAATGGTGGGAAAGGATTCCCCTGTCATAAGGAATCTTTGGCCAGACGACTTCCAACACTTCTACTTGCTCTTCATGGAGTCAGAGCTTAGGCTTTCTCCTCCTCTTATTATCTCGGACTTTGCTAGGAAACTATCTCAGCTCTGCTGCACAGAGTGCCCTTCTTGGACAGTGAAGAGCCCAGCCTGAACTGGTGGCTGTCTAGAGCCCCAATGCCCACCTGGGAGAAGGAGTTAACATCAAGAGAAACAAGCGATTCACCACGGCCCACAGTAAGGTCACCTACCTAGTGGATGAATGGAAAGTGGGGGATGTAGTTGTGGATTTTCATAAGGCTTTTGATAGCTTCCCTCACAGCATCCTTCTGGACAACTTGTCCAGGTACATGGTGTGCTGCGTGAAGAACTGGCTGAACGGCAGGGCTGAACCCATGCGTAGTTTCAGAGGTAGAAATCAAGGACTGCATGAACCTCACTCAAGGGCAGGAGATGCTCTCCCCTGGGAGCTCTCCCCTATATAGCCACACAAGGCTGCCTTGGTCAGACACACTCATCCGTTTGGGGGGCCCTGGGGCCACAGTAATCTGTACAAACATAGATATGTGCAGTGCCATGAAAGGACTACATGAAAGGGCTACAAAGATGATTAGGGGATTAGAACATCTCTCCTACGAGGAAAGGCTGAGGGACTTGGGTCTTTTTAGTCTAGAGAAAAGAAGATTGAGGGGGGATCTTATTAATGCTTATAAATACTTAAAGTGAGAGTGTTGGGGGATGGGACCAGTCTTTTTCCAGCGGGGCCCAGTGACAGGACAAGAGGTAACGGGCACAAACTTGAACATAGGAAGTTCCATCTTAAAATGAGGAGGAACTTCTTTTCTTTGAGGGTGGCAGAGAAGAAGTGGCACTGGAAGAGGCTGCCCAGAGAGGTTGTGGAGTCTCCTACCCTGGAGACATTCAAAACCCACCTGGACACCGTCTTGTGCAACTGCTGTAGGTGACCCTGCTCTGGGGTGGTGGGGGTGGACTAGATGATCTCCAGAGGTCCCTTCCAACCCTGACCATTCTGTGGTTCTGTGATTCTGTGACACAGGCCTTCTTACCTTCCCATGAACCTCCAAATTGAGCTTTCTCTCTACACCCTCTGGAGGTGAACCTGAGTTCCAACAGCGTGAGCAATTGGAGTTTGACCTCTCAAGACCATCTCTCCTTGGAGCTAATACAGGGCACACCCAAGGTAGAGGCCCAGGGAGGAGGTGTTGCAGAGCAGCCTTTTCCATTTCTGCAAACTAAAGCTAAACACAGATTGAATTTGCTTCTTTACTGCTCCTTTCTTGCCTTCCCCTCCCCTCCCCCCGGCCCCCCCTTCTTACAAGCTTAGCAGTTTTCCTTTGAGCAGCTAAATCTCATTTCTCAATTTCTCTGTTTTCAGAAGTCATGTTCTGGAAGTTGCTCAGACCCTTCTAATCATTTTTCTGACAGTCTTTCTCAAGTTGATAATGATGCTGTGGGTGTCTGGGGAGGAGCACTGGTCGCGCCAGCATTGCTGTCTTCTCTCCTGGGGTTCTTCACTGACTTATAACCAGGTGGGAAGAGGAGTGGCAGAGAAGAGTCCGGGGAACCCCATCCAGGTGTTTTCCAGGGAAATGACAGAAAGGAAGAGAGGTCCGCACCGTCTCCCCCGCAACATCATGGAGTGAGGAGCGTGTCCCTGCATTGTGGCTTCTGACAATGGTAACTCCCTTTTGGCACGCTTTGAAGTGCTGAGAGCCCGTGGCAGCACAGCCACTGCCACGGCAGCTGCAGGCATCTGTGGGGCTCGGCTGGGCTCAGAGGAGCAGGTTTGGTTCAGCTTGGAGAAACGCTGCTGCTGAGACAGTCCCCGGGTAAAGAGTCCTCCAGCAGTTTCCCACGCCAAAGCCAGTCCAAACCATGCACTGTGCGTGATCCTGTGAAGCGCTGAGAAAGAAGATGCTGTAGGGTTGGGTGGGGGAGGGGAATGAAAGGAGCAGACAATGCTGATTATGGAAAAGCTGCCTATAAGCGGTTGCTTTCTGTTAAAAACTTGTGTACACTAAATGCAATATCTGACAGTATTTCAGGAAATAAAAAGTATTTAATGCTCCTGTGCATTGGCGTGCATAAGTTGTGAGATTAGGAAAGAGATCGTGGTCACTTTTCCCTCACATAAACCCTGATTTTCTCTTGGAGATTTCAAAGGGCAGCTCTAAGAGAACTCCATGGATAAAACTCACCAAAATAGGCAGGAACAGTAGGAAGAGAATATTAAAAACAAAAGAAAAAAAATCATGCTCTTAAGACTGGGTGTCTGTGAATTCAAGTGACTTCTTGGACAAAACATGGTGTGTTTTTCACTTGGCTAATGGGAACACTTTTATGACATGTTTTCTAACCAGCTCTTCTCATTATCGATACATCAGAGTTTAAGACGACTTCTGGAAGGCAGTCAGCGAGAGCTGCAGAGACGCAGCCAGCACCCTCAGCGCTGGAAGAGAACATGCTTTCTCCACATCAAATCGAAACTTTTAAAAAACCTTTGTTTGAGTCTGTTATTCACAAGAAGCAACCTGCTACTGCAGAGCTGCTTGTTAATGGCTCACGTTCTTCTGGTGTGATCCACCAGAAGTCCGTGTGCTGTGGGAAATGCAGAGGGGAAGGCTCAGTTTCCCAGTCAATGAGAGCATCGCTCGGCTCTGCAAGGGCTTCCAGGGGCCTGGGAAACATCTCTGCCTTGGCATCAGAGCGACCGAGCCCTCGGTAAACTGCCATAAATCCATGCGACAGAGCAGCAAGGTCAGGAACAGGGAACTGCACAGAGCTCCTTCAGAAGTCATAAAATCCTGACCTTTTCAGGAAAACCAGATACCTTGGGAGATCACCCTCTAATCTCCACTCTTCTGCCTTTGATCACCTTTGTTTTGGGATGCATTGAAAGCTCTTTGAGACAGTGTTGCACAGTGGCTCCTTTTAGCACCCTGAGGGATTGGGATAGATGCACAAATAGCACTTTTTCTGACGTGTTGAAATGCCCCATCAATGTTTCTGATTCACGGACAGATAGAATTTGTTTTCTTTCTGATAGAGTTCACCTGTCAGCCATGTAGAAATGAAAAATTTGGATCCAAAGCATGTCTCCCTGCTCACCGTGTGTGGACAGAGCTTCAGGAGATGAGTTCTTATGTCTCAGAAGAGCTGAGGTAAATCTCTCTCACTACAATCTGAGAGTGAAATCTGGTGTTGCCTTTCCCTTCCCTTCCCTTCCCTTCCCTTCCCTTCCCTTCCCTTCCCTTCCCTTCCCTTCCCTTCCCTTCCCTTCCCTTCCCTTCCCTTCCCTTCCCTTCCCTTCCCTTCCCTTCCCTTCCCTTCCCTTCCCTTCCCTTCCCTTCCCTTCCCTTCCCTTCCCTTCCCTTCCCTTCCCTTCCCTTCCCTTCCCTTCCCTTCCCTTCCCTTCCCTTCCCTTCCCTTCCCTTCCCTTCCCTTCCCTTCCCTTCCCTTCCCTTCCCTTCCCTAATCTATCACCAGACAACGCTTTTTAGAACATCTCCTCTCATGAAGGAAAGACACGTTTTTCCGGTCCATACTGCCAAACTCCATCATTTGGACTGAACATCTCTGTTCTGTTTTCTCCTTAGAAGCCCTTTCTCAACAAGCACCTGGTGGTAGACTCCCGTACAGCCATGCAGATCTTGTTGGGGCTTTGGTAACACTGCAGTCACACCTGCGCTGGCGTCTGCAGTCTTTCGCTGTGCTTGAGGGGTGTGGGATGGTGGAGGGGCCACTGCCACTGTCCAGTGAGCGTGGTGTTTGGATTGCTCTGTAGACAGAAAATGCCCCAAAGAAAAGGCTTGGAGAATCACACAGACGGACCCGGATTTCTTCTTCTGGGATTTTCTGACCAGGCCAACCTGCAAGACTTGTGCTTCACAGTCTTCCTGATCATCTACCTCATGGTCCTCGTAGGGAATGGCCTCATCGTGCTCATCACTTTGGTAGACCCAAACCTCCACAGCCCCATGTATTTCTTCCTGAGGAACTTATCCTTCCTGGAAATCTGCTATATCTCCATCAGGCTGCCAAAAATGCTGCTGGCTTTCCTGACGGGAGACGGCAGGATCTCCTTCCTTGGCTGTGCTGCCCAACTGTATTTCCTGGTTTTGCTGGGAAGCACCGAAAGCTTTCTCCTGGCTGCCATGGCCTACGACTGCTATGTAGCCATCTGTGGCCTCCTGCACTATGGCCTCATCATGAATGGGAGGCTCTGTGTCACACTGGTAGTGGGGTCATGGCTGGCTGTCATACCAGTACAGGCAGGGCAGACGTACCAGGTGTTCACTTTGCCCTTCTGTGCCTCCCATGCCCTTCATCACTTCTTCTGTGACGTGCCCCCTCTCTTGGAATTCGCCTGTGCAGGCACTTTCTGGAACCGAGTGATGCTGCACACCATCATCCTGCTCTTTGCAGTCCTTCTCTTTTCCTTGAGAGTTGTTTCTTACACGCAAATTGTCAGGGCAATCCTGAGAATGCCCTCAGTTCTGGGCAGACGCAAAGCCTTTTCCACCTGCTCCTCACACCTCGGGGTGGTGACTCTCTTCTATGGCTCCGCGATGGTTGTGTACTTCAAAGGACGGTCAAGAGACCCTGCAGACACTGACAAATACCTTGCCCTGTTTTACACAGCTGTGACCCCCGTGCTTAACCCCGTCATCTATAGCCTGAGGAATAAGGAAGTGAGTATTGCCCTGAAGACACTCCTATGGAGAAAGTGATACTGCAGAGTTTGTGAAATAAGCCGAAACAGTACCAAAAGCCCCCACAAGGTGTTTGGTTGTGTGAACACAGGTGTCCCATATTAGCTTAGAGAAATGTGGTGTCCTGCCTGGCTATGATCCTCCTCAGGAAGGGGATAGGTCTCCCGGGGCCTTCCTGCCATCTCGGATAGCTCCACCTCGATATCTTCCTACTCCAGAACATCCGCAGTTCCCCTGGAGAGTTGACTGCAAATCGCTTGTTCAGGCTGTGTCGGCCCAAGCTGCCAGTACCTTGAAAGGAAAATAGTCAAAGCAGTCAAAAGGGATGAGACAGTGACACATCCCATGAGAAGAAGATGACCACCTTCAGGTTGAGAAATTGTTTGCTAGACCCCATTGAGTATCCAGAGTGTCCTTGGATGGAATCACCGTAGGAAAATTAAAGATCTGAAAGTCATCTTCCCCTTCCTGATGGCGTGTCTAGGAAAGGACCAAAGGCAAAGGAAAGGAAGGGATCAAGGTGGGTTGGGGAGGAAAAAACACGGGAAACAGAGGGCAAAGGGGTTAAAAAGAGCTGGTCACATGTAAACTGTTGGCTGGTCATACACTTGTCTGGCCGTGCCTGCGACTGATCTCTCCAGCCTGTCCTGTTTCCTTACTAAAGTTCATTTCCAGCAAGTTTCTGGGGTGAGGGGGCTCTCTGCTCTTTGTGCAGACAAAGTGTGTACCACGCTGATGTTCTAGCTCTTGCTGAACAGCATCAGCGCCTTCTCAGGGAATAGACTGGGGAGGGCGCAATGGGTTGGGAGGGGACACAACCAGGCAGATGAGCCCAACTAATCAACAAGATAATCCCTACCATATGACATCATACTCAGTAATAAAAGGGAAAAGAGGGAGCTTTCCGGAAATAGCCACCTTTGTCTCGGGTACTGGCTGCGCATCCCACTACCCATGGGAGGTAGGGAGTGATTGCTGTTGCATCACTTGCTCTGTTTTCTTTTCTTTCTCTCTTCTTCCACTTATCCTTCACTTATTAAACATCTTTAAAAATCTCAAACCCAACTTTTCTTGCTTGTATACTTCGTTTCTTCCTGCCCCATCCCACTGGGGGCACAAGGGGTGGGGGGAAGGAGTGAGCAGCTCTGTGGTGCTTCACTTTCCACTGTGGTTAACCCACAACAGCAGAGCAGCCAGCGAGTAGAACAAGAGTCCTGGGGGCAGTTATTTTAGACACCCTAAGTCTGGACTGAACACTGGAGAGCCAAGACTTATAAACTGCTCAAGGTCCAGGAAAGACCCCTCTGCTGCCTCTCCATGGAGGTGTGACCCCTTCACTAATGCTCTCTCAGCCCAATCACTCAACTGCTGCTTTACCCATGAGGTTGTCTACTCATCCAGACTCTAGCGTCCTAACTTGAATACAAGAATATTGAGGGACACCATGTCAAAAGTCTTCCTATGCTGAGGCCAATGACATCCACTTTACTCCTTTTATTCACAAATACAGGTGGTTTACCATGAAGGCAATCAGCCTGATGAGGCATGATTTCCCCTGACTATACAAGCACACTGACCATTCTTGGGCACCTTCTTCTCCCTTATGTGACTAGAAATGTCACCCACAGAGGACTCATTCAATGGCACACTCTCATAAAAGCCCATGGTTCCATGGATTGCACGTCTGTGCTTTTTCAAAGATGGGTGCAATGTGGCCTTTTCTCCAGTCACCAGGGACCTCCCCCATCACCATGGCTTTCCAAAAGTGACAGACAATGGCCTCGCAGTGAAAGCAGCAGCTGTCAACACACTCCCATGAAGTCTGTTCATCCCCACAGACCTGCATGGGCTCAGTTCATGAAGTAATCCCTGACCCCACCCTCATCCACTGCTGGTTGTAATTCTCCTCTGGAGATGTGACCCTACACACAAAGGCCTGGGACATGTTGAAGAGTCAGGAGAAGGAGGCCTTGAGTTCCTCAGACCTATCTGGGTCTGCTGTTAGTAGGTTCTCCACCCAGCTGAGCAGCTAGCCCTACACTGTCCTTGTTAATTCTTTCCATGTTAAGGAAGTGGTAGCAGCTCACCATCTTACCCTTCCTGTCCCCTGCAAGGGTCAAGTCTGAGGAAGCTTTGGCTTTCCGAAAACATTGTCTGCTTCCCTGGAATGTGATTCCAAGTTCCTCCTTGACAGCCTGCCCTGCTTCCACCAGCTGGTCCCCACCAACTCTGCAGTGGCCTGCTGCATGGGCTGGACTCCTCACCATTCCGCAACAACGCTTGGAGAGAAGGAGGGGAGAAGGGTAAGAGGGGAGGAGGGAGGGAGGGAGAAAGAAAAGAAAGGAAGGACAGACAGGTCAGTTCTCACAGTGGAGGTCTGCAGGGGTGTGCACTGGCATCTGCCTAAGACCTACTAAGACTGAATGACTACGCAATCACACGGCAAGTGAAATTCATTGTAGACAAGTGTCCCTGTGTGTGCACAGGGTCAGCCACCCTCACGTCAGTGGTATAGTGCTGAAGAACATGCTTTCCTGGCCTGAAAACACAACCGAATGATGGTGTGAACCCCAACCCTGCACTGCAGTGAGAAAGCACTGACTGTGTCAGCAGCCACACACAACACCAACACTTCATGGGCCTTTCACATCCCCCTGTGTCTCCTGTAGAATAAATAGAATGCAGTTGCTCAGAGGGCTTTTCACTCACCCCTGCACTAGAAAATCCTCCTCAGGGGCAAGGCAGGGATGGATCCTGGAAAGTCTCTCCCAGCTCAACATTGCTGGTCCTGTGGCTTCAGCAAGAAAATTTGCAACAGGGCCATGATGATGATGCTGCAAACACTGCCGTGAAAAATGGAAGCAGTTGGGTGCGTGGCTGTTTGGGGTTTGGCAGTGTCCCTGTGCGGAACACTGTCCATTAAAACAGGGAGCTCCATTTCCCTCTCCCCAGCTGTCCATGTAGCACTGAGGATGGGCACAGCACAGCAGTTGCTGCTGGTACAAAGGCCTCCTAGGAAAGGGCAGAACTCGTTGTAGACCAAAGCAGACACGTTTCCATTGCCCGTGCATGTGGTGAGCTTTCCTGAAAAGGTGAGTGTCTGTCACAATATGGCCCATGACACAAGGATGTGGGGAGAAGCAGGACATAAGCTGGAAGGTGTGGGAGGTGGCCATAGGGAGAAGAAACCAAATTGGGTTTGGTCACATCTGCACAGCTTGGCTGTGGGTATGGGGAACAGCAGTTAACTCCCTGCAGGCCTGAGTCTGAGGCAGCTCCAGAGCCCTTGGAGAGACGGGAACAAGCTTTTCAGGAACAGGCTGAGGTGGGGTGGCAGGGATGGGTTCTTGGCACAGCCAGGCTGGCAGGCCTGGGCAGGGAGAGGGTAGGTCCTATCTGTGGGGTTTAGCTGGGACTAGTCACAGTATCTCTCTGAGGAGCACACCTCTCGCACGCCTGTCTGAGCTCAGGCAGGTCTGGCACCAAGACAAGGGCTCCTGGGGCAGGGCAGAAGGAGCTGAGCTAGGAAAGTTTGATCTGATGACCCCCAGGTTCAAGCCCCAACTTCAGCAATGCGTTCCCCCTTGGCCTTTTGCAGAGCTGTCCTGTCTTCTTCCAGCCTTCCCTGGTCCTTGTCTGTCCACCCTCCCCAGGCACGGGGCAGAGCTTCCCCCAGGATGGGCACTGCTTGGGTGGGGCAGAGGGTAGCAAGAAGGGCTTCAGTAAGAGTGTTGGCAGCCAGAGGGCGGCAAAAAGTTGTGGTGGCACTGCTGAGTGGGGCAGGGTGCCTGGTGACCGAGGGCATGTGGAGAGAGTGTCAGTGAGCTGACTGGTCCTACGCGACTCTCACTCATACAGGCATGAAGAGTTGCAGCCAAGGGTGCTGAAGGTGCTGGTCAAAGTCGTTTGTCTGCTTCTCTCATCCTGGGAAAGCCATGGCACTCAGGGAGGTTCCTGATGCTTGGCAGAAGGCAAACGTCCCACCCACCTTCATGAAGAGCCAAGAGGAAGTTCAAGGAACTAGAGTCTAGTCAGCCTGACCTACGTCCCCAGGAAGGTGATGGACCAAATATTCCTGGAAGCCATTCCCAAGACCTTGATGGTCAAGAATGGGATTAGGAACTGCCAGCATTACCTCAACTATGGCAAACTGTGCCTGACCAACCTGAATGCCTTTTACAACAACACGATGGGCCCTTGGGATGGGGGGTGAGGTGGATGCAGTAGTCCTTGACGGCTTGGTGAAAGGGGCTGCCTGGGTGGAATATGTTTATCCAAGACAAATGCCATGTTCCCCTTGCCACTGCACTGGGACAACACTATGCAACAGGCCCGGCTGGGGAAGACCGGCTGGAAGGCAGCTCTGCAAAGAGGGTGGGTGGACAGCAGGTGGGAGAGGAGGGAGCAGCGTGCCCTTAGGATTGGGAATGCCAACAGCATTCTGGGCTGCATTAGCAAATTCAGAGGCAGCAGGGAAAGGGCAGTGATGCTTTCCCTCTGGGAACTGCATCAGGACTGCCATGTCTAGTGTGGGGCCCCCCAGCATGAGAGAGACTGTGATAGACTTTATATAGTCCAGCAGATGCTGGAAAGATGGTTGAGACCTGGAGCACTTGATGTGCCAGGAGAGGCTGAGAGAGCTAGTTTTTAGGGTTTTCTTGAGAAAGCACTCGGAGCGAAACACAGCAGCAAGGGCCCAGGAGAGGTGGTGCAATATCAAACATTAGAGATATTTCCATTTACCAAGACAAGGCTCTGAGCACCTGATCAGTGTCAAAGGACTTTGGCAAGAGATATGGCACATCAGGGGTGAGTGTCAGTAAGAAACCGGTTTGGTTTTTGGTGATAACAGTGGTGGAATTGAGTACCGGAGTTGAGTACCGGAGTTGAGTACCAGAGTTGTGCTTTTGTTCGCCCCCACTGCACTGAAGTCATTAGAGCCCATTAAACTAATCTTTCTGTTTAAAAACAGTCTTTCTTTCTGTGAGTGTTTATGAGCTCTTGAAATGTGCACCACAGGGGGAGATGACTCCCATCTTGGGTACCCATATGAAGAAAGATGCCCTCTTGGTGGCCCTTAGATAATATTCTAGTTCAAATATCTTTTCTTACCTCCATCAGAAAATGAAACCTTGACACTTCAACAGTTCCAACACGTAAGATCATCAAGGAGTTTATTATCATGAAAAAAGGAAATGTGTGACATTTTAAACTTTGGTTTTTAAAGAATGATATTTCTCTCCAAGGACTTTTTGCTATCTTCCCCTCACCACTGCACCAGTGGTCTCAGTGGCACGCACTTCTGAAGAGCCAGCCGGTATCCAGAGCTTTCAAAGGAGCTAGAAGTGTCTTTTGCCTGTGTCAACAGGGGACCATGAGCTCTGGGTGAGGACCAGGGCTTTCCTCATGATTTTCCTGAGTGCCTCCCTGACCTCCCTGTTCCGCAGGCTGTAGATGAGGGGGTTGACCAGGGGTGTGAGGATGGTGTAGAAAAAGGAGAACAGTTTATTAAGCTGCCTCAGAGGAGCTCTTCTAGGCACCATGTAGACAACAAAGAGGGTTCCATAGAAAATGGTGACGAGAGTGAGGTGAGAGGAGCAGGTGGAGAAGGCCTTTTCTCTGCCTGTGCTGGATGGGATCCTCAGGATGGCAGCTATGATGCACACGTAGGAGCCCAGTGTGAAAAGGAAGGGAAAAACTATATCCAAGGTACCAAACAAGAAAGAAACAGTTGTGACTGCTCTGGTGTCACTGCAGGCAAGCTCCAGCAATGGGGTAAAATCACAGAAGAAGTGGTCAATGGTCTTGGGGCCGCAGAACTGCAACTGGGACAAGGCGGCTATGACTACCACCAGCAGCAGTGAACCCGATAACCAAGAGGCAGCTGCCAAGTGTACAGAGACCTTCCAGGTCATGAGGCTTGCATAGACCAAGGGCTGGCGTATGGCCAAGTACCGATCATAGGCCATGGCCGCCAGCAGGTAACACTCAGTAGTTAAAAGGGAACCAAAGAAGTAGAACTGAGCCAGGCAGCCGTGTGCAGAGATGCTGCTGTCCCCAGTCAGGAAGCTGGCCAGCAACCGAGGCAGGATGGTGGAGCTGTAGCAGGTCTCCAAGCAGGACAGATTGCCCAGGAAGAAGTACATGGGGGTGTGCAGGTGCCGGTCTGCCACCACCAGCACAACAATGAGGATGTTCCCAAATACGGTGACTGAGTAGATCATAAGCAAGAGGAGAAAAAACAGGTTCTGGAGTGTGGGGACGTCACTTATTCCCAGCAGCACAAAATTGGTGGATGATGTCCCGTTGTCCCTTTCCCCTTCGGCCATGACAATTTACTTATCTTTCAGTTCCTCCAAAGAGGACCTATGAGAAAGAAACACATTTCAGTGTTTACCTTCAATATTTTTTTGTGTAGGGCGTTATTCTCTTCACATGAGTTTGTGTTTCGTGCCTCGTGAAAGTAGAAAAACAAATGTTCTTCCTGATAGGTAAAGAATGCTCAACCCAGCAGACCCTCTGCAGATTCTAGAGGCCATCTGCCCAATGGAAGTACTTCTTTCTCACTGTGCAATAAATCTATGATATGCATTTGCTCACACAGAAACACATAACTTTCATACGCCTGTGGAAGATGTGCTATAGGTGTTGAGGATCAACATCCTTCTTCTCTCAGGAAAGACAAAGTGTGCCAGAGAAAACAAACCCTGCTCTCCAAAAAAGCCAAGTGTGTGAAGCATCATGGCAGACACCACCCTTCCTCCAAAGCAAGGGATGGGCACGTGGCAGGGTGAGTGGCCACAGCTCCCTGAAACACTCCCATGAGGAGGAAAGGATTCCC
Organism: Vanellus vanellus; assembly: GCF_965231255.1. Lineage (NCBI taxonomy): Eukaryota > Metazoa > Chordata > Aves > Charadriiformes > Charadriidae > Vanellus > Vanellus vanellus. Next base: position 1,367,198 of record NW_028128889.1, read on the forward strand.
ACCCAACTCCTTCCCCACCACCCAACAGGCAAATCCCTCCCATTGAGAAAGGGCAGGTCAGGAGATACTGCCTCAGATGACCAAAGCACTGTGCTGGGGGACTGCCAGAGAGCATGCTGAAAACCACATTGCAGGTCAAAATGTGGCATAAAAAGTGACAAGGAAGGGACCAAAAAAAAATAGGGAAGGGGTTACTGGGAGTGAGCCAAGGCACATGGGAGAGGTTGTGCAGGGAGGAAGGATGGGAGGGCAAAAGGAGCCAAGTTCAGACTCCCTTCAGTGGTTCCAAGAAGAAAGGAAACATTGAAATACAGGAAATTGGAATTTAAAGATAGTGTGGTGAAATACTGGAAGAGCTGCCCAGAGAGGCTGCAGAGGTTTCATCCCTGTGGCTATTAAAAACTTGACTGGGCATGGTCCTGAGCCACCTGCCTCAGCTGACTCTGCTTTTAGGAAGCGGGGGCTGAACAGGCTGATATGCTGGGGTGGCTTCCAAGCCCAGCCGCTCTGTGGCTCTGTGACTGGGAGCTGCTGGGCAGAACCTGTTGCTTCACATTTTTCCCTCATGAGCAGTGGTTCCTGAGGGGTTTGAGGATGCCTGCCTGCAGATCCCAGCCCAGCAGCAGGACTTCGGCATGGCCAGCTGTGCTTGAGGGGCTGCCTGGGCAAGCAGGACATTAAGTGGGGTGTCCGCAGGGTGCTGGGGCTGAGGTGGGATACGACCAGGGTCAGGGGCGTTGGCAATGCCAGGACATGCCTCAGCGCATGATTGGAGAAGGCTCCTGCCCAACAACCACAGCTCTGTGCAACAGCAGTGCCCTCCAAGGGCCTCACACCCACCTCTTGGGCTGGAATGCACTTGTTCCAGTGGTGATAATCAAAGGAACTGTGCCGAGAGTTTGCCAAAAACTATTCAGAATGCCTGATACCCCCAGCCCGCTCCACTGCAGGGGAGTGACAAAGCTGAGGGCTGGAGAAAAAACCCCAACAACTACATGGTCATAATCATAATTCTGAGAGTGAGAAAAAATACAAAACCCAGCAACAATAACAACAAAAAAATAACCAAATCTTGAGACTATTGAAGTGGCCCCCTGAAGGATGAAGTGAAGGGCACAGGCAATGTGGCCCCACACAACCTGCCCAAATGCTCTCCCGCCTGCCCATCTAAGGAGGGAGAGTGTCCCGGGGCTGTCCCTGGGATGTCACTGTGCAGTGCCAGGGGCCCGGGGGTGTCTGGGGGAAGGTGGAAGCTGGGGTGGGAAGACATGCAGAAAAGGACGGGGCTGAAACTCTTATCTCGATGCTCTCATTTCTTCTCTTCAAAGACCAAGCAGCCTGACTAATAACATTCAGACCTAAACAGCCCCCCGCACACCCATCACAAACCTGCAGTCCTCATCATGAAGCACTGACATCAGCTCTGATGGATCGTGGCAATGAAGTCCAAGTTCAGTGTCTTACCTTCTGCCTCTTCCCTACCATGACCTTCCCTTCTTGGACCTCACCACAAGCCCTGAACCAGGGCTCATTCCTCAGTCTGCCCTTGCCCTCTTCTCCCAGCAGCTGCTAAGGTGAGTCTCCAGCAGCACCTGAAGGCTCCCTCATCTCTCATGTCTGCCCGGGTTTATAGCAGAAAGGAGACTCTAAAGGTTCTCGCTGTGGCATGTCGCCCCTGAGGATTTGCAGAGAGTAGAACCAGTATAATTGTCTCCCTGGTGGGATGGAAGCTCTGAGGTGGTAGAAACTGCTTCAACAGCCCCAGGCACTGCTGACCCCCATGAAACATGATGTAAACTGAGGCAGGGAAATGGAACCAGGAGCTGCTCTGAATTTGGTGAGCAGAACAAGAAAATCCCCAGAAATCACATTCACCTCAGTTACCTTCAGATGACTGCATCAGCTCACACAGCATGAGAAAGCCTCAGACCTTCTGAGGCAGAGGGACCTGCCTTGTTGGCAGCTGAAGGCAGCAGAGTGGTGGGTATGTCCTTCCAGATAGGTGTCCTCTCTCCTGCACAGGAGGTGCACAGGGGCCTCCCTTGCTCCTCTGTTAGCCAAGGGGAGCAAGTGGGCATGTCTCCTTCCAGTCCTGGTGGGCTTCCACTTTGGGAGAACCCTCTCCTGTTCCTCTGCCCTGGCTGGAAAGGCAGGAGAGGGAGGCCCAAAGGACACAGATGTTTGTGCTGTTGCTCCCATGGACATGAGATATTGAATCACAGTTTATCTTGGGAGCCTCACACTGAAAGGAAGGTGCTGGGGGTCCCAGTCCAAGCTGGGCACATTCACTCCTCATCCAGTTGGTGGTGGTCCAGGAAGAGGGGGAACTCCTTTGCCAGCACAATTTATGGCCTTTCTTTGGACACTGAATGCTTTTGGTACATTTCTCTCTCCATGCAGAGACTGCACATACCCAAAGGCCTCAGACGCAGCCCCAGGAGCCCATGCCCAGGCTATCCCATCCCATTTCTATTTGTTGGCTCCCACCTCTATGGTGTTTGCCCTCCAGCTGGAGCCCACCCTTCCCTTCTAATCCAGCTGCCAGTGGAGCCCTCAGTGGGCTCCCTCAGCTCACTGCTTTGGAACTTTCACTGCACAGGCTGCACTCAGGTAATGGTGCATGGTGGCAATGGAGACAGCTTCTTTCCTGCTCCTGCCTCCCACCTGGCTGTCTCCTCTGCAGGAAAGCTCATCTGAAGAGCTACGGGCCTGAGAACCTGCCATCTGCTCCCACTGAACCAACCAGGTGGTTTGCCAGGAACACTATGACCACATGATGTATGGGAAGGAGGAGAAGTTTTTTTTAATCACAGCTGTAATTTGGGCTAAAGGTACTCATTTAAGGTGCCAGTTACAATCTTTGAATGTAAGAACAGTCACTGGTTTGCTGTATCAAAATATATGATGTTCTTTGAAATGTTAGAAATATGTAGAAACATGTTATATGTTTTTTTGATACTCCTTGAAATGTTATAGCAAATAATAAATATATACTCATGTGTATACATATATACACATATATAAAATTAATATACTTGGTGATGTTATATTCTTTGATCTGTTACCGGTCTCTAAATATTCACTGTCATTACCCCAGATATCCCCCACTGCCAGGGGTGAATACATGCGCTGAGGTCAGCTCTGACCTATCACACTCTTACAACTTCTTAAAGAGAGGTTCAGCCTTTACATAGCCAATCGTTGGGCTAAGCCACACACACACCTCCTGGTTAGTCTGTCAGGGGCCCAGGAGCTGCAAAGCCAGTAGCTCCCGCCTCACCGAACTCTTTGTGGTGTTAAAACATTCTCAAGGGTTTGACCCCTTGCGAGGCTAAGGGAATGACAGCCGAGGACGACACTGGTTTTCACAACCGTAACCTGCTCTTGGTCACCATAGTTGGCCCATCAGGCAGCTGTGCTATAAAGACCCACCTCCCGAGCTGTCACCATCCAGAAACCTCAACGATTGTCTGCACACTGTTGTGCTTCTTTTCCAGTGAACACCAGGTCATTACAGACCCCTTCGGGGGACACATAAGGACTGAGAAACTAAGGAAAATTATGCTCAGACTTTGCACATAAGGCCATTTTGCAAGGTCATGAGCCCTCTGGTCTTCTTTTTCTCTCACAACAATGTCACCCTTACCAGCCTCTCCCCTTACCCTCAGCCATAAGGGCTCACTCCATTTGTCGGTCCCATAGAGGAGCTCCACATATCTAAGCATATCTCCTTCGCACTGACAGCTCTCCCCTCCTGATCTTTCCAGCCTGTCTCTCATGATCATCCTCTGCCCATTCATCACAGCACCCCAGTCACGTGAGCTGTCCCAACACACCTCCGTTGTTATTCCCCTCAAGTGAATGAAGAGATGGCACGTGGGACTCCTCCTGCCTGTGCCCCAAGCTGAGGGCACCGGTGCATGTCTGGGCCGCGACACCAGGGCTGAGAGTGGACTTGCCATGGGGAAACCTGCTACCAAGCCTCCAAGACCTCATGTGTGCACAGTCTTTGCTCCATGGCAGAGACACGCTGGAGTGGATGGCCGATGGCAATATAAGGAAGAAATCAGGTGCCCACACAAAGAGTGAACTGTGCTTTCCCCAAAACCAGAGAGAAACGGGGATGGGCTGTGCAGTCGGAGCAGAAGAGGAGCCTGCTGTCTGTGGTGTCTCTGCAGGCCTGAGGGGCTTTGGGGGAGCTGAAGCGGATGTCAGGAAGGAAGAGATGATGTTGAAAATGTCCTTGGGAGTGGACATGCTATGGTAAGGGAAACTGTGAAAATTATTGGCCTCATCCATGATTGTATCATCAAGGGGATGGTTAAATGATGGGGGAAACCCCATCAGGGTTTGAGAGGGAATGCACTTGAGTGGAGACCCTGGTGAGATGTGCTTTGTATTCATGCAGTTCTCTACATCTACTGGGTAGGGAACAGGCACATCTTCTGTCACTGCAGTGGTGGGCTTCAGTCAGTGGATGGAGTTCCTCTATAGGACCTGAGCCGTCCGTGTCAGCTGTGTGCACTTGTGCTGGAGAGCCCTGGCATCTCACATAGTACTGCAGGCCTGTATTTGGCCATGAAATTGAGATGCAATTGCCCTGAATTCAGTTACGTAAATAAAGAGATGCACATGAGACCATTGTCATTATACTCAAAGGGCATGGAGAAAATACAGCTGGTGGAGAACAGAAAGAGAGAGACTTCTCTCTCCCAATGGCACATGACTCCATCTGGTCAGCTGAAGACCTCTATAGGCTGTCCTGGACAAAAGCAATAGTTACAGGTTCAGTTTTTGTACGTGTGGGCATCTGCTGTCATTTCAGTTGGCCAAAAGAATTTCCTACCAGCCTCAACAAGATGTCCCCAGACGCTGCCCTGTCTCTATGAACTGCTCCATTAGAGCTTTCAGCTTCCAGCATCCATGTTGGTCCCTTCTGGCACTTCACATGTCACCAGGTGTGTGTGTCTGAACAGCTCGCTCCTGGCCTCCACCTCCAGTAATTACAATGGGAGATGAAAGAAGGAACTCCCCTGCAGGAGCCTATTTTGGGCACATCTGAGCTGAGGCAAGAGGAATCCCACCACCTGTGGGGTTGTGGCAGTCGTGGGAGGAGCTGAGTCCCCTTCCAGCCCCAGGACTACAAACCCAGAAGGAGGTGCCTTGACTGACGCAACTGCATCCCTTCCCTCAGCATGGTGAAGAAGATCCCTCCCTGGCACTGTCTGGGTGTCCTGTCTAATGATGAGACAAGGAAAGGTGATATTTAGAGCTAACTCTGTCTGTGAGAGGAGAAATGAAACTGCTGGAAGTCAGAGTCTCTTCCCGGGTGAAGGAGGGAACATCAGCGATTGCTTCAGCCTCTTTCACAGGAGATTCCCCTGGAGCCCCAGGGACACCTCAAGGGAGCCCAGAGGGGGCACAGAAAGTGCCGCCTTGGGCTGGTCCTCTGCTGCTGAGCTGGGCCGGGCTCCCGGGACGGAGAGAGCTCACGGCAAGTGGGAGCGCTGCCGAGAGGCGGCTCTGCCCAGGAGCAGCTCCCCGGAAAAGCACAGCAGGGCTGAGGCACTGCCTGCAGGCGCTGAAGAGACACGAGAGAAGTGAGAGAGAGTTAAAGGCAGTGTGGAGTTGGAGGATGGTGAGAGTTCACTGGGGGAGAAATCTGCTCAGCGCTGAACACAGTAAGTCTCTGGCTGCCGGTCAATGAAAATGAGCGTAGATAGGATCTGGCGGGGCGGCACTCAGAGTATTTGAGTGCGGAGAAGGACGCGCTGCAGAGCAGGGCTTCCCTGCTGCACCATCAGAGGGACGGGCATGCCGGCCGCCTTCTCCCGGGGACGGCTGCAGGGCTGTGCGGGTGGGTGTGCAGCCAAGGGTGCTCAGCTCTGTCCTGCTGAGCAGGGTCCCTGTGCCCCAGGGGCTGTGTGCCAGGGCAGGGACCCTGCCACCTGCCAGGGGCAGCACTCAGCCTGTCCGGGGAGCTCTTCATGGCACTGCGGGGAGAAGCTGCGGGTGGAAGGAGCGATCCCCAGCAGGGCAGGACAGGGCAGGATCTTTCTGCTGTCAAGAGGGTGCTGCGTGGGGCAGGGCTGCTCACACCCCCAGATCACCCCCAGGGTGTTCCCGAGGGGACTTTTCAAGGGGAATATTTATGAGGGTAACCTGAAAGTGAAGGAGTCTGTGCTTTGACTTTTCTACTCTGGGTGGGCTGGGTGATGAAGGAGGAATTAAAATTCAACTTTCAGGTTTGGGTGGGGAACAGAGACTCTTCAGCTATTATGCTGAAAGATGCAAAAGTCTCGGGGAAGCAACACAAACACCAACTTCCCTCTGCCTCAGCTTACAGAGAGCTCCAGCATCGTCTCTGCAGGCTCTCTCTCACCTTGCATGCCTTTGCAGAGAACCCTGGTGATGCTCCTTCTTCCTTCTTTCCCCTCCTGTCTGTGCCACCCTTGGGCTTCCCCTCAACTTGCCGGGGAGTGGGGTTTCAGCTGCAGCTCAGACACCCACCCTGTGGGTCCTGCCATGCAGATCTGCACTCTGTAAGTGAATTCTCCACTATCCTCTGTTTCTTTGGGGAGATAACATGTGAGTGTGAACGTGCTCCAGGTCAAACCAAGTGTGAATGTGCTCCAGGTCAAACCAAGCACAAAGAAGCCAGGAACAAGGCTGAAGGGCAGACCAGCTCTCCTCACTCTGCCCTAAGCCACAGGCAATGCTTTTGCATCTCCCCAGAAACAGAGGTTCACTCAGACTGCAAGAAAAATGCTGACAGTTTCGGCTCCAAAATAATATTTCCCTGGTAATCTTATGATTATGAGTGGCTAAAATCTGCCCTACATTGTGAGTAGGAAATCTAAATCCCCACCTTGCTGCACTGCAGAGTAGGACCAAGTACTCTGGAGCGCACAGTGAAGCCTGAGCTCTTCGTGGCACACTCAAAGAGCAACCAAAGGAGCTCCAGAAATGGAGCTGAACAAAGGTGCTGCTAAGGAATAAGAAAACTGGAGCGTTTCTATGAGAAACATTGAGTTATATTGCAAAATGTTTGTCCTAACCTGTCAATAACTTCTCTTCCTTGGACACCTACCTGTGAAGCTCATGTCCAATAGCAGCTCCATCACCCAGTTCCTCCTGCTGGCATTCGCAGACACACGGGAGCTGCAGCTCTTGCACTTCTGGCTCTTCCTGGGCATCTACCTGGCTGCCCTCCTGGGCAACGGCCTCATCATCACTGCCATCGCCTGCGACCACCGCCTCCACACCCCCATGTACTTCTTCCTCCTCAACCTCTCTCTCCTCGACCTGGGCTCCATCTCTGTCACTCTCCCCAAAGCCATGGCCAATTCCCTCTGGGACACCAGGGCCATTTTCTATGGGGGGTGTGCTGCTCAAATTTTTTGGTTTCTCTTTTTTATTGTAGCAGAGTATTTTCTTCTAACCATCATGGCCTATGACCGCTACGTGGCCATCTGCAAACCCCTGCACTATGGGACCCTGATGGACAGCAGAACTTGTGTCCACATGGCAGCAGCTGCCTGGGGCAGTGGCTTTCTCTATTCTCTAATGCACACAGGTAATACTTTTTCACTACCACTTTGCCATAGCAATGCTCTGGACCAGTTCTTCTGTGAAATCCCCCAGATCCTCAAGCTTTCCTGCTCAGACTCAAAACTCAGGGAAGCTGGGCTTCTGCTGGTCAGTGCTTTTCTTTTCTTTGGATGTTTTGTGTTCATTGTGGTGTCCTATGTGCAGATCTTCAGGGCCGTGCTGAGGATGCTCTCAGAGCAGGGACAGCACAAAGCCTTTTCCACGTGCCTCCCTCACCTGGCCGTGGTCTCCCTCTTCATCAGCACTTCATTTTTTGCTTACCTGAAGCCCCCCTCCATCTCCTCCCCTTCCCTGGATCTGGTGCTGGCAGTTCTGTACTCGGTGGTGCCTCCAGCAGTGAACCCCCTCATCTACAGCATGAGGAACAAAGAGATCAAGGATGCCCTGAGGAAGTGGATTAGACATTTTTTCAGCAGCCATGAACTGCGTACCTTCCTCTGCAAATGATTCCCAGTGTGTCTTGTGATGGGCCAAGCCTGACATAACTTCCTTTTTTTTCCTTCTTTTTGTCTTTTTTCCCCTTGTGATGATCTTTTCTGAAAAGAAATTCTTTTACTCATCCTGTCGTGTTAAGTATCCACCTGTATTGTGCGACCCAGAGACTTTGGGTAAAATAAGACTCAGGCTCTCTTTGTATTTAAAGAAAAAAATGAGGCAGCTGCAACTTCTTTTTCTGAGACCCACCATCAGCAGAGCATGAATGAGTGGGAAATGAAGAGACCTTTCTGGCTGCAGCAGCCTGGGGCAGGCCGCTCTGTCACCAGGGCAGCAGGAGCTGCCTGAGGATCCCCAGGGCTCTTGTACTGGCCTGGGGAGAGGGGGTGGCCCAGAGGGGCTGCCGACCTCTCCGAATAGCCTGGAGAGGAGGACACAGGGAGCCACTGACTGCCTTGTCCTTGTGCCACAGATGCCCCCATCTCTGGGGCTGGCCCTGCTCTGCCCCCCAGCAGCTGCTGTGCCCTCCCGAGGGGCTGGGGCTCTGGAGTGAGTTCCCAGAGCTCTGCAGCACCCTGGGGCAGGCACTGCTGTGGGGCCATGTCTGGGATGGAGAGAGGCCAGGGGAGCTGGGAGAGAGCTGGGATGGAGCTGGGCTGGGCTGGAAAGTGCCCAGGAGTAAAAATCCTCAGTGTCTGGCTTGTCCTGTGTGACCACGCAGGGTGAGGAGTCACACCAGAGTGTCTGTGGTGCAGAGCCAGGGCTTGGGGAAGGGCTCAAAGGCGTGGAGGTGCAGGAGAGAGGAGGCTGGTCTGTGCCCTTGGTGGCATAGACACATTGGGAAGGTGGCCCCGGGCCTTTGTTACTCCCCAGTCTGGCTCGCTGACCATCTCCAGCACTGTCCGCTCACCCCAGGTTTATGGATGAGTGCTGCTGTGAGGCCATCTCCATCCTCCTGCTGGGCTCAGTGCCTGTATCAGGGCACGTCCAGCCCTGCCCCAGCTCTCTCCTGGCCCAGACCCCAGTAGACTCTCGAGCAGGGCTGTCTGTGAATCTCTGTGTGGGACATGGCTGGGACTGGGCAGGAATTGGCTGCTGGGGGAGCTTCACAATATGATCATGTTGTAGCAACATTGACATAAACCAGGAAAAGGGAATGTAAAATGTAATTGAAGCCACCAAGGAAACCTGCTGCTGCTCAAGTCCTCTGTACTGCCCCAACCCTATTTCATTATTTACCTAAGATTAAAAACAGAAATAGTAATTAGACGTGATTTATTTACAACTCAATTAAGGAACGAACCAGCAGACAATGTAGCATTGTTGATAAGCAGGGTATTCCTGTCAAGAGAGCGATGAACTGCAGGCCTGGTCAGCAAACCCAGAAAACCACTTGGAACTGCCAAGATCAGAGGAGAAGTGGATAAAAGGTAATTCTGTCAGGGGGAGATCCAGACCACCAACTCATTGGCCACCTACCCAAATGATGCCAACTACTCAAAAGAGAACAATGGAAGAAGAAGATCGATTCTGCACAATAATTTACATGGGAAGCGAAGAAATCTCGACCAATCATTGAAGAGAATAACAATGAATTGGTATTAGTTGTTTGAATATGTAGTAATCCATGTATATAAGTGGAAATTTTTGAAACTAAGGAGTGCTCTGGTTTTGGGACGAGCACCCAATTTCTGTGCATTAATTGAATAAAGTTGGCAATACCTCTGCTCTGTGTGTTATTGGCTTGCACACCGGGTAAAGAACCCAGATTTGGGACAACAATCATGGGGAGAAGGGGCAAAGATGACTGTTGGTGTTGGGGAACTTTTACCCATCCCTGAATGCACACCACCATGTGGTGTACCTCCCCAGCAGGGCTGTGGGGCCATGTGTGGGGTGGTGGGGCTGGAACAGTGCAGGGACAGGACATTGAGGGAGACCATGAAGCAGCTGCCAAGAGGTGACAGCAAGGACAGGTTACACAGAAGGAATTTACAAATTGCCTTTGCTGTGGAGGTATGCTTTAGGGAACAGCAAAGCTCTCCTGGAGTTGGTGACTAAGAAAAGTGAAGGGCAAAACAGGAGTTTAATCGCTCATGAGACCAAAGCTCAACATGGAAAATGCAGGGCTGTGGAATGGGGAGGGGGATTTCATAACAGCAGGCACGGGTGGGGCTGAGGGACTCAATGACACCTTTGCCTGAGTCTTTCCTGAAAAGTCCTCCAGTCCTTTGTGATCAGGGAAGGGGTTGGAGGAGGAGGAGAGCACGTATTGGCAAGAACTTCAGGAAATGCAGGAAGGGCCAGTGCCAGTTTCTGCCCCTGCAGGGGACTCACCCTGGCAATGGCAGGGCTGGGGGCTGACAGCTGGCAGCTGAGGGAACCAGGCTTGTCCAGCCTGGAGAAGGGCAGGCTGAGGGGGACCTCATGGCAGCCTGCCAGTGCCTGCCAGGTTATGAAGAATACAGAGCCAGGCTCTTCAGCATGGTGCATGTTGGGAGGGCAAAAGACCATGGGCGTAAGGTGAAAGAGAAGAGGTTTAGAGGGAAAAAGGAAAAAACCTTTTCCCCATGAGGTCAGGCAAGCATGGGAACAGGTCACCCCGAGAGCTTGTGCAGTCTTTGTCTTGGGAGGTTTTAATGATCCAACTGGATCAACCTTGAGCAAGTCCGTGTCACCGTTGGTCTGACCCTGTTTCTGACAGGTTGGACTACAAACTTCCCAAGCTCTCTCTCAACCTCAATTATCCTGTGATCCTATGATTTCAGGTCTCATTTCTGATCACAACCAAGTAGACATTCATGAGGCATGAATTCCCCCATGGTGTATGTGACCATCTAAAACAACATCTAAAGCAGTGAAGAGAGATTGACACCACTTTAACTTGCTCTGTGCAAAGGCTGAGTGAGGGGTGTCAGACTGTCATGGATCCTCTTGACTCCTACCCATGCTTTGTTCACGCTGACTAAGGAGCAACACACTTCACATCCTTGGGGTGAGCTTGCGAGCTGGAAAGCTCCTGGCTCACGTCCAAGGGAGTGAATGTGTCTTGAAAAATGTTTCAAAAGGTGGTTTTGACAACCAAACATGCAAGACAACCAATGTACAGAACAAGATACCGGAGTAAAAGACAACTAACTGTCGTGTCTATACTATTGACGAGCAGCCCACTACTTCACTCTATGAATATTACCACCAGGATGGGCCCAGTGTGAGCTCTCCCTGGATTGCAGGTGGACAGCACGGCAGGTGACTCTCCCTTTGAGCAGGGACACCTCTCAAGGTTAGAGATTCCTTATCTGAGACTCAGAGATCCTTCCTTATCCAAGGTGGAGACATCCCTTACCCACGACGGATCCTGAGTAAGTGACAGCATGCTGAATTAATACTCTGACACACTGCGAATCCATATAGCTACCCACATATTATTAATGTTGTAAGAATAATTCCATTAGACATGGACCATTGACCAAGTCTGAGACTATGATGGGATCCAGCCAGACCTAGGCTTCAAAAAGGAGTTTAGAAGGCAAGGAGGTCCACACTGAACCTCATTACTCAACAGAATGGTCATAGAATCATAGAATTGTCAAGGTTGGACGTGACCTTTAAGATCATCAAGTCCAACCATCAAACTAACACTGACAAAAACACCATTAAACCATGTCCCTAAGTGCAACATCTATCCATCTTTTAAATACCTGCAGGGATGGCGATTCCACCACTTCCCTGGGCAGCCTGTTCCAATGAGTGACAACCCTTTCGGTGAAGAAATCCTTCATAATCTCCAATCTAAACCTTCCCTAACGCAACTTGAGGCCACTTCCTCTTGTCCTATTGCTTGTTACTAGTGAGAAGAGACTGACCCCCACCTTGCTACAACCTCCTTCCAGGCAGTTGTAGAGAGCGATAAAGCCTCCTCCAAGCTCCTTTTCTCCAAGCTAAACAAGCCCGGCTCCCTCAGCTGCTCCTCATAAGACCTGTTCTCCAGACCCCTCACCAGCTTCACTGCCTTTCTCTGGATATGCTCCAGCACCTCAATGTCTTTCCTGTAGCGAGGGGCCCAAAACTGAACACAGTACTCGAGGTGGGGCCTCACCAGTGCCAAGTACACAGGAACAATCACTGCCCTGCTCACCAAAATACTCCTGATAGAGGCCAGAACGCTATTGGCCACCTGGGCCCACTGCTGGCTGATATTCAGCCGGCTGTTGTCCAACATCCCCAGGTCCTTTGCTGCCAGACAGCTTTCCAGCCACTCTGCCCCAAGCCTATAGCGCTGCATGGGGTTGGTGTGACCCAAGCTTTTTTAAATCTCATACCATTGGCCTCAGCCCATGGACCCAGCCTGTCCAGATCCCTCTGTAGACCCTTCCTGCCCTCAAGAAGACCAACGCTCCTGCTGAACTTGGTATCGTCTGCAAATTTACTGAGGGTGTACTCAATCCCCTCGTCCTGGTTGTTGATAAAGATATTAAAGAGGACTGGCCTCAGTGCTGAACCCCTGGGGACACAACTTGTGACCGACCGCCACCTGGATTCTGAGGGAGTTTTCCTGGAGATCTCACAGTCAGCAGCACTAAAAGGCAGCAGAACTTCCTAGAACAGCATCTTCCAGGCTTGGTGTGGTTGCTTAACCTTGGCTGGCTGCCAGGTGCCCACCAAGCCACTCTATCACTCTTCCTCAGCAGGACAGCGGGAAAAATAAGATGAAAAACTTCTGACACTAGATAAAAGCAGTTTAATAAAGAAAAAAAAAAGGCCCTGTGTGGAAGCAAAGGAAAACAAACAAAGATTTATTCTCTACTTCCCATCAGCAGGTGATGTCCAACCACTTCCTGGCAATAGGACCTCGGTTGCTTTAGAAACCCCTCCTCCTCCTTTCTCTTCTCTTTTATTGCTAGGTGTGATGTTATATGGTATGGAATGTCTCTGTGGTCAGTTTGGGTCAGCTGTCCTGGTTATGTCCCCTCCCAACCTCTTGCCCACCACCAGCCTACGGGCCTGTGTTTGCAGTGGGGTTTGGAGACACAGCCTTGCTGCTGTGTGAGCACTGCTCAGCAGTAGCCAAAACATCGGTGTGTTATTAACACCATTCTAGTGACAAATACAACAGTAGGACGGCACTGTGAGGGCTGCTATGGGCAAAGGTAACTCCATCCCGGCCAGACCTCACTCTTCCTAATGACTGGGTTGATCTCCCGCCTTAGCTGCCCTGCAGGCCGCCATCCCCTGGCCTGTCCTGCTCGCCTTGCTCAGGTACAGTGGGGCTGGGCCCTGGCTGGGGAGGTACCACATGCGTTGCCAGCCATGGTCTCGCCATTGGCTCCCAGCTCGCCTTCCTTTGGAGAGCAGCCCAGCTCTTGCTGCTCCCTGTCAGGGGAAGAATGTCTTCTGACCAAGTGTCAACATTCTTAAGAGAAAACCTGCACCTGACCTCATCATCTGGCCTCACTTCTCATTCTCCAGGCAGAAAATACCCACAGAGGTATTTAGGAAGTATAACTCATCCCACTTAATGTGGACAACTGAAATCACTCTAGAAGCATCGGTTTCCTTTTATGGACCATCTGCTTTCCTCCAGGTGAACACATGCTCCCCTGGGCCAATGGAAAAAAAAAAGAATTTGAATGAGGGTGACTCATCAGAGGTGCTCTGCACAGATGAACCCAAAAGCAATGGATTGCCCTCAGGAAGTCTCCCTGCATTGATCACAGCAGAAGCGTAGAACAGTTCAGACTTTGCAACTGTCTCCACGGTGTATAAAATTACCTGAAACTAACCGTATCCCCTCCGTTCTCGAGCTATGTGCAGCTATCACTTCTGTTTCTCCTCCCCCTCACAACTGCCTTCCTGGCTCTGCAAACAGGGCTCAACGTGCACTCACCCAGAATAAATCATCAGGAGCTTGCCTTCATACAATGACTGGATAAAACAAAGACATGTATAAGAACGTTTACGTTTTCCTCTGTGTGCCACAGGGATTTGGATCTCATTAGGGTTTCCTGTGCTTGCCCAAGAGTCATACTGCTCTCTGCTCACACAGCGTTCTTGAAGAACAATATACAACTCCAGGAGCGGCTGATAGATGTTGCCTCTGCAATCTGCTTGCAGCACAGTGTAGGCCTTGGCAGGTAACTTACTGTTCTCTCATGTCTCAGCTCCGGACACAGAGAAAAAACCTGAAATTGCTGCACTCTCAAAGATTGGAAGTCCAAAGTTCCTGGTGGTTGGATACTGAGGTTCTCATACCCCCAGCACACACCACAGTAGGAATACAGAGATATTAATGTGGATTTTTCCTGCCTCATTTCAGCTGTCAGATCATCAAGTCTAAATTAAGGTCAAACCTTAGTTCTGAACTTAACCTATGTTAAGATCTAAGATCACATTTAGCTTCTAAATTGGACATCTGGTCTGAGGCCCTTGTCTGTGTTCAGTGGAGAGACATCTCTCAAGTGGTGAGCATGTAGTCACCCACCTCAGGACACCATGAATCACAAATGGGAAATGTTTCTCTTCCAGTAAGTAGCAGAAGGCACCAAGAGGAATGGCTCAGAGAAGGTGATTTGGGAGGGATTCATCTCAGATAGTTGTTAATGTCTCCTACAGAAGCCATTTGCAATGAGTCAGTCTCATAAATCAAAAGAAAGATGGACTTTCAAGGTAAAATGTTTATCAAGTGCTTTTAGATCATCAGAAAGACATCTCTAGTGCAGGTTGGATGTGGCTTTGAGCAACCTGCTCTGGTGGAAGGTGTCCCTGTCCATGGCAGGGGGTTGGAACAAGATGAAATTTAAGTTCCTTTCCATCCCAAACCATTCTCTGATTTATGATGCCAGAAGGTCTTCTTATGACGGTATGTTGCAGTAGAGAAGCTGTTGTAATATTCATTTCAAGAAAGTTTACACTGCTAAGAAAGAAACACATGCATCAGAATTGTGTGATTCTACAGGGGGTCTACAGGAGAGATGGGGAAGGACTTTTTTCAAGGGCATGTAGTGATAGGACGAGAGGGAATGGCTTCAAACTGGAAGAAGGAAGATTTAGATGAGATATTAGGAAGAAATTTTTCACTTTTGCATGGGAAGGCACTGGAACAGCTTGTCCAGAGAAGCTGTGGAAACTCCATCACTGGAGATGTTTAAGGCCAGGCTGGATGGGGCTTTGGACTACCTGGTCTAGTGGGAGGTGGCCCTGTCTATGGCAGAGGGGTTGGAACTCGATGATATTTAAGGTCCCTTCCAACCTAAACCATTCTATGACTCTATGAATCATGTGTTTGCCCTCCCCACACCTTTCTCCCTACCAAATACGCTTACAAAATCTCTTCTTAGACAGAAAAGAAGATTTCCTGTTTCCTGAAGATTATCACACTTCTCTTCAAGCTCACCTTGGGACCATCTTTCATCTGCTGGTTCCTCAGGCTGGAAACAAAGGGTCTCATCAAAGAAGTTATGACTGTTTTGAGAAGGGACACTGCCCTGTTATAGAAAATGTGGTGATCTGAAGGCTGGACATGCAGGAAGATGCAGCTACTGTAGCCCAAGATGACAAGGATGAAGGGAGAGAAACATGCAGAGAATGCCTTTTGCCATGAGGAAGCTGACTACAACCAAAGTATGGCACTAATGATGTACAGGTAGGACCTTGCTGTCATGCCCAGGGAGCCAAGGAGAATGATGCATGAGGCTCTGAAGGTGATCAGCTCAATAATGTGTGTTTCTGCACAGGACAACTTCATCAAAAGCACACTGTCCTAGAGGAAGTGCTCAATACCCTGCAGAAGGGCAGCCTGGCAACCGGGACAGTGGAGACACGGATGGCCAGGAAGCCTGCAGTCCACAAGCCCACCTTCAGGGCTGAAGGTAAAGCTGACTGTTCATGAGCACAGGCGGCTGAAGAGGGTGGCATATGGCATCATAACGGTCGTAGGACATGACAGCCAGAAGCACAAACTCAGTGCAGCCCAGAAGGCAGAGGAAGTAGCATTGAGTTAAGCAGCCTGCGTAGGAAGTGGCTTTGCTCCCTACCAGCAAGTTTCCGATGGCTTTGGCTGGGATGGATGTCGTGATGAAGTTCTCCACACGGGAGAGGTTATAGAGGAAAGAATACATGGGCCTGTGGAGGTGTCTGTCCTGGTTCCGGTAAGGATGGGGTTAATTTCCAAGGAGCCGGCAGGGGAGGCACGTATTCCATACCACGTGACCCATGCCCGCTATAAAAGGAGCTAGCCGGGGCGGGGGAGTCAGTCGCCACTCGGGGGCGGGTCGCGGCGGTGCGGGTCCGGTCGGTGCGCTTCGCGGCGGTACTGTAATCGCGTTCTTGTATTCCTTTACCGGTGTTATTGTTTTTCTTTCTTTCTTCTTCCCTTTGTCTGTTCTGCTAAATTATAATATTTCAACCCACGAGTTTTGCCCTTTTTTTTTTGCTGATTTTTCCCACGGCTGTGGGAGTCGTGCGAGCGGCTGCGTGGTTCTCTGTTGCTGGCTGAGGCCAAACCACGACAGTCCTTTTTGGCGCCCAACATGGGGCTCGAAGGGTTGTAATAACAACAGATCTGACCAGAGCTTGTTAAAACGGATTTCTTATATGTATTTCTCCTATTAGTTAAATAGTAGCCGGTTACAATGTTGCTTCGTTTGTTTACATGGCTGTGTTATGTAAATTCTTATATGCTGTATGTACTCCCTGTGATGCTGTTTGTTATCTCAGGGAGAGGGATCAGGACTATAATTTTGCTGTCCTGTGCAATATCAGCTTATGATATGGTAACATCACTATTCAAGTGGCTTTGTTGGGGTTTCTATGTAGTATTGCTGTCCTGTCCATACCTTGGTTACCGTCTCTCAGAAGTTATCAATAATCACACCCAATCTATGGGAGAAACAGGGGGAGATACTTTCCCCAGCTCTTTTGCCTCCTTTTTCTCCTTTGGGCCAGGTGTAACACCTCTTGAGAATTTTGAATATCCTTGGGATGCTCAAACCAGCGTGTTCCTATTGCTATGTCTCCTGAATGTTTTTCAAGTCTTTTTTAGGGTAAAAAAGCTGTTTAAGACTACCACTCAGAAATCTGTCCCAAGGCCAGATAGTCAGGGGTGGCATGGGATGTGGGAGAACATGGGCAGATATCTAGAGAACTTCTCACCTCCAATGGTTTGGGACTTCACCCTTGAACAACTACAGGACCCTGATAAAGTAATAGAATATTTCAAAGGAAAATGCTGTGGCTATTCCAGAGAGGCACAACTTATGGCACTGTGTTGGGCCCTGGCCAGTATCTACCAAACACTGCTCAGTACTATGCAGGACCCTCAGGGGAAAGAGGGGAAAGCCAGACCAGCAGACAAGGAGGCTACTCCAACCCCGGTGGCAGACAAGGAGGCTACTCCAACTCCAGTGATAGGCACTATGCCTACTCCAACTCCGGTGGCAGACAATGAGGCTACTCTAACTCCAGTGGCAGGCACTGTGGCTACTCAAACCCTGGTGACAGGCAATGCAGCCACTCAAACCCCAGTGGCAGGCACTGCAGCTGAATTGGACAACCAACCTGTGCCAGTATCAGTTGCTCCTATACAGAAGAAGAAGTACACCAAGAAATCAGTTCGCATAGTAAAGGATGATGATGAACCAGGGCCATCAAAGGAACAGGAGGAAGAGACAGAACCAGAGGTAATAACCCGATCCCTATCCCTGAGTGAGCTGCGAGATATGCGAAAAGATTTCAGTCGACTTCCTGGTGAGCACATTGTCACCTGGCTGCTCCGATGCTGGGATAACGGGGCCAGTAGCTTGGAATTAGAGGGCAGGGAAGCTAAGCAGCTGGGATCCTTGTCTAGGGAGGCAGGCATTGACAAGGCAATTGGGAAAAAGACACAAGCCCTCAGCCTCTGGAGACGACTCCTGGCAGGTGTAAGGGAAAGGTATCCTTTCAGCGAAGATGTTGTATGTCGTCCAAGCAAGTGGACCACCATGGAAAAAGGTATCCAGTACCTAAGGGAATTAGCCGTACGAGAGATGATTTACTTTGACCCAGATAATGCGCAGTTACCCACAGATCCTGATGAAGTCCAGTGCACAAGGCCCATATGGCGGAAGTTTGTACGGAGCGCACCATCATCATATGCCAACTCCTTGGCAGTGATGGAATGGAGAGGTGAAGAGGGACCAACGGTGGATGAGGTGGCTGGACAACTCCGTCAATATGAAGAAAGCCTATCTTCCCCCCTCGTTTCAGCTGTGGAGAAACTGTCCCAGAAGGTCCAGCAACTTGAAGAGAGTATGTCCTACTCCCCACCTGTACAGGCCAGCATCTCAGCTATTAGGAGCAGGCGTTTCCCTACTCAAGAGGAAGAGTACAGGGGGTACACACAACGAGGCACCCTGTGGTTTTACCTGCGTGACCACGGAGAGGACATGAGGAGGTGGGATGGACAACCTACCTCAACAGTACGGACACGGGTACGTGAGCTGCAAGGAAGAACAAACACAAAAGGGGATCCCTCCAGAAAAAGTGCAGCTCCTGTTTCCAGCAGACAGTTCCCCAGACAGAATGGAAGGCCTGATCTAACCTCCGATCCTCTTGAAGGGACTTCCAAATCATTTTTGCAACAGGTGAGTAATGTATACTATGATCAGGATTAGAGGGGCCCTGCCTCCAGCCAGGTGGGGGAAAGGGACAACCGGGTTTATTGGACTGTGTGGATTCGATGGCCTGGCACATCTGAGCCACAGGAGTATAAGGCTCTAGTGGACACTGGTGCACAATGCACCTTAATACCATCAAATTACAGAGGAGCAGAACCCATTTGTATTTCTGGAGTAACAGGGGGATCACAAGAGTTGACTGTACTGGAAGCTGAAGTAAGCCTAACTGGAAATGAGTGGCAAAAGCATCCCATTGTGACTGGCCCAGAGGCTCCATGCATCCTTGGCATAGACTATCTCAGGAGAGGATACTTTAAGGACCCAAAAGGATACCGGTGGGCTTTTGGCATAGCTGCCTTGGAGACGGAAGAAATTGAACAGTTATCCACCTTGCCTGGTCTCTCAGAGGACCCCTCTGTGGTAGGGTTGTTGAGGGTCAAAGAACAACAGGTGCCGATTGCTACCACAACGGTGCATCGACGGCAATATCGTACTAACCGAGACTCTGTGATTCCCATCCATAAGTTGATTCGTCAACTAGAGACTCAAGGAGTGATTAGCAAGACTCGCTCACCCTTTAATAGTCCCATATGGCCAGTGCGAAAATCTAATGGAGAGTGGAGGCTAACAGTGGATTATCGTGGCCTGAATGAAGTCACACCACCGCTGAGCGCTGCCGTGCCAGACATGCTAGAGCTTCAATACGAACTGGAGTCGAAGGCAGCCAAGTGGTATGCAACGATTGATATCGCCAATGCATTCTTCTCAATCCCTTTGGCGGCAGAGTGCAGGCCACAGTTTGCTTTCACTTGGAAGGGCATCCGGTACACCTGGAATCGACTGCCCCAGGGGTGGAAACACAGCCCCACCATTTGTCATGGACTGATCCAGACCACACTGGAACAGGGTGAAGCTCCAGAACATTTGCAGTACATTGATGACATCATTGTATGGGGCGACACAGCAGAAGAAGTTTTTGAGAAAGGGAATAAAATAGTTCAAATCCTTCTGAAAGCTGGCTTTGCCATAAAACGAAGTAAGGTTAAGGGACCTGCACAGGAGATACAATTTTTAGGAATAAAGTGGCAAGATGGACGCCGTCAGATCCCAATGGATGTGATCAATAAAATAGCAGCTATGTCCCCACCGACTAGTAAAAAGGAAACACAAGCCTTCTTAGGTGTTGTGGGTTTTTGGAGGATGCATATTCCAAATTACAGTCTGATTGTGAGCCCTCTATATCAAGTGACGCGGAAAAAGAATGATTTTAAGTGGGGTCCTGAGCAACGACAAGCTTTCGAACAAATTAAGCAGGAAATAGTTCATGCAGTAGCGCTGGGGCCAGTCAGGGCAGGACAAGACGTTAAAAATGTGCTCTACACTGCAGCCGGGGAGAATGGCCCTACCTGGAGCCTCTGGCAAAAAGCACCAGGGGAGACTCGAGGTCGACCCCTGGGGTTCTGGAGTCGGGGATACAGAGGATCCGAAGCCCGCTATACCCCAACAGAAAAGGAGATATTGGCAGCATACGAGGGGGTTCGAGCTGCTTCGGAGGTGGTTGGCACTGAAGCACAGCTCCTCTTAGCACCTCGACTGCCAGTGCTGGGCTGGATGTTCAAAGAAAGGGTCCCTGCCACACATCATGCAACTGATGCTACGTGGAGTAAGTGGATTGCACTGATCACCCAGCGAACTCGAATGGGAAACCCCAGTCGTCCAGGCATACTGGAAGTGATCATGGACTGGCCAGAAGGCAAAGATTTCGGAATATCACTAGAGGAAGAGGTGACGCGTGCAGAAGAGGCCCCACCGTATAATGAACTGCCAGAAAATGAGAAGAAACATGCCCTGTTCACTGATGGGTCCTGCCGAATTGTGGGAAAGCATCAAAAGTGGAAGGCTGCTGTGTGGAGTCCGACACGACGAGTTGCAGAAGCCACCGAAGGACAAGGTGAGTCGAGTCAGTTTGCAGAGGTAAAAGCCATCCAGCTGGCTTTGGACATTGCTGAGCGAGAGAAATGGCCGGTACTTTACCTCTATACTGATTCATGGATGGTGGCAAATGCTCTGTGGGGGTGGTTACAGCAGTGGAAGCAGAACAACTGGCAGCGCAGAGGTAAGCCCATCTGGGCTGCTGAACTGTGGCAAGATATAGCTGCCCGGATTGAGAATCTGGTTGTGAAAGTACGTCATGTAGATGCCCACATCCCCAAGAATCGGGCCACTGAGGAACATCAAAACAACCAGCAGGTAGATCAGGCTGCTAAAATTGAAGTGGCTGAGGTGGATTTGGACTGGCAACGTAAGGGTGAACTATTCATAGCTCGGTGGGCCCACGATGCCTCAGGCCATCAAGGAAGAGATGCGACATATAGATGGGCTTGTGACCGAGGGGTGGACTTGACCATGGACACTACTGCACAGGTTATCCACGAATGTGAAATGTGTGCTGCCATTAAGCAAGCCAAGCGGTTAAAGCCTCTTTGGTACGGAGGACGATGGCTAAAATATAAATATGGGGAGGCCTGGCAGATTGATTATATCACACTCCCACAAACTCGCCAAGGCAAGCGCCGCGTGCTCACAATGGTGGAAGCAACCACTGGATGGCTGGAGACATACCCTGTGCCCCATGCCACCGCCCGTAACACTATCCTGGGCCTTGAAAAGCAAATCCTATGGCGACATGGCACCCCAGAAAGAATTGAGTCGGACAATGGGACTCACTTCCGAAACAGCCTCATAGACACCTGGGCCAAAGAGCATGGCATTGAGTGGGTATATCACATTCCTTATCACGCACCAGCCTCGGGTAAGATAGAACGATATAATGGACTGCTAAAGACTACCCTGAGAGCCATGGGGGGTGGGACCTTCAAACATTGGGATACCCATTTAGCAAAAGCCACCTGGTTAGTTAACACTAGGGGATCTGCCAATCGAGCTGGCCCTGCCCAATCAAAACTTCCACGTACAGTAGAAGGGGATAAAGTCCCTGTAGTGCATATGAAGAATATGTTAGGAAAGACAGTCTGGGTTAGCCCTGCCTCAGGCAAAGGCAAACCCATCTGTGGGATTGCTTTTGCACAAGGACCCGGGTGCACTTGGTGGGTGATGCGAGAGGATGGGGAGGTCCGATGTGTACCTCATGGGGATTTGATTTTGGGTGAGAATAGCCAGTGAATAATTTTATGATGTAATAAGAACTGATCTCAGTATCTGGCGCCCAGCAATTTTCCTTGAGATTGACATCTTCAACCTGTGGACCGTGGGCATGGACTGTATTGCATTCCCCAGTCACGAGCTTCAAATACAGCACCCACCAGTTCAGCACTACACATCATCTTATGTGCCCTGAGAGACTGTTCTCACTGCTGGAGCCTACCGTCATGGACTACGTGAGCTTAATGGACATTTTTAAGGGATGGCTCATAGACAATGGGAACTGAAAGATCTGGGCATGACATAGATGGTATGGAATAAGGGGTGGATAATGTCCTGGTTCCGGCAAGGATGGGGTTAATTTCCAAGGAGCTGGCAGGGGAGGCACGTATTCCATACCACGTGACCCATGCCCCGCTATAAAAGGAGCTAGCCGGGGCAGGGGAGTCAGTCGCCACTCGGGGGCGGGTTGCGGCGGTGCGGGTCCGGTCGGTGCGCTTCACGGCGGTACTGTAATCGCGTTCTTGTATTCCTTTACCGGTGTTATTGTTTTTCTTTCTTTCTTTTCTTTCTTTTTCCCTTTGTCTGTTCTGTTAAATTATAATATTTCAACCCACGAGTTTTGCCCTTTTCTGCTGATTTTTCCCACGGCTGTGGGAGTCGAGTGAGCGGCTGCGTGGTTCTCTGTTGCTGGCTGAGGCCAAACCACGACAAGGAGAGATCACGCAGGACCTCCTTGTCACCCTCCTCAGGCTGTCACAGGTATGGTGGGGCTGATGGCAGACGTCAGTCCATGTGGAAAGGAATCTGGAGTGGTCAGGGGAGGATGGGGACACTCCATGTCCTCTGGGGTGCGAAGGGAATGGAGACTGAGAAGGTGAAACAGCCTCCGAGATTCAGTCCCTCCAGGAGAAAGCACCAAACCAGGTGCCCACAAACCAGGACTGTGCCGTGCCGTGGGAGGCAGTGAGGATGCAGCGGGCCCAGGGAAGGGAGACTGGAGAGGTGGGGGAGCTGCCTGAGGAGCCCCAGGACTCTGGTGCTGTGCTGGGGAGCAGGGCAGGCGGGGAGGCCGAGCGGGGCAGAGGCAGTGTGGGCGGGGGATGCCCCGCAGCTGAATGCAGGAGAGCCCGAGAGTGAGCAGGCTCTGCTGGCACTTGGGGCCAGCTCCAGCCCTGGGCTGGTGGGGAGGCTGAGAGCCCGCTCTGCCCGCCAGCAGCTGCTGTGGCCTTCCGAGGGGCTGGGGCTGTGGGGGGAGTGCCCAGAACCCCGCAGTACCCTGTGGCCAGCGCTGCTGTGGGGCCAGCCCAGACTGGGCTGCTCTGCTGGGCTGGGGAGAGGGCAGGGGAGGTGGGGGAGAGCCAGGGAGGCTCTGGACTGGTTGGGAAAGTGACAGGAGAGAGCAGTTCTTCCAATGTCTGGGCCATATAATTATACACTGGACCATAATGATACATAATGGTCTAACACAAAAGGTAGAAAAGATGGAGAGCAACGGACCAGAACACAGTAGTCTGCCCGGTCCCCATGGTCCTGTTGTATGAAGATAACTATGATAGGTCACTCCTGACAACATAACATGGTTACATGGACCATCTTTTAATAATAAACAATCCCAATTTATACGATGGGACAGCACTGCGTTACTGGGGACAGAATCGGGAGTACGGAGTAGCATAGATGCTGAGGTCCTAGTGAACAGACTAACTGCTACTACCGATGACCTGACCAAATTGGAACGCCCACTACAGTCATCTTTATCAGCCTTGGGAGCAAGTCAGTGTCTCTGATCAGACATTTTACCTCATTGGGAAGAAAGTGAAGAAAATGATCATCAATTCATTGCAAAAGCCCTCGGAGCAATCCAAGGTAAAACCTCTCTTGCCTTGAGTTGTATCCGAGCACACTTGTGGATACAGCCTATGGTAGCAGCCATTCTTAGAGAAGGAGGAGGAGGAACCCTACCCTCTGAATCTCGTCAATTGATTTGGGACAATGCCTTACAATTTGAAAAGCAGTTTCAATCATGGTGGCAATTAATCAAATTCACTTAACACACAGAAAGTGATAAGATTATTGCCTTTATCCTTGCAATACGCAATGCTTTGGTGTGCACTATATAACCAATTACTGCATTAAGACTAAGTCAAAATGGAACTGTACTCTATCCCTTAAAGCACAGAGTGTGGTCCCATCAAAAGGAGGAAAGTGGCAAACAGTTGATGTCAACACATGCATTATGAGAGAGCAACAAGGTTTCATTTGCAAAAATAACACTCTTGAAGCTGAAGACATCTGTTAAGATACAGAACAAAGCATCTGCCACCTTGAAATCCACCCAAATGAGATTCCTGAAAGCGTCGTCATAGACATTGAAAAAGGACATGTCTGCATGCAAACATTGTGTGAATCTTTATTGATAGATGATCTTGCTTCCAACAAAACCAATCAGCTCAACTTATGTGTATGCATCTTGTCCATGATTGTTGGTTGTGCTTTTAATTTATCTCTACCAATAACTATTTGTGATGATTTGTCTTTTGATTACATGATAGATCACGAGCTACAGCCCACACCTATCAGAATGAGGCTAAGTATAATCAAACAGCTCCTTCACCACCCGGATTTAATCAACCTTCTACAACAAGCATGAGAGACCGGACAAAGGCTCTTATCACAGTCCAGCGAGATGTTAAAGAAATACATCAATGTTAAAAAGGAGCGTTAAAAAGTGGAGATGGATATCCAGAACACCGATGGTGGGAAATCCTGTTTGGATGGACTCCAACAGCCACTGGAATACTAAACCCGGTGTTACAGTCTATCGTGATCTTACTGACTGCTGTTATATTATGCTTGTTGTTAAATATTGTCTTATACATTGCAGTTTGGGGGATGGCTAAAGAAACTGCATTCCTGCAAAAATATCCCTGTGTATATAATGTGACTTAATAACATATAACAAAATGCTGAGGAACTAACCAAACACAAAATCTCCCTCAAATTATACTTGGATTGAGGCATTCCATGTTTATAGGCATAGAGACAAGAGGCAACAAAACAGCAGCTCTACAGACCAGATAAATTAATGTTAGTCACGGGCAGATTATGGTGGGGAACCCCCCTCCTCCCAGACCACTCGGTACTTGCTGAGATTTCCTCCCCACCTTAGCCACAAAATAACACAGTAGATCAGAACAATACATAATAGTGTACCATGAAAGATAGAAAAGGTGGAACACAACGGACCAGAACACAATAGTGTGCCTGATCCCTACGGTCCTACACTTTGGAGATAATAAGTACAACCCATCACTACTCACAACATATGGGTCGTGACCACAAAGAAAGGGAATACCAGGAGCCCAAGTCCTTGCAACTTCTGGGCTTGCGTACTTTCTGGTTGAAAGTACTGGGATATTGCGTTGTCTGAGCTGGTTCAGAGTGGAAAAGTACATGATGAAAGTCAATTATCTCAGATCCTATAAGTAGCAATTATCATAAAGACCATTTGAACTCTTCTGGATCGCAGTGGGCTGTGGCCAGTATCTCCCCTGAGTGGGGACACCGCTCAGGCTGACACCTCGAGGACTAGAAGGCCAGGGTGAGAGAATCCCTCTAGAGCCTCAACTACTTCCCCCTTAGGAACACCGATGCATTGTGAGTATTTATCCTAAACTCGGGAAAGGGAAATTGTGACTATAGGCTAGCCTCTCTCCCACCCACCCACCCACCTATGTGTTTGTGATATACACATTAGCTTTATGGATGTGGATATTCTGCTGTTTGTCCATGTACGCGTAGGAGTTAAAAGCAGTACCTGTTGGCTCGTTAGAGCCATTATGAAATTATGAGCATTATAGCTAATATGCTATTATGAAATTCCTGATTCCAGGAATCAAAGACCTCTGTCTGTGTGTGGGGGTTTGTGCATGTGTACTTATATGCTTTCCTTATGTGCATATGTATTAACTGGAGATGTGTGCTCTTGCCCATATGTATATGTATTGATTTGGAATACTCTATAGCACGTTAGTGTCAATCTTCCCATCTTCGAATCTGTAACTAAGTCGCTGTTCAATTATTTTGTTAAATCACTTTGCAAACCTCTAAATTGGTTAATGATTAAGTGCTGCTAAAATTCCACCTCTTGATCTACCTTAAATCACTAATACATTTTTAATCACTGTACATCATAACTGTGTCAAATCTTTCCCTCTGCTCTAACAAACCCATGGGGAGGCTTGCTCTGGAATGGCCTTCCGTGTGGCCAATTAATGCTCCAACACACTTTGGCGTTTGCTGCTGACTTTAACTCCTGGACAGGTTGTTCTCTCTCAGTATCTGAGGTTCATGGGCTCAGCACCAAATACACCATGGGGCTCGTTAAAGTGCAGAAAGCCCAAATGAGCAACATCTCTTCCATGATTTTCTTCAGGGCTTCCAGACTTGTACAGCTAATTGGAGAGGTCTCAGGAGTCTACTTACAGTGCAAAATTTCAATGAGAACTTAATAAAAATTGGTTTTAATTTTGAAGCATATTTTATTTTATGTTTTCAGTGTACAGAAGTGCTGGCAGCTTTCTCCAACTGATACTAAAGCATAGGGTGTCCTGAGCAGATCTGCAGAGGCAGCAACAGCTGTCTCCTCGGGGTCCCCCACTGTATGTACAACTTTCCTCCCCACCTCCCCAACCCCACCACTTCTCTCGGGGGCCGCCTGGGACTTGCATTCTTTTCCTACATGACATTTCTGCACTGAACTCTGTAGACCACTGTTACAGCTCCTTTGTACCAATTCCCACCTGATTTAACCTGAGAGTTGTCTGTAAATAGATACAGGTTTGTAATTAATTTTGAACAACCACAAGGAAAATACAATTATTAATTATTAATCAATAAATTATAATTGATTTTTATCAATTATATGATAAACCAATATT